>NC_088395.1:17974250-18621500 GCF_037993035.2 Macaca fascicularis | reverse complement strand
AATGACCTTTCTATTGGGGGTGATGAAAATGTTCTGGAATTAGATATTGGTGATGGTTGCACAATCTTGTGAATGCAAGAAAAAAATCACTGAGTTGTACACTGTAATATGGTGAATTTTATGGTATGTGAATGATATCTCAGAAAATGGCAAATGAAATGCTGTTAGCCTATAGAAAGGAGCTTGCTGTGCACCTGAGGAGACTTCTATTAAATGGGTAACAGAGGGTAGTTCTCACTTAATGTGAACTGTTTTCTAAAGAAATGCATTTCTGCTGTAGTATGTCCATCCATTCTTTCAACAATTATTGGGCATCTGTTATGTACAAGAATCAAGGCAGCATCTGCTTACACTTACCTGTTGTTCCTTGAAGGCCTCAAGAAGTAAATCAATATCAGTACAAGTGAGAGGAAATTGTAGCCGAGGGCCATTATAGGAGTCTGGGACATCTATCAAGTCCACATAATCATGTCTGTCCCGCAAGTCCTGTTCGCTTTCAAGAGATTGATTTCTTAATTCTGGAAAAGGAAGGACAGAACCGGGGGGTGGGGTGGGAATCAACATTTCAATACTTAAATTTAATAAATATCTTCTTGAATACCTAGCCCATGTAAGGCACTGTGCTAAATGTTCTGCATACCAACATAGCCCACATATAACTGCGAGGAATGACTGACCCTGAGACCAGAACATTCACATGGGTCACCACCATCCCTTCCTGGGCAGATGTTTTACCACAGCAGTGGGTCCATGGCCAGTGGGAAGGGGAGGCAGGAGCACAGGGAAAATTGACCAATCAAGGTATCTGGATGATCGAAGCTCTAGCTCTAAGTTTTTTGCCCACTCTTACATCTCAGACTTTTACAACTAGGGCGGAAAACAGAACAATACATTATATCTGGTTCAAACATCTGCTGCTATTCAGAACCTACAGAAAATTTAACTGCAACATTCAATTTTTCCCCTGTTAAACACTTCAGAGGATTCTATTTAGCTGTAATGGATTTGTTTTTCTCTGTACATAAAAATAAATTTTCTGACATGATTTTCATTCTTTCTTGGTAACAAAGCAGATAAAGTTAAATGTCAAACCACAGGCAGAAATACCCAAAGAAGCTCTCAGTCTCGGAGAGACAGTTCTACATAACGGAGTGCCTGCATTGTCCATTTTAGTGGGTGCTGAGACCCAGGGTCCTTGCCTGCTAGATTGCCCATGAAACAGTCAGCCCCAGTACAGAAATCAAGACAATTCAGATAGAGAAAGACGAAAGGAAACATGGTAGATTGATTGCAAAAGTGATCCCAATTCTCTATCCCACCTTCTATCCATGCTCTTTGTAATGTACTTTTGCAGCTACTCCCGTCAAGAGTGTGTTTCCCCATCCCTTCAAACCGGCTGGGCTCATGACTTGTATTGGCCTAAAGAATGTGATGGAAGTGCTATGTACCAGTTCCAAGCCCAGGTCTCTCTGGAGGCTTTGTATGCTTTCATGCTCTCTTTAGGAACGATGCTACTACCACAAAGCCTAGGCTAGGCTTGAGAAAGATCCAAGACCATGTAGAGCTGAGCTGAGTCATCCTAGCCAAGGCTGTCCTAGATCAGCCCCCAGCCAGCAGCCACCAGAGTTCGCTCTGGACACATGAGTGAACTCCAGTGAAGACCCAAAAAATTGCCAAATCAAGCCTGCCAAGATCAGCAGAAGTGTTCAGCTAATCTGTAGACTTGTTAGCAAAAAGAAATGTTGATTACATGCCACTGAGGTATGGTGGTTGTTTAATACACAATATTCTTGCAGATAATGACCCAGAGGACAATGACATACTCTTCAACTCATTAACACTGAATTGTTACAAAGGCCATTCTTCAGAAGTTCTCTGCAAATAGTTTCTCTTTTAAAATATTCAGAGTGGTCAAGTTTGGAAGGTATAATGTTAGCAGATATAGACAAAATACATTTTTTTCATGATCCAGTTATGCTGAGAGATTACAGTTAAGAACTAAACGTGAAAAATGTTTTCTAAAGTCATACTGTTTGGTAATTTAAAAAATATTTTCTAAATTATTGTGTATCACAGTGTTTTCTGGTGGCGGTTGATGATGTTTTATAAGAAGTTGAATTTAGGAGTAATAATGTCTGTCCTTAATGTGGTCCAGGAGTGGTTATTTTTCTCATTTGGGTTTGGCTTGAGATTTAAGAATAACTTAATTATTTCAATTTATATTTAAAGACTACAAAGGCAGAGCATCTTGATAACTTTATCTCAGGTTCATTACATAGGCAGTAAAGCCTACATACTTCACTGTCTTCAATGCTCATGCCTCCCTTTTCAATTTGGTAGTCATTCCTGGACATAAATCTTGTTCCAAATGACAACTTTCCTTTTCCTGACTGTACACACGGAAATACCAAGCAACTCTTAGAAAAAACAAATAACAGCAAAAACGAAAACCCTCAGTAGTTTCACTACATCATCTAACAGAATTATAAAGGTTATTTTCTGTTATAGACTCTAAAAAATAAAGTGAATATGGAATGCATGGTCAAAACTAGGGGATTTTGTTTTTTTAGATGGGGGAGGAATTTATGGTATGATTGCAGTGTTCACGAGAAAGGCAGTGAAACAGCCTGGGCAACATGGTGAAACCTCGTCTCTACAAAAAATACAGAAAACTAGCTGGGCATAGTGGCGTGCACCTACAATTCCAGCTACTCAGGAGGCTGAGGCAGGAGGATGAGCCCAGGAGGTCAAGGCTGCAGTGAGGCGTGATTGTGCCACTGCACTCCAGCCTAGGCAACACAGCAAGACCCCTGTCTCAAAAAGAAAGAAAGAAAGGCAGCATAGCTTGAAGCATGCCTGATTTAGAAAGGCAGATGCTGGAGGGAAAGAGGAAATGAAATTGAGGATGCAGCTATGGATGCAGACAGGCATATGGGACCACCCATGGAGCTGTTCCCAGCCCCCTTTCTCCCTTCCAAATCCTCAGAGGCCTGGCAACTTCATAGTCACTTCCTCCCTTGCCTGTATCTCCAGCATGATCCTCTCTTCAGACTCCATAACACAATTAAACATAGTTGGAGACTCCTCCGATCTAAGATGTCACCCCTGGACTTCGCATCTGCCCCACACTGGCAATGCTTTCCTCTCCCAGCCCAGCACTCTGTCTTTATTGTTCCCACTCTTCCCTCTCCCTGGACTACCCTTGCTTTCTCTTCTTTGGACAATTTCTCATCCTTTAAAACTCAGCAACCCCTGCCCAGGTTGAACCCCAGGCCACACCTTTTCCAAGGCATCATGCTGATAATGACAAGAATGGGAGCTCCCAGTTACTGATGTGCCAGGCACTGTTCTAAGCACCTTACATATGTGTATTCATGTGATGACCGAAGCTATCCTATGAGATTAATATTGTTGGTATCCCCATTTTATATTTGAGGAAAATGGGGTACAGCATGTAAGTAGGAGAGATGGAACTTAACCCCAGAGAAGCTGGCTTCAAGCTCAAACTCTTTTTTTTTTTTTTTTTTGAGACGGAGTCTCACGCTGTTGCCCAGGCTGGAGTGCAGTGGCGCGATCTCGGCTCACTGCAAGCTCCGCCTCCCGGGTTCCCGCCATTCTCCTGCCTCAGCCTCCTGAGTAGCTGGGACTACAGGCGCCCGCCACCGCGCCCGGCTAATTTTTTGTATTTTTAGTGAGACGGGGTTTCACTGTGGTCTCGATCTCCTGACCTTGTGATCCGCCCGCCTCGGCCTCCCAAAGTGCTGGGATTACAGGCTTGAGCCACCGCGCCCGGCCTCAAACTCTTAACCATTACGCTTTTACTACATATTAAAATGTAACTATGCTACATGATACCTATAGTGTTATTTATATACTTATAACCAATTTATTTAGTAATCCCAACTCTGTGAGCAATAAAGCAAAAATCATTTTATTTTCCCAATCGTTGCCTCCACCCATGCTCTGTCATCTCTCCCTTTTCCATTAGCTAACTGACACAGCAAATCAATTCCATCCCTTCTAATTATGAAGACTCAGTCTTGTTACTTAAGAACAAAATCAAAATATTGTTTTCATTCTTTAAAAAAAGAGAAGCTTGGTCTACCATCCCTTCCATAGATCTGATGACCCTCATTGCCTAAAAGTTCAGTGACAAATATATGAAAAAGCACTAGTTCCCTAAACCGATTCTTAGTTAAAACTACTCAATATGAAGTATTAATCAATGTCAAATCATAATCCTTCTGCTGGTTTTTAGCAACACAAAACAGAATAACATAAATTCTCTTCCAGTAGGTAATGTGTCCTGTATGAAAACAATCAAAGGCTTTAACATTTCTTATGTATATGCTGTTCTTGTGGGCTAGAACTATTATAACTAATAACAATAATTTAATGAACAATATATAGAGATTTGTACAACATAGAATTAATCCTTACCTATTTGATTTACAATTTTGTCAACATGAATCTAAGCTAATTAAGAATTATAGGCAAATGATACCTTTACAAGTTGTTCTAAAGAAAATACATCAAAAATACCCCCTACACACAATCTTTTCTTTTACCCAGTACAGACTCAAAATCTGGACAGGGAAAAATTTAAAGCCCATAAATTTTTATACAACAATTTCTGCCTCTACCGCCCACATGTCACTTTGAAAACAAGCTCCAGATATTGCTGGAAAAAGAAAAGCAACAATTGAACTACATTTATAGTTATTTTTGTTTCTCAGTTATGAACCTGGATCAGAACCATTGGTGTCCATATAATAAATTCAATAGATGCCAAAATGACATTTCATAAAATTCAACATCTGTTCCTGATTTTTTTAAAACTTAGAAACAAGGAATGGAATAATACTCCTTAACATCGCTTTATAAATTTAAATCATCAATAATGGTTTTTCCATTAAATCATTAACAAAACAAGGATGCCCACTTTCATTGTTTCATTCTAACACTGTTCCACTATCTTTGGCCAACGCAATAAGACATGAAGCTGAAATAAGAGCAGTAATTATTGGGCTGGGCGCGGTGGCTCAAGCCTGTAATCCCAGCACTTTGGGAGGCCGAGACGGGCGGATCACAAGGTCAGGAGATCGAGACCATCCTGGCTAACACGGTGAAACCCCGTCTCTACTAAAAAATACAAAAACCTAGCCGGGCGAGGTGGCGGGCGTCTGTAGTCCCAGCTACTCGGGAGGCTGAGGCAGGAGAATGGCGTGAACCCGGGAGGCGGAACTTGCAGTGAGCTGAGATCCGGCCACTGCACTCCAGTCTGGGCGACAAAGCGAGACTCTGTCTCAACAACAACAACAACAACAAAAAAAAAAAAAAAAAAAAAGAGCAGTAATTATTGTATAGAAAGATATAAAAATAAAGTTACTTGTGGCCAACGTGATTAAATACCTACACCCAAGAAAATCAATTGAAAAAATCCCAGAATTGATGGGAGAATTAAATGTAGTACAGAGCCTGGGTATGGTGGCTCACACTTGTAATCCCAGCACTTTGGGAGGCCAAGGCAGGAGAATCACTTGAGTCCAGGAGTTCGAGATCAGCCTGGGCAACATGGCAAAACCCCTATACAAAATGCAAAAAAATTAGCTGGGCATGGTGGTGCATGCCTCTAGTCCCAGCTACTCAGGAGGCTGAGGTGGGAGGATCATCTGAGCCCAGGAGGTCAAGGCTGCAGTGAGCCATGATCACGTTACTGTGCTCTAGTCTGAGGGACAGAGTGAGACCCTGTCTCAAAATATATATATATATATATATATATATATATATATATATATATATGTGTGTGTGTGTGTGTGTGTGTGTATATATATGTATACTATAATAAATATATATTTTATATTATATATATATAAAATACAGACGTTAATCACACTGGTTTGAATCATAGCTTCTCCACCAATAAGATGAATAACCGTGGGAGATTACCTTCTAAGCCTCAGATTCCATATCTACAAAAAGGGGATGATAATACTACTAATCTAACTGGTTGGTCATGAAGACTAAATGAAATGATGTATTTAAAGCACTTAAATACATGGCACATGGTAAACATGTAACAAATATCAGCAATAAAAATAATATATTATTATTACTTAATAGTAGCACAATATAAGATAAATGGACATAATTCAAAAGCTTTACTAAACACTACCAACAACCAATGGAAGATATAATGGGGAAAATGTTCTGTTCACCATAGCAACAAAAAATATAAAATACCTGGTCCAATAGGACATTTTGGCTGATCTGCGAAGCAGAAAGAAAAGTGAAAACAACACTTCCACACACTCCAACCCACTCCCCGCTTCCGCCAGTCTCTGTTTAAACCTATGGCTATGTATGGCAGCTTCGGCTTTCTGCCTGTGGGAGGAGGCTGACGTGTGAAAAGTGGACTGGGAACGTTTCTGTGGAGTCTGTACTCCTCATGGAGTCCTATGCACTGGTGTTGAGCTCTTAAAGTGGTAGCACAGGGAGATCATCATGAGGTGGTAGGATTACAAGGACAAGTATGACTGCTTCCAGGGTCACCTCTTATCTTCAGAGCACCCAACGTGTCTCAAGATACTCCACGCCCCAGAGTTAAGACCGTTAATCTGGTGGCCCCAATATCTGGAAATGTTAAATAACCTTCTGGTTCCTAAAAATACCCTATTTAGGCTGGGCGTGGTGGCTCACGCCTGTAATCCCAGCACTTTGGAAGGCTGAGGTGGGTGGATCACCTGAGGTTGGGAGTTCAAGACCAGCCTGACCAACACGGAATAAATCCTGTCTCTACTAAAAATACAAAATTAGCCAGGTGTGGTGGCACAGGCCTGTAATCCCAGCTACTCGGGAGGCTGAGGCATGAGAATCACTTGAACCTGGGTGGGGGGAGGTTGCAGTGAGCTGAGGTCATGCCACTGTACTCCAGCCTGGGTGACAGCAAGATTCTATCTAAAAAAAAAAAAAAAAAATAGGAAGAGTTAGAAAACTCTTCCAAATTCGTAAGAAAAAGACAGATAACCCAATAGAAAAATGGACAAAAAACCTGAACAGGAACTTCACCACATGAGATGTCCACATGACCAATAAATATACAAAAGGGTGAGCAATTTGGTCGGGCGTGGTGGCTCATGCCTGTAATCCCAGCACTTTGGGAGGCCAAGGCGGGCAGATCACCTGAGGTCAGGAGTTTGAGACCAGCCTGGCCAACATGGCAAAACCCCATCTCTACTAAAAATGCAAAAATTAGCCAGGCATGGTGGCACATGCCTGTAGTCCCAGCTACTCAGGAAGCTGAGGCAGGAGAATGGCTTGAACCCGGGAGGCAGAGGTCACAGTGAGCCGAGATTATGCTACTGCACTCCAGCCTGGGGGACAGAGTGAGACCCTGTCTCAAAAAAAGAAAAAAGAAAAGAAAAAAAGTGAGTAACTTGACTGCTCACAGGGAAATGCAAATTAAACCTGAAATACGATACCGCTACATACTCACCAGAATAACTAAAATGAAAAGAATGGACTATTGCAAGTGTTGGTGAGGATGGAACAACTGAACTGGTGAGAGTATAGCTTGTTACAACCATCCTGTAAAAATGTCTGCCAGTATCTAATAAAGCTGAACAGATATAAGCCCTATAACCCCAAACTTCTATCCCTGACTTGTGGTACATTTTTATGATAATGGCTCCCCAAGGAATCATGCCTCCCTGTGTCTACATCCCTTTATACTGTAATACTGCCACTCCTCCGAGCAAGAGATGGATATCTCTTTAACCGCTCTGAATTCATGGCTGGCCTTTTGACTTGTTTTAACCAATAGAGTATGGCAGAACTGATTTCCCAGAGTTCTAGCGCATAGGCCTTAAGAGGCCCTGCAGCTTCTGCCTTTGCCCTCTTGGACCCAGCCATCATGTAAAGAAGTCCAGAATAGCCAACTGGACAGAGAGGCTGTGTGAGAAGAAGAGAGGCAACCAAGTTGTTTTTGTTTGTTTGTTTGTTTTTGAGACGGAGTCTCACTCTGTCACCCAGGCTGGAGTGCAGTATCACCATTTTGGCTCACTGCAAGCTCCGCCTCCCGGGTTCAAGTGGTTCTTGTGTCCCAGGTCTCCTGAGTAGATGGGATTACAGGTGTGCACCAACACACCCAGCTAATTTTTGTATTTTTACTACAGATGGGGTTGGTCAGGCTGGTCTTGAACTCCTGACCTCAAGTGCTCCATCCGCCTCGGCCTCCCAAAGTGCTGAGATTACAGGAATGAGTTACTGCACCTGGCCAAGAGGTAACCAAGTTAATAGCTAATGCCAAAGTCCCAGATATGTGATTAAAACCATTTGATCTTTCCTGCCCAGTTCAGCTAGATGAGTGAGCTCAACCGATAACACATGGAACAGAGGTAAGTTGTTCCCAGCAAGCCCTGTTCAAATGCCTGACCCACAGAATCACATGCAATAAAATGGCTGTTGTTTTTAAGTCACTAAATGTGGGGGCAGTTTATTAGCAATAGATAACCAAAAATGAATATATAGCAAAATAAATGCATACATATTTTACCAAAAGGGACATGTACAAGAATGTACGTAGCAGCACCATTTAAATCACCAATCTGAAAACAACTCAAATGCCCATACACAATCAAAGGGATCAATTATGGTATATTAGTAAAATGGAATATTATTCAGCAATAAAAATCACCAAATTACAAGGATGATTCTCACAAATGTAATGATGAGCAAAAGAAGCCAGATTCAGGGCCAGGAGCGGTGGCTCACATCTGTAATCCCAGCACTTTGGGAGGCTGAAGCGGGCAAATCACCTGAGGCCAGGAGTTCGAGACCAGCCTGGCCAACATGGCGAAACCCCATCTCTACTAAGAATACAAAAATTAGCCAGGTGTAGTGGCGAATGCCTGTAATCCCAGCTACTCAGGAGGTTGAGGCATGAGAATCCCTTGAACCAGGGACAGGGAGGCAGAGTTTGCAGTGAGCCGAGATTGCACCACTGCACTCCAGCCTGGGCGACAGAGCAAAACTCCATCTCAACAACAACAACAAAACATTAAAAAAAAAAAAAAAAAGAAGCAGCCAGACTCAAATGAGTATATACCACATGCTTCCATCTATATAAAGAACTTCAAAGACTAGGGTGTAGAAGTCAAGAAAGTAGTTATGCGATGGTGTGGGGGTTGGGTAGCACTACAAGGCAGGATGGGAAACTTATGAGGCCCTAATCAGGTGCCAGTTACATGGGTGTGTTTACTTCGAGAAAATGTACTGAGTCATATAATTTGTATACGTTCCTGTAGTGTATGTTATACTTCCAAAAAATGCTTATATAAGACTAAACCACTGTCCCCTTCTTTAATAAAGTATTTTTCTTATATTTTAAAATCACCTACAGAATTTTTAAAATGCAAATTAAAACAACAACAACAACAATAACAGCAACAACACAGTCTGAGTAAACATCTCCAGGCTGAAACCCAGCCATCTGTGGCTCTGAAACTCCTTAAGTGATTCTGATGAAGTGAGCCTGGGTTGAAGTATTAGGTCATTAGCAGAAAGTACTGTTTCATTTTATCATTATCATATTTCCTCTCAAAAACATTTTTGCCAAAGAATATGAACCATAAACAACTGTCTTCGAATCGCAGTTATCTAAAAGAAAAAATGGCAAAGTACCCACTTCCACCCACTCCCCACTCCTTAGGTTTGGCTATTTCACCATTCAGAAGGCTTCCACAGATCATTAAATGCTTTAATTAGTTTCATACATATGCACTTAGCTCAAATCATGCCTATTAAAACACCATTCTTTTACCACTTCACTTTGAAGTGTATTTACAAGATTATTTAAAAGATGATCCTAGATGCCATACACGATTTAATGAGAGCAAAAAAAAAAAAAAAAAAAAAAAAAAAAGGTTGGCCCAAATTAAAGCAAAATGAGCGTTTAAGTCTGGCATCTGTCTTGGAGATAATAACAGGCAGATCTTAATTCACAGGAGAAATACATGGTTGTAAAAAATCATAATTTTAAAAACTTTTTTGAAGTATACCTCCATTGCCTGCCTCTGCTTCAGAATGACTAGATGATAGATAGACAGACAGACAGATCAAAGAGAAGAGAGGCCGGCTGCAGTGGCTCATGTCTGTAACCCCAGCACTTTGGGAGGCTGAGGCAGGCGGATCACAAGGTCAGGAGTTTGAGACCAGCCTGGCCAACATGGTGAAACCCTGTCTCTACTAAAACTACAAAAAATTAGCCGGGCGTGATGGCAAGCACCTGTAATCCCAGCTACTCAGGAGGCTGAGGCAGGAGAATCACTTGAATCCAGGAGGCGGAGGTTGCAGTGAGCCGAGACCGTGCCACTGCACTGCAGCCTGGGCAATAGAGCGAGACTCTGTCTCACACACACAAAAAAAAGACAGAGAGAGGACAGAAAACAGATACAGTGGGGCCAACTGCGTTTAATCTGCCATTTTCCCCCAGATCTGCTGCATGAAATACTCAAAATATTTTGATCTCTCAGAACAAAAGTTTTGCGGATAGAAAATAAAGTTTCCGTGATCTTGGTTCCAAGATGGCCAAATAGGAACAGCTCCAGTCTACAGCTCCCAGTGTGAGTGACCCAGAAGACAGGTGATTTCCGCATTTCCAAGTGAAGTAAGGGGTTCATCTTACTGAGACTTGTTGGACAGTGGGTGCAGCCCATGGAGTGTGAGCTGAAGCAGGGCAGGGCATCGCCTCACCCAGGAAGTACAAGGGGTCAGGGAATTCCCTTTCCTAGCCAAGAGAAGCCGTGACAGACGGTACCTGGACAATCGGGACACTCCCACCCTAATACTGCGCTTTTCCAGTGTTTTTAGCAAATGGCACACCAGGAGATTATATCCCGTGCCTGGCTCAGAGGGTCCCACGCCCATGGAGCCTCATTCACTGCTAGCACAGCAGTCTGAGATCGAACTGCAAGGCAGCAGCGAGGCTGGGGGAGGGGCGTCCGCCATTGCTGAGGCTTGAGTAGGTAAACAAAGTGGCCAGGAAGCTAGAACTGGGTGGAGCCCACCGCAGCTCAAGGAGGCCTGCCTGCCTCTGTAGACTCCACCTCTCGGGGCAGGGCATAGCTGAACAAAAGGCAGCAGAAACTTCTGCAGACTTAAACATCCCTGTCTGACAGCTTTGAAGAGAGTAGTGGTTCTCCCAGCACAGAGCTTGAGATCTGAGAACAGAGAGATGGTCTCCTCAAGTGGGTCCCTGACTCCTGAGTAGCCTAACTGGAAGACACCTCCCAGTAGGGGCTGACTGACACCTCGTACAGCCGGGTGCCCCTCTGAGACAAAGCTTCCAGAGGAAGGACTGGCAGCAACATTTGCTGTTCTGCGATATTTGCTGTTCTGTAGCCTCTGCTGGTGATACCCAGGCAAACAGGGTCTGGAGTGGACCTCCACCAAACTCCAAAAGACCTGCAGCTGAGGGTCCTGACTGTTAAAAGGAAAACTAACAAACACAAAGGATATCCACACCAAAACCTCATCTGTACATCACCATTATCAAAGACCAAAGGTAGATAAAACCACAAAGATGGGGAGAAACCAGAGCAGAAAGGCTGAAAATTCTAAAAGTCAGAGCGCCCCTTCTCCTCCAAAGGACTGCAGCTCCTCAACAGCAACAGAACAAAGCTGGATGGAGAATGACTTGGACAAGTCAACAGAAGTAGGCCTCAGATGATCGGTAATAACAATCTTCTCCAAGCTAAAGGAGGATGTTTGAACCCATTGCAAAGAAGCTAAAAACCTTGAAAAAAGATTAGACGAATGGCTAACTAGAATAAACACGTGTAGAGAATACCTTAAATGACCTGATGGAGCTGAAAACCATGGCACGAGAATTATGTGATGCATGCACAAGCTTCTATAGCCGATTTGATCAAGTGGAAGAAAGGGTATCAACGACTGAAGATCAAATGAATGAAATGAAGCAAGAAGAGTTTAGAGAAAAAAGAGTAAAAAGAAATGAACAAAGCCTCCAAGAAATATGGGATTATGGGAAAAGACCAAATCTACATCTGATTGGTATACCTGAAAGTGACGGGGATAATGGAACCAAGTTGGAAAACACTCTTCAGGATATTATCCAGGAGAACTTCCCCAAACTAGTAAGGCAGGCCAACATTCAAATGCAGGAAATACAGAGAACGCCACAAACATACTCCTCGAGAAGAGCAACTCCAAGACACATAATTGTCAGATTCACCAAAGTTGAAATGGAGGAAAAAATGTTAAGGGCGGCCAGAGAGAAAGGTCGGGTTACCCACAAAGGGAAGCCCATCAGACTAACAGCGGATCTCTCGGCAGAAACTCTACAAGCCAGAAGAGAGTGGGGGCCAATATTCAACATCCTTAAAGAAAAGAGTTTTCAACCCAGAATTTCATATCCAGCCAAACTAAGCATCATAAGTGAAGGAGAAATAAAATCCTTTACAGACAAGCAAATGCTGAGAGATTTTGTCACCACCAGGCCTGCCTTACAAGAGCTCCTGAAGGAAGCACTAAATATGGAAAGGAACAACCGGTACCAGCCATTGCAAAAACATGCCAACTTGTAAAGACCATCAATGCCAGGATCAATGCATCAACTAACGAGCAAAATAACCAGCTAATATCATAATGACAGGATCAAATTCACATATAACAATATTAACCTTAAATGTAAATGGGCTAAATGCTCCAATTAAAAGACACAGACTGGCAAACTGGATAAAGAGTCAAGACCCATCAGTTTGCTATATTCAGGAGACCCATCTCACATGCAGAGACACACATAGGCTCAAAATAAAGGGATGGAGGAAGATCTACCAAGCAAATGGAAAACAAACAAACAAAAAAAGCAGGGGTTGCAATCCTAGTCTCTGATAAAACAGACTTTAAACCAACAAAGATCAAAAGTGACAAAGAAGGACATTACATAATGGTAAAGGGATCAATTCAACAAGAAAAGCTAACTATCCTAAATATATATGCACCCAATACAGAAGCACCCAGATTCATAAAGCAAGTCCTTAGAGACCTACAAAGAGACTTAGACTCCCACAAAATAATAATGGGAGACTTTAACACCCCACATTTACAACATTAGACAGATCAACGAGACAGAAAGTTAACAAGGATATGCAGGAATTGAACTCAGCTCTGCACCAAGCAGACCTAATAGACATCTACAGAACTCTCCACCCCAATCAATAGCATATACATTCTTCTCAGCACCACATCACACTTATTCCAAAATTGACCATATAGTTGGAAGTAAAGCACTCCTCAGCAAATGTAAAAGAACAGAAATTATAACAAACTGTCTCTCAGACCACAGTGCAATCAAACTAGAACTCAGGATTAAGAAACTCGCTCAGAACTGCTCAACTACATGGAAACTGAACAACCTCCTCCTGAATGACTACTGGGTACATAACGAAATGAAGGCAGAAATAAAGATGTTCTTTGAAACCAGTGACAACAAAGACAGAACATACCAGAATCTCTGGGACACATTTAAAGCAGTGTGTAGAGGGAAATTTATAGCACTAAATGCCCACAAGAGAAAGCTGGAAAGATCTAAAATTGACACCCTAACATCACAATTAAAAGAACTAGAGAAGCAAGAGCAAATATATTCAAAAGCTGGCAGAAGGCAAGAAATAACTAAGATCAGGGCAGAACTGAAGGAGACAGAGACACAAAAAACCCTTCAAAAAATCAATGAATCCAGGAGCTGGTGTTTTGAAAAGATCAACAAAATTGACAGACCACTAGCAAGACTAATAAAGAAGAAAAGAGAGAAGAATCAAATAGATGCAATAAAAAATGATGAAAGGGATATCATCACTGATCCCACAGAAATACAAACTATCATCAGAGAATACTATAAACACCTCTATGCAAATAAACTAGAAAATCTAGAAGAAATGGATAAATTCTTGGACACATCACCCTCCCAAGACTAAACCAGGAAGAAGTTGAATCCCTGAATAGACCAATAACAGGCTCTGAAATTGAGGCAATAATTAATAGCCTACCAACCAAAAAAAGTCCAGGACCAGATGGATTCACAGCTGAATTCTACCAGAGGTACAAAGAGGAGCTGGTACCATTCCTTCTGAAACTATTCCAAGCAACAGAAAAAGAGGGAATCCTCCTTAACTCATTTTATGAGGCCAGCATCATCCTGATACCAAAGCCTGGCAGAAACACAACAACAAAAAAGAGAATTTTAGACCAATATCCCTGATGAACATGGATGCAAAAATCCTCAATAAAATACTGGCAAACCGAATCCAGCAGTACATCAAAAAGCTTATCCACCATGATCAAGCTGGCTTCACCCGTGGGATGCAAGGCTGGTTCAACATACGCAAATCAATAAATGTAATCCAGCATACACACAGAACCAAAGACAAAAACCACATGATTATCTCAATAGATCCAGAAAAGGCCTTTGACAAAATTCAAAAGTTCTTCATGCTAAAAACTCTCAATAAACTAGGTATTGATGGGACCTATCTCAAAATAATGAGAGTTATTTAATGACAAACCCACAGCCCATATCATACTGAATGGGCAAAAACTGGAAGCATTCCCTTTGAAAACTGGCACAAGACAGGGATGCCCTCTCTCACCACTCCTATTCAACATAGTGTTGGAAGTTCTGACCAGGGCAATCAGACAGGAGAAGGAAATAAAGGGTATTCAATTAGGAAAAGAGGAAGTCAAATTGTCCCTGTTTGCAGATGACATGATCATTTATTTAGAAAACCCCATCGTCTCAGCCCAAAATCTCCTTAAGTTGATAAGCAACTTCAGCTAAGTCTCAGGATACAAAAATCAATGTGCAAAAATCAAAAGCATTCTTTTTTTTTTTTGAGACGGAGTCTTGCTCTGTCGCCCAGGCTGGAGTGCAGTGGCCGGATCTCAGCTCACTGCAAGCTCCGCCTCTTGGGTTCACGCCATTCTCCTGCCTCAGCCTCCCGAGTAGCTGGGACTACAGGCGCCCGCCACCTCGCCCGGCTAGTTTTTTGTATTTTTTTTAGTAGAGATGGGGTTTCACCGTGTTAGCCAGGATGGTCTCGATCTCCTGACCTCGTGATCCGCCCGTCTCGGCCTCCCAAAGTGCTGGGATTACAGGCTTGAGCCACCGCGCCCGGCCCAAAAGCATTCTTATACACCAATAACAGACAGAGAGCCAAATCATGAGTGAATTCCCATTCACAATTGCTTCAAAGAGAATAAAATACCTAGGAATCCAACTTACAAGGGATGTGAAGGACCTCTTCAAGAAGAACTACAAACCACTGCTCAGTGAAATAAAAGAGGACACAAACAAATGGAAGAACATTCTATGCTCATGGATAGGAAGAATCAATATCATGAAAATGGCCATACTGCCCAAGGTAATTTATAGATTCAATGCCATCCCCATCAAGCTACCAATGACTTTCTTCACAGAATTGGAAAAAACTACTTTAAAGTTCATATGGAACCAAAAAAGAGCCCACATTGCCAAGACAATCCTAAGCCAAAAGAACAAAGCTGGAGGCATCACGCTACCTGACTTCAAACTATACTGCAAGGCTTCAGTAACCAAAACTGCATGGTACTGGTACCAAAACAGAGATATAGACCAGTGGAACAGAACAGAGCCCTCAGAAAAAATACCACACATCTACAGCCATCTGATCTTTGACAAACCTGACAAAAACAAGAAATGGGGAAAGGATTCCCTATTTAATAAATGGTGCTGGGAAAACTGGCTAGCCATACGTAGAAAGCTGAAACTGGATCCCTTCCTTACACCTTATACAAAAATTAATTCCGGGTGGATTAAAGACTTAAATGTTAGACCTAAAACCATAAAAACCTTGGAAGAAAACCTAGGCAATATCATTCAGGACATAGGCATGGGCAAGGACTTCATGACTAAAACAGCAAAAGCAATGACAACAAAAGCCAAAATTGACGAATGGATCTAATTAAACTAAAGAGCTTCTGCACAGCAAAAGAAAATACCATCAGAGTGAACAGGCAACCTACAGAATGGGAGAAAATTTTTGCAATCTACCTATCTGACAAACAGCTAATATCCAGAATCTACAAAGAACTTAAACAAATTTACAAGAAAAAAATCAAACAACCCATCAAAAAGTGGGAAAAGGATATGAACAGACATTTCTCAAAAGAAGACATTTATGCAGCCAACAGACACATGAAAAATTGCTCATCATCACTGGCCATCAGAGAAATGCAAATCAAAACCACAATGAGATACCATCTCACACCAGTTAGAATGGCAATCATTAAAAAGTCAGGAAACAACAGGTGCTGGAGAGGATGTGGAGAAATAGGAACACTTTTACACTATTGATGGGACTGTAAACTAGTTCAATCATTGTGGAAAACAGTGTGGCGATTCCTCAAGGATCTAGAACTAGAAATACTATTTGGCCCAGCCATCCCATTACTGGGTACATACCCAAAGGATTATAAATCATGCTGCTATAAAGACACACGCACATGTATGTTTACTGCAGCACTATTCACGATAGCAAAGACTTGGAACCAACACAAATGCCCATCAATGATAGACTGGATTAAGAAAATGTGGCACATATACACAATGGAATACTATGCAGCCATAAAAAAGGATGAGTTCATGTCCTTTGTAGGGACATGGATGAAGCTAGAAACCATCATTCTGAGCAAACTATTGCAAGGACAGTAAACCAAATACCACATGTTCTCACTCATAGGTGGGAATTGAACAATGAGAACACTTGGACACAGGGTGGGGAACATCACACACTGGGGCCTGTCATAGGGTTTGGGGCGGGGGGAGGGATAGCATTAGGAGGAATACCTAATGTAAATGACGAGTTAATGGGTGCAGCACACCAACATGGCACATGTATTCATGTGTAACAAACCTGTACATTGTGCACATGTACCCTAGAACTTAAAGTATAATAATAATAATAATAATAAAATAAGGTTCCCTTTACTAAGCTACGGTTGTGCACCGATAGATTGTAGTTCAGAGAAGGCATTCAACAAATGAATATTGAATGAATTCTAACTCAGTTTTTGGAAAAGCGAAAAAAATTAAATGGCCGATTTAGTTGACACCATCCAGAGAGGGAAAAAGGCCACTTGAACTGATGTTGCCAGTTGTTGGGTGAAACATAAACAAAAGAGGTAGGCATCTTTTTAATTTCTTAGTGTTCTCCCATCTTCAGAATTTATGATCTTGATGAAGACAGTTCAATATTTAATGACGCTTTTGAAAAGACTGAACTTTTTACTTACCTAGCTCTTCCTTATGTACATGTGCGTAGTTTTCGAACATGAAGGAAAAGAAGGTGGATAACTGGACAAAATTAAAAAAACATTAATCAATTAGTGAACCCCAAACAACTACTGTGGCAAATGCTGCTGGTGCTCCACCCGAGCGCCCTTACTCTCGTGGCGCATTCCTATCCCAGCTGCTGCAGGTGCTAAGGGTCACATGTATGCTTGCCTCCAGAGGACTGCCTGCGTCCAGAGCAACACAGGATAACACATGGACGCCCCTCCTGTGGGGCTGCCCAGAGACAAGCACTGGCTGAAGCAAGGGTGTAACGGCCCAGTCCCCCACCTCCCTTGCCTCTGCCAGGGACAAATTGTAGTGCATTTCACACTTGACAGCTCCAGATGGGATCAGGCTGAGGTCAGGCTTCAAAAAGTGCATCTTGGCCTAGCTTCTCCCCTGTCCTGTCTTGCATTCCTCACTCCCTTACAGGCTTTCCCTGAAAACACACCCTCAGTAAGTCACTTGTACCAGAATCCCTGTCTCAGCCTCTGCTTCTAGGAAATCCAACCCAAGACAGCTACTAAATTGTGTTCATTATGATCTCTTCTTTTCTTTTCTTTAAGATGGAGTTTCGCTCTTGTCGCCCAGGCTGGAGTGCAATGGCATGATTTCGGCTCACTGCAACCTCCGCCTCCCCGGATCAAGTGATTCTCCTGCCTCAGTCTCCCAAGTAGCTGGGATTACAGGTGCCCGCCACCATGTCCAGCTAATGTTTTTATATTTTTAGTAGAGACAGGGTTTCACCATGTTGGCCAGGCTGTCTCGAACTCCCGACCTCAGGTGATCCACCTGCCTCGGCCTCCCAGAGTGCTAGGATTACAGGTGTGAGCCACTGCGCCCGGTCATGATCTCTTTTCTTTTTGGTGGTGAGATTAAGAGTTAAGGAATATTCTTAAATATCAAATATATTTTGGAAAGAAAGGGAGGGAAAGGTGGAACTTCACCAGCATTCCAGCCGTAATCGGGGTACTGGCTCTATGGCCACCAGGTATCTGCAAAGACCTGCGTTTGTACAGCACAAATAATTTCTTTCTCAAGCCCTGCCTCTCATGAAAAGTAAACACTTTATCAATCTGGGAGTAGATCTGGGAGTTGGGAATTAAAAGAAGGAAGACTTTCCATACAGTTATCAAAATGTATGATTTTAATGCTGTTGATGATGGGTTTGTCAATTAACAGTCAATAGAAACCACAATGAGACATCACTTCACACCCACTACGATAGCTATAATCAAAAAGAGATAATAACAAGTGTTTGCAAAGATGTGAAGAAACTGGAGCCCTCAACCACTGCTTGTGGGAAGGTAAAACGATGGAGCTGCTTTGGAACACAGTTGAGCAGCTTCTCAAAAAGTTAAGCGCCAAGTTACTACATGACACAGCAATTCCACTCACAGGTCTATACCCAAGAGAACTGAAAACATATGTTCACACAAAAACTTGCATACAAATATTCACAGCAGCATTATTCATAATAGCCAAAAGGTGGAACCAACCCAAATGATCCATCACCTGAGGAATAGATGACCAAATGTGGTCCATCTATGCAATGGAATATTCTTCAGAATGAGTAATATTAACTAAAAAGGAATGAAGTCCTGATACATGCTACAACATGGGTGAACTTTGAAAGCATTATGCTAAGTAAAAGAAGCTGTGTCAGGCGCAGTGGCTCACGCCTGTAATCCTAGCACTCTGGGAGACCGAAAATGCAAAAATTAGCTGGGTGTGGTGGCACGTGCCTGTAGTCCCAGCTACTCGGGAGGCTGAGGCAGGAGAATCGGTTGAACCTGGGAGGCAGAGGTTGCAGTGAGCCGAAATCGCACCACTGCACTCTGGCGACAGAACGAGATTCTGTCTCAAAAAAAAAAAAAAAAAAAGAAGAAGCCAGACACCAAAGACCACATAGTATATGATTCCATTTATATGAAATGGCCAGAATAGGCAAATACATAGAGATAGAAAATAGATTAGTGGTTGCCAGGGACTGAGGGAAGGAAACGGGGGAATGACTGCTAATGAGTATGGAGTTTAGGAAGGGGGAAAGGAAAATGTCCTAAAATTGATTGTGGGGATGTACATATACTAAAAACCATTGAATACTAAAAACCTGTACATATACTAAAAACCACTGAATTGCACACTTTAAATGGGTGAATTGTATGGTATGTGAATTACATCTCAATAAAGAATCAATAGAAAAGAATGTACTGGTGCTGGAATGTGTCTAAAGCATACCAATTTGGGGTTCACTCTACCTTTATACTTATCACTATATTCTACAGTGCTTAAAAAGACAGCCTATGCTGAGGGTCCTAATCTAGACAAAGGGAGTGTCTGAATGAATCACAGTGTATCATTTTTCTAGCTGCCAAAAATAAATCTAGCAACTTAGTTCTTTTTGGAATGTTCTTATCTTTAAAGATTATAATGTGATACACAGATGTATGATTGCTAATAACTACAAATAATATCAAATAAAAATGAGAAGTCCCTCTTAACATCCCAAGCCACACCCACCAATACCACTCCTGTCCTCAGAACTAACTACTGTAAACAGTTTCCTGTGTATCTTTTTCCAGACTTTTGCTGTATGTTTCATGTTCTTTCACATAAATGAGATAAACTCTACATATTATTTTACAAGTTGACTTTTTCATTAGCAACTACATTGGAGATCTTTCTAAGATCTTTTTATTGTTAAAAGTACTTTTTTAAAATTAATGAGCATTAAAACTAGATTTATGTATTTTTTTCAAAAGGCCTTCCTTGGCCAGATGCAGTGGGTCACACCTGTAATTCCAGGACTTTGGGAGGCCAAGGCAGATGGATCACCTGAGGTCAGGAGTTCGAGATCAGCCTGGCCAACACGGTGAAACCCCGTCTCTACTAAAAATTTAAAAATTAGCCGCGTGTGGTGGTGGGTGCCCATAATCCTAGCTACTCAGGAGGCTGAGGCAGGAGAATCACTTGAACCCGGGAGGCGGAGGTTGCAGCGAGCCAAGACCGCGCCATTGCATCCCAGCCTGGGCGACAAGAGTGAAATTCCGTCTCGAAGAAAAAAAAAAAGGCCTTCCTCACCCATGTATATTTTCTTCTAGAGCTTGCAGAGGTTTGCTCCTAGGAAATTCTGCCATTTTTTAACTCCTTGAAGTAATTTTTTCTTTTATAAAATGACAACTTTATTTCCTATTAAGGCATCTGCCCCAAAATAGAATAAGACTATTTTTATTAGTTAACCAGACATTGGGCAGCCCTCTTAAAAATGTGAACTTCAAAACTGAAAAACACCATCCTTTTCCCAAAGCACACGCTCTCTCAATAACTAGTTCCAAGACAATGTCATGACGTGCTCTATTAAAGCCTTTCACCAAGGTCCCTCAGCTTAAAATGGACCCAAACTTTCATTCTTTCAATAACAAGGGGTAAAGAGAATCATTTTACCAAAAGAAGAGAAAAGCTTACAAAACAGACCTGCATTTGGCCTTGTTCATCAGCATATTCGATGGACTGGAAGATGGTGAGGGCATAGTGTTGTCTGGCCTTCAGTCGAGCTTTGTAACCTCGGTACCAGTTCTGGATGATCAACGCAGCTTTCAGCGCTGCAGACCCACAGAATATGAGAGTCAGAGAAAAACAGTTACTATGCACCTGTTGGGAGAAGTAGGTGCTTCGGGGGGTGGGGGGGGAAGCAGTCCACCTGGATTCCTAGGTTCTAAGACTATTAAAACACCAAACAATGAGATTGACTTTTATGTTTTTTATAAAATGTCCTCATGTCTCAAACGCTCAGAGAATAATGATGGCACAGCCATTAGGAACAGAAGTTTTGGAGTAAGACTGCCTGAACTTGAATCCTAGCTCTCTAATTACCATCTATGTGACTTTGGGTAAGTTATTAAAACTCTCAAAACCTCAGTTTCCTCATCTGTAAAATGGGAATAATAACAGTGCCTACCTTTGACATGGCATAAGCATAGTAAATCTATGAATCTGTGTATACCCTATGAAGTAGCAATTCCATTCTTCACTACGTACCCCAAAGCAATTCTCACATAGTCCATCAAGGAGACATATGGGGATGCAATTGCTTCTTTGTGGCAACAGGAAGTTTGATACAAATAGGCCTGGCTGCCTATCACTAGGAAAGAGAATCTGTACCTGTGGTGGGTGCACACCATGGAGTAGCACAACACAACTGGAAGCAATAGATTAAACAAACCCACAATAACCTATTCAGTAGGTCTTAAAAACATAGTACTTCCATTTAGAATGGTTATTAAAAAGTTAGAGACAGAAAGAAATACTACTTTAATCAATAAAACTATATAGATACACACAAAACCACATTTCATAAGAACATATACAAAGGGAAAGATGCACACAACACATGATGGACCGGTTATTTATGGGGGGTGAATGTGCGTGGGATACACGAATAGAAGGGAATAAACTAATTAACATAATAAGGGGTCTTGCACAGACCAATGATGATAATGTTCAATGAGCTGATGGAGAAGTATGATTCACACCACCTTCTGCACCTGAGATTCGATTGATAAAATGCAGGTGGGTAAAAAAACACACCCCACCCCCCCATAGAGTTTCTATGAGGATGAAATGAGATGTTACAAGGGGAAAAGTTTAGCCCAATGCCTAGTAAAAAGCACATGCTAAGTAAATGGCAACTGGAAGTATTGTCTTGTTTGTGGACTATCCAGGCAGACTGTCTCTCTTCTGGGGAAGGTAGCCTTTGAGCCATTTTGTAGTTTCATCATATTGAAGAAAGAAATCAGGTAAGAGATGAGATGTAAAATACAGTCTCTTATGCCTCCTCGAGTTTTAGAGTGAAGAGCAATCAACACCAGCTGGCTCCTTTTATTCATGCTATCATTTTTCCCAGTTGGTGCATAAAAAATAAGAGTTGACTATAACAGGAACGATTTGAGTTCTGAAAGCAGGAATCCAGTCCCCGGTCCAGCATCCTCTGGTTTAGTACTGCTGCAGTACACAGACTATCCCGGGACCTGGTCATCTGACAGGTTAACAGCTTCCCCAAGTCTCTTGGGTTCCAGGGACTCTTTCCATCATTCAGGTTCCAGAAAACCCCAGGAAATAGACCCAATGTCACGTATCATGAGCTTTATAGGGAAAAACCACAGGAAGAAGAAATAGAGTGACATGTTGTGGTGTTATAATATACATAGGATTTGGCTGTGTCCCCACCCAAATCTCATCTTGAATTGTAGACCCATAATTCCCACGTGTTGCGGGAGGGACCCAGTGGGAGGTAATTGAATCATGGGGGTGGGTTTTTCCCGTGCTGTTCTCGTGATAGTCAGTCTCACGAGATCTGATGGTTTGATAAAGGGGAGTTCCCCTGCACTCGCACTCTTGCCTGCCACCGTGTAAGATGTCTGTTTGCTCTTCCTTCGTCTTCTGCCATGATTGTGAGGCCTCCCCAGCCATGTGGAACTGTGAGTCCATTAAACCTCTTTCCTTTATAAATTACCCAGTCTGGGTTATGTCTTTATCAGCAGCATGAAAATAAACTAAGATATATATATACACACACACACACACACACACACACACACACACGTGTATATACATATATATACATACATATATACATACATATATATATATAGAGAGAGAGGGAGGTTTTCATCCATGGCCCTGATAAAGTCTTTTGTTATGATGTCGGGTATGTTAGGCCTCAGGGGCAGCCTCTGACCTTCTCCTGTCCTCCTTTCACCTGCCCCAAAGCTCTAATTTTCCCCTGACTTTCTGATTATGGGCTTAAGACCCTATGCCCTAGGGGAAGAAATGCTGTTGTCTTGAAGCTTTCATAAAAACCCAAGAGAACCAGGTTCCGTGAGCTTCCGATAGCTGAACACGTGGAGGTTCTGGGAGGGTGGCCTGCCCCTTCCCCCCGCCTCGCCCTATGCATCTCTTTATCTGTTTCCTTTGTGATATCCTTTATAATAAACCAGTAAATGTAAGGCAGTGTTTCTCAGAGTTTTGTGAGCTGCTTTAGTAAAATAATGGCACCCAAAGGGGGGTCATGGGAACTCCCAACTTGAAGCTGGTCGCTCAGAAGTTCTGGAGGCCTGGACTTGCAATTGGTGTTGGGATGGGGTGGGTAGGCAGTTTTGGGGACTGAGCCCTCAACCTGTGGGATCTGACACTATATCTGGGTAGGTAATGTCAGAATCTGAATCAGACGACACCCAGCTGGTATCTGCTGCTTGTTGTGTGGAGAAAAGTCCCCACACATTTGGTCACAAAAGTCTTCTGTGTTGATGATTGTTGTGGTGTGAGAGTGGAGAAAAAAAAACGGTTAGGGGAGAAAGATTTTCCCTACACACAAGTTCAACCTTGCAAAGCAAATAATTGGTAGTGGCATGGCTGAAATCTCAAGTATTCTCACAATACCATGATGGAGGGTCTAGGGTCACCTAAAAGGGCTGTTCTGTGGGACAGTCGCTATCATGATGAATCACCCTCTGGCCTCAGGGGTTCTCATACTTACAAGCACAAAGGTGCCTTTCCAGTGCCACTTCCTGAGCACTTACAAAGGGCCAGGCATTGATTAGTCCTGCAGTCCTCACGACACTGTGAAGCTGACAGAGACTGAGGAACTCACTAAAGCTCACTTAGCTGGTAAGTGGAAATGGACAGTGAGGATTCGAACCCTGGTCTGACTGACTCCATAGCCCAAGCTCTTAACCTCCATAGAGCTATTGATCCTTTCTGTGCCTCTGCTTCTTCATCTGCACAGTGATGTTGTGGAATAAATGATCAGTGAAATCTCTTCTATTTGGTATCAGCAATATCAATAACAAATAAACAAGTTTGGCTGGGCGTGGTGGCTCACGCCTGTAATCCCAACACCTTGGGAGGCCGAGGCAGGCAGATCATTTGAGGTCAGGAGTTCGAGACCAGCCTGGCTAACATGGTGAAACCCCATGTTTACTAAAAATACAAAAATTAGCCGGGCATGGTGGTGCATGCTTGTAATCCCAGCTACTTGGGAGGCTGAGGTGGGAGGATCACTTGAACCTAGGAGACAGAGGTTGCAGTGAGCCAAGATTGCCGCCACTGCACTCCAGCCTGGGAGACAGAGCAAGACTCCATTTCGATTAAAAAAAAAAAGAAAGAAAGAAATAACTGAGCTTATTATTATTTCTCTAATTAATAGAACAAGATATCATATGTTAAGGGTCTATTACAACACATTTGGTCCCCACAAGCATCATCTCCATGTTACACATAAGGAAATTTTGAGTTCAGAAAGGCAAGTCTCTTGCTCCAAGTCACTTACCTAGTATGAACTCAGGTCCTCTGGCTCTCTCCACTCTAGTCAGTTACTTCATTCCCTAACCTATGTGCACCTTTCCTTCCTTTGAATAATAATGGCCACTATTTTTTTTTTTTTTGAGACAGAGTCTTGTCTGTAGCCCAGGCTGGAGTGCAGAGCCACAATCTCGGCTCACTGCAACCTCCGCCTCCCGGATTCAAGCAATTCTCTGCCTCAGCCTCCTCAGTAGCTGGGACTACAGGCGCCCGCCACGACGCCCAGCTAATTTTTGTATTTTTTTGTAGAGATGGGGTTTCACCATGTTGGCCAGGCTGGTCTTGAACTCCTGACCTCATGATCCACCCACCTCAGCTTCCCAAAGTGCTGAGATTACAGGCGTGAGCCACTGCGCCTGGCCAGTACCATTTCTTGAATGCCTACTAAGTGACTGGCACTAGCTGGACACCTGACATCTACTGCCACTTCTACTCCTCCCTGACGTGGGGAAAGAGGCAAGCTAGGTCCCCTCCCATCTCTGCCTGGCTTCCATCCCCACCCCACTCTCCAAGGGAGGAGCTGCTGTTTTGTATATAGCACACAATACGTTCTTTGGGTTCCACTGGGGGGAGGGGTGTAAACTGTGGCATAGCAGGTTTATAAACACCTACAGTCCCCTCTGTCTTCTACTTCCTCTTCTACCCCAAAGTCAGGAAGCAGAACTGCCCCACCCCACCCCAGCCTGGGAAGCAGCCATCTTTGTCTATGTTCATACTCCTCTACCTGAGCACACATGCCACTTATTAAGCTGTCAGGTCTCAACTCTAAATCCACCCTTCCCTAGTCAGCACAGTGATGCTGAGGCTGGGACTTTGCAGACCCCATTTCAGCTTTGTCAGTTGCCCCCTGTGAGGCTCTGCCAATAGGGGTGGGAAAGGCAGACTGCAAGGCTGGAGGAGGAACAAGGGACACACTCCTTCCTGTCTGCTTCCTGTTCCTGATAGTGTAACCTAGCAACTGCTCTTCACCCCAGGTAACAGTGAAGGATCCAGTTTGCAGTTCATCCAGCACTTGCAAAGCCAGTCTCATGGTAGCACCGACTGAGTGTACCACTTCTCAGAGGTCTGAGCTTCAGTTCTGTGGGACCCTCCTGCAAGTTTCTCAGTTGGAATAATTGCACTCTTTTCGCTTTGTTCTCTCAGCTTTAGGGTGGTAACTTCCCTGCATTTGGTATAATTCTTTACATTCAATTCTCTCTGTTCAAATCACTCTGTGGTTTCTGCCTCCTGACTAGACCCTGCCTGATGAGCTCGTCTTGGAGGGGCGGGAAAAACAGGTCCTGCTAAGACCTCAAGCCTCCAACTTCCTGCAGGCTCCAACTCATGCCGTCATTAGAGTTCTACGTTGAGATCTGGGGTACTTGTGCAGCAGCTGATAAAGCGGACTTTGATCCACATCCTGCTGTTGTCCCTTGGGCATACATTTCCCACAGAAACCTCTCCAGGAGAGGGAAGGAGCCCAGCAAGGTTGGGCATGCCAACATCAGACCTCCAAAGCCTCACCTAATTCCTAAGCCCCATCCACCATAGGACAGCACTAGCCAGCTGAGGGCCCTCCCCTGGAGAAGAAACCTCCAAAATAGCAAAGGGTAGAACGCAGGCATGATAGACCCTACTCAAGGGGGTTGCTGGCCCCCAAAACCCCCCACCCTGCCCAGAGAGTTGAAGAGCTGCGTCATCCAGTTCTAAACTTATTGGACAGCTTAGATCTACTTCTGGTCCTGCTGCTTCATCAGATAACAGGGCTTCTCTTCCCCGTCACATTGATTCCATGCAGAATGAATGAATGAATGAATAAATGGTATTGAGGAGTATGTGTAGCAAGGGTCTTCTCTTTTTGTTTCTAGACAGAAGCAACAGCACAGATTCAATAAGTTACCTGGCCAATTTTCTGTGCCCAGTAGGTGGTTTCTCTATTGCCAAGCTGGTTTTTTGTTTTAATAGATTCTTTTCTCTGGTGGCAATCACTATCATGGTATTTTGCAAGAAATTAAATAGTCATGTAGGGGGTTAGTAAGCAAGACAAATAATGAATTCAGAGTGACGGCTTTGTGCCAGGCATTGTGCCTGGTGCTTTACGTGGGTCATCTACTTCAACTTGATTTGATTTCATCCTCCCCCCAACAATCCTCTCAAGTGTCACTATCCCTATTTTACAGATAAGGAAACGGGGGCTCAGAAACAACATGTCTGGGACCATGTCACTTGTCAGAGGGAGAATGTAGAGTCAAATCCAGATATCTGTAATTTCAGAACCTGGGCTCGTCCTCATTTTGCTATACATGGCATTTGGAATCAGCCATAAAAAATGAGATGGGGCCAGGCGCAATGGCTCACGTCTTTAATCCTAGCACTTTGGTTGGCCGATGCGGGTGGATTGCCTGAGCTCAGGAGTTCGAGACAAGCCTGTGAACATGGCGAAACTCCGTCTCTACTAAAAATACAAAAAATTAGCCAGGCGTGGTGGTGCATGCCTGTAATCCCAGCTACTCCAGAGACTGAGGCACGAGGCATGAGAATCACTTAAACCTGGGAGGCAGAGGTTGCAGTGAGCCAAGATCGTACCACTGCACTCCAGCTTGGGCAACAGAGCAAGACTCTGTCTCAAAAAAAAAACCAAAAAACAAATCAGATGGTATATATAATAGCATCTCCTCCCTCACCTTCCCTCACCTCACATTCCCTATCCCTTTACCTGTTCTACTGTTCTCTGTAGCACTATTGAGCATCTGACATTGTCTGCATTTATATGTGTATGGGTTTATTGTCCATTTTTCCCTATTAGCTAGGAATTTCATTTTTATCATTGCTGCATCCCCAGCACCTGGGGCAAGGCCTGGAAATGTATTATATATTTGTTGAATGAATGATTGAATGAATGAACACCTTCTAAGGGTGTTGTAATAATACATAATAATGTATTAGTAATTTGTTGACATAGTTATTAGTAATATATTAATTGATTCATATAAAATGCTTAGCACATTGCCTGTCATATAGGAAACACTCAATAAATGGAAGATACTTTAAAAAAAATTGTCTCTCTCCAGGCTAACAAATTCCAGTTAAGTCCCAAAGACTTCCTGATTATACATAATATTTCATTAGAAATTTCACAAATTACGGCTGGGTATGGTGGCTCACGTCTGTAATCCCAGCACTTTGGGAGGCCAAGGCAGGTGGATTACCTGAGATCAGGAGTTTGAGACCAGCCTGGCCAACACGGCAAAACCTCGTCTCTACTAAAAATACAAAAATTAGCCAGGCGTGGTGGTGGGCGCCTGTAATCCCAGCTACTTGGGAGGCTGAGGCAGGACAATTGCTTGAGCCTGGGAGATGGAGGTTGCAGTGAGCCAAGATCACGCCACTGCACTCTAGCCTGGGCGACAGAGTGAGACTCCATCTCAAAAAAAAAAAAAAAAAAAAATTCACAAATTACTGTGGACAAACAGACTACCATCTCAGAACACAACAGCTTAGAGCAAGAAGAGCCCAGCCAGCTGGGGTGCATGTGGTTAGAGCCTGCAGCTTTTGCTCAGACATCACCTTTGCAGGAGGCCTTTCCTGACCATCCCTTCTTACATGGTCTCCCCTGCCCTGATCGCCTATCTCCTTTCTTATTTTTTCTCCATAGCACTTATCACCACGAGACATAGTATCTATTTACTTCTTTGTCATTGCGTATGTCCTCCTACCAGAATGTAATCTCTCTAAGAGCTGGGATTTTGATCTGTTGAGTTAGCTGCTGTATTTCCTGAGCCTGGAATAGTCCCTGGAACATAGCAGGAATAAATATTTGTTGAACGAATGAAATTACTGTTTAGTTAAGACTTTGTGTCTTACATTTCTCTTTGTGCTGGCTGGTAGAGTCTTTATGTT
This sequence comes from Macaca fascicularis, assembly GCF_037993035.2. NCBI lineage: Eukaryota > Metazoa > Chordata > Mammalia > Primates > Cercopithecidae > Macaca > Macaca fascicularis. The sequence continues at coordinate 18,592,870 of NC_088395.1, read as the reverse complement.
TGGTTTGGTTTTGGTTTTTAAATAGGAGTTTATTTGACAGATAGTTCTTCAAACAAGACATTTCATATTCAGAATGATAAGGTATTTAAAGACTCTCTGCTTTTGAAATTCTTCTGGCAGAGGCCTCCTGAGGAAGCAGCAGGATAAGCGAATATTTAATGTACCTTTAAGGGGCCTGGCATCCAGGCAAGAAGAGACCCAGGCACAAGTGTGACACAGCTGATTAAAATAAATTCGAATGAACTGGAAAGAAAATGAATCCTCTAATAGCAAAAGGCTTTAAGCGAAGAGGAGAAGCATCTATAACCTCAGCTGTTCAAAGCATGATGAGAAGGGGGTATGGCTGAACTCTGGCCTAGGACCACAGTCTTCATTACTGTTACTTTTGTTTACAGATATTCTATATCTGCCATCTGCCAGAATGTGCGGCTGTCCCAGTGAGACTTCTAACTTCACTGGAAAATCAGCTCAAAGCACATGCCCAGTGAACATGAGATGGACACAAAGCCTGCTTCTTGGGCAGCAAGCAAGGCAGAGACCTTAGGAGGCTCGCTCAGCCACAAACTCCGGCAGCCCTGCAGAGCAAGGCCACAACACACAGGCCTTGTCCCTGGGAGACACTTTTCTGAAACAAGAGAGTAAAGCGTGAAGTCTGAAAGAGATCATAATTGTGTCATTCTCAGGAACCTCTGGCCTTCCAGTGAGACAAGAGCGAGAATAACAGGTCATTTCTACAACATTTTATATACTCACTCTCCCACCCACCAACCCCATCCACACGGGTTAATAAAAATAAGTTCTGACTTTGTCATTGGGATACTTCCATTTGGGCCCTGACTTACCCAGTTGCCAGCTATGTAACCTCAGGCAAATCAGCCAACCTCCGCGGTCCTCAGTTTCTCATGTAAACAATGAGAACTTTGGATTGTGTGATCTCTAAGATTCTTTCCAGTGACCAAATACTCTTAACTCATCCATCTACTTGTTTTTAGTGCCATTGCTGCAGCCCACCTATCACTGTACATAGAAAAGCTGAAAATAACCATCCAAGGACACAATAGGATGTGCAAAACTGAACACTCAAACCAGAAACTTCTGGACAAAGAAGACAAATACTAAAGGCTACTTGAAAATCAATCAATCAATCAGAATCATCCCTGTAGAAAAATACAAGTTACTAATATCTTTGGCTTTCCCATCAAGGAATTGTAGCCAAAGTTTGCTAGCAATTGGTTTGGGAACATTAAACATTTCACATATTAATTTTTTAATTGCCTAAAATATGACTAATATGACTAAGGTGTATGATCTGTTAACTGGTTCAAGTGACAGCCAACAAAAGATGGAGGAAAGATGGATGGGGAAGAAAGGGAAGACAAGAGAGGGTTGGCTCAGACTTCACCACCACGCACATATCCATGTAACAAAAATGCACTTGTATTCCCAAAATCTAAATAAAACTGGAGGCTGGGAGATAGAGACACATGGGAAGTATCTAAGGATCAGAGGTTTCAAAGAAGATCAAGCAATCAGAGAATAGGATGATAATCATGAAGATTCCAGAGGTGGGGCTTTTCCAGGTGACCATGGGGCCAGTAAATGGGAGTGAGCAGCTGAAGTTGAGGAGATGAGAGAGTTGCTGGGGCTCAGGAGATCAAGGAACTCAGACACCAAAGCATTTGGGGTTTATTCACGTGTACAGTGAAGATACCCAGTATGAGGCTCAGAGTGGCTGGAAAGTCTTCAATGAATGAAGTTGGTAGATGGCAAAAACAAGAAAGGGCTAAAAAATGGTACTACCAAAGGACATAAGCCTAGGCTGCCACCACTACAAACTTGGTAAATTTATCTCAGGATGTACAGGATTAGGATTTTTTTCTTTTGAAAAAAAATTTTTTTTTGAGATGGAGCCTCACTCTGTCACCCAGGCTGGAGTGCAGTGGCGAGATCTCGGCTCACTGCAACCTCCACCTCCTGGGTTCAAGCAATTCTCCTGTCTCAGTCTCCCAAGTAGCTGAGATTACAGGTGCACGCCACCACACCTGGCTAATTTTTGTATTTTTAGTAGAGACGGGGTTTCATCATGTTAGCCAGGTTGGTCTCGAACTCCTGACCTCAAGGTGATCCGCCCACCTCAGCTTCCCAAAGTGCTGGGATTGCAGGCGTGAGCCACTGCGCCCGGCTGAAATATTTTCAAATGTATGAAAAAGTAACGATAGTATAATTGTTAATAACTAGTCTCTCTCCCCACATACCATCGTCATTTCTTCAGTCTCCTTTATTCTAGAACAATTCCTCTGTCTTTCTCTTCAATGACACTGAAATTTTCAAACAGTACAGGCCAGTTGATTGTAAAACATCCCTCAATCTGGATCTGTCTGCTCTTTTCCTCGTGATGAGATTCAGGTTATGTATTTTGGCAGGATAAGTGGTATGTCTTTCTCAGTGCATTAGGACATCAGGAGGTGCTCATCTGTCTCATTATCACTGATGTGAACTTGGATCACTCGGGTAAGGTGGTGTCCATGTGAACTTCTCTACTGTGGAAGTGTTTTCCTCTTTACAATTAATAAAGTTTGCAGGAACATGCTTTGAGGCTGTGTATATATTCTGTTCTCCAAAATATCCATTGATGATTTTTGCTTAAATCAATTATTTCTATGGTGGTTGCAAAACACTGATTTTTGAACTCATTCCTTCTACATTTATTAGGATTAGAATTTATAAATGGCCCATTTAAAGCCCTATTTGATTCAACAGGGCAATGGAACAATATGAAGATGACATAAAGTCAGCTCATGAAAGATTCCATAAGAGTTGTCATCCTTGGACTAGGTGCAGTGGCTCATGACTTTAAAATCCTAGTACTTTGGGAGGCCGAGGCGGACAGATCTCTTGAGCCTAGGAGTTCGAGACCAGCCTGGGAAATGCAGTGAAACCCCATCTCTACAAAAACTATAAAAATTAACCGGGTGTGGTGGCACACACCTGTAGTCCCAGCTACTTGGGAGGTTGAGGTGGGAGGATCACTTGAGCCTAGGTGGTTGAGGCTGCAGTGAGCCTTGAGGGCGCCACTGCACTCCAGCCTGGGTGACAGAGTGAGACCCTGTGTCAAAAAAGAAAAAAAAAAAGATGAGTTGTAATCCTTGACTATATCACTAGTTCAGGAAAATGTGATGCTTCATCTATGCCATACAAAAATAATAGGCCAACTCAATAAAAGACTCAGACCAAGAGAACAGTTTACAAGTAACTGTTACCTCCCTACCATACTATGTTTTGCCAATTTTCCAAAAGAATCATTATTATGAAGATATTAATTTTTAAAAACTATTGTATTCTTATATAAAAGATATTTTGCTATATAAAAGAATTCCTATCATTTTAAATTATTAAAATAGTCTGTCATAGGAAATGTGTTCTATTCAATAATTCAATAATAACCTTTAATCCTCACTCAGGAAATAATATCTTGACTGCAATTCTGTTTTATGTCTCCCTTGTTATTAATTACTAATCTGTGTTATATTGCCACGTTCATTCATCCAAGGTCAAATACGATCCGCATTAAATTTTTGTCTTTTGCAGTTGCTAAAAGCTAATGAAATATAAAGCCATAATCATATAAGAAAAGTGTTCTGAATATGGGAAATAACTGGCAATTGGGGCTGAGGGATTGTCCTTTCTTGCACTTAGTTGAAATAGGTCTCTCTGTAACAAGATTTTCTAACAATTAACATGACCCAACTAGAAAGCTGGCTTCTTTGTGAATTTCCTAGTAAAGCTGGAAGCCAGTAAAAATCATTTAAACAAAGAGGTGGTTCTGCTCTCTTTGGATTTTGTGTTGTGTTGTGTGTGTGTTGTGGGTGTGTGTTTGTTTTTTCTTTTTTGAGACAACGTCTTGCTCTGTTGCCCAGGCTGGAGTGCAGTGGTACAATCATGGTTCACTGCAGCCTCCACCTCCTGGGCTCAAGCGATCCTCCTGCCTCAGCCTCCTATGTAGCTGGGACTACAGGTGCGAGCCACCATGTCTAGCTATTTTTTTCCCCCTTTGGTAGAGACGGGGTCTTGCTATGTTGCCCAGGCTGGTTTCAAACTCCTAGCCTCAAGTGATCCTCCTGCCTCAGCCTCCCAAAGTGCTGGGATTACAGACATGGCTACTACACCTGACCTTTTTGCCTTCTAAAGGTTCACGATTCTAAAATGGTATCTAAATAGCCCCTACTAGAGTCTCAAAATACTTGAAATTTTTAAAGCAAAGGTAAATTAATCACACAGCAAATAAAAAGATAAAGATGTATTTAATTGGTGTAAAGAATAAAAAGGTTGTTAGGATGGGTTTGTTTTGTCTGCTTCACACAGGCATTAAACGTGTTTGTAGCACCAATCCTATACAAACCTCTGGGCCAACACATTATCATATCAAACGGTGACTATTACCTAAGAATTGTTAGTGAGAGGAATCATGATTTCAGATGAAGAAAATGGTCTTCTTTTACAAAGAAAAGTACTTTTTAAAAATGATTCCCAATAAAACAGGGATTAGAGCATATAATGTGGGCTGAAAATAAAGATTTGGAGTCTTGACACACTGATGTCAAAGCCATAGAGTAGATAAAGCATCCAAGGAGAGTGTTAGAGTGACAAGATCAGAGAGCCAAGGGAGAACCCAGAGGAGCCCCAACATTTAAAAGCCAGGAGAAAGTGAGTCCACATAAATAGTTCATGCAGAGACCTAAAAGAAAAACCAGGAGAATGTGTTGCCCCTGAAGACAAGGGCAATGAGTGGTAAGAAGGGAGTGGGCAGGAGTGCCAAAGACTGCCAGGAAGTGAGAAAATGGAGCACTGAAAATGCTCCATTGGACTTCGAGGTCATTCAAGAACCTGTCAGATCATCTTCCCTGGGCTGGGATCAATGAGGAGGTAGGAGACAGCGGTACAAATGCCCCCTTAAGGAGCGAGTTTGAAGGGGAGGAGAGAGACGAGAGGAACTGGAGGGGACAAGAGGGCCAGAGAAGGCTTATTTTAAAGGGTAGGAAAGAACAGTTGCAAAGGGCAATTTTGGACAACTGGGAAATTCTGAATATGGACTACGTGTTAGATAACGTTACGCTATCAATGTTAAATTTCTTCAGGATGATCTAGTATTATAGTCATATAAGAGAATATCCCTCTCTTAGGAGATGCATGCTGAAGTACATACAGGTTAATTCCATGTCTACAGCTTATTTTCAAATTATTTCAAACGGGTGTTTATATACTATTCTTTCATCTTCTCTGCAGGTTTGCAATTTTCAAAAATATTTGGGGAGGAAAACAAAAGCAAAACAAAATGGCTTGAGAAATATATATATATATATATATATATATATATATATATATATATACACACACACACACCCCCAAAGCAAAAAAAAAAAAAAAAGGAAAATGGAAAAAAAGAGGAAAGTCACTGAGCATGTCAAGATGCTGATGGGCAACAGCTAGGGGAATGAGCAGGAGAGGCAGAAGGAAAATCAATGCCCTCCCCTACCTACTCCTCCCACAGCTACAGAGCATACGGATAGTCATGGAGGGACAATGGACTCGAAAGAGCAGCTTCTCTGTCTGCAGTTCATTGAGGAGGAAAATGAGGGCGGTCCGAGTTCACAGGGATTTTCAATACACCCTTCCGTGCCAGTAAAGACTGCTTGATGGCTACAATAACCCAGAACCCTCTGACAAACAATAGCAAGAAGAATGGCAAGAGGCTCTCTAAACTTGGAGAAAATTCTTTAGGGAACACCAAAGATGAAAGATTTTCATTTGTTATTTTTCCATGAAGATCTCAAACTGAAATATACATCACAGTAAAGGACTTCAAACTGGGAGTAAGGAGGTGGGGATGGATGGAGAGCCGGGAGGGGGCTCTCAAGCAGCTGTGAATGGCTTGATTGGTCGATTTTTAACCAGCTAAATTAACTAGATGTTTTACCAAGAATTAAAGAAATATTTAGTTTGCTATTTAGTATTTTTAAAGTTTTTTTCCATATAAAATAAAGAATGAGTACTTTCGAAAGCAACGATTTCCATTAGAGAAACTTCTATTTGTCACAGCTTAAGCATCAAACCACAAAGCCAAAAAAGCACGATTGTCTTTGTCAGCCTCTTAGCACTTACAGAAATTGAATAAATACATTTCTAAGTGGTCTCAAGGGAAGAAATAAAATATATCAGTGTTTCCAAAGTGCTCCATGGGAGCAAAAAGGCAATAGATTATTAATTGAAACGCCATTAACATAAAATTTTAAGTGTCAAGTGAAATTCAGGAGAATGAAATTGCAATGTTTAATTTCTGTTATGTGGATAAATTCCAATTCTCCAAGTCAGGGTAGCATATCAGAAGGGCCATGAACTTTGGAATCTGCCAGATCTGGTTCCAATTCAGGCTCTGCCACCCATGAGTGTGTAACTTGGGGCAGTTAAGTCTCACTTTCCTCATTTATAAAACGAGGGAGACTAATCAAAACTTTCTCTGAGAGTTTTGGTGAGAAATAATGAGAGTAGTAGGCACTCAATAAATGATAGCTATTATTAGTACTCTCTTACCTGTTACATATCACAAAAGAACTAAAATAACAATGACAATATAAAATTGATGTTACTTTTTTTTTTTTTTTTTTTTGAGATGGAGTTTCACTCTGTTGCCCAGGCTGGAGTGCAGTGGCACGATCTTGGCTCACTGCAACCTATCTGCCTCCCAGGTTCTGGCAATTCTCCTGCCTCAGCCTCCCAAGTAACTGGGATTATAGGCATGCGCCATCATGCCTGGCTAATTTTTGTATTTTTTAGTAGAGACAGGGTCTCACCATGTTGGCCCGGCTGGTCTTGAACTCCTGACCTCAAGTGATCCACCCACCTCAGCCTCTCAAAGTGCTGGGATTACAGGTGCGAGCCACCGTGCCTGGTCTTTTTTTTTAAGGGTCAGGGTCTCACTCGGTGGTGGTCCTGGCTGGAGTGCAGTGGCATAATCATAGCTCACTGTAACCTCACACTCCTGGGCTCAAGTGATTCGCCCGCCTCCCAAAGTGCTGGGATTACAGGCGTGAGTCACTGAGCCTGGCCTGATGCTACTTCTCTACATGGAAGGGGGATAGAGCACAAGAAAGGGAATAGCCTTGATTTTACATGTAGGTTACGCTTTCTCAAACTGCCATGATACTCCAGAGGCAGAGTACTGTGGTCAGGTGGAATGACCTAGCAGGACAAAAAACCCTTAACACTAGTCAGACCAGTGGAAACAGGAATCAAGCACGAGCCTTGGCTCTGTGACTTGCTGTGTTCCCTTGAGGAAATCACTTTGCCTTTCAAAGCTCATTTCCTTTTCTGCAAACTGAGAACAACCCTTCAAAAGGCTGTGAGGATCAAACGTATGTTACAGGGCCTAGCCAACTTGAAAAGCACTATGCAAATACAAGGTACTGTATACAAGTAAATTTAATTAAAGCTAGCTTCTGAAGCAGCAACATTCAGAGGTGGCATAAAATGGTGTGATGGGTGACAGCAAAAAATACTTTGTCGTCAAAACTCCTTGAATTCAAACCCCAACTCTACCAGCTGTAAGCTGCATAAACTTACCAAGTAGGCCGGGCGTGGTGGCTCACGCCTGTAATCCCAGCACTTTGGGAGGCTGAGGTGAGTGAATCACGAGGTCAGGAGTTCAAGACCAGCCTGGCCAACATGGTGAAACTTTGTCTCTACTAAAAATACAAAAAATTAGCTGGGCGTAGTGGTGGGCGCCTGTAATCCCAGCTACTCAGGAGGCTGAGGCAGGAGAATCACTTGAACCTGGGAGGTGGAGGTTGCAGTGAGCTGAGATCACGCCACTGCACTACAGCCCAGGCAACAGAGTGAGACTCAGTCTCAAAAAAAAAAAAAAAAAAAAACTCACCAAGTACTTACCACACTGAGCATGAGCTGCTTCCACTATACAAACAAGAATAATAACCCTTTATTCAGGCTTATTACAAGGATTAAATAAAATATATGTAGATGATGTCGAACACTCTTTGGAATATGGTTAGTAATCAGGAAATAATATCTGTCATTTTCTATCAAGAGCTTTCAAAATATTTATAGCCCTTGACATGGTAATTTCATATCTAATCACCAGAATATAGAAATAATCCAAAATAAGGAAAAGGCTTTGCACAAAGAAATTCTTCAAAGTGTTATTTATATTAGTATTAAAAGGTCCAATATTTGAAGAATAATTACGCATATTATGGCCTATTCACCAAATAAAATATTTAGCAATGACTAAAATGATATTTGCAAAGCATTCATAACAACTTGAGAGATGTTTACATAACATTTTAGTGCTAAAAGTGAGGCTACAAAAAACTAACATTTAGGATGATCAGAAATCTATACTATACAAAAAATACGTTGAAGGAAATTATCAGAATGTTGTCATTATCTCTGGGTAGTGGAATGATGAGGGAGTATTCATTATTTCCAACTGCTTTTCTGTATTTTTTCCAAATTTCTGAATGAGAGAAAATTTTATGCATACAATGTTTGCCTATGAAAAAATGTAAGTAAACATCATTGCATCAGCTTTCAGCAGATTTGTTATTATGAACTCATAATAAACCTTGATTGGCATATCCAACAAGAGATAAAAGAAGAAAAAGAATTTTAAATGGCTATTCTGGATGCACTCCATACGGGTTTGCCCTGCTCCATAAGGAGCAGTGGAGCCATAAAAAAAAAAAAAAAAAAAAAAAGAATCTTAAGGGAATACTCTGAACAAGTATATGTTACCAAATTAGATAACGTAGATGAAATGGACAAATTCCTAGAACTACCACAAATGATTCAAGAAGCAATAGAAAATCTAAATAGTCATATAACAAGAGACAGAATAAGTAATCAAAAAAACTACACACAAAGAAAATCTCATGCCCAGATAGCTTCACTGATGAATTCTACCAAATATTAAAGAATTAATACCAATTCTTCATAAACTCTTCCAAAAAATGGAGGAGAAAGGAACATTTTCCAACTCATTCTATGAGGCCAATATTACCCTGACAGTTAAATCAGACAAAGATATCACAAGAAAACTATAGATCAATATCTCTTATGAATATAGATGCAAAATTATTCTACAAAATACCAACAAACTGAATTCAGCAACACATGAAAAGTATTATACACCATGACCAAGGGGATTTATCCTAGGAATGCGAAGTTGGTTTAACATCAATTAACATAATATGCCATTTAATTAACATTATATGCCATATAATAAAATAAAGGACAAAAACCACATGATCATCTCAATACATGCAGAGAAAGCATTTGACGAAATTAAACACCACTTTGTAATAATAAAAAATCAATAAACTAGGAATAGGAGTGTGTTTTCTCAACCTGAGAAAGAGCATCTACGAAAAAGACACAGCCGATATAAGACTTACTGGTGAAAGACTGAATGCTTCTTCCTTAAGATCAGGAACAAGACAAGGATGGCTAGTCTTGCATTTCTATTTGACATTGTAGTGGAGGCAAGAAAACGAAACAAAAGGCATTGGAAAGAAACAAGTAAAACTACATTTGCAGATGACCTGATTTGTAAATAAAAATTCCTAAAATATCCACTAAAAACCTATTAAAGCTAATAAATGAGTTCAGCAAAGTATACAAGACCAATATACAAAAATCAGTTTTTAAACATTTACAATAAACAATCCAAAAATGAAATTAATAAAAATCCATGTATAATATCAAAAAGAATAAAAAACCTAGGTTAAATTTAACAAAAAAAGTGTAAAACTTATACTCTGAACACTATAAGACAGTGGTGAAAGAAATTAAAGATCTAAATAGATGGAAAGACACCCCATGTTCAAGGATCAGATTATTTAATTGTTAAGATAGCAATACTCCCCAAACTGATCTACAGATTCAACACAACCCCTGTCAACATTCCACTTGGCTTGAGACATTGACACATTGATTCTAAAATTCATATGGATATGTAAGGGACCCAGAATAGCCAAAATAATCTTGAAAAAGAGAAACAAAGTTGAAGGATTCATACTTCCCAATTTCAAAACTTTATTTAAAAAAAAATTTAGTAGGCCTGGCGCAGTGGCTCACACCTGTAAACCCAGCACTTTGGGAGGCCAAGGTGGGCGGATCATGAGGTCAGGAGTTCAAGACCAGCCTGGTCAACATGGTGAAACCACATCTCTATCAAAAATACAAAAATTAGCCAGGTGTGGTGGTTTGTGCCTGTAATCCCAGCTACCCCGGAGGCTGAGGCAGGAGAATCACTTGAACCTGGGAGGCAGAGGTCGCAGTGAGCTGAGATCGTGCCATTGCACTCCAGCCTGGGCGACAAGAGTAAGACTCTCAAAAAAAAAAAAAAAAAAAAAAAAAAAAAAAAAAAAAAAAAAAGCTATAGTAATCCAGACACTGGTACTAGCATAAGAAAGACATACAGACCATTGGAATAGAATTGAGAGCCCAGAAATAAACAACATTTATGGTCAGTTGATTTTTGACAAAGGTGCTAAGAGGATTCAATGGGGGAAAGAACAATCTTTTCAACAAATGGTGCTGAGACGACTGGATATCCACATGCAAAAAAATGAATTTGTACTCCTACCTCACACCATATGTGAAAACCAGCAACTCAAAATGGTTCAAATGCCTAAATGTAAGAGCTAAAACTACAAAACTGTTTTTTTGGTCTTTAAAAATACATATAATTTAGGGGGTATGAGTGCAATTTTGTTACATGTATAATGAAGTCTGGGCCTTTAGTGTAACCATTACCCAAGTCACATACATTATACTCATTAGGTAATTTCTCATACCTCAACCCCCTCCCACCCTCCCAGCTTTCTGAGTCTCCAGTGTCCATTATTCTATTCCGGATGCCCATGTGTACACATTATTTAGTTCCCACTTATAAGTGAGAACATGGGGTATTTGACTTTCTGTTTTTGAGTAATTTCACTTAAGATAATGGCTTCTTGGTCCAGCCATGTTGCTGCAAAAGACATGATTTCATTCTTTTTTATGGCTGAGTAGTATTCCATGGCATATATATATATATATATGCACACACACACATATACACATATGTATATATACACACACATACACACACACACTATATATATATCCACACATACATATACATATACCCCACATTTTCTTTATCCAATCATCCATTGAAAGACACTTATGGTGATTCCATATCTTTGCTATTGTGAACAGTGCTGTGGTAAACATAAGAGTGCAGGTATCTATTTGATATAATGACTTCCTTTGGGTAGACTCCGTGGTAGGATTGCTGGATGAAATGGTAGTTTGGTAGTTCTATTTTTAGTTCTTTGAGAAATCTCCATGTTTTCCACAGAGGTTGTACTAATTTACATTCCCACCAGCAGTGATAAACATTCCCTTTTCCCTACATCCTCGCCTACATCTCTTGTTTTTTGACTTTTTAGTAATAGCCATTCTGACTGGTATGTAAGATGGTATCTCATTATGTTTTCAATTTGCATTTATCTGATGATTAGTGATGTTGAGCATTTTTTCCATATGTTTTTTGGCCATTTGTATGCCTTCTTTTGAAAAGCGTCTGGCTCAAGCCTGTAGTCCCAGCACTTTGGGAGGCCGAGACGGGCGGATCACGAGGTCAGGAGATCAAGACCCTCCTGGCTAACACGGTGAAACCCCGTCTCTACTAAAAAATACAAAAAACTAGCCAGGTGAGGTGGCGGGTGCCTGTAGTCCCAGCTACTTGAGAGGCTGAGGCAGGAGAATGGCGTAAACCCGGGAGGCGGAGGTTGCAGTGAGCTGAGATCCAGCCACTGTGCTCCAGCCTGGGTGACAGAGCGAGACTCCGTCTCAAAAAAAAAAAAAAAAAAAAAAAGTGTCTGTTCGTGACCTTTGCCCACTTTTTAATTTTTTTTTTTTTTCTCGTTGATTTGTTACAAAACTCTTAAAGTAAGACATGAGCATAAATCTCTTTGGATTCGGGAATGGATTCTTAGATATGACACCAAAAGCACAAGCAACCAAAGAAAAAATAAAGTGAACTTCATCAAAATTAAAAACTTTTGGCTGGGCACGGTGGCTCACGCCTGTAATCACTGCACTTTCGGAGGCCTAGGCGGGCGGATCACAAGGACAGGAGATCGAGACCATCCTGGCCAACATGGTGAAACCCCATCTCTACTAAAAATACAAAAAATTAGCCGGGCGAGGTGGCGGGCGCCTGTAGTCCCAGCTACTCCGGAGGCTGAGGCAGGAGAATGGCGTGAACCCGGGAGGCGAAGCTTGCAGTGAGCCAAGATCGCGCCACTGCACTCCAGCCTGGGCGACAGAGTGAGACTCCACCTCAAAAAAAAAACTTTTGTGCTTCAAAGAACACCATTAAGAAAGTATGAAGAGAATCCAATGAATGAGAGAAAATATTTGCAAATCACATATTTGATAGGAAACTTGTATTTAGAATATATAAATATCTCTTACAACAAAATAATATAAAAATAAATAATTCAATTAAAAATGGATACATGATCTGAATAGATATTTCTCCAAAGAAGATATACAAATAGCCAATAAACACATGAAAAGATGCTCAATGTCAGTAGTCATTACAGAAATACAAATGTAAACCATGGTGAGATACCACTTCATACCCACTAGGATGACTATAATCAAAAGGACAGACGATAACTATTGCTGAAAATGTGGAGAAAGTGAAACCCTTATACACTGCTGGTAGGAATGTAGAATGGCGCAGTCACTTGGGAAAACAGCTTGGAAATGTCTCAAAATGTTAAACATAAAACTACCATATGACCCAGCAATTCCACTTCTGTGTATATACCCAAGAGAACGGAAAACGTATGTTCACAGCAGCATTGTTCATAACAGTGAAAAAGATGAAACAGGTCAGGAGCAGTGGCTCACGCCTGTAATCCCAGCACTTTGGGAGGCCGAGGTGGCGAATCACCTGAGGTCAGGAGTTCGAGACCAGCCTGGCCAACATGGTGAAACCCCATCTCTATCAAAAATACAAAACTTAGCCAGGTGTGGTGGTGTGTGCCTGTAATCCCAGCTACTCTGGAGGCTGAGGGAGGAGAATCGTTTGAACCCGGGAGGTGGAGGTTGCAGTGAGCGGAGATCGCACCACTGCACTCCAGCCTGGGTGACAGAGCAAGACTCTGTCTCAAAAAAGAAAAACAGAAAAAAAAAAAGCTGAAACAATCCAAATGTCTATCAATTGATGAATGGATAAATACAATGTGGCATATTCATATAATGAAATATTATTCCGCAATAAAAAGGAATAAAGTACTGATACATGCTACAACATGGACAAAGCCAGACATAAAAGGTCACACAATGTATGACTCCATTTACATGAAATGTCCAGAATAGATAAATCCGTAGAGACTGAATGTAGATTTGTGGTTGCCGGGGCTGAGAGGAGAGAGAAAGTGCTTAATGGATAAGGGGTTTTCCTCTGGAGCGTCGGAAATGTCTCGGAAGTACATGGGGTTGTGCTTGCACGACACTGTGAACATACCAACTGCTACTGAGTTGTTCACTTGACAATGGCTAATTTCATGTTACGTGAATTTCACCTCAATAAATCACAGGCATTTGGAAGAGAAAGCAATCCAAAAATCTAAGCTAATATTTCCACTTACATGCAATGTTTTAAAAGTTGAAAAGTATTTCCTTTTTTTTTTTTTAATTGAAAAGTTTTTCAAAAAGAGAGAGAATTTGTTTTTACAAGTTGGACTTGGCTTTTTTTTTTTTTAACCTAAGAAATCTGGCTAAATTTAAAGAACTGTGAGTAATCCTAGATATAAAAAGATCATTTCTCTTTACTCTCAGCTAATAAATGTCTACTATAGTAGTAGAGTTCACATGGAGCTTCTGAAAGAGTTATTTCATGACATGCTTAAAGATTTGAAAGAGTTAGTACACCTCCTATGTCCCTTCCTACTTTCAGAGATGAGTTTCCTACATCATCAGCACGAGTCAGCTGGGTAGGAGAATAACATTTGATTCCCAAAGGAAAACATCCCACGCTAATTAGTATAGCACACTCTGCATCCTAAACTCTCCATCTTAAACCTGAATAAACTTCCAAAGGCAAGATGTGGGATAGAAGTTGGAGAAATTACCTATAACCTAGACATCAAAGAAGTGAAGTTTAAGAGCAAATTACTCATACTGATTGTCCCAGCTTATTTACTTGTTTTTATTTTAATTTGCTTGTTGGAAACTCTATCCCTAAACGCTCAAGTTTGTTTCAACTAGATGCCAATAGCCATGAGAAAGAACCTCAGTACAAAATAAACAAAGTGATTTAAGCTTCTAATTATATGGGGGTAGAGAAAGGCATGCCATCTATTTAGAAACAATACACCTTTTTTTGGAAACAGATGATCTAGCATTCTCCCAATTCTCCTAGAATATTTTTAAAACATGAGGCAAATCTCATGAAGTTCTGTGTTGAATAGATATAGAAATAATGTGATCATTGAGTTATAAAATCCAATAAAAATTCAATGATGCTACTAAATGTCACAAAAGTAGGGATATAGCTATTTATAAAAGTATTGAAGAAACACACATAAATTACACTGTCTTTCTTGTTCCCTGACACTGAGTTTTAAATTGAGATTTTATATTGGTACATTATCGACTGAAATTAAATCAATCATAAAATATCTCTAAGACAATACTTTATGGTACTTCATAAATTCAAAGCTACATCTTCCTAAATGTAGTTTCCTATGCTCCTCTAATGATGCCTTGTGCAGATCACACAGGGCAGCTTGAGCATCGTGGGAGTAAATGAGAAAGGGGGAGAGGGTGAGGCCAGTTCATTTTCCCCTTTTCATTCATAACCACAGGCACATTCCAAGTACTCACATGTCTCAGATTTCCTGGTTTTCGTTGAAGAACTGCTGCATCCCATGACTTCTATCTAAATCATATGTGTTCATGAATTCAACTTCTGATTTTAAGACAGAGTGTGAAAAGTCCCTCCCTTTAAGCTGCGAGGAACCACTCTTAGCCGATCCTCTTCAGTCATAGATCCTAATGAGGAACACACAGGAGGGAGGGAAGGAAACCGCCAGTTAACCACATGGTAGCTGAGGGGCTGCTCAGCAGGATTCATTTTATGCTTCTTCTGAATCGCTGTTCATCATGTGATGTGGAAAGTGATCAGACATAATCTAATCCTGGCTTATTTTCCAAAACACAGCAGCAGCTACAGAGCAGCTATAGGCTGCTTCTCTGCTAGACATAAATGAGTTTCTCCATGTCTAGGTCACATCCAGCTCTGTATAAAATAGAGCATTCAAAATGAAAAGAAAAATTGAAATACGACAGTGTACGATTTTCTAATTTAAATACGGGGAATGGGATGTGGAGGAGCTGACATAATTAACTGTTTTGGTTTTCAGCTCAAAGTAATTCAACCTATCTAGGCTTTTAAAAACACAAATTGGAAGTTGACTATGAGACAAAAACAACATATTTAAACAGCTATGCTGAAATTCAAAGTGAGTTCTTTGACAGTATTTCTCAGAATAAGTTGGGAACATTTGTTTTATTTAAAAAAAAAAAAAAAAAAAAGGAGACAGCCGGTCGTGGTGGCTCACGCCCGTAATCCCAGCACTTTGGGAGGCTGAGGCAGGCGGATTACGAGGTCAAGCATTTGAGACTAGCCTGGCCAATATAGTGAAACTCTGTCTCTACTAAAAATACCAAAATTAGTCGGGCATGGTGGCGCATGCCTGTAATCCCAGCTACTCGGGAGGCTGAGGCAGGAGAATTGCTTGAACCCAGGAGGTGGAGGTTGCAGTGAGCCGAGATGGCGCCACTGCACTCCAGCCTGGGCGACAGAGCAAGACTCCATCTCAAAAAAAAAAAAAAAAAGGGAGACTCGAAACCTCCCCCCAAATTGAGGAATCGTAATCTGTGAGAGTGCCCTTTTATTTATTATTTGAGATGGAGTCTCGCTCTGTCACTCAGACTAGAGTACAGTGGTGTGATCACGGCTCACTACAGCCTCGACCTCCCAGGCTCAGGTGATCCTCCTGCCTCAGCCTCACTAGTAGATGGGATTACAGGCATGTGCCACCACACCTGGCTAATTTTTGTATTTTTAGTAGAGATGGGGTTTTGCTGTGTTGGCCAGGATGGTCTCGAACTCCTGACCTCAGGTGATCCACCTGCCTCGGCCTCCCAAAGTGCTGGGATTATAGGCATGAGCCACCATGCCCGGCCAAGAATGTCCTTTTAAACAAGCTCTCTGGGCACTGCTGAGGCCCCTCTGGAGTCTAACCTTGTGTTCTGTAGTCCTTCTCAGGAGCTTCCTGACTCCCATAATCACTTGATGGGAGTTTTCAACAAAATTCCTTTCCATATTATACTGTCACGTCACTTTTTAGGGTGATGTCTCCTTTATTTCGTGATGCTCCAAACCAACCTGATCTAATATATTTGCATTCTTTTTTTTTTTTTTTTTTTCCCAGACAGGGTCTCACTCTGTCACCCAGGATGGAGTGTAGTGGCACAATCACAGCTCACTGCAGCCTTAACTTCCCAAGCATGTGCCGTGACACCCGGCTAACTTTATTTTTTTGTAGAGACAGGGTCTCCCTATGTTGCCGAGGCCGGTCTCAAACTCCTGGGCTCAAGTGATCCTCTGACCTGGTCCTCCCAAAGTGCTGGGATCACAGGTGTGAGCCATCTTGCCCAGCCCTTTCTGCATGTCTTGACAGGAACAAAGTCAGCAAACAACTGACATAGCTATCTTTCCATTAGTACTACACCAAAAACTTCAAAATTTCAACTCGACTAAAGAAAGGGAAAACTAAAATAAGCAAAATATTTGAACTATGGCAATGTTTTGAACATAACAATAAGCTTAATAAACAGATTTTCTGACCAGAGGTGAACCTGATTATTTTATGTATTGAATTAATTAGCCCTCCTAAACTTTGGGTTATTTCGAAATTTTTATTTATTTTTTGAGACAAGATCCTGCTCTGTCACCCAGGCTGGGTGATGCAACCATGACTCACTGCAGCCTCCACCTCCCAGCCTCAAGTGATTCTCCTACCTCAGCCTCCTGAGCAGCTGGAACTACAGGCATGCACCACCATGCCCAGCTAATTTTTGCACTTTTTTGTAGACACGGGGTCTCACCATGTTGCCCAAGTTGGTCTCAAACTCCTGGCCTCAAGCAACGTGCCCACCTCAGCCTCCCAAAGTGCTGGGATTACAGGCATGAGCCACTGTGCTTGGCTCTGTTTCCAAATTTGATAAGCATTTCTTTCGTGTCTTCCTTATCTACGTCATGACTAAAGAACATTAACGAGGTCAGATCCAAGGGCAGGATGAGCCCTGCGGCATTCTACTCCAAACCATCCTCCAGGTTCACCAGAGATCCATCACCTTCAGACTAGCTGAGTACATTTGTTCAGTTAGCTGGTAAACTCACCTATCATAACTTTCATTTATCTGTGAGACATCCTGGAGAATTTTACTAAATGTTTTAATAAAATGATGATATGTATGTATTTTGATACTTTGACATTCCAGCTTATTCCAGCAAAAGAAGAGAGAGGAAAGGAGGAGGAGAAAAGGAAGGAAGGGCAGAGGAGAAAGGAAGGAAGGAAGGAAGGAAATAAATTTGGCAAGATTTTTAATAACAAAATCATAGAAGTTTAAAGGTGAGAGAGACCTTTAAAATTACCTAGTATTCACACAAAGTGCAAGGAAGTTAAACAACTTGTCCCATGTCATATAGACCTGTGGTTGTCATACTTCGTTGCACATGAGTGTCACCTGGGGAGCTTTTCAAACTCCCAGTACTCAGCCTGCACCTCATTAAGTCAGAATCTCTTGGGGTTTAAAAAATACTGATGCTCAAGTACCACCTCCAGAGAATTTGACGTAATTGGTACTGGGTGGGGGATTGGGCATCAAGATTTTTTTTTTCCAGTTTTCTAGATTCTAATACACAGCAAAGTTTGACAATCTCTAATAGAGATGGTATTTTAGCAAACCCATGGTGCTGCATAGTGATGATCACATTTTCCTAGAAATGCTTTGGCTCCATCTATTTCAAGCTGAATTTTTCCAGAGGTCGTGTCAGGCCAATGAGTCTGTAGCTTCTAGCATATACTCTTTTCTCATTTTTGAAATTGGGGCACTGTTCATCTAGGAATTCATCTAGTCCTGGTGACATTCTCCAGGTACCTAGATCAGTGCTCTCCAACTTGAGTGCTCACAAGACTTATTGGGGGTGGGGGGATGCAGATTCCCAGGCTTTACCAACAATACTCAGATTCAAAAGTCCAGGGCCTTGGAATATGCATTTAAAGTGCACCGTGCCAGGAACTTTGATGCAAGCAATCCCCATATCTCAGTTGGAGAAACACTATTTTCCAACAGCATCCAAATCTCCCTTGGGCTTTGCTCCATCCTCATGCTATTTTTTCTACCCCTTTTTATGAAGACATAAGAATTGGGGCTGGGTGCAGTGGCTCTCACTCATAATCCTAGCACTTTGGGAGGCTGAGGCAGATGGATCCTTTGAGCCCAGGAGTTCGAGACCAGCCTGGGCATCATAGGGAGACCCCATCTCTACCAAAAAATACAAAAAATCAGCTGGGCGTGGTGGTGCCCACCTGTAGTCCCAGCTACTCAGGAGGCTGAGGTGGGAGGATCACCTGAGCCTGGGAGGTCAAAGCTGCAGCGAGCCGTGATCACACCACTGCACTCCAGCCTGGGTGACAGAGTGAAACCCTGACTTAAAAAAAAGTATATTTTTTAATTTAAAAAAGAAAACAGGGAAAAAAAAGAATTGAGCATTTAGTAGGCCTTAAACACTGATTGGACTGATTGATATATTTCAATTTCGATTTTCCTTTTCCAGAAAAAAAAAAAGCAATGTCTCAATGTCCCTCCAGAGGCATTTGGTTTTCGGTCACCCCTCAGTTAATCCACAACAAGCAAAATTACACAACAAACACAATTTCATATAAAAGATTCACTAAGAACTAAAGCGCATCAAACTTGAGTATATTTCTGTTAGACTATTAGCCCCACGGGCAACTTCCTAAATAGCCCTTGAATCTCTGGCACCTACATGGTGTCTTCCATATTGCAGATGTTGGATAATGCTAAATGAATGAATGAATGAACAAAGGAATCAATATTTCTAGGCCAGAGTCCTTTAAAAATGCAGTTGCTAAAAGTCATTATTAATGCATCATTTTGTGCACAGGTATGTGCTATTCAATTATACAAAAGCATTTTATTAAATCAGAAAGGGGTAGTACTCATACATCATTTTTAAAGAAAGTTTTTAAATCATGATGGAAAGACGTGATGATTGTTCTAGAATTTTTTGATTATCCATTAGAAAAAAAATTGGCTATTATAATTTTTACATTATTAAATAAATATTACCAATTTATTTTTTTAACTGTTTTTCTCTCAGGTAATAGGTTATAAAAAAAAGTCAGTTCTTTTTCATTGTCACCAAAATATGAGCTGGTTCAAGCAAGGTGCCACTTACCCCTCCCATGTACTACACCACCTGGACTTCCAGGAGAGAGAGAAGTGAGTTTGTCAGCAGTGCGCGCACCTTTGAGGGCATCTCTGATGTAAAGCTGATAAAAATGATTGGGGATTTTCCATGACTTGGTAAAATCTAAGCTTCTTCCATTTCCCACCCTCTGTTAGCATTTAAGTGCATTAAAGAAGTCTGAAGAAGTGATTCCCTGAGGTGTGAAAAGGGTTCTCAGGGTCAAAGAGGCGGGGGGCTTCCACAGGGTTCACAAAGGCCCAAGAATGTCCTAGTGGGTAACACAAGCCCCTGGGCGGATCGTGGCAAAAAAACAGCTTGAAACTTGCCCAGTGCTGCTGTCCCTTCCAATATACACCAAGGATGGTTTTAAAGAGTAAACATGAAATAATGATTCATCATTGGCACTCACTTATAATCTGCAAAAGGAAAGCCTTCCGCTAAAAGGTTTTTACTGTGTGTATGTTGGGGGTGAGTGGGTGGAACTGATAATTTTCAGTTTTTTTCATGCTAATCTTTCACTTCCTTCCAATGCTGAAAATACAAGGAAAGAACAAAAGACAGGCTGTGGAGACAAACCAACCTTCGCCACCAAGCACCCTCCAACCACTAGCCCAGCCTCCCCGAGTTGTTCTTGTTCATTCTTAAGGTGATTTGATTTCTAAGCTCATCTCTATCCCACTCCCACACCTTGGCTCAGTCACCCTGACACGACCCCCTCTGGCATTCTAGATGTCAGTTTCGTAGTTTCCCATATTAGAATTCAGCTTTTCCTAGAGATGTTGGCTTTAGCAAGAAACTGGCTTTAGTTCTAGCCCTGAAGACCTGGAACCCATAGTCATTCAACTGGAACCAACACCCTCCACCCCCACCCCTGACCACCACAGTGGGAGTGAAGTAGGCAGGTATAATTCTTCCCCCTTAGATTGTGCTAGCATGGAGAACAGATGCCTCATCAGGCTCACCCTATTGCATTCTGCTTGGTATTCATTGCCACAGAGGTTTTATAGCCTGAGGTCTGTGGCCTAAATATAATGAAGAGGCATAGGGTGAGGCAGAGGAGTTCCTGGCAGCCCGCGCCACAGAGGTCCCTTTCACCGCTACCTTTCCAGTAGAACAGTGCAGCAATTACTTAGGTCTGGGATCTTCAATGAGTAAGGGGAGGTCTGTAAGACCAAGCTGGTGATTCTTCCTGGGTCTCGCCAGATGAGAGGATAAGAAAAGGGAGGAAACTATACTGACCACCAGAAGGTGTTTGAAAGTGTCTGCTGGTACATCAGACGTGATTGTAATCAGGTAACAGCTTGGCCTGGTGCCAGGTTTTCCAAAGCATGTTTGTGGAAGAAGAGTTGTATGTGGTTTATGATTCCAGGACTAAGACCAAAATAAAGGTCCCACCATCACATGATAAGTTCAGGGGATGTAGGGTTGAACAGGTTTCTTTAATGCAGGACTTCTCAGAGCCTTTAATATATGAACATACATTGTGAATCTCTCAGAAAGAGCTGACCACTATTTCCCCAACAGCCTAGCTAGGGGCCCTTTTGAAGTAAAGCATCTCAAGAACTATTGTTCCTAACGGCCTGATGCTGGCCCAGTGGAGCCTTGGGTTTAGAAGTCAGACAACAGGAATTTGAATTCTCAGCTAGTCATTAATTCCCCTATACTTCAGTTTCCTCATAAGAAAACAGTGATCATAATCCATATCTTACTGACTTGTACTGAGGACTGTGTGGTGGGAAAAAACTGGCTTGAACAAAGACCAACTGTTTTTAGCTGATGAGTTAGGAGGGGCCATGCATGGGTGGGGACCCACTGTGTTTGTTCAAGTCTCTTTCTTCACAATGCTTTGTCTGGGGCCTCCCAAAGACTAAGCCCTTTGGGTACCTACAGGTTCTGGGATAATTTAAGAGTCGCAAAGCGATAGGCTCTTTTCCCTTGAGAGCTCTAAGATCTGAAAGAATGCTATACCAGTAATCACAATAGTAGCTAAAATCACTACTATTTATTAAGGGACTATTACTTACCCAGCATAGCAGGTGCTTTATATTTCTATTATTTCAGTTCACTCTCACAGCAAACTTTCAAGGTAGTATCATATCCCCATGTTACAGATGAAAAAACTGAGACTCAGAAGTTAAATAACATACTCCCTGGCACGGCTGATTAGTGGCAGAACTGAAGACTCGCTCTGTGTAATCAGTAAGGAACAAAAATGTCTGCCCACTAAAAGGCTATGCCTTGTTCTCAGGATCCAATCTGATCAGTTCGCATAAGAACTAAATCACTAAAGAGAATTTTGAACACTGTAAGGAATTCTGTTTCCATTCTTACAGATAGCTAGAAACCTCTAAGATGACAAGAAGCCAAGAGAACTAAAGGAAGATTTCTAAATATGAAGGTGTGCAGTGGAGTTTGGAGAATACTCCCTGAGGGGACCTAGAAGGGTTTCTCAAAGGATCCCTTCCCTCATTTTCTAGCTCTCAACCCAAGTGACCAAGGAGATTTTCCAAATATCAAGTTCATTTGAAATAGGCCACAATCCTTCAGATTGCCAAGTCATCTGTACATCTTCTTCAATTGATGGCAACGGATGTAAAACCAGCATTTTTGAGAACAATCATTCCGAGAAATTGCAAAGCAGTAAGATATACTCCAAGGAGTACACATTCCCTGTTCCATTGCCACACAATATGTGTTTATGATGTAGACTTCTGCTTGCCCCAAATGCCTAAGAATAAACAAACATATTACCTGTTTCTTCTGCTTGGCCAATGTAGAGGTTTTTCCTCACCCCAGGTGTTTCAAAGAAAATGAAGACAAGAAAAAAACCTTCTCTCTGGGGAAATGCAGAGGTCTGAAAGAAAAGAGGTACAATTTCAGCTCTCTCTGAAGCACCCCACACATACACACACACACACACACACACACACACACACACACACACACACTACTCTGCAGAGAGAGCTCTTTCTTAAATAAACAAACATATATACACACTCATACACAAAGAAATAACTAGAACAGGGCCAGGCTGCTTTGCCTTTCAGCCTGGAAGGCAAGCCCAGAGCAAGAATCTGGGAGACAGTGCGCTGGCGGTGAGTGCAGCTCTCTGCCCCAACCCTGCTCTGTTCCTGGCCTGGAGATGCACTCAAGTAATGGGCTGCAAAGTCAGCGGCCACGTGACTGCTTCCAAAGGGACCAGGCTCTGCATGGGCAGGACCAGGCTATTGTTTGCATAAATAATCTGCCATCAGTACAAAATAGAAAAGAGAATTTCAGTATATAAGAGCAGAAAAGCATTCTTTAGGTAAACTGAGGATAGTTTTTAGAAAACGTTACAGTAACCTGGTACAATTAAGAGAAGTGAAAAAATGAAACATTCTTCCTTGGTTCTAGAAAGGTGTGGGTTTAAGGGAGCAGCCACTGGGTCATAAGACATTTGTACTCCACCAGCTGTTCAATAGCTCCTTGTTGGAGAACCTACCTGTGAAGGGAGAATTACCTCCTTTCATCAGCAGAAAGGGAAAGGAAAGTTGGCCTGTAATGTTGCTGAGTTTGGGGGAGGAGAAAAACAAACTTGAAAATTCAAAGTGCCCATGGCAGTAATGGATGCCAGCAGCCACAGTTCTGCTATGTTTGAGGCAATCTAGCAGTGGTCTTGTTCCCAGAGTCTCATGCTGACCGCGGCTGCGCCGCCAGCAGTTTCCCTGGCAAACTCTTCCTAGCTGGTGACACAGCATACATGTTTTCAAGCTTACTGGTCTTAGGCTTTGCCAGCTAAAATTTACAGGACTCCAGCCATAAACATTTCATAACCCCACCCAAGCTGCTCTTTAGCTCAAATCCGTTCTGCAAATGAGAGCCACAGGAGATCTACTAGTAAAGTGGTTACCTAGTTTGCCATTTAATCGGATGGAGTCACTTGAAAAACAACTGGCGAGGTGGTTCTGGGCTTCTGTTCTCCTATTAGTATATTAACCTCACCAGAGGGCCTCATTATGAGGCAATACAACCACTTAGGTTTCCATGGTGGGGACGCCAAAAGTAGGACCTGATGAGGCTGCCACACAAATTGTAAATGATAGCATAATTACTCAGGCTCCAAAAAAATAGTGGACAATGTAGCTATACAGCTGGCTCTCCCAACCAAATGCCTATTCAATCCTCAGCCATTAAATTATGGCTATGTCTAGATACAGTTGTTCCAATGTCACCTCCTCTGTGTGAAGCCTTTCCTGAATCACCAAAGGGGAATTAGTCACTCTGTCTTCTGGCTCTCAAAGCCATGTGTGCGTCCAATTATAGAGCTGCTCAAAGTGTGCTGTAATTTGCCCTTTTACATGTGAAATCCTAAAGGGAAAGGATCTATTTCATTCCTCTTGGCATCCCCAGTTGTGTGTGTGTTTTATTTTTGAAACAGAGTCTCACTCTGTCACCCAGGCTGTGTAGCAGTGTACTCTGGGCTCACTGCAACCTCTGCCTCCCGGGCTTAAGTGATTCTCCTACCTCAGCCTCTCGAGTAGCTGGGATTACAGGTGTACACCACCACACCCAGCTAATTTTTGTATTTTTAGTAGAGACGGGGTTTCACCATGTTGGCCAGGCTGGTCTCGAATTTCTGGCCTCAGGTGATCCACCTTGGCCTCCCAAAGTGCTGGGATTATAGGCGTGAGCCACTGCGCCTGGCCACATCCTCAGTTTTAAACCTAGTCATTACTGAATGCAAAAGAGGTACTCACCAAATATTTGTTTAACCACAGAAAGAAAGGAAAGCAGGGAAAAAACCTCATGATTTAGGTTGTTATTTTAATGGCCAGCCCCTGGACCACGAATTGGATTGGCTGTGCCCTTTATGCGATTTGTTGAAAACTCAGAATTTGCTTTAAATGAACAACTTCCTTGTATTTTTCCATTGTAGAAAGAACACTGAAATGCTACTGTGAGCACCAAAGGGGTCTTACAGTCAGCCTCCAATTGTTACATGAACCAACATTGATGTAAGTGAATAAATCACAATAATGATAACATCTATTGAGCACTGACCATGTTCTAGGCACTTCTAAATTTTACATATGTTAATCTTATCTAATCCACACACCATCCTCTGAGGTATATACTATTATGATCCCTCTTCACCCATTAGGAATTGTAGCCTAAAATCAAACAGCAAATGAGGGGCAGAGTTGGGAGTTGAACCCGGGCACTTTGGCTTTAGAACCCCTGCTTATTATAATCATTATACTCTACTGCCTGAGTCAGCACCTTGTGTGTTTGCAAAATTCAAGCTTCAGCCTCTTCTCAAATGCTCTCTGGCTTTCCTACAGCTGACCAGGGATGTGTTCTTCCAGCCTGAAAAAAGAAAAAATGACGGGCAGAGTGATGTTAACAGTTTTAAACCATCCTATGTGGCAAGCACCTCCTATGTGGCAGGCACTGCTGAGGGACAGAGACATAAATGGCAGAGAACAAAATATATACATGATTGGATATTGGAATATACACACCAGGTACTTTTAACAGTGCCAGGCACATAATAAATATCTATTACATGAATAAATGAAAGCAATACAGTATGACAAAATAATAAAACAGGTAGGAGACACTCCAGGGGTGCAGAGAAAGAGCGCTATCTCAGAAAGGGGGATGAGGGAAGGCTTCCTAGAAGTGATGCATGGGCGGAGACCTGATGACTGATCAGGCATCTGCCAGAGGAAAAGAGGTGGGAAGAGGGGGTTCTCATAGCTATGCATATTCTACAGTACTTAACTAGGGTGTGAAACGCAGGAGGGGAACTAGAAATCAAAATGAACTTCTTTCCTAAAGATAATGCTGCAATTACATAGAGAAAGGTGCCCTGATGTTAAGACTGAAAAAACAGCTGCCCTCTCCACCTCTTCAGGTTGGACTTAATCTCTCTTGATTGCCTTCCCTTCCTTTCTCACTTCCCCACTGCTGTACTTTCTTTGCTCCTGCCTTCCAAATAAACTTGCTCTCAAAAGTTTATCTCAGACTCTGCTTCTGAGGGATCCCAACCCAGGACATTTAGTTAGTCCATGGCAATAGCAAACTATGAAAACACGAGGGGAATGGAGAAGCCTGACTACCTCTCAAGGGAGAGAGAGGGCATTGCAAGCAAGCCTCTCCTATTTCATAAGCTTCCTGGAGCTTGCCACAGTTCCAATTTCTGCCCAGGCAAAGTAGTTCTAATGGGCAGCTCCCATTATTGATCATGACACACCCTGAGAAGTATGCTAGAATCGAGGCAAAGCAGCTAGACCGGAGAGGAGATTAAGAAAACAGTGGCATGTGCAGATCTATTTGGTGGTGGGTACTTAAGGTTTCTGCTTGTGGCTCCTGATACCTCAAAGCCCTGTAGCACCAAAGTGGGGAAGCTCAGAGAGGGCTGGCCTCTCAGCTCTGATGACTCTGAGCTAGCCTCCTGATGTTGAGGCCACTGGCAAGCAACCACACCCAATCACCACTTCCTAACCCCTAGCAGTCTCCAAAACTGGGGTAGCTGCCCCACGGCAGATGCACAGAGATCTGCTGGAGAGCAGAAAGCAAAACATCAGAACTCATATTTTTTATCTATTTTCTTATTCCTGTTAACTTTTCTATTTCCATATATATTTGATCATGTACACAATAAATGAGTTCAGCAGTATTAGCTGTAAATAAATAAATATGCTTGGTCCATTCTCACCAAACTTACTGTGAGGGGTCCATGACCAAAAAAAGTTCAAAAAGGCTGGGGGCAGTGGCTCACACCTGTAATCCCAGCACTTTGGGAGGCTGAGCAGGGAGGATGGCTTGAGCTGATGAGCTGGAGACCAGCCTGGGAAACATAGCAAGACCTCATCTCTACTAAAAAAGAAAGAAAAAAAAATATTAGCTGGGTGTGGTGGGACATGCCTGTTGTCCCAGCTACTTGGGAGACTGAGGCAGGAGGATCACTTGAGCCTGCAAGATTGAGGCTACAGTAAGCCATGACAGAGCCACTGTACTCCAGCCTGGGCAACAGAGCAAGACCTTGTCTCACAAAAAAATAAATAAATACATAAAATAAAAGGACTCTAATTTAAAGAGCTTGCTCCCTTGTAAAGAGAAGGAATACCAAGTAATTTTTCACTTAAATAGAAAAAGGATCAAGCATATTTTCAAGGGTGAGTTCTGGGTACTGAAAAATCACATTAAGTAGGAGAAAAGAGAGGACAGATCTGGCAAGTCATTAGGAAGTCATTAAAATAAATTAAAAGTGGGTTATGAATCACCATCAAACGGAAGAAATTCATAAAGGTCAGTGCTTGCCAAATGTTTCTATTGGGGTCACCTGGTGAGCAGCCACAACGACAGGCTAAAACAGCCATCACGTTTTAAGGTGTGGAAGTTCAGTTTTTAAAAGGCTCCATCTTAGATATAAAAGTTGAGCTTTCCTTGGTTGTGATTTAATAAATAGATTAATAGATATCAGAATTTTAATTCAGACCACTGCTTAATCTAACCCTAGTTTGGTCCTTGATGGCTTGAGTTTAAAGAAATTCCTTAAATTAACCCTGAATGTTCATAAATCAAATCAAAGCTTCACAGAAGGTTCTGGTCTGGGTAAGATGGAAAAAGGACATTCTACCCACTCTACTCTTTCTCTCCCATGGGATAAAGCTATAAAACCTGGACAGAATCCATGAAACAGCTATTTGAGGACTGTGGCAGACAGACTCTAAGCTGCCCCTGATGATCCCTTCTTCCTGGTCAATTCACACCCTTGTATCATCCCTCCTCTTCAGCATAGGCTGGACCCAGAAACTTGCTTCTAATCAATTGAGCATGGCAATGGTATTGGGATGTCACTTCTATGACTAGGTTATAAAAGACTGTGACTTTCTGTCTTGCTGGCAGACCCTATGGCCTTCACAGCTTTTGCGCTTTCAATGAAGTAAGCTGCCACATGGGAGAAGCCCATGTGGCAAAGGACTGGGGGAAGTCTCTGGCCAAAAGCCAGCAAGGAACTAAGGCCCTCAGTCAAACAGACCACGAGGAACTGACTCTTGCCAACAACCATATGGACTTGGAAGTGGATCCCTCCCCAGTCAAGCCTTCAGATGACAGCAGCCCAGTCAACACATTGTGTGCAGCAGCTCACGACAGATGCTGAAGTAGAGGGCCCAAGTAAGCCACGCCTGGGTTTCTGCCCCACAGAAACTGTAAGATCATAAACATGCGTTGTTTTAAGCCACTAGATTTGTTGGTAATCTGTTCCACAGCAATAAACAAGTAACATGAGGACTCTGAAAAGTAAATAACAGAAGGCAGATGAAGGAAACAGATCAGAGTTTGAAGTACCACTGAACTGACAGTGAGTTTACCTTTTGTTCCCTCCAGTTCTTCCAGGCCAGATTCAAGGAAGCAGAAATTAAAATTAAAACCATGAGATACCACTATATGTCTATGAATATAGCTAAGTTTGGGTCGGGGGGTGGAGGTTGAGACAGGGTCTCTGTCACCAGGCTAGAGCACAGTGACACAATCACAGCTCACTGCAACTTTGACTTTCTGGGCTCAAGTTATCCTTCCACCTCAGCCTCCCAAGTAGTTGGGATCACAGGCACATGCCACCATGCCCGGCTAATTTTTGTATTTTTTTGTAGGGACTGAGTTTTGCCACATTGTTCAGACTGGTCTGTAGCTATCTGCCTGCCTCAGCCTCCCAAAGTATTTGCATTATAAGCATGAGCCACTGTGCCCAGCTAAAAAAATTTTTTTAATACAATATCCAGTGCTGGCTAGAATGTGGAGCAACTCGAACTCTAACACTTTGCTGGCAGGAATGCAAAGTGGTACAGCCACTCTGAACAAGAGTTTGGTACTTTCTTATAAAGTTGAACATATACTTACCATATGACAGCAATCCTATTCCTGGGTAGTTATTCTAGAGAAATAAAATTTTCTATTCATGCAAAAACGTGTATACAGGTTCATATGGTCAAACACTGAAAAGAGCTTAAATGTCCTTCAGTGAGTGTCCCACAAACTGTGGGACATCCATACAATGAAATGCTACTTAGCAATAAAAATGAATGAAGCTGATACACACAACCTGGATAGGTCTCAAAGGCATTAAGAGAGTGGAAGAGGCTAGGCCAAAAGGGATACAGACAGTTATATGGCATTCTCAAAAAGACAGAACTATAGTGACAGGGAACTGATCAGCGGTTACCAGGGGTTTATGGGTGAGGGAGGGGAGTGACTACAAAGGGCTAGCAGGAGGGAGTTTTGGGGGGGCAGGTTCTGTATCCTGATGATGACAGTGGTTATGCTAATCTATCCATGTGTTAAAATTCGCAGAACTGGCCGGGCATGGTGGCTCACGCCTGTAATCCCAGCACTTTGGGAGGCCGAGGTGGTGGATCACCTGAGGTCAGGAGTTCAAGAACAGCCTGACCAAAACAGTGAAACTGTATCTCTACTAAAAATACAAAAAATTAGCCAGGCGTGGTGGTGGGCGCCTGTAATCCCAGCTACTTGGGAGGCCAAGGCAAGAGAATCCCTTGAACCCGGGAGGCGGAGGTTGCGGTGAGCCAAGGTTGTGCCATTGCACTCCAGCCTGGGCAACAAGGGAGGAACTCCATCTCAAAAAACAAAAAACACCACAGAACTGTACTTTAGGTTAGTGGAAAAGTAACTGCAGTTTTTGCAGAGACACGCCCATGTACTACTGGAGTCCAGAAAGAAATGAGCTCGACCTGGGAACGCCAGAAAATGTTTCACAGGGCATAAAAGATGGAGAAAGACATCCAGGGAACATGGGAGCCCATTATATTCGAGATTGGGGGATAGAGGGAGTACAGAGCAAAGGTTGGGAGCATTAACCTGGGGGAGGTAGGTTGGTGCCACCTGTGTGTTCTTATAAATCACAGCAAAGAGTCTGGACTTCAACTTATCAGTCAGGGATTGTCCTTTCAAATGCTTAATGGGCTAGGGCAGATAATACAAATGACTAAAGCAGCCTGGGCGGAAACCATGAGACACTGTAGCGAGTTTTTGTCTAAATGAGGTAGCTGCTACTTACTGGTAGCTCCATCTTCGGCTGCTATCCAGAAATCACAGCCCAGTGTTGCCTGATGTAATTTTCCAAGAGAAGCTGAAGATAGTTGTATGTATGATCTCCTTATTTTTAAATGTTAGCATGAGTATATTTCAGCAAATTTATGAAGCCACTGATTATAGGGTGCACTGCTGTTTTATGTACCGATAAGAGAGAACACCACCACTGATCAAACTATGACACTGTCCATTTCAAGACACATCCCAATATCAGAGCTGCTAAAATGTGAAAAAAAATATATACATCTTAGAATCAACAAAATACAGTCATTCTCATTTTCTCAAAACGCCGTACAGACTGCGTGGATTCCTCTTAAAGCTGCCAGATTGCAAACTCTGTTTAAGTCAAGGGGAGCCTGAGGGTAAGCTGATTAGATTCAAGGTGCAAGATCACTCTGGGGATCAGATGGTGATGAATGGGGAAAAGCAGGTAACAGGAAGACCAATGAGGAGGCTCCTGCAATAATCCAGAAGATAGATGGTAAGGGCTGAATTCAAGTCATGGCAGAGGGGATGAAGGGGAAGGAGGAGCCAAATGTAAAAGTGTTTTATGTAATAAACCCCACAGGTCTCAGACTGGGCATGGAGAGTGAGGGGGAAATAGATATCGAGGGGGATTCCAAGGGTTTTAGTTTGGAAAAATAAATAGATTCATCATTTACTCAACAATATTTACTGGGTGTCTACCATGCGCCAGGCACTATACTAGGTGCTGTGGTTACAAGGGGTGGACAAGATAGACATGGTCTCTGCCTTCTTGTAATTTACAGTATAGGAGATGATGATATTCATTGCAATAGGGTATTAAAGGGTACAAGAGTTGGACATGAAGGGGGACAAGTGAGTTTATGGTGGAGAAAAATCATGAGTTTGGTTAGCGGTGTGCTAAATTTCAGTACTTGTGAGACCTCACTGTTGAAATATCCCATAGGCAGTAGAAGTCTGGGTTTGGAGCTCAGGAAATAAATGAGGACTGGAGAGTCAGATTAAATAGGTCATGAGGTTGCTGACAATAGCTGAAGTGATTAGAGAAGATAAAAGAGCCAGGGAGAGCTTGTAGAGTAAGGCTATAGAGGCAAAAGCAGAACACTGGGGAATAGAGACATTAAAGAGAATGAAAAGAGGAAGGAGCCAACAGGGAGGCTAACAAAGAAGCAATCTGGAAAGCAAGAGGCCAAGGAGTGAGGGCTATCTGTAAAGCAATGGAGATTTGAGTATAGTCCCTCTAAACCTACACCTAGAATTACTGCCTAGAAGCAATTTACCTTTGCCATGTACAGTTCAGATTGTCAGAGTTATGGATGTTTCACATGAATTCCAAATAGGCTTATCAAAACTGCTTCTAATTTAGAAAGCTAGGATATTTTTCAATATTGCCACAATCTGTTTCTTTATCTCGTATGTGCTTACGTTTTCCATGTATCTCAGATTGACATCTAGCATGAGTCAATGTAGAGCAATTTTGTAATTCCTTATTTCTTCTTCTTTTCTTTCTGCAGGAGCTACAATCTGCCATTCCAAGAATAAAAGTAAAACAAAGACTACACACTGATGCAACTCCCTCTCATGTTAAAGCACTGGGAATTGGGCAAAACTGATCTCGGCAGAGAATGGAGTCACTCTGCAAGACCATCATGAGGTTCTCTGCCCAGAGCTCTGTTAACAGCTGAGCCTGAAATGTAAGATACTCTGATCCTTTGGACTTGTCCAGAAAGGCCCTCAGACATCTTCATTTTATAGGAGAGGAAACCATTGCCCAGAGAAGTTAGGTGGCCTCCCCAAAGTCACAGTCTTGTGATTCAGTGACCAGAACTTTTTCCAGTACATCAAGGCGACCCAATTCCACCTCATACGCATATATTAAAACATAACAAACTTCATACATAAAACATAAAGACCACAAGAGTTGGGCTAAACAACTAAACTGTCAGAGGCCACAGGTTAACTTTTGATCACTGCCCCATGCCTACCCAGATCACCCTCAATTCACCTGGTCCACTGAGTGCTCTTACCTTTCCGTCGAGGTTTGATTAGGTTCACACAGGTTCAAGGGGAACAGCCTCCTAGATCTTCACTTTGCTGGTTGTTGACTCTTTCAGCCTGACCTGCAGGCTCAGGACACAATCTATCATCACACAGGTCTTATTGAAGAGGGTTTCCCAGTCTCATTTGGAATCTTCAAGAGGTAGATTCTAGAATGATCAATAGGTTGCCTTGGTGACCTCACAATGTAGGATGCAGATATGACAATATCTGCCAATGGAACGTGGATGACATGACCTGGATGAGAGGACTATTTCTTGCTTATTGAAAGGCAGATTCCAGCTTTCTTTTTGTCACCATTGCATCCCTGTCAACCATTTTTGTGTTCATGAACATGGTAAACAAAGAAAAGTTTGTTTCTTGGAGGAATGTTGATAAAACAAGGCCTGGGCCAGGCACGGTGGCTCATGCCTGTAATCCCAGCACTTTGGGAGGCCAAGGCGGGTAGATCACCTGAGGTCAGAAGTTCGAGACCAGCCTGGCCAACATAGTGAAACCCTGTCTCTACTAAAAATACAAAAATTAGATGGGCATGGTGGCAGGCACCTGTAATCCCAGCTACTTAGGAGGCTGAGGCAGGAAAATCACTTGAACCCGGGAGGCAGAGGTTGCAGTGAGCTGAGATAGTGCCACTGCACTCCAGCCTGGGCGACAGAGTAAGACCCTGTTCCATGCCCCCACCTCCGGCCCCGGCCAAAACAAAAAACAAAAAAACAAGGCCTGGAAAATATCCAGGGCTTTCTTTTCGAAACCCTATTACTGCCTTAGATGATTAAGAGTTTATAGAGAAGTCTTTGGAAAAAACTTTCAGAGCATTTTCTTTTGTGCACTTATTCCTGGCTTGGTTTCATTCATATATTCATTAAATAAATATTTGTTGAGCATCTATTATGTGCCAGATACTGTTCTATACCCTGAGGACATACCAGTTAGCAAAACTGATAAGGCCTCTTCCTTCCTAAAGCTTATAGGCTAGTAGGAGAAGTAAACATTAATCAAATAATCCTAAGTATGAAATTGCAAAGGACAAGTATTCATTTTATGAGAGTGAGGTGGGAGGTTGAGCAGAGGCTTCTCTGAGGAAGTCATCTTTGACCT
Source organism: Macaca fascicularis (assembly GCF_037993035.2). NCBI lineage: Eukaryota > Metazoa > Chordata > Mammalia > Primates > Cercopithecidae > Macaca > Macaca fascicularis. Next base: position 18,559,986 of record NC_088395.1, on the reverse strand, counting down.
GACAGTGGAAGGTTGAATGTGGATTAACGAGGTGAAGGTGTTGATAGGGGATGGAGTCAAGCATACACTTGAGCACGTGACCTGGAGTAGCTAACTGGAGACTAGGATTGGGAGATTTTCCAAGGAGAATCCAGGATTCAATACAGGTCTACTTTACTAAAGCCGAAGCTCTTATTTTCACCAGTATTTAAAAGGTGCACAATCTGTCAGTCCTACAACTCACTTGCGTAAAACTCTAAAACAGCACTTCGCAAACTTTAATGCACTTACAAGTCACCTAGGGATCTTGTCCAAACACAGATTCCTGGGCCCAATCCCTGCTGAATCCCAACCTGATTCAGTAGGTCTGGGGTGGGGCTGTGAAGCTGCATTTCTAATAAGCTCCCAGGTGACAGTGAAGCACGCTTTGAGTGGCACTGCTCTGTAACATAGTACTCTTTTTATTTATTTTTATTTGTTTGAGACAGGGTCTCACTCTGTCGAGAGTGAACTATGATCGCGCCCAGGCTGGAGTGCAGTGGCACGATCATAGCTCGCTGTAGCCTCCACCTCCTGGGCTCAAGTAATCCTCCTCGCTCAGCCTCCCAAGTAGCTGGGACTACAGGTGCCTGCCACCACACTCGGCTAATTTTTTTATTTTTTATAGAGATGGGGTTTCACCATCTTGCCCAGGCTGGTCTCAAATTCTTGGGCTCCCAAAGCACTGGAATTACAGGCGTGAGCCACCACACCTGGCCTCATTCATAGCTTTTGGAGTGTAAACCAAAAGAAAAAATTTAACCTCCCATCCCCCCCGCCCCCCCCCCGCCCAACCATTGGAATGGACTTCTTCCTAGGCCAGGGCACTTTAAAATTTAACCTGAAAGACTGGTTCAGGCCATGACGAGAAGCAGGGATCCAACGTGCCTCATTATACCTCTCCAGTGTTAATATGAGCACAGACCTTAGGTCGGATAAGAAACATTTACAATCTGTCCTCTCTGAAGCCTGCTACCTGAAGGCTTCATCTATCTACACAATAAGAACTTTGGTCTCCACAGTCCCTTAACCCAGACATCTCCTTTCTAGTGATCCCAGGTCTTTGGATAAACTCAACCAATTGTCAAGTAGAACATTTTTCAATCTACCTATAACCCAGAAGCCACTCCCCCTCCTCCCCCTTGCTTCGAGTTGTCGTGCCTTTCTGAACTGAACCAATGTATTTCTTAAATATATTTGACTGAACTCTCACGTCTCCCTAAAATGTATTAATTCTACAATGATCTTGCAATTTTTATGGTTTACTCAGTAGTAAGGCCAAAACAAAAGAATGTTGTGATATGTAACTACGGCAATGCCAAAAGCTAAAGATTTCAAAGACTTGGGAAAGAACGAGAGAAATAATAATCATAAGCAAACTGGCGTGTCAGTAATATAGTGAAACTTCTCTAATTCATCCCAGTGAAGTGGGCTGTCAATTCTTACTCGGTGACAAGTTCAATTTATGAAATAGTTTTAAAGAAAAGTAACAAATTAATCTGATGTAACAAATGACAATGTCTATATGTTTAATAACTCTTTAGCAGGTCAATAAGAGCTATTTGTAATTAACACTTTCAGTTTCTGCCGGAAGCTCTGGATTTTATATGATGTGAGAGAAAAACCACCTCCCTTTCCAGGCCTCCTTTGTTACTTACTTCTGTCACAGTTCCCACTGATGTGCCACATTCCTGCTGGTGGCCTATGTGAAAACAAGTAGGCGAGACAGCCAAGATTTCTCTGGATTGGTTTTCTGAGAAGGTTATGAAGTTAATATAGGGCCTAGAGTGAAATACTGTCATTTTAAAAAACTAGAAATGAACTCCTGTGTGCAGAGAAGAATAGGAAGATTAAGGAAGGGAAACAGGAGTAAGTTTTTATAATTTTGAGGAAATATCAGCTCTGCCACTTTCAACCTGAGGACCTTAGGCAACTTACATAACTCTTCTAGACCTCAGTTTCCTCATTTTAAAAATGAGAATAGGCCGGGCGCTGTAGCTCACACCTGTAATCCCAGTTCTTCGAAAGGCCAAGGCAGGTGGATCACTTGAGGCCAGGAGTTTGAGACCAGTCTGGACAACACAGTAAAGCCCCGTCTCTACTAAAAATACAAAAATTAGCCAGGCATGGTGGTGTGCGCCTATAGTCCCAGCTACTCTGGAGGCTGAGGCATGAGAATCGCTTGAACCTGGGAGGTGGAGGTTGCAGTGAGCTGAGATCGTGCCACTGCACTCCAGTCTGGGCAACAGAGTGAGACTCTGTCTCAAAAAAAAAAAAAAAAAAAAAGAATATTTAAAGAGAATAATTTAAGCGACAATCTCTTTGTAAACTATAAAGTGCTAAACAAGTATTAGCTACCATTTCTAGGAGAGGCCTGCATTTCCCAAGTGGATATACATCCTAGAGAAGAAATGTGGTCTGGCCAGTGGGTCAGGATGTGTCTAGGAACATAATAGAATAAGATTCTAGAGTCAGCTTGCTTGGGTTCAAGTTCTAGCTCAATCACTTAACAGCTCTGTGTGAGCTTGGGCAAATTACATAACCTCTCTGTGCCTATTGCTTCAACTATAAAACGAGGCTAGGGATAGCACCAACCACACCGGGTTGACGTAACGAATGAATGGGTTAATACACATCGTAGCAGCCACTGATCATTACTGTCCATTCTCCCTCTCTTCCTTACTAATAAAACCCCAGTTTTGTTCTAGGTGGCAGTGTTCAGCCAACACAACTTGATTTGCCAGGTTCCCTTGCAACTATGGGGAGTCATGTGACACAGTTCTAGCTGTTGAGATATAAGCAGAAATCTACAGGTTGAGGCTTCCGGAAAAGCCATTTTCCCGATAAAAAAGAAAAGACTCAGCTGGCACAAGCCTCTTCTCTTTTGTCCTTCCCCCATTCTGCCTGGAACCAGGACACAATGCCTGGAGGAGGGGCAGCCATCCTGTGCACACTAGGAGGAAAGCCTCACACAGAGAATAGCAAAACCATGATGCAGGAGGGCGGGGCAAGCTTGAGACTTGGATGACAATGTGACACTGTGTATCTCCTGGCTTCGTATCATGTGGGACAAAAACCAAGCGCTCTGTGTTAAGCCCCTGCTGTTCCGTTTACCTTATTTCAGGCAGCCAAACACATTCTCTAACCAATACAACTGTAAAGCAGCTTGGTGCCTGGCTCATAGTATTTAATAAATGTTAGCTATTATTATTATCATTGGGCCAGCATTCTGTTCCCTAACCATGTGGCTAGCAAATAGTCCCCTAACTTCCTTGTGATAGAAGCACAATTTTCCTTTTTGAAATCACCCCAGCTCCCTGTTTTTAGCCATGTGATTTGCATGGGACTGGCGCAGCCCCCAACTCTAAGTGTGGGCCCTGGCTGACTTACGCCAATTACCCGAACCCACTCCCCAGCAACAGCAACTTTTCAGGAACAAGCACATAATTCAGGCCTCAGATGGCATATCCTCTTCTCCTGACAAAAAGGAGTGTTTGGGGTGGGCACATAGCTAAAGAAAGGTATTATGAGTGAATCTTGGGGCACCTGGAGAGAGTGCTGGGACTCACTCATCTCCCCCTAGTGTGGTGCTCTGAGCAAGGCTGTCACCATGAGAAGAGCCAGTACAGGGGGTGAAAGTGATACATGGGGAAGGGCCGACTGAAAGGCAGGGAAATGAAGCCGGAGCCCTCCAACCTAAGTCTCTGGATCAGACCTTACCTTTGGAAGTTTCAAACCAGATTCGTTTGAAACTGGTTTTGCCCAGTTTGGGTTGGATCTTCTACCACAGGCAACTACAAGATTCTTTCTGATACCGTTAGATGAAAAAAATAATAATTTTACTGTAAGGACTACATGCCTACAGGGGAACTTTCCAAATCCTGGTGTAGTGCATCTATTCAATAAAATCTATAGTCCAGCACAATATAAGTTCACATCAAAATCACCTTTCTAAAAGAAAAAATGACAATAAGATTCACAATCCATTTTCAGTTGTGTGAATTCATTCAAATTTCTCTTCTGAAAGAAAAAAAAAAGTCAGCCAGTTGAAAGTGTTTTGTTTTTGTTCTTTTTGTAAACACGTCCAGGAGAGGTCCATTAAGAATAAATGTGCATCCAGGCTTTAGAAGAACACTGAGCCCAGAGGCAGATGCTGGAAATGTATGACTAATATTGAAATAATATTCACAGACAGTTGTCATGGCAGCCTGCTCCATCTGCACAAAATAGAACCCACTGCATCTTAACAGGATTTAGCAGAGGAAAACTGCTAGCCTGCAGATAGCCTCTAAATGAATTAAACAACCTACTAATTGGTTTTGCTTTTATTACTGTAGATGGCCTTAGGACTCTACCCTAAGTGTATCCAAAAGATCCCCAATTCTTGAAATCACTAGTAAAAATACACAATATGACTGGAGTTTAACACCTGCTCCACACTTGAAATCTTTCCTTCAGACTGTGCAGAAAGCTTAGAGGCAAGTCTTAATGCGTGCCCAGTTGAATCGATGTGGAAACAAATGAGTCAGTAAGTGTTGTGGAAGTCAAGGGAGTAACCCATTTCATTTCCATCACCGATTAGCACTGGCTGCTATCAGGTGTTGCCTTTTAAATGGTGCTCTAGAGGAGTGAGCAGTAGTAGTCAAATTGTTTTGTGTTCAGTTACCTAGTCGCAGGGGAGTGACTTTAGAAACTAGGCACATCTCTGCCGGGCGCGGTGGGTCACGCCTGTAATCCCAGCATTTTGGGAGGCCAAGGCAGACAGATCACCTGATGTCAGGAGTTCAAGACCAGCCTGGCCAGCATTGTGAAAATCCATCCCTACTAATAATACAAAAATTAGCAAGGCGTGGTGGCGGGTGCCTGTAATCCCAGCTACTTGGAAGGCTGAGGCAGGAGAATCACTTGAACCCAGGAGGTGGAGGTTGCAGTGAGCCAAGATTATGCCACTGCACTCCAGCCTGGGCGAGAGAGTGAGACTCTGCCTCAAATAAAAAAAAGAGAGAGAGAGAGAGAGAGAGAGAGAGAAAGATACTAGGCACATCTCAAGATAAGTTAAGTAAGAGAGGGGCAGACAAAGCATTCTAAGCTGATCTGTTTCTCTCTGGAGTGACCATCTCTAGGAAATGTAATCTCATTGAAAGCGATGGCGGGTGATTGTGAAGGTTCTAGATAGCTGATCTGAAGAGGTATACCATGTGAGGCCTTCTTTCCTATTAGACAGGTTTTTGCATATCACCCTGCCTACCCCTCATCAGCCTTCTCTTTGTCAAGTTTCTTAAGAGAAAGGAGACCGGACCCAAATTCAGATCTAACAACATCCTACATTAGGAAAACCACATCAAGCCATTATCTTCCATTAACATCTTGGAACAAATAAGTCCTTTGGGTTAACTCATGTTCTTCAAACTTCTTGAGATGAGACCATGTCATATACTTTTTAAAAAAAAGCTCCTGCGCTACCCAACACTGTGTTCCCAGACATATTGCAGGCATGTGATGATGAACAACTTCCATCAAGGGACTGGAACACAGGGCAAGCCCTCGGTAGCTGGGGGGCAAATTAAAGACATTGTCAAAATGGTACAGGAGAGAGCTACGGGTGAGCAACACGGAAAGGTTTAATCAGTAGGATCTGTATTTTTCCTCATGTAACTGAAACTTCTACTAAACAGTAGCATTAAAAATGAGGGATTTTATTATTCATTTCACAAGGAATCTGGAGCAGGGAATCTGGCTGGGACCCAGGCGCCTTCCTTCTCTGAGCCAAGCCATGCAGCTTTCTTTTTCCCAATTGTCAACTCATGGGTGCAAAATGCTGATCACAACAGAAAGTGATGCCCTCCTTCTAGCACCACATTCACATTCCAGGCAGAAAGAGATAAACTATGGGCCAAAAGGCGGATGCCAAATGGGTCTACCTCCTTTCAAGGAAATGAAGCTGTTTTAGCCAGACACATCACCAAAGCAAACACAATCAGGCACTATAGTGCAGAGGCTAAGCACAGCCCATGGAGCCAGATGGTCTGGGCTTAGAACCTTGCTTCTTTATGTCACTGTGTGACTTGGTCAAGTTACCAACTTACTTTGTGCCTCGATTTTCTCACCCGCAAACTATAATAGTACAGGGTTCTCGTGAGGATTAAATGAGTTAATAGGAGTGAAGCGCTTAGAATAGTCGTTAATACACAGCAAGCACTGTACAACTGTGTGTTCTTCTTACTTTTCTTATTGAGGAAAAGAGGAATGGATATTAGATAAGCAACTAGCAGTATCTGCCACAGATGTGTTGCCCACTGTATAACTGTACCTGGCCTGGTTACTGCGCCACACGTGAGCAAACGCCCTGCTGTACATGAGAACTACTGGCTCCCCAGGAGACAAGGAAACCACAACCCTACTGATATGGTTTGGCTGTGCTGCAACCAAAATCTCATCTTGAATTGTAGCTCCCACAATTCCCACATGTTGTGGGAGAGACCCGGAGGGGAGGCAACTGAATCATGGGGCAGGTCTTTCCCATGCTGATCTCATGAGAGTGAATAAGTCTCATGAGATCTGATGGTTTCGGTTTCTCCTTTTGCTTGGTTCTCATATCTCTCTTGCCTGCCACCATGTAAGACGTCCCTTTGCTCCTCCTTCATCCTCTGCCATGATTGTGAGGCCTCCTCAGCCATCGGAACTGTGAGTCCACTAAACCTCTTTCCTTTATAAATTACCCAGTCTGTGGGTTGTCTTTATTAGCAGCGTGAGAACAGACTAATACACCTACTCTACCAGAAGCGGCCATTTCCATGACTGTCAGCCTCATCCCCACTTACTGGGGACTGAGAACAACCAAAACTTTCAGGCATCTGAGCCAGGGCACCACTGTTAGCCACTATGCCAAGGCTCGTCCATGTTAGACACAGATCATTAGGACTCGTTCCATTGCAAGTGTCAGTAAGCCCATTCCAGCTGGCTTACGCAAAGCTGGGAATGGATTCCTCAAATAACTGAAGAGTCAATGGTATATGCATGACTGGGGCCGGGAGGTAAATGACCTCATCCAGCTGCTCTATTGCTCAGCTGGGATCCCTTGGTGTCGGCTCCATCCTCAGGTCTCCAGCAGGTCGTGGATGTCTTTCATGCTTCATGGTCATTCACTAACTTCTGAACCTCCTCCCTATGTCTTGGTAATTCCTCCCATTTGACTCCTAACTCCCCAAAGCAGAAACAAGAAATTTGTTTTTCCAGTCTCTTTGATAGCAAGAGCACAGGCAGGTAAAGTAAGCACTGCCAGCGACTTCAATCCAGAAGAGGGCAACCTGAAGACGTGGAGAGCTCCCAAAGGCCACCTTCTGCCAAGGTTAGTGGCAGAGGTGTCCCGTTTCCAGAGACAGCAGTGGTCAAGATTGTGGGCTCCAACACTGGTTTGAGTTACTAAATCTGTATTCAGAGGAGGCAGCAGTGTGCACCTGCGCTGGTGCAGTCCCTCAGGGAGATGTGGACATCATTCCTGGCTTTGGAGTCACTGAGGCCTTCTTGGAGATCCTGTGAGCTACCTGGTGTCCTTTAATAAACTCCTTCTCCTCTTAAACTAGTGGGAGCGTTGAAGCCGCTTAGGTGGTGTTATGCTTTTGTAACAACCCCAAACGTTAGTGGCTTACAATGACAAACGTTTATTCGGCACTCCAGTTCCACAGCCAGTGCAGATGGGCCGCAGTTCTGTAACATGGAGCCTTCCCTCTGAAACTCAGGTCAACCTGTCTCTGGAGCATTGCTGTTCTTCTTGTAGCAAAGGGGAAGGACAGAAGCAGCCACCACACTGGCTCTTACACTTTTGCTTGGAAGTGATACACATCACTTCTGCTCACATTCAACTGGGCAAAGCAAGTCACCTGGGCAAGTCTATCAGGGGGGCCATGGTGTCAAAATCCTACATGGGGAAGAGAAGTGAATATTCTGAACAAGAGGGTTCTGTTGTATGCAACCAAGAGCCCTAATATAATGCAATAGTAAGATGGCAGCAGAACTGCCAGCCTCTAGATCATCTCACGTTCAAGTCCAGGATGAATTAGGAAACGTCTCTGCTCAAGAAGTCAAGCAAAAGCCCAGGATTAGCTCTAACTGGAACTCACTGCCTTGGCTTGAGTCACCCTCAACACTGACACATTGTTTTCAAGACACATTCACTGAGCACTTACTCATACGCTGGAAACTACTTAGACTCTGTGTAATACAGCAGAGAACGAAGCCAAATCCATGCCGTCATGGAACTTGCATTCTAGTCGAGGATGGTGGGGACAGACAATCAACAAAATAAATTAGTAAATATGTAGAAATTTAGTGTTGCAGGCCAGACGTGGTGGCCCACGCCTGTAATCCCAGCACTTTGGGAGGCCGAGGAGGGTAGACCATGAGGTCGAGAGATGGAGACCATCCTGGCCAACATGATGAAATCCTGTCTCTATTGAAAATATAAAAATTAGCTGGGCATGGGGCAGGTGCCTGTAGTCCCAGCTACTCAGGAGGCTGAGGCACGAGAATCGCTTGAACCTAGGAGGCAGAGGCTGCAGTGAGCCGAGATCACACCATTGCACTCCAGCCTGGGCAACAGAGACGCTGTCTAAAAAAAAAAAAGAAAAGAAAAAAGGAAAGAAATGTAGTGCTGCAGAGAAAAATAAGCAGGAAAGGGGGGCAGTGAGTCTCTAGCATGAATGGAAAAGAATAATAGCAATTTTCAGTAGGTAGTCAGGAAAGGCCTCACTGAGAAGATATTTGGATATGACCCGAGCAAGGTGAGAGAACAAGCAACAGCGTGATTTAAGGAAAAACTATTCAAGGCTGAGAGCAGCAGCAGCAAAGGCCCCGAGGCAGGAGAGGCCTAGTGTAACTGAAAGGCAGCAAGCAGGCCGGTGTGGCTGGAGTGGAGTCAAAGCCAAGGCAAAGTCATAGGATTTTTGTTTTTGTTTTTGAGACAGGGTCTTGCTCTGTGACCCAGGCTGGGGGGCAATGGCACAGTAACGGCTCACTGCAACCTCCACCTCCCAGGCTCAAGCGATCCTCCCATCTCAGCCTCCCAAGTAGGTGGGATTACAGGTGCATGCCACCATACCTGGCTAATTTTTGTATTTTTAGTAGAGACGGGATTTCATCATGCCGGCCAGGCTGGTCTCAAACTCCTGGCCTCAAGTGTCTGCCCACCTCGGCCTCCAAAGTGCTGGATTACCGGCGTGAGCAACCATGCTTGGCCAGCAAGAGGATTTATAATCAGAGAGGCACAAGCCTTGTAGGCCACTGTAAGGCTTCAGCTTTTCTAGCTGAGGTAGGGAGCCATTGAAGGGTTTTGCACAGTGATGAGACCTAATTTAGATCTTGAAAGGACCACTCTGGCTACTGTGTGGAGAATAGTCTGTAGAGAGGAAAGGGCAGAAGCTAGAAGACCAAGATCTGAGGCTACTGGCTATGATCCAGGCAAAATGTGTGGTGGCTTTGATTAGAGTATAGCTGGGGAGATGACAGAAAGCTAGAAGATTCTAGATAGATCCCGCAGGTAGTGCCAATAAGATTTGCTAGTAAGATTACGTTGGGGGTGTGAGAAAAAGAAGAATCAAGTATGATTCTTAGTTTTAGGCCTAAATAACTGGAAAGATGAAGTTCCCATTATCTGAGATAAAGAAGACAGAGGCCAGGCGCGGTGGCTCATGCCTGTAATCCCAACACTTGGAGAGACCAAGATGGGTGAATCACTTGAGGCCAGGAGTTCGAGAACAGCCTGGCCAAAATGGCAAAACCCCATCTCTACTAAAAGTACAGGAAAAAAATTAGCCGGATGTGGTAGCACACGCCTGTGATCCCAACTACTCGGGAGACTGAGGAACGAGAATTGTTTGAACCCAGGAGGCGGAGGTTGCAATGAGCTGAGATGGCACTACTGCACTCCAGGGTGGGTGACAGAGCAAAACTGTCTCTGAAAAAGAAAAACATACCAAGAGAGGAGCAGATTTAGGGGCAGAGATCAGGAGCGTGGGCACAGACATGTGAGATGCTTAACAGACATCTAAATGGAGATGTTGAACATGTAGGTCTGGAGTTTGGGAGAAAAGTCTAGACTAGAGATACACACTTGGAATCTTCTAGGTTCTCAATGGTATTAAAAGCCATTAGATTCAATGAGGTCGCTGGGGTGGTGAGAATGAATAGAGAAGTCCAAGCACCGAGACCTCTGAGGTACGGCTGTGTTTAAAGGTCAAACAGATGAGGCTCCAGCAAAGGTAACCAAAGGGGCGTATGCAGTGAGAGGAAATAAACATCGCCAAAGGGCGGCATCCTAAATGCCGAGGGGAGAGTACCTCAAAATGGAGTGATGGGTTGTTTTCAATGCTGCTGGTACATCAAATCCGATGAAAAGGAAGAGCTATTCTGTGTAGCAATGTGGAAGTCACTGGATCAGAGGAATTTTGGTGGAGTGCTAGAACAAGTCCCAAGGGCGGGGAAAGAAGAGAAAGCACCAAAAACCAATCTAAGAATTATGTTATAAAGGAGAGCACAGAAATGGAAGTGGCACAGGTGGAAGTGGAACTAAGGGAGCTTTATCCTGTTTTTTTGCTTTTGTTTTCGTTTTTGAGATACGGTCTCACTCTGTTGACCAGGCTAGAGTGCAGTGATGCGATCTGGGCTTGTTGCAGCCTCAACCTCCCCAGGCTCAAGGGATCCTCCCCGCCTCAGTCCTCCAGAGTAGCTGGGACTACAGGTATGCGCCACCACGCCTGGCTAATTTTTTTGTATATTTTTTTTTTATAGAGTTGGGGTTTTGCCATGTTGGCCGGCCTGGTCTCGAACTCCTGAGCTCAAGCAATTCGCCCGCCTCAGCTTCCCAAAGTGCTGGGATTATAAGTGTGAGCCATTGCACCTGGCCTTTTTTTTTTTTTTTTTTGACAGGTTCTCAGTCTATCACCCAGGCTGGAGTGCAGTGGTGAAGTCATGGCTCACAATAGCCTTGACCTCCTGAGCTCAAGGGATCCTTCCCGCCTCACTCCCCCAGAGTAGCTGGCACCACAGAATGTTTGGCAGTGCCCCTGGCCTCTCCCTACTGGGTGCCTATAGTACCCCTCTCCCAGTCATAACCAACAAAAGTGTCTCCAGATATTGCCAAATAACTCCCAAGATTTTGTACCCCAGGGGACATTTTGGGTCATCACAGCTGGGTGGTGGGGGAGGATGTGTGCCACAGGCATCTAGTGAATAGAGGCCAGGGATGCTGCAAAACATCCTACAATACACAGGACAGCCCCTACCACACAGTTAGCCAGTCCCAACTCATTCTGATCCGGAGGAAGCGCATGAGAGCAGACGGTGGCTGGCAGGGGACTTGCAGAAGTTCTGATTGCTTCCATTTTTTCACCGCAATAGGAAGCTAGGTCATCGGCTGTAACCGAGATTGGGGTTGGGGGTACAGGAGGTTTAGGGAGACAAGACATGAAACTGTCCTTTAGGAGAAGTGAACACATATTCTGGACTGCAGAAAGGGCTCACTTGAGCTAAGCAGTACATGAATTTAGTGTGAAACCAGTCAGCTTGGATGTGTTCTTCTTGGGCCGTGTTCAGGGGCAGGGTAGGGAGATAGTCAGATGTGAGAGACTGTGGTTTTACCAACAAGCACAAGGAAAAAATGAAAGGGCAAACAAGCAAGTGATAAAAATGACCACAGAATTTGAGCTGGGTGGGGCTGGGAGCAGTGGCTTACGCCTGTAATCCCAGCACTTCGGGAGGCCGAGGCGGGCGGATCACTTGAGGCCAGGAGTTCGAGATCAACCTGGCCAACACGGTGAAACCCCATTTCTACTAAAATACAAAAAGTAGGCCGGGTATGGTGGGGGGTGCCTGTAATCCCAGCTACTTGGGTGGCTGAGGCAGGAGAATCACTTGAACGGGAGGCAGAGGTTGCAGTGAGCTGAGATCGCGCCACTGCACTCCAGCCTGGGTGACAGAGGGAGACTGTCTCAAAAAAAAAAAAAAAAAAGAAAAGATTGTGATGACACCTTGTAGGGGTGGTGGGGAGAACAGAACATAGTTTCCTTCCTGGAATGGAGAAAAGGAACAAGAGTTTTTCATCAAAGGCAGACACCTGTGTTGCATGCAACAGAGGGACACCAGCTTCTTTTCCACACGAAGGTTAAGTGTGGGAACTTGGCAAACATACCTTTAGAGCCAGGGAAAGACAGAAAAATCGGGATGTGGGGGGCTGGAGAGCAAAGCATTTCCTAGAGACACTATCCAAAACACAACCAGTGGGTGTAATTTTAAGGCCAATTCCTGGCGATCTTGTTTTCCACTGCTAGGGGTTTGGAAACAGGTGGGAAACACTTATTATCAGGCTTCCCAGGAGTCCTGAGTGGGAAACGTGGAGCTCTCACGAATGCATCCTCTGGCTGGTGGCTGGCCACTCTGGTCATCTTGTGGCCCACAATCTAGGCAAGAAGCGCTCCAGAGGCCTCTGAAAATGTCTCACCAAAAAAGCAGACTAGAAGGGGGCCCATGATGAATATGACAGGGAGCTAACTGAAGACATTGGGAAGCAGGTACTAGAAAAACCCACGCCACTAGCTAGCCTGCCTCTATTTCTGGGGGGGAAATTACATGACAGATAACCGCCTCCGTTTTCCTACCTGGAAGGTGGGCATAACATTGAGACCCAGAAGTGAAAGTGGACATGTTTAGTCCAACCCTTGTATTTCACAAGGAGGAGACTGAGACCGGAGGTGAACAGACTAGCTCGAGTACCCAGCTCATAAATGGCCAAATCAAGACGAACATCCAGATCGTGACCCCCACATTAGTGTTCCCTGCACCCACCTGGTTTCTTCCAGAGGCCTTCCCAGGAAGACAGGAGTTGGCTGAAGGGAGCTCCTGCCATAAAATCAGTATCACTTTATCAACCTACCGACCTCAGCGGAAGATCCAGCAAAAAGGACAGTTGCTGCCTGCAGACAAAGTTCACCTGGGCGCTTAAAGGTGCCTCTCCCCTGCCAAATGATTACAGGTGTGTTTTCAAGCTTGAGGCTGGTAAGCAATCCTAGGGTGGTGACGAAGATCCATCTGGAAGCCCTGAAGAAGGCAAATGACACTGACGATGAAAACCAAGAAGCACCCTTTGTGATGGAGGGTCCCAGCCCCTTACCCAGACTACAGTCCTGCCACCAAGTCAGGGACCCCGCGCCGGGTTGAATACTCTGCTGTTACCGTGTGAAATTCTCAAGAACTTAACAACAAGGTGCCTGGCATCTTCATTTTGCACTGGGCCCCTCAATCACGTGGCCAGGGCTGCTGCCTCCCTGGAAACCATAGAAGGGTGGCTCGTCTACACCTCTTCGTCCCCCCATCCCTGCAGCCCTAGACCAAGGGGACCTAACGGAAGCCCTGCCATTTGCACCTCCCTAGGCCTGGCCTCGGGAGGGGAAGAAGGCTGCGGGAAGAGGCAGGGGAGCGGGAAGAGGTCCACACCCTCGGGCAAAGGGCCCGCTAACCAGCGGCCTTTTCCAACCCCGGCAAGCCAGGCGTCAACGCAAAAGTGCGCCCCGGCCCACCCCCATCCCCTGCGCTGCCTGACTCGGTTCCAAGGGTTGCCCCTGTCCTCCTTGCCCCAGAAGCGAGGCCTTCCACGCCGCCTTCTGACTTCCGACGGGCAAGTGGGCCGGGTGGCCGAGGCTCAGTTTGCTGGTAGGGGAAATGGGAACGCGCGGGGCCCTCGCGGGCGGAGGAAGCTGCCGGGGGTGCAGAGCCCGAGCAGGGTGCACTTCCGGCCGTCGAGCCGCCCCGCCGGCACCTCGACTGAGGGAAAGTTTGGGGACAGGTGATAGCGGGGAGGTGCTCTCGGCCGGGGCCCCAGCCTCGCCCTGGTCCCAGGGGCCGCGACTCTGATGGACAGGAATGACGAGCCGCCCAAACGCCAGAGCCAGCGACCCAGAGCTGCCGCAAACCCCGCGCCTCGGGGGCGGGATCACGGTGAAGGGGCGGGGCTCAGGCGGAGGGGGCTGGCACTGCTATGAGTCTATGAATAAAGTCTCAACGAGATGTTTTCTCGTAGCGGTTCCATAGTGTAGTGGTTATCACGTCTGCTTTACACGCAGAAGGTCCTGGGTTCGAGCCCCAGTGGAACCATGGTCGCGAGGCGGCTCTTTTTGCTTCCTAATCCTTCAGGACTTTGGTGTGTTTGGGTTTTTCAAAAAAAAAAAAAAAAAAAAAAAAAGGGGTTTCGGTTAAACAAACAAAAACGCTACCACAAAGTGTTTTTCTTTGTCCTTTTCTTCTTTTTAAAATTTTTGGCATGTTTTTCTCGCAGAAGTGAAATAACAGATACCCTCTCCTATCCCACAAGGTCGCTGCCGCCATCGTCTGACATGAGAAATAGTGGAGGGCAGGGGCCAGGCGAAGTCCTAGACCCAATCCGGCGCCCCCGATCCGGCCAGGCCCTACCCCACCTCTCTTCCCAGTACGCCTCGGAAAATCGGGCGCTCGGGGAATGCACCTGGCTGCCCTTTGCCTGCAAGTCAGCAAGGGCCGGTCACCCAGCCTCCAACTAAAATGTGGCAGGCAATACAGCAGCGCTTTGACTGTAGCTGAATTATTAAAGGTCGATCATTATTATGACTCTGATTAAAAGTTCTATTTTTCATTAAACTCTGATGTACAGAGCAAGAAAAAAAAAAAAAAAAAAACCCACAGTCCTTTATAATGCAGCAGTAGAATTTGTGGAATAGAGTTCATACACAGTATAAAATAAATGTCAGGCTTGTAGACATTCAATAAATACTGGTTGAATGAGCAAACGTTTCTCTAGTTTCTTTCTGTTCCTCTTTACTATTTCATTACAGTTTCGTTTGGGGAGTTTATTATTTGTTTAAATATTGGCTTTTTTATCTTTGACAAGAGGAATGAGGGTGTGGGCCATGGTGAGATGGCGGTAGCAAAAAAATAAAATGAGAAAGGTCACTCAGTATTTTTCTCTGCATTTTTCAACCTAGTTGTGCATCCTTAACAGTGTAGAAATTTGCGTCTTTTCCTAACTTAAGATTATAACTCTTTCCCTGTTATTACAATCACTTCAACTTTATTCTTTTTTTAAACCACCTTAACCATCTTTTTTTCTTTTTTGTTTTCTTTTTTTTTTTTGAGACAGAGTCTCGCTCTGTCGCCCAGGCTGGATGGAGTGCAGTGGCGCGATCTCGGCTCACTGCAAGCTCCGCCTCCCGGGTTCACGCCATTCTCCTGCCTCTGCCTCCCGAGTAGCTGGGACTACAGGTGTCCACCACCTCGCCCGGCTAATTTTTTTTTGTATTTTTAGTAGAGACGGGGTTTCACCATGTTAGCCAGGATGGTCTCGATCTCCTGACCTCGTGATCTGCCCGCCTTGGCCTCCCAAAGTGCTGGGATTACAGGCATGAGCCACTGCGCCCGGCCTTTTTTCTTTTTTTTTTTTGAGACAGAGTCTGGCTCTGTCACCCAGGCTGGAGTGCAGTGGCGCCATCTCGGCTTACTGCAACCTCGGCCTCCTGGGTTCAAGCGATTCTCCTGTCTCAGCCTCCCGAGTAGCTGGGATTACAGGTGCACACCACCATGCCCAGCTAATTTTTGTATTTTTGGTAGAGATGAGGTATCACCATGTTGCCCAGGCTGGTCTCGAACTCCTGACCTCAAGTGATCTGCTTGCCTTGGCCTCCCAAAGTGCTGGGATTACAGGTGTGAGCCACCACCTCCAGCCCACCTTAATCATTTTTAAGTGTACAGTTCAGTAGTGTTAAGTATATTCACACTGTTGTGAAACAGATCTCCGGAACTTTTTCATCTTGCAAAACTCAAACTCTATACCTATTAAACAACTCCCCCTTTCCTCCCATCAACTTTATTCTGAATGATGATGTAAAAATCATAGCTAATTATGTCTTGCACTGTGCTAAGTATTTTGTATATATGATCTCTTGTAAGCCTCAAAATAACTCTAGAAAGTAGGCATTATTATCTCATCTTACAGATGAGAAAATTTAGGCACAGAGATGTTAATAACTTGCCCTGAGGTCACAATGTAACAAGTGCTAGTGCTGCGATTTGGCAGCCAGTCTGGGTTGGCAGTCTGTGCTCTTAACCCTACCAGGCTGCACTCATCTCCTGATTTACTTAACCAGTCCCCTAACCTTGGCCATTTAGATTGTTTCCAATTTGTTGTCCTTAAAAGTAACACAGCAATGCACAGCTTTGTGTAACTGTCCTCCCACCACCACGAAATTTAGCATTTTCCTGGGTGAATAAGTGTGCACATGATGCCTAGTTGCTTTCAAAGAGGGGAATCCATGACATTTTCATACAATTCGAGAATGTTAGTGCTTACGTGGCAGGAAATTGTTCAAGGTCACCCCCTAGAAGATGATGGCGAAGAAAGGACGAAGACCTGAGACTTCTGGGTGTAGTTCCTCTCTCCCTCCATTGCTTCCCTTACATTAAGACAGAATGAAAACAGTATGGGCTGGGTGCAGTGGCTCATGCCTGTAATCCCAGCACTTTGGGAGGTCCAAACCCCATCTCTACTAAAAATACAAAAAAAATAGCTGGGCGTGGTGGCGGACGCCTGTAATCCCAGCTACTCGGGAGGCTGAGGCAGGAGACTAGATTGAACCCGGGAGGCAGAGGTTGCAGTGAGCTGAGATGGCGCCATTGCACTCCATCCTGGGTGACAAGAGCGAAACTCCATCAAAAACAAAAACAGAAACAAAGAACGAAAAGTATCTTCCTCGCAAACTGAATCTCAGTTGATGCAAGTATCTTCCATGAAACTTCCTTGTTGAGGCAGGTAACTCTGTGGGTTAACTTGATGGGGCTCAGCCGAAGACCTAAGAACTAAATGGATTAAGATGCTTAATGAGGCCAGGGCTCAACTTAATCCCCTGCTCCTGGGCCAGCTCTCCAGTTCAGTAAGGTAGAGCTTCGGCCGAGGACGAGGGGAAGATGTCACGCAAGATAGAAGGCTTTTTGCTATTACTTCTCTTTGGCTATGAAGGTATGTGCTATTCAACCATTGACATTCATTGCATGCTTAATACATAGTTTAATTAATATCATTGATAAATAGGAATATAACCTGAATAATATAAATATTATTAATTAGCAACACATGGTAATTAACATGTGTTATTAATGAACAACAGTTGTCTTTATGTGGATGGCTTTCCAGTTCTGTAAGGAGCCTTCTAAAGTTCAAAGGATGCTTAAAATCCAACAGAAAAAAGGATGGGTTTCAGAAATCTATAAAACAGCCATAAGTTGCAATAATTAATGAGAAATTATGGCATATTCTAGAAAACATTTAGGAGTCAAAGTTGGAGTGATTGCAGAATTTAATATTCCAAACCGGAATGCTACTGACGGTGGAGGAGGATGCTATGAATAATTCTGCTGGGACAACAGGTGTAACCCAGGACCATCCAGGGCAAATCAGGACGTAAGGTCACCCTAGTTTAAATATGGATTAATGTAACATGCCCAGTACCACTGGCATCTAATAAAAAACATAATCCAACTGAGAGTCAGGAAACCCCGGAGACTCAATACACTCACTCATTTTATATGACCCTAGCAGAAGTGATATGCCTCAATTAGGAAAAAATAAGGGCAAATCTCTAAAATGTCATCCAGTTCCAATTCGCTCTCAATCTTTGAAATAATATTCTTTCATGCTTCTCTCAATTCTCAAGTACCCATCTGCTCAGAATTTCTCCTCAGGTTCATCCAGACGATCGAAATTGGTTGACTGTCTTCTTTGTGCACATCGTGTATTTGTGTGTGTTACAGAAAATAAATTAAAAAGCAGGGAGAAGGACGTCTCTGTGCTCTGCAAATGAGCTGGTAGACAAGACGCAGCGAAACTCACACAAGCAGGGAATCAGAATTCTTGGTTTCACGGCTCACTGCAGCCTCAACCTCCCAGGCTCATGCCATCCTCCTGCCTCAGCCTGCCTAGTAGCTGGGACTACAGGCACGCACCACCACATCTGGCTAATTTATTGTATTTCTTGTAGAGAGGGGTTTTCACCATGTTTCCCAGGCGATGACTTTTGTTACTTAGTCACATTTCTCTGTATTTGGAAAGACTGGTGACGATATAATTTCAAGGTCATTCTGCAAACCCCAAGGTATATTTTTAAGTAGGGATCATGTAAACCAGTTGTCTGTTAGGATTTTTTTCCCTTGCAATTAATAGTCTGCAACTTGTCCCAGTAACTCTACTTTAAGACACTTTGGGGTTTTGTTGCTTTTCCTGTACTCCTTGCCCCCTCCTCTTTCCTCAGCAAGAAAATCTAAGCAGACTCTTTCAAGGCTTAGATCCAAATACTCCTGGTTCTCAGACACCCCCAGGGCTCACTCTCAGATTTCTCTTCTTTGTGATTGGCATGGAGATTCATTTATTCATTCCTTGGTCCCTTCGCTTAAGAGCTCATCCCTGAGTATCTAATAGGGGGCAAACATTGTGTAAGAACTTGACATGCAGCTGGGCGCGGTGCCTCATGCCTGTAATCCCAGCACTTTGGGAGGCTGAGACGGGCGGATCACCTGAGGTCAGGAGTTTGAGACCAGCCTGCCCAACCTGGTGAAACCCCATCTCTACAAAAGTACAAAAAGCATCCGGGCATGACGGCAGGTGCCTGTAATCCCAGCTATTTGGGAGGCTGAAGCAGGAGAATCGTTTGATTGCTGGAGAGGGAGGTTGCAGTGAGCTGAGATCATGCCATTGCACTCCAGCCTGGGCGACTCAAAAAAAAAAAAAAAAAAAAAAAAAAAAAAAAAAAAAAAGACTTGACATGCAGGGCAGATCCTTGTGGCTTCCACAGTGCTCAGTACAACAACCCTGTTCTGTGAACTCCGCATCTCCGCCACGGGAAGAAGTCCTAGAAATGTTTACCAAAGCATTTTACAATTAGACCTGCCCAGTTAGTGGATATCAGCAATAAAAGACAGACTGTCAGGAGGCATGAAAGATAGCACTCTTCCATGTTCTAGAGTTTACCAATCTTTGTGCATGGCTGGGGAGCTCCAGAAATGTCCACGAAGAGTAGAGAACATTGTCGCTCCAGGTGGCATGCAGCGTGGGCAGGGGGAAGGTTTGGGGAGCTTAAATTATCTTACCCGCCTAACGCAGACCTTTAACACCGCTTGGAAGGAAAGCAGCCAGCCAAAAATAGCCAGTGTGGCTTGGCAACCTACTGTGTGCCCTACCCTGGGCCAGAGGGATGCTCCAGGGGACAGAGGACACAATCGCTGCACTTAATCAGCATATTATCCAGATGGAGATGCATAAGGCCCACAGACATGGGAAAGATGCGTCCCATTGCACAGCTGGGAACCTGAAGACAAAGGCTCTTCGTCCAATTTACCATCCGCTGCTTCTGTCCATCGATGGCAGTGTTCCTCATTACAGTGAAGTAAGGTAAAGAAATTGCCTTCACTTAGGCGTTGGATGAAGGTTCATTTTGGAGAGCACACAGCATCATAGTAAGGCATTTCCTATGTCTTTCTGTTTTGTTTTTGTTTTTGTTTTTGTTTTTTTTGAGAATTTTGCTCTTGTTGTCCAGGCTGGAGTGCAATGGCGTGATCTTGGCTCACTGCAACCTCCGCCTCCCGGGTTCAAGAGATTCTCCTGCCTCAGCCTTCTGAGTAGCTGGGATTACAGGCGTGTGCCACTACACCCGGCTAATTTTTGTAATTTTAGTAGAGACGGGGTTTCTCCTTGTTGGCCAAACTGGTCTCGAACTCCCGACCTCAGGTGATCTGCCTGCCTCAGCCTCCCAAAGTGCTGGGATTACAGGCATGAACCACTGTGCCTGGCTTCCTATGTCTTATAATTGAGTCAGGCTTCTATTTCTCTTACAACACACATATTGGATTCAATGCCAGTAATGATTTTTAGAACATCCATCATATTAAAATATCTTACTTCATTACTTGGTCATGTTTCTTATATAAAAACAAAAAAAGCCCTTCAGCCTCAAATTATAGGTGACTGTGTTACCATCAGGGATTGCAGGGTTTTTTTAAAAGCAGCTTTATTGAGATGTAATTTATATACTCTTAAATTCACCCATTCAAAGTCTATTGTTCGATCGTTTTGAGTATATTTACAGATTTGTGGAGCACATAATCTAATTTTAGAACATTTTCATCACCCAAACATTAAGCCCTCACTCCCCATTCTCCCTGTCTCCCCCCTCCCCCAGCCCCTGGGCAACCACAAATCGACTTTCTGTCTCTAAAGACTTGCCAGTTCTGGACAGTTCATTTAAATGGAGTCATACAGCATGTGGTCTTTTGTCTTTCGCTTAGCATATGTCATTGAGGTTCATCTGTGTTTGAAGCATGTGCAGATAACAGATTTACCCATGAATATGCCTGTCGCCTAAAATAGTAACATTTTCACACTAGAAGCAATTTCCTTCTTTTTCACAAGAGGGACGTTATTGCAGCCTGCTGCGTGCGTTCCTCCTGTGCATTCCTCCTGTTTCTCAAGTAGATTGGAAGCTGGTTACAGACCATTTTTAATCATTCATAATTTTATGCTTTTCTCCTCGGCTTCATCTGTTTCCATGGGAAGGAATGCTCTGTAGTTGGTGATACCCAATCCAATAAACTAAACTAGGTTTTCCTGTGTGTATCTAAAGCGTGCCTTTCCTCATGGGTTGCAAGGTACATTTCAAGAAATAGACATGCCTTGAAATTTCCTGCTGTGGCAACAACGGTTTCCCCAGTAGAGTGGCCCTTTTGGATCAAGGGGCAGAATGAGCCCATATTGCATAAATCTAAGCCCATATTGCATAAATCTAAGATTGGTGACTGGCAGATGTCTCATGTAACGTGTGGTGGAATCACAGAAGCCATCTAAACAGGGAGAAAAATATGTAACCACATAATCGAAATCTTTCACTATTTTTCCTTCAGAGGCTGAGATTTTTCTCTTGTTCTCCTTCCAACAACGCTATTTGCTGGTATGAAACTATTAGGGTGGTGCAAAACTAATTGTGTTTGCCGTCACAATATGTTGTCGTCAAAAATGCTTTTGTTCTCCAGTTTGTTGGTGATTAAATCATTGTGTGGGACTGCAGCAGCCATGTTGCTTCTCCTTTGGTGACAGCTTTTTCTGTAAAATGCCTGTTGTTCCTTCTTTCTCTGCTTATTTCCATAAGAATCTGATACCTCAGAACCCCAGGCTGTCTACAGACAAATGCTTTCTGGGGGAGGGGAGTCTGGGAGGAAAGAAACACAAGAAATTGGTCCAAAATTTGATTGCGCCCAGGAATTGGCTGTGAGAGCAGGCCTCTCTTCCTTGAACTCTAGGTTTGCTCAGTGACAGCTCGACAGACCAGACCCTCTTCAGTGACAGACATGGCCTTTGAGCCAAGTGGATGTGGTTATGAAAGCCACACTGTCAGTGACCAACACCCCTTGCCTTTGGTCTCCCAAACAGAGGAGCTGGCACCTTTTTTTTTTTTTTTGAGATGGAGTCTCGCTCTGTTGCCCAGGGTGGAATGCAGTGGCGTGATCTTAGCTCACTGCAACCTTCCACCCCCCAGGTTCAAGCGATTCTCCTGCCTCAGCCTCCCAAGTAGCTGGGATGACAGGCACGCACCACCACACCCAGCTAATTTTTGTATTTTTTATAGAGACAAGGTTTTGCCACGTTGGCCAGGCTGGTCTTGAACTCCTGACCTCAAGTGATCCGCCTGCCTCAGTCTCCCAAAGTGCTGGGATTACAGGCGTGAGCCACTGGCCTGGCACAATTGATGTTGGCCTAACTGACAGGGCCCTTCAGAAACTGCCTCCCAGCCAGTCCCAGCTTCTCTTGAGGGTGGGGATGGGACAGAGCATCTTCTGAACTAGCAGCCCCCAATCAACTAGGCCCTAATTGCTGATTTCCTTTGCATTTCTTGATGAACAGCTACAGGCCTGAGGTTAGAAGTTCATGTAGTCGTTAACTCCGCAGAGCACAGGGCACCATCCAGCCTTTCTGAGCTTCCCCTTGAGTTCCAGAAGCATCCTTCCGGCTGCCAGCTCGATTTCAACACTGGGGTGTCCCCTAGGCATCTCAAATTCATTATGTCCCAAACAGACCATCCTCCTCCTCCTCCTCCCCAAATCCCTTGTCCTCGCTGAAACCTTCTCCCCCTTCCCCCCACCTGGCAAATGACAGCTCTATCCTCCCAGTTGCCCCAGCCTCAGACTTCTGTTTCTTTCACACCCCCACCCCTGCCACGTGTAATCTGTCCACAGATCCTGTGGGCACCACTTCCCCAATGCAGTCAGAATCCAGCCACTTAACACTTCCACTGCCACCACCTGGGCCAAGCCACCATCTTCTCTCCCTCGGATAACTGCACTCACCTCGGAACCGGACCCTGTTGCCACACTTGCCGTGGCCAGCCCGGTCCACAACACTGTACCAGAGGGAGCCTTTGAAACCGTGGTCAGTAATGTCCTTATCTATCCTCAAGTTCCACAAAGCCTCACATGGCCCATGAGGCCCTGCAGGAACTGGCTCCCTGACACCCCCAACCTCCTCATCTCCTAAGACTCTCTCTCCTCTAGCTCCAGCCTCAGGGGCTCCTTGCTCTTCCTGGAACATGCCAAGCACATACTCACCTTGAGTGCTTGGCACATGCTGTTCCCTCTGCCCAGAATGCTTTGCCCACAGGTGTCTCGCCTCCTTCGAATCTTTGCTCCAACATCACCTTCTCAGCGAGGGCTTCCCTAAGCCCAAAAGGACCAGTTCCTGTCCCCTACTTCCTTGCGTTTTCTCCACAGTAGTCACCGTAATTTTCCATACTATCTATTCTCTTTCTTCGTTCATTAATGTATTCTCTCCACGCACTCCCACCCAACACACACACTAGCCTATGAGCTTTATGATGGCATGTGTTTTTCCTGTTTTGTTTACTGCTCTATCCCCAGCACCTAAAGCTGGGACTGGAATGTAGTAGATGAATATTAGTAATGAATATTAGTTGAATGAATGAATGCTTTGAGGTGAGTCATTATCAATCATCTTTTGTATGGGTTTCTATAACCTGTGGGCAAGAAAAAGGTGGACTGAAAAGGCCAGAGCAAGTGGTGAGCTGAAGGACAGGAAAAACCTTCTTTTTTTTTCTTTTGAGACAGGGTCTCACTCTGTCACCCAGACTGAAGTGCAGTGATGCAGTCATGCCTCACTGCAGCCTCTAACTCTCATGATCCTCCCACCTCATATCTTCCGAGTAGCTCAGATCACAGGTGTGTGCCACCACACCTGGCTAATTTTTATTTATTTATTTGTTTGTTTGTTTATTTTAGCAGAGACAGGGTCTCACCATGTTGCCCAGGTTGGTCTCAAACTTCTGAGCTCAAGGGATCCTCCCACCTCAGCCTCCCAAAGTGTTAGAATTACAGCCATGAGCCACTGTGTCCGGCCAGGAAACATCCTCTTTATAAGGAGGGGGCTGAGCAGGCGGAGAAGTAGGGGTGGGAGGACGCATTTGAGGCAAAGAAATTCTATGGAGGCAAGAGACGGTCTGGCACATTTGCGGCTTGGCGAGCAGTACAGAGTGAGAAACATAAATCCTGAGAGGTAGGCAGGAGTTAGATTTATCTGCATGACCCCTTGAAGGACACTTTATTATTATATGCATCATAGGGGTGCGGAAATGGAGAGATTGTAATACATGTCAGAGGTGGGACTCAGCCCCTGGCAACAGTGCGCTGTTTGCACAGGAGAGTGGCGGCATCAGGTTTGCACCTCACTGCCTCAGCGCATGGAGGATGAAAGAGACAAGTCTCTCTTTAGCAGGCAGAGTGCCTGGGAGAGAGGGTGGGCCTCAAAGCAGGTAGTGGCAGTAACTCATGACTGTAATCCCAGCACTTCAAGAGGCTGAAGCCAGAGGATTGCTTGAGCCCAGGAGTTCAAGACCAGCCTAGGCAACATAGTGAGACCCCCATCTCTATAAAAATATGTTTAAAAATATTGGGTGTGGTGGCACGGGCTTATAGTCCCAGCTACCCTGGGGTGCTGAGGTGAGAGGATGGCTTGAGCCCAGGAGTTCAACGCGGCAGTAAGCTATGATTGCCACTGCACTCTAGCCTAGGCGACAGAGTAAGACTCTGTCTCAAAAAAAAAAAAAAAAAAAAAAAAAAAAAAAAGAAAAGAAAAGAAAAGCCAGGCGTGGTGGCTCACACCTGTAATCCCAGCACTTTGGGAGGCCAAGGCGGGTGGATCACCTGAGGTCAGGAGTTCCAGACCAGCCTGACCAACATGGTGAAACCCCATCTCTACTAAAAATACAAAATTAGCTGGGCGTGGTGGCGCATGCCTGTAATCCCAGCTACTCAGGAGGCTAAGGCAGGATAATCGCTTGAACCCCGGAGGCAGAGGTTGCAAGCTGAGCCGAGATCACGCCGTTGCACCCCAGCCTGGGCAACAGGAGTGAAACTCCGTCTCAAAAAAAAAAAAAAAATTCATTGTTAACTTCCTCTGCCAGCACAGAGTCTGACATCGTGGGACTGTCTTTGTCTGTCTGAGAAGCTCTAATAAAATACCATGAACTAGGTGACTTATAAACCACAGAAATTTATTTCTTACAATACTGGAGGCTGGCAAGTCCACGATCAAGGTGCCAGCAGATTTGGGTCTGGTGAGAGCCTGCTTCCTCCTTCATCCCTGGCACCTTCTTGCTGTGCCCTCCCATAGCAGAAGGGGCAAGCTAGTGATGGGAAGGGGGGCAAGGCGTGGTCCCTGCCTCGGGCTCCACCGCCAGGCCTGTGCCCACGGACCTAGGTGAGGACAGGCACTCCTGCCTTCGTGCCCAAATGCTGCATTTCCCAAGACCACCCTGGTCCACCACGCCCCCATCCTGTGCCTATCAAAACTCCGAGACCCTAACAAGCAGACACACAAGCGGCTGGACGTGGAGAGGAGCACATTGGCGGAAGAAGACACAAGTGGCTGGACGTGCAGAGGGCGTTGAGAGGGCGTTGAGAGGGCGTTGAGAGGAGTGTGCCGGCGGAAGAGCACACGATAGACACCGGCAGCCCCAGGCCATCAACCGGCGGAACAAGGTGGAGTTTGGCCGGGGCTATCAGAGAAGAGTGGGGCCACCTAGCAAGCCCAATTCCAGGGGGAAAGCATCTTCCTTCTGGCTTCCCCATCTGCTGAGAGCTCCTTCCACTCAATAAAACCTTGCACTCATTCTCCAAGCCCACATGTGATCTGATTCTTCCAACACACCAAGGCAAGAAGCCCGAGATACAGAAAGCTTTCTGTCCTTGTGACAAGGCAGGGGTCTAATGGAGCTAACACAAGCCGCCTGCAGACGGCAAACTAGAAGAGCACCCTGTAACACACGCCCGCTGGGGCCTCAGCTGTAAACATTCACCCCTAGACACTGCCGTGGGGTTGGAGCTCCACAGCCTGCCCGTCTGTATGCTCCCGTAGAGGTTTGAGCAGCGGGCACTGAAGAAGCGAGCCACAGCTCCCTTGAATGCCCTGAGAGGGGGACAAGGGGGACCTTTCCTGTTTCACTAGCTCCCTGGGGTCTCTTTTACGCAGATGCTAATCCCATGTATGAGGGCAGAGCCTAATCACCTCCCAAAGGCCCCACATCTTACTACTACCACATTGGTGATTGGGTTTCAACATATGAATTTTGGGGGGACACTAACATTCAGATCATAGCAGGGACTCTGGTGGCCTCCTACAAAGATGGCGCTCCCTAACCTCCATTGCTACCTGAGAAGGTCAATTCTGCCCGTAGCGGGGGAGTAACCAGTGGAACAAGCGCCCAGGAGAGACAGCAGTGTGGTGGCTGCAGATGAGGGTGGCCCTGAATCTTCCTAGGCTAAGACACATGTGCGCTTCACTCCCACTGCAGCCCCTGCATAGCCCATGGAAGTACTCACCATGGGCATGGTGCAGTGGTCTGTCTTCTCCTGGGTCTTCAAGCCCCTTGTGAGCAGAGTGAGGCTTCCATTTCAGAAGGCCCGGGCCCTACTATAGTGCCGGGCCTACAGTGGACACAAAAAAAGTGGTTGCAGAACAGGGAAATGTGTATTATTGAAATTAAAGCTTTTATGATTGTAATGATAAAGGCTTTGTGTGGTTTCTAAAAGCTTTTTGTGAGCATCAGATTCACTTTTTAAATAGCGAAGTGGTTAAAGGAGGGACTTTTATTTCCATTTTTTACACTCAGCTTTTGTTTGAAATTTTTTTATCATCAGAAAAGAAAGAAAGATATTTGTTTTGTCCAAAATGTCTGGGAAGGCCGGGTGTGGTGGCTCACACCTGTAATCCCAGCACTTTGGGAGGACGAGGCGGGTGGATCACCTAAGGTCAGGAGTTCAAAACCAGCCTGGGCAACATGGCAAAACGCAGTCTCTACTAAAAGTACAAAAATTAGCCAGGCATGATGGCTGTAATCCCAGCTACTCAGGAGGCTGAGGCAGGAGAATCGCTTGAACCCGGAAGGCAGAGGTTGCAGTGAGCCAGTCTCAAAAGAAAAAAAAAAAAGTCTGGGAAATGGAGTTTTGGTGGTATAGGGGAGAAAAAGTAATCGCTTTTCCTCACTTATCTCAAGGTTCATGGCTGAGATGCCTACAACAAAAGACAGATTAATGAGGGAACACCATCCACACTTATTTAATAAGTTTTACATGGCACAGGAGCTTTCAGAAATGAAGACCCAACGAAACAGGAAGATCTGTGCATTTTTGTGGACAGTTGTGTGGAAATATGATTGGAGGATCAGAGGGTATGATCTAGTGGTAATAAATGAGAAAAGCATAACAAGGCCTGTTTGTTCAGATTTGTGTTGGTGCTCCTGTGTGATATTCCTTTCCTCTGGGTATAGGGCGGGACACCTGTCACGTGAGGGTCTTCAGGGGAGAAGAGTAGACTGACCTTCCTAGGTTTGATGGTCTGCTTCAGGGAAGACGGGGTGAAAGGAATTCTATGGCCCATTTCAGGAGAGAAAGGGGCAAGGGCTGCTTTTGTTTCTATGGCCAGCTTCAGGAGAGAGGGGGTGGGAGCAGGTCCGAGGGACCTTCCTGCTTCTGCAGTTTCCTCAGTTTCCTTGTGTGTCCAGGTGCCATATTTGGCAGTAGCGTTTCCTGTACCCCATCAGTGCTTTAAACCAGCAGCGTCCAATGCAACCTTCTGCGATGATGGAAACGTTCTGTATCTTCTTAGCCAGTACAGTAACCACTAGCTTCATGTGGCTCTGAAGCACTTGAAATGTGGCTGGTTTGACCGAAGAATTGAACTTTTTATTTTGATAATTTTAATTAATTTTATTTTATTTTTCGAGACAGAGTCTCACTCTGTTGCCCAGACTGGAGTGCAGTGGGGCAATATCGACTCACTGCAACCTGGGTTTCAAGCGATTCTCCTGCCTCAGCCTCCCAAGTGGCTGGGATTACAGGTGCCTGCCACCACGCCCAGCTGATTTTTGTATTTTTAGTAGAGACGGGGTTTCACCATGTTGGCCAGGCTGGTCTGGAACTTCTGATCTCAAGTGATCGGCCTGCCTCAGCCTCTCAAAGTGCTAGGATTACAGGCATGAGCTACCACGCCCGGCCAATTTTAATTAAATTCCAATACCACGTGGGACTAGTCACGACTACATTGGACAGTGAAGCTTTAAACAATCAGTTTCTGCTAATATATGCAAACTCTTTACCTGTTAAAGTGTGAATTCATTCTCTTTATTCATGCTTCTATAAAGAGAATTTATATGTCAGTTTTATGTTAAATTTTGCACACTTTCAATTTTCCCACATTGTGTATATGGTACTTATACTTTCATTGTGGCCTGACATTTCCTGTACATTATAGACAAACCTATAAAATAATTTCTAAACAATGTCTGAATCCTAAATCATCGAATTGTGGCACAGTGAGGGACCTGGGAATCAGCTCCTGAATAGCACATTGGGCAGGCAATAGGGATGATGATGGTGGTGATGATGATGAAGATTTAATAAGAAAAACCTGGGGCCAGGCATGGTGGCTCATGCCTGTAATCCCAACACTTTGGGAGGATGAGGCAGGAGAAGCACCTGAGGTCAGGAGTTCGAGACCAGCCTGGCCAACATAGTGAAACGCTGTGTCTACTAAAAATACAAAAAATTAGCCTGGCATGGTGGCAGGCACCTGTAATCCCAGCTGCTTGGGAGGCTGAGGCAGGAGAATCGCTTGAACCCAGAAGGCGGAGGTTGCAATGAGCCAAGATTGCGCCATTGCATTCCACCCTGGGCAACAAGAGCGAAACTCCGTCTCAAAAAAAAGGAAGAAAGAAAGAAAGAAAGACAGACAACAGAAAATCTTCACACTGTTAAGTGAAAGGGAAAGCAGGATACAACATTGTTTAGATAGTAGGTTCTCAAATATATTTAAAAATACACATAGAAAAATTACAGGAAATATTTATACTAAAATGTTAACAGTGTTGGCTTTGGTGGTAACAAATATAGGTGTTTTCCTCTCCCTGCCCTGTCCACTTTGCTACATTATGTAGTTTCCAAAATTCTATAACAAACAAAAATATTATCTTTTTATATTTTTTTGAGAGTAAAAAAAAATTTATTTTTTTACTCTGTTACCCAGGCTGGAGTACAGAGGAGTGATCTTGGCTCACTGCAACCTCCACCTCCTGGGTTCAAGCAATTCTCTTGCCTCAGCCTCTTGAGTAGCTGGGATTACAGGCGCAGGCCACCACACCTGGCTAATTTTTGTATTTTTAGTAGAGATGGGGTTTCATCATGTTGGTCAGGCTGGTCTCAAACTCCTGACCTCATGATCCACCCGCCTTGGCCTTGTAAAGTGTTGGGAATACAGGCGTGAGCCACTGCACCCGGCCATGATTATCTTTTTTTTTTTTTTGAGATAGAGTCTCACTCTGTCACCCAGGTTGGAGTGCAGTGGTGCAACCTCCGCCTCCTGGGTTCAAACGATTCTCGTGCCTCAGCCTCCCGAGTAGCTGGGATTACAGGCATGTGCCACCATGCCTGGCTAATTTTTGTATTTTTTGTAGAGACGGGGTTTTGTCATGGTGCCCAGGCTGGTCTCGAACTCCTGGCCTAAGTGATAGGCCCGCCTCGGCCTCCCAAAGTGCTGGGATTATAGGTGTGAGTCACTGTGCTCGGCCTATAATGATGATCTTGTTCTTTCTGTTTAATTTTACTATCCCCAGCTTCTTAGCATCTGGGGATGTTTTTCCTGGCAGATATTTACTTACCATGACTTCTTCCAGAAGAGGTGTTGGTAGCTTTCATGTGACTATTTCTATTTCACTTTTCCATGTAACGAGTGATGCTGTTGGATTTCTCTTTTATTAATTAGATTTTTTCTGTCTCATCCTTTTGCTTTAGCCACATTGGGATTATCGTCTACCGAGGTATGTAACGGTAAGGAGGCTGGAATGTACAGGCATAGTGGTTTTGAAAATTTTCCCAACCAAAAATAACGTACAGGACTATCACTTTGTTTGTTTGTTTTTAAATGTATTTTGAAATATATTTTGGCTGGGCATGGTGGCTCATGCCTGTAATCCCAGCACTTTGGGAGGCCGAGGCAGGCAGATCACTTGAGGTCAGGAGTTCGAGACCAGCCTGGCCAACATGATGAAACCCTGTCTCTACTTAAAAAATATAAAAATTAGCCAGGTGTGGTGGTACACACCTGTAATCCTAGCTACTCAGGGGGCTGAGGCAAGAGAATCGCTTGAACCCAGGAGGCAGAGGCTGCAGTGAGCCAAGATCACACCACTGCACTCCAGCCTGGGCGACAGAGTGAGACTCCGTCTCAAAAAAAATAAATAAAGTATTTTTTTGGTGATGGTGGCAGTAGCACATTTGACCTAGGCAAGCTCCACGACTGGTGTTTGAATTAGAGAACGAAAGTAAAGCCGGTCTTCAATCAGATGGCACAATCTTGAATCTATCTCCACATAGGAACTTCCAGGGGATGTGAAGAGTCTAAACTTGGATTGGGGCTCCCCAAACTCCTGAAGACACTATAATGGCGTGAACGGTGCCCTCTAGATGGGTGTATCTGTGAGATTATTAGTTGGTCGCCTAGGGTGGCAGACATTTACTTATTTAGAACCAAAGATGAGTGGTAGCTGTGTGTATTAAGGCTGGATTAATAGCTCAATTTGGCCATTGCAGCAAAGCTGCTATAGACGATGCATAAGGAATGAATGTGATCACTCCAGGGGTGGCAACCACAGTTGCCTTTGACCATGACTTTTCTGCCCTGCCTCTCTGGTTGGCTGCAGGATGAAGGCGAGGACCCCTGGTACCAAAAAGCATGCAAGTGTGATTGCCAAGGAGGACCCAATGCTCTGTGGTCTGCAGGTGCCACCTCCTTGGACTGCATACCAGGTGAGTATCCCCGGTCCTTGGGATGGAACAGTCATTGGGAACACCCCATTTCTCTTCCTTTTTCCCACTCGGCTGAATTAACCTCCTGAACGCTACCCCCATCTTTAGAATGAAAGATGAATGGTAGCTGTGTGTATTTATTTATTACTATTATTAAGCCTATGTTAATGTGGGTTTTCTCCAGTTGGCCTCTGAGCTTTGAATCTCACACTGGTCCCTGCTTCAACACATGGCGTGATGTCAGTGTCCAGAAACAGCTCCCTAGATCTCCATGTCTCCAGGTTGGGATGGTAGGATGGGACCTAACTTTCAATGAAATCGATGAATGGGACTGATTGAAAATAAATTAACGGGTGGACGGGCGCAGTGGCCCACGCCTATAATCCCAGCACTTTGGGAGACCGAGGCGGGTGGACTGCTTGAGCTCAGGAGTTTGAGACTCACCTGGGCAACACGGTGAAACCTTGTCTTTACTAAAAATACAAAAATTATCCCGGTGTGGTGGCTTGCACCTGTGGTCCCAGCTATTCAGGAGGCTGAGGTGGGAGCATTGCTTGAATCCGGGAGGTGGAGGTTGCAGTGAGTAGTGATCTCGTACCACTGCACTCCGGCCTGGATGACAGAGCAAGAGGCTGTCTCAAAAAAAAAAAAAAAAAAAAAAAGGGAAAGAAAAGAAATTAATGCTAGTCAGCCTGGAATTTTGAAAAGAGCACAGGCTCCAGAGCCAGGAAGATGAGGGCTGGAATCCTGGCTGTGTCACATCTGAACTCTGGGACTGCCACTTTTTTCCTTGTCTGTCCAATGGAGGTGATGATAGTACCATGCCTGGATACTGCTTGTTCACCAAACAGCCACATGCTTCCCTCCCATTGCCCAGTCCCCTTGTAATTAATCAGGTGGTGCCATCCAAACAGCTCCAGCCAAAGTGAGCAGGCCACTTCCAAAATGGCACTGAAGGGCTGGCACTCAACTCTCTGGCTCTCCGTTTCCTGCTGTGAAGCCACCTGTTGAGATAGTGGCTTTTCCTGCAACCTGGTCTCAGGCTGATCACGTGGAGCAGAACCCCCTGCCTACCGACGGTAGACCAGTCGCCTGAGTGAAAAATAAACCTGTGTTTTGTGGAGCCTCTGAAATTTCCAGGCCAATTTGTTCTGTAGCTGATGTGGCCTATGTCTAAGACAGGGCCCAGCAAACTTTGTAAAGGAGGAGTAAGGAAATATTTGTGGCTTTGTGGACCAAATAGTCTGTCACAACTAGTCCATTCTGCCCTTGTGTTGGAAAGCAGTCATAAACAATATGTAAATGCTCAAGCATGGCTGGGTTCCAATAAAACTTTATTTACAAAACAAGCAGAGGGCCAGATGTGGCCCATGGGTCATAGTTTGTTGACCTCTGCTCTACGGGGTTGTCAACAAGGAATAAATAAGATGAGGCATTAAAGCAGCCTGTGGGGTACTAGCACACTGTTGAATAAAGGTTGGTTTCTTTTCTACCAGCCTCCTAAGAGCTCACACTCTGAGGAGGGAGCGAGCAGATCCAATTTTCAGAGGCTTGGGCAGTCCCTGCAAATATTTGCAATGCTTAAATCCTTTCCATGCTCAGAGCTTGTTTTGCATGAAACTGGCCTTGCTGCCTCTCCAGGGTTATGATGGTATCGTGCCACTTCATTTACTTTACACAATTGCCTAATAATAGCTTCACCAGAGACAGGTTTGTGTGTCTGTGTGTGAGGCTCTTTTCATTATTTCATTAAATTTGCATTAACAAAGCAAATTGCAATGTGTGTGTGGGAGGGTAGGGTACAATGGCTTCTACTGCGTGATTTTCCTATTTTCTGAAGGGGAAGTCATTTCTGAACTAAGTTTGTTTTCCAAGGGAACTGTGGGGTCCTAATCGTGAGGAAACCGATGGGCTTTTCCTATGGGACATCCCATCAGGCTCCATGGCATGAGCTCATGCAGCCATTAAATGTTGGTATGATTGACTCAGTCAATATTGACGCACCCTCATTCCATTTATAACTCAATTCACCCATCTTTCAGCATGTGCCTATGATGTGTCAGGCACTGACAAGGAGACAGAAATGAAGGCATTGTCTCCACCTTAGAGAAATTTACCATTTAGTGGTAACGAATGTTCTTTTCACTAGAGACATGAGACCTCCTGGAATTCCATTCCAACTAAGTTCTGTGTAAGAAGAAATTGAAAAGACATTGTTTATGTGGATTGGCTTCATTGACCCAATCAAGTTTGACACTTCAAGAAGGGCCATGTGCAGCCTGGGCAACATGACAAAACCCCATCTCTGGATGGGGGGCATGGTGGCATGTGCCTGTAGTCCCAGCTACTCAGGAGGCAAAGGTGGGAGGATTGCTTGAACCTAGGAGGTTGAGGCTGCAGTGAGCCATAGTTATATCACTGCACTCCAGCCTGGGCAACAGACAGAGACCCTGTCCCCCCCCCCAAAAAAAAAAAGGAGAGAAGAGTCATGTGTTTGAGGGATGTGATGTTGACCCTGGTCCCCAAAGCTGTCTCCCCTATACAGCTGTCATGAGCTTGAAGTTCAAAAATTAGAAATTCTTTTAGCTTAAGTGCTCTCCTCTCTCCATTGTTTTTGTTTTCTTTTTTCTTTTTTTGAGACAGAATCTCGCTCTGTCTTCCAGGCTGGAGTGCAGTAGCGTGATCTCGGCTCACTGCAACCTCCATCTCCCAGGTTCAAGCAATTCTCCTGCCTCAGTCTCCCGAGTAGCTGGGACTACAGGTGCGCACTGCCAGGCCCAGCTGATTTTTTTTTTTTGTATTTTAGTAGAGACGGGGGTTTCACTGTGTTGCCCAGGCTGGTCTCGAACTCCTGAGCTCAGGCAATCTGCCCGCTCGGCCTCCCAAAGTGCTGGGATTACAGGCGTGAGCCACCGCACCTGGCCCTGGTTTTTGTTCTTAACAACGCAGATATTTTCAGAAAGGAAAACTCAACCTCAGCGTTAATGGTTGATTCATTGGTGTTAATTGGTTCCTCCATGAGATAGATGATTCAGGGCATTGGAACCAGCCACAGGCTTGCAAAAGTCACTTGCCCGTCAGTGCCGCAGATTCTCATGGTGTGTCAGAAATGCAGCTTCGTTTGTCTGGGTCCTGTGAATCAGGGCTTCCCTCATAGCCTGTCTCACGAAGAAAGAGAACCCTGGAAAGCACAGAAGGATGGCGGGGTCACTCAGAGCTGCCAGGAGGTGCTAACAGGTGCACTCTGGCTAATGCCTGGGCCCCCTACGGAGCAGAAGGCCACATGCATTCTGGCCTCCTAATCTTCACTTTAATGCTATTAAAAATACTAAAAGCTCTGTCTTTTCCACCGTTGAGCCAAGATTACCCCGGCACTCTGAGAGCAAAAAATAGGGTAGGGAAATTATCAAAAGTATAATAAATCCACTGGTTTGCTAACGCTTCATTTTGATTCTAGATTTTCTCTTCTATATGATGTTTGAACTTATAATCCATTCTTCCAGAAATATTATCCTACATATTTTCTCCTGTACTCTACTATATTGTCACATATATTCAAGTCTAATATCTATGCATAACACTATTCACATCTGTCTGGAATCTTGTGTTAAGAAAGTCCCTGAATTCTGTGTTTCTTTAGATTTGCATTCTTTTTTTTTTTTTTTTTTTTTTTTTTTTTTTTTTTTTTTGAGACGGAGTCTCGCTCTGTCGCCCAGGCTGGAGTGCAGTGGCCGGATCTCGGCTCACTGCAAGCTCCGCCTCCCGGGTTTACGCCATTCTCCTGCCTCAGCCTCCCGAGTAGCTGGGACTACAGGCGCCCGCCACCTCGCCTGGCTATTTTTTTGTATTTTTTAGTAGAGACGGGGTTTCACCATGTTAGCCAGGATGGTCTCGATCTCCTGACCTTGCGATCCGCCCGTCTCGGCCTCCCAAAGTGCTGGGATTACAGGCTTGAGCCACCGTGCCCGGCCTAGATTTGCATTCTTTATAAGCCTGCCTACAAACC
The DNA here is from genome assembly GCF_037993035.2 of Macaca fascicularis. Classification (NCBI taxonomy): domain Eukaryota; kingdom Metazoa; phylum Chordata; class Mammalia; order Primates; family Cercopithecidae; genus Macaca; species Macaca fascicularis. Next base: position 18,525,539 of record NC_088395.1, on the reverse strand, counting down.
CAGAAATTAGCCACTAAAGTAAAAAGGCTAGAATATGAAATATACACAGCCTTGGGCTGGCAACATATTGCAAACATGCCTTTATCTATCTAATGATCACATCATGGCTCAGAAGAGCCATTTGAGCCACAGAAGATGTAGGCTTTTCCCTAAGGGTGAAATGAGTATAGAAACAGGTCTAATAGCTGCAATAACAAAGTGACACTGGGCAGAAAACTCAGGAAGGTCATATTCTGTGTGTGTCTGATAAGGGTCCCCTCAGGTTTTGGCTCTGTTGCCCAAGCTGGAGTGCAATGGCGCGATCTCGGCTCACTGCAACCTCTGCCTCCTGGGTTCAACAGATTCTCCTGTCTCAGCTTCCCAAGTAGCTGGGATTACAGGCACCCACCACTGCACTCGGCTAATTTTTGTATTTTTAGTAGAGATGGGGTTTCACCATGTTGGCCAGGCTGGTCTTGAACTCCTGACCTCAGGTGATCCTCCCTCCTCAGCCTCCCAAAGTGCTGGGATTACAGGCGTGAGCCGCTGCACCCAGCCTTGGAGCCCCTTAATTCTTTCACAACATTATTGAGGTTGCCTTCTAGCATCTACTCAATTTATGGTTTCTTTTGATTAGGCCAGAGGTCACAGTCAGTGTCTACTTCTTCCCTGAGGCCTCTGCTGCCTGTTTCGAAATGCCATTTCCTATGCTCGTCCCCAGTGGGCACCCAAGATGGGCCGACGGCATTTGTTAATTCATCCCTCCATCCATCTGTCTAGTCAATATCTAGAGAGTGCCCAGCACCTGTGGGCATTCTGCTCAGCTGGGGGGAGAATGGGGAGGGAGGCAGGCAAGAGAAGATGGCAGTGAAGTACGCCCGAGGAGGAGGGGTGCGTGACAGGTGGGGAGGGTGCTGGGGAGGTAGCACCAGGGCCCCTCAGCCGGCTCAGGGCAGGCAGAGATCTGAAGGCTGAGGCGTGGGGGGGCAGACGGAGGGGTGTGGACGGGAGGGGATGGCCTCAGGGAAGGGCAGGCCACATATGGACCTGAAAAGAGCTCAACCAGGCCCACAGAAGGAAGAGGAAAGGAGAAGAAGGAGTCAGGAAAAATCACAATAAAAGAACTGGAGTGTGCTCTTCTTCAGGGCACACACAGTGTGGGAAATGTCACATTTTCTATTTTTCCATGTTAGGAGAAATCTAGCCAGACTGCCCCCTTGTAATGGCCTGTGAGGAGTCTGCGGACAGGATTTTTGAAGGTCTTTTCTCCCCCTTTAGACTACATGAACCCCCCATGAGCTTGCGAGGGCAGCCTGGCCACAGCCCCATTGGAAGGCGGACGTCTCGAGAGTGGCTCCTCTCCCTCTGAGCCAAACTCAGTCTGAGGGACCTTCCCAAGTTTTCTGAGCATGCCCAGAGCTCAGGGCTCCCAGACCCATCCCAGTCCAGCCCCTCAGGGGAATCAGGTCCCTCCCCGCTGCGCTCAGGCCCTCGCCATATCCCTGCTACTTTAGCTGGGGCTGTCACCTCCTTCTCTTGGGTAATGCGCTAATTCCTGGTGAGGCCTAGATCTTCCAGGTCCATAAGCCTGAGGGATGCTTTTGACAAGGTTTCTCTCTCACATCCCTCTCTCTGTCTCTCTGTCTCTGTCTGTCTGTCTCTCTCTCTCTCTCTCTCTCTCTCACACACACACACACACACACACACTTGCTCCTGCCTGGGGCAAGGAGAGCTGAAACCATTCATTAGTCACATGAAGCTGGCCTCATTCTCTGGAGGGTGTGGCGGGGGGCTGTGGTGGTGGAGGGGGGGAGGGTAATGGGGACAGAACAGAGTAGGATAGAGGGGCATTGGATTTCCTCCCTATTGAGTCTTCGCCAGAAAAACATGCAAAATTCAAGAAGGTGTCAATGTAGTCTCACGAATTCACCTTCACCAATGTCATGTACCTGGTGCTTTTTGGCCAGACACTGTGCTCTACGAATTCTACAATCTCCAAATACTTTCACTTAATCTTACAGCAATTTTATGAAGACAGGTACTACATCATGCCCCATTTCACAGATGAGGAGACTGAGACCCAGAGAGGTTAAGCAGCTGGCCTGCACGCACGCTGAGAGGGTGGGCCCCTACCCCAGGTGTCATTGGCTGGATGCAAGCCTGCTTGACCATTACCATCACCGGCAGCCTCGTCCCAGTGCCCAGGCTAATGATGTCAGAATCCCTGGGGGTGCGGCCCGAACATCAGCATTTCTACAGCTCCTCAGGCAATTCCGAGGTGCAGCCCAGGCTGAGCCCCACCGGTCTAGAGTCTCTGCTTACCAGGTTGCTGGGTTAGGCAGCTGAAAGCATCAGTGCCTCGGACCTGGAGTGTTGGGAATATGGAGGTGCCTCGGACCTGGAGCACTGGATAGGGAGCAGGACTGGAGGTTGGGCGATGAAAGGCTCCATCTGGGACATACGGAGTGTGAGGCTTCTTTGGGTCACCACGGCGGAAATGTTCTCCTGGAAAATATTCAGAGGGCAGTGGAATGAAGCTTGGGGCCTAGGAGTCAGGCATCGGCTCCCAGACACCAGCTAAAGCCAAGGTGACAGTGAGATTGTCATCTTCCCTGGGGAGTAAGTACAGCATCCATGTCTGGACATACGGGTCTTTAGATCGCAGTGAGTCACACATTCTCTGCTGCCTCAACAGGCCCTCCCAGGCTGTCAAGGCCATTGGCCCTGGCCAGGTACACCCGCAGGCCTACAGACCGCTCTCAAGTGTTAGATGGGCTATTTGGGAAGAAATGGCAAAAGCGATGTGAAGGGGAAACAGACGAAGAAGAGCAAAGTGCAAAGAATAAGGTGACTGGGAGACGTGGCACTGGCTTTTTCCCTTCCCCTCTGTCTACTCCCTCAAAGCTGGTGGCCCTGAGGGGAAAAAAAAAAAAAAAAAGAGGTTCAGTCATGAAATGCTCAAAGTGGAGGGGCCTCAGAGACACCCAAGGTTAGAATTTTGCCCATGAAAAATCCCTGCCACCTGGTCCTGTGCCCCTCCTCCTGATCGCTTGGGCTTGTCTTCCCAGCTGGAGGGGTGTCGCGGGGGTGGAGGAGCCCTCGAGTCCACAGGCACTCAGTCCTCCGGATCTCCAGCCCACAGAATGCCTTCCTTGGCAGGCCAAGGTTTTCAAAGTGCACTTTCAAAAATGAGCTTGTTAAAAATGCAGTTGCTGTGAGGTGGAGTCCTGGACACTGCATTCTTAATAAGCTCCCCTGATGATTCGCCCGCCACACAAGGCATGATTGAGTGGCCCACAAAGTGCTCCTCTTCTCTCTCCCGGAAATTGACATGATCGTAACAGACTCCCAAAGTCTTGAGTACTCAATAAACTACAAATTCTCTACCCGCACCCTCAGCCCCACAGAGCTGCAGATACTAGTGGGATTGGGCCTATTCCTTTGGTGCATTGGGGCAGAAAGGAAGTTAAGCCTCCCTGGCTAGAGGCCTGAAGCTGGCCTGTTTTTAGCCTCTGGGGACAGGGCATGGCCATCTCTGCAAGCATGTTTCATTCAACTTTACTGGCTTTTGAAAAATTCTCCAGAGAGACTTCAGCCCTTGTTTTATGGTTACAGGTAATGGTGCCTCAGTGAATATGTTCAGCCCTTCAACCTGAACTCAAATTTACAGATGGAGAAAATACTATGATTTGCCTTAATTGCAGTTTATCACTCATCATCAGAAAACTAGGAGAATGAGGTGGGAGGATAGCTTGAGCCCAGGAGTTAGAGTTGCAGAGAGTTATGACTGCACCATGGCACTCCAGCCTGTGCGACACAGCGAGACCGGGTCTCTAACAAAAAAAGGAAAATACATTTGCCATTTGTTTTCTGTAGAAATTCAGTTACGAACTGGGTTTGGTTATAAGTACAAGACCCCCTAAATACTGGCTTATTGATTTAGGAGTTTTAACTCACATGGTAAAAAAAAAAATTAGGGGTAGAGAGTTATAATACTTAAGGTTATCAAGGCTGAGGTCTCTGCAGTTTTGTTTTTTTGTTTTTTGTTTTGTTGAGACAGGGTCTGTCACCCAGGCTGGAATGCAGTGGTGTGATCATGGCTTACTGCAGCCACAGACTCCTGGGCTCAAGCAATCCTCCTGCCTCAGCCTCCCCTGGTAGCTGGAACTACAGGTGTGAGCCACGAGATGGGGTCTCCCTATGTTGCCCCAGGCTGGTCTTGAACTCCTGGGCTCAAGTGATCCTCCCAAAGCACTGGGATTACAGGCATGAGCCACTGCACTTGGCCTCTGCAGTTCTCTTGGCCTTACCCACATGGTGCAAAATGGCTACTGTCGCACCAGCCATCAGACGTAGTCTAGGCAACAGGAAGAAAGAAGGGGAAAGCAAAACCTGACCAGAAATCCCAGCAGGCAGTCTTTATATCTCATTGGTCAGAAGTTATGTCACGTGGGCACTTCTAACTGCAAAGGAGGCTGGGAAAGGCCCTTTATTCAGCTGGCTACATTGCTGCTCCCAATAAAAGGGGAGCTCTTTAGTCAAAAAGAAGGGGAGGCTGGGCATGATGGCTCACATCTGTAATCCCCAGTGCCTTGGGAGGCCAAGGCGGGTGGATCCCTTGAGCCCAGGAGTTCGAGACCAGCCTGGGCAACATGGCAAAATCCCATCTCTACAAAAAATAAAAAAATTAGCCGGGTGTGGTGGTGTGCACCTGTGGTCCCAGCTACTGGGGAGGCTGAGGTGGCAGGATCGCTTGCACTCTACTGCACTCCAGCCTAGGACAGGGCGAGACCCTGTCTCAAAAGAAAAAAAAAAAAAAAAGAAGGGGAGAATGAATGAATACTGGGTTGAAAACTGGCAGCCTCTGACCAGGTAACTCAAAACTGTGCCTGCCACTGCAGGCACCACCTTGGCTTACTGCAACCTCCACCTCCTGGGTTCAAGCAATTCTCCTGCCTCAGCCTCCCAAGTAGCTCAAACCACAGGCACACACCACCATGCCCGGCTCATTTTTGTATTTTTAGTAGAGACGGGGTTTCACCATGTTGGCCAGGATGGTCTCGATCTCTTGACCTCGTGATCCGCCCACCTCGGCCTCTCAAAGTGCTGGGATTACAGGCGTGAGCCACAGCGCCCAACCTCAACACTGTTTTTACTATGAGGGGACACACAGACGAGAGGAAGCAGGAGACAATTAACACAGAAGAACCACCTTTGGCTACTACCACTGGGAAAAAGCAGTTCCTTTTAGCCATTTCTCACTCAACAGTCCCCCAGGCACATTTCACCCATTTTTTTTTTTTTTTTTTTAATTAGACTGGTGAGAAAACTGCAATTTACAAGTAGGAAGTCACTCTCAATATCTCAATACGTAATCGCCCTTCTTGCCTCTCACTGTGGTTTTGTCCCTATAATTGGCGTCATCTACTGCCCAAGGACAATGAGAGACCTGACGTCATCAGGCAGGATGGCTAAATCTGTGTTAATGGGGGAAATAAAGATGTATGGCATTTAAATATGGTATTTTACTCTGCACCTCTTGGTTTTTAGATCTCTAAGTTGGTGGAGGAGGTGAAGTATTTCTCAAAATTCCGCACACCCCTTGTGAAGTTGCCATAGAGCCACTTCCCTCTGTTTTACAAAGCTTGTGAGTCTCTGTGGCAATTCCTTTACTTCATCCTTCATTCCTTTCTCGCATGAGTAGTGAACCGTTGAAGACCCAGCTGTAACCATTGTGAACCACAGAGACAGGTAAAGCCTTCTCCATCTCCGAAGCGCATAGCAGATGGGTTTGTTTTGTTATTTCAGTCACCTGGTGCTTGTTGAGTATTGAGATATGTGTTTCAATGTGAATTCTTTTTCCTTTCCCAGAATGCCCATATCACAAGCCCCTGGGTTTCGAGTCAGGGGAGGTCACACCAGACCAGATCACCTGCTCTAACCCGGAGCAGTATGTGGGCTGGTATTCCTCGTGGACTGCAAACAAGGCCCGGCTCAACAGTCAAGGCTTTGGGTAAGCAGGGCCCAGGGGATTTTTTTCATGTGTTGTTTTAAAAAATAGGCCTCTCTACCAGCCTGGCCAATATAGTGAAACCCGTCTCTACTAAAAACACAAAAAATTAGCTGGTGTGGTGGCACGTGCCTGTAATCCCAGCTATGCAGGAGGCTGAGGCAGGGGAATTGCTTGAACCTGGGAAGCGGAGGTTACAGTGAGCCGAGATCACACCACTGCACTACAGCCTGGACGACCGAGTGAGACCCTGTCTCAAAAAAGAAAAAAAAATAGGTCTCTCTAATAAACAAATGACACAGAATGTACTTATGAGTGCTGCGGGAGAGATGAAGGAAGAAAGACCTCATCCATGCAGCCAGGGAAGGCTTTCTAAGGAAAACATATTTGACCTGTGACTTGAAGTTGGCCAGGTGAGGGAGGGGAAGAGGCGTGGGGTACAGCAGGTGCAAAAGCCCTGAGTTGGGATGATACCTGCAGGGTGTAGATGGGGAACATAAAGAGGGCAGCAAGGCTGAAGCACAGGTGAGACAAGGTGGAGAGGCAGGCAGAGGTCAGATGGTGCAGGACCTTAGAAGCCATGTTAGTGACTGATCCGTACTGTAGGGATAATGGGAGGACCCTGAGTGCATATTAATTAGCATACAGGTTCGTGCTATTGTAACAAAGAGCACCAAAGTATGGTGACTTAATATAGCAGTGTGTTTCTTGCTCACTTAAAAGTTTCATTCATCAGTCAGGCACAGTGGCTTACGCCTGTAATCCTAGCACTTTGGGAAGCCGAGGTGGGCAGATTACCTGAGGTCAGGCGTTCAAGACCAGCCTAGTCAACATGGTGAAACCTCATCTCTACTAAAAATACAAAAATTAGCTGGGCACGGTGGCGGATGGCTATAATCCCAGCTACTTGGGAGGCTGAGGCAGAAGAATTGCTTGAACCTGGGAGGCAGAGGTTGCAGTGAGCCGAGATTGTGCGCCACTGTACACCAGCCTGGGCAACACAGCAAGACTGTCTCAGAAAGAAAAAGTTCCATTCAGCAGTCTAGGGTTGTTACGGCAGCTTGATGGCATGAGGGGCCCAGACTCTACCTTGTTGTTTTGTCGTCCTTAACATGAAGCGTCTATCTTGGGGTCCAGAATGGTGTCTCTCTGTTCTACCATCACATCCACATTCTAGTTAGTGGGGGAGAAACAAAAGAGCAGCAGAGTGTGCATGATTTGCCTTTAAGAACACAAACATATTCTATTGGCCACTTCTGCCCACATCCCATTGACCAGAGTTTGGTTAGGGGGCCCCACCTAGTTGCAAGGGAGACTAACCAATGTCATCTTAGCCAGACGGCCGTTTGCCCAGATGAAACTCAGGGGTTCTATTACCAAATGAGGATGGGAAGGGAGTATCGGGTGGTGATTAGCAGACTCTGTCGGATAAAGATTTCTAAGTCGAAGACGATCGCAAGCACATTTGTGTTTTAAGTTCTCTGGTTCCTGTGGGGCCAGAGCAATCCAGGGAGAGTAGTGGAAGTGTGGCGAGAAAGGAGGGGGCATGGGCTAGAGTGGTGGCGGTGGAGACCGACAGAAGTAGAGGAATTTGAGGCACTTGGAGATGGAGCCAATAGATGGATTGGGCGCTGGAGGTGGAGAGGAGGGGCCCAGGATGGTTCTCAGGTGGCCGACATGGATGCATGCGAGGATGGGGTTTACTCAGAGACGTGGGGTCTGAAAGCGGGATGGGGTGGGGGCACTTAGGGGCTCACGTTGGGATGTGTTTCATCTGAGATGCTGAGAGGCATACAGAAGTCCTCTAGCTGGCAACTGAACTCTCTGGATTTGGGATTTAGGAAAGGTCTGGGATAGAAGTGAAAAGTCAGGAGCCACCCAAGGAGTAAGTCTGGAAAAAGAAGGGAAGGTGGCCCAGGGCTTAAGTCCTACAAAGTTAATTAAAATACACATTAAAGGGAAAAAAGGAGGCGGCGGGGGGGACTACTATAGGTTTCCACAGTTTATGAGGAATGTAGCTAAAATAAACAAATTTAGTTGCTTCAACGGTTATCTGGCTTGACGCTTGTCAAAGCCCTTCTAGATCCACATGGGTCAGTGCTCTGCATGAGGCAGGAATGTCACCATCTGAGGGAAACACAAATAGGTGTGAAGAGAGTGAAATGTGCAGAAAGAATCACCCCGGGAGACACATGCAGAGGGCAGGGGCTGGTGGTCTAACAGCCATGCACCTGCATGTTTTGCAGACAGACATGTTCAACTGCTCCCAAAGGCAATTTCAGCCACACTCTGAGGCATTTCTTTGACAAATTAATCTGGAAAGTTTTTCTCAGGAGGTGGAGGTGCAGGGAGAGGGAGAATGAGATGCAAGTTAAGTACAACAGAAGCTGGACATTCCTAGGAGATAAGGCTCAGACTGCAGCCCAGACTGCCCGAGCTTGGCAGGGGGCTCTTCGGATGTTGGCATCCCCTCGAAAGCCAGCACCTGCCGGCTTTTTGCAGACATGCACAGGGGAAGTCTCCCGGTGACTTGGTATGTTCTCGGCAGGTGCGCCTGGCTCTCCAAGTTCCAGGACAGTAGCCAGTGGTTACAGATAGATCTGAAGGAGATCAAGGTGATTTCAGGGATCCTTACCCAGGGGCGCTGTGACATCGATGAGTGGATGACCAAGTACAGCGTGCAGTACAGGACCGATGAGCGCCTGAACTGGATTTACTATAAGGACCAGACTGGAAATAACCGGGTAAGTTGGGCTTATCCCAAACCACCTTCAGCTCACACCCTCTGGGACTTCCCCTCCTGTCCCTGCACTCCCGTCACTGCCCTCCTGTCACTGCCCTCTGTCAGAGCACTGACTCCGCGGCATGGTGGGTCATCTGCGCTTTCCCCCACAATGCGCTGTGCTCTCTTTCCTGGGCTTGCCTTGGTTCCCAGCACAGTTTGTTTGCAAATGAGTGCTACTCTTAAGTGCAAAAAAAAATTTGTCTGAATTTCCATATCAGTATGCAGTTGCCTGAATTCTTAAGACTGACCATTTGGACTATTTCAACTCACTGGATCATTGAACGCACTTTGCTTCACGGGTGTTGTCTGATGTTATTGATGTGGGTAGAGAATCGTCCGTTTATATAGATGTAGCCTCTCCTATTGTTTGAGACTGACAGAGGGGAGCCTTTTGAGAACCTAGCAAGTTACCCATTAGCTAAATGGTTAAAAGGACTTCACCAGCACAAACACAGAGGAACTTAAACCTTTGGGCAACTCTACATCCTATTAATCTTTGTGGATCGAGACCGAAGTCTTCTTCACCATAGACTAAACACAGTAGACTTCTGACTATATATATATTTGCTATGCATAAAAATGAATTAAAAACTCACTAGCTCTTTGGAAATGTTAAACATCCTTTTTCCTAAGAGTAAGGACTTCCCCAGGCTAATTTTGACATTTAATCAGGTTAAGTAGACATGTACAGCTGAGATTCAGAAGGCTTTGTAAGTCTCTGATGACAATTTATACAGCAAGACATTCATGGGTTGTTTCAAGGACGTTCATGGGTTGTGTTCCTATTGAACACAATAGGAAAAACCATCTTGATACTTGGACATTTCATTTCATTTTTATTCTTATTAGCTGGCTTCTCCAAAAGACATAAGAAGTTTTTCAAGCCCTGTGCTTCTGAAGGCCTTGAAAGTTCTTTGCAAAGAGGCACTTCACCCCTGCACTTGTGCAATCTGGTAGAGCCTGTTCCACCCTCCCCTCTCTTCACCTGGCTCTTGACTTGAATAGGTTCAAAGACAAACTGCAACAGAGAGGGTGGTGTGGGGCAGTGCCACTGTGGAGAAAGGCAAGAACATGGCAGACCAGGCCCTTCCCTTTTTGTGGATGGATGGCGCCAAATGCAACAGCCAGATATTTTCAGGAGATAATCCCAGAAGGAAATGAAATGTCTTCATGGCATCAGGCAGAGCACCATGACTTTGGTAAGAGGGCAAAGAATGATTTCTTTGGAAATAGCGTCAAACATCCGCAGCATGTTTTTACGTTACATCCTTAAAAACATTAAGCAAACCCCCTTTCTCTTTACTCTGGCACCACCCTCCCCTTTCCAGAATCTTCCTTTGAGTTTTTATGTCTTTTTGTTTTCTTTTCTTTTGTTTTTGAGATGGAGTCTCGCTCTGTTGCACAGGCTGGAGTGCAATGGCATGATCTCAGCTCACTGCAACCTCCACCTCCCGAGTTCAAGTAATTCTCCTGCCTCCGCCTCCAGAGTAGCTGGGATTATAGGTGCCCGCTACCGCACCTGGCTAATTTTTTTGTGTTTTTAGTAGAAATGGGGTTTCACTGTGTGTTGGCCAAGCTGGTCTCGAACTCCTGACCTCAAACGATCTGCCCGCCTCTGCCTTCCAAAGTGCTGGGATTACAGGCGTGAGCCACTGCGCCTGGCCAAGTTTTTATGTCTTTTTAAAAAAACATTTTCCAAGTTGAAAAGGTACTCGTCACTTGTATCAAAATAGGAACACACATTTAAGTTTTGGCTTACAACTCCTGAGCCAAGCACGGGTTTTCACTTCAGCCCTACTTTGGATACCTTTGGAACATGTAAGTGTGATGTGGGCCTTTTCAAAATGTCAAAATGCAAAGGATAAAAACTCAAAAGCGATGAGTCAAGAGGCATTTTCTAGCAGCACCCTCCAATACAGCTTTCTGTGATGATGGAAATGTTCACATCTGCATTGTCCAATATGGCGGCCACTTGAAATGTGGTTCATGTGAATTTTTATCTAATTTTAATTAATTGAAGTGTAAACAGACATATTGGCTAGTGGCCACCATATTGGATGGTGCAGTTCCAGATGTTCCGAGAATGTAGGTGTGATGACAATTACTCAAGGTCAGATTTTGGAGGGCACCCGCAAACTCTCTGTGCTTTAACCACTTTCTAATCATTTCCATAGTTAAAAGTTGGGGCTAGCTCCAGAAAGGAACCCTTCTTCCTTTTCCCTCCCCCGATGTGATGGTGACAGGATTTCCTCCATCTCTCTAGGTCTTCTATGGCAACTCGGACCGCACCTCCACGGTTCAGAACCTGCTGCGGCCCCCCATCATCTCCCGCTTCATTCGCCTCATCCCGCTGGGCTGGCACGTCCGCATTGCCATCCGGATGGAGCTGCTGGAGTGCGTCAGCAAGTGTGCCTGATGCCTGCCTCAGCTTGGCGCCTGCTGGGGGGTGACCGGCGCAGAGCGGGGCCGTAGGGGACCCCCTCACATACCACTGGGATGGACAGGGCTATATTTCGCAAAGCAATTTTAACTGCAGTGCTGGGTAGATACTTTTTTTTTTTTTTTTAAGATATAGCTTTCTGATTTCAATGAAATAAAAATGAACTTATTCCCCACTCAGGGCCAGAGAAAGTCAGAACAAAGAAAATGTCCCGAAAACCAATTTTCTTACAAAAGCCTAAGCAGCAGGGGTAATTTTCTGCTCATTTTTTCTCAGTGACACTGTGAAAGGTGCAGTCTCAGGGGAACACAAAGCAGTCCTGATAATTTGAAAATTCCTGTGCTTTACCACATTCAAGACAAAAACATAGTTTCCTAAAGCCTGGCTTTGAATGCAGAAGGGAGCAGTTCCTCCTAGTTAACTTTCCACTAAATCATCGCCAAAGAGGACTTCAGAGCCCGGGGGAGGCAGCTGAGGATCTCAAGGGTGACTGAGTTGCAGGGATGAGTGTGGTAGGTGAGAATCCCAGTGTCCTGAGAGGCTATACGTGACAGATGACCAAAAGCCCAAGGTAGGGGTTTCCTCTGCTCGCAGTTCTCACCTTCAAGGCGGGTCTGGGCTTCCACCCTCATGAACACAGGGATTCGGGAGGGTCCAGAGTGCCCAATACATGCAGCTCCATTCTGCAATCCATTCCAGCAAATTCCCTGTGTCTGTGGTCACCATTTAGGTGATCACACAGGACAGGCTGCGCGTCCAAGTTTATGTAGGGACCCTAAATGACCACAACACAGTACCATTGCCCTTTACCTAGGGCTACCATTTCCCAGCAAACCAAACATAGTTCGAGAACAGCTGGCCCAGGAGCTACCACTGGCTACTCAGAGGAGGCTCATTAGTTGGCTACATGCTTCGCAGGAACTGGGAAGGACTCACATCATAAAAAGGACCATGTGGCTTTTCCCTGAAAGATTCTCACCCTTCCACCCTCTCTGCCTTGCAATACGCAAACTGCGCCTGCTCCTGAAAAGCTCTCTGGGAAGGAATGGGCCTGGCTTTCCGTTCCCGGAGGCGGCGCCTTAGATTGGGAGGTCTCATTGGCCACTTACAGCCCAGCCTGAGATTCCAGGCCCCTCCCAGGAAAAGGCTGTTAAACACGGGGGAGGGGCAGGAGCGGTATATGGAGAGGAGGTGGTGGAATCAGAGAATGAGGCTGCTGTAAAGACTGTCCTGGCCCCAGACACAGGGTAGTCTCCGCTAGCAGCTCATTTCCGAGTTACTTTTCGTTTTCAAATGACAAGCCAAGTGACTAGACTCGCGCTAACACAGTCCTGGACAACACATTCACCTTTTCTGTGAACAGGCAGCCTTCTAAAAGCCCCAAACATCCTCCTTGACGCGTTGGGGGCTCAATTATTTTATATCCAACCCAGCATCTTTCTAGTCCCCATGCTGTATGCTTGAACTTCGGAAAATGCTTTTCCCTGCCCAATCTTCTCTCAAATATAAACATATCACACAGGGTGTTGGGGCGGCGGTGGCGGGGGGGCGGGGGGGAGAATGCATCCCTGGCCTTAGGACACAGGACAAATCTATTTTGGATAGAAACGCCTGAACAGAGACCCTTATTTGGAAAGGTGAATTTGGTCACGACATGGACTGTCAGACAAAATGGCAGTATCCTAAGAGTTAAGGGCACATCAAACACAGGAGTTAAGACAGTGCAGTTCAGACAAAAAGGAGAGGAGGAAACAGGCAGGGAGAAAGGCTCTCCAAATAATTGTTCATGTTGGAAACTTTTGTCACGGCTTTATTGAGATTAAGTTCACATACAGTTTGTATCCACTTAAAGTGTACAATTTGATGACTTTTGGTATATTCAGAGTTGTGCAACCATTATCACTAGATCAATTTTAGAAAATTTATCACCCCAAAGAGAAATCCTGCAACCATCAGCCATCACTCCCCAACCCATTGGCCACCACAAGCCCTCTGCAACCACAAATCGACTATCTCTACAGATTGGCCAATTCTGGACGTTTTACATAAATGAAATCATATAGTATGTGGTATTTCGTGACTGGCTTCTTTAACTTAGCATAGTGTTTTAAAGTTCATCCACGTTGTAACATGTGTATCACTACATCACTCCTTTTTATTGCTGAACATCATTGTTCAGTATCATGTCAAGAGCACATTGTTATTTATCCATTCATCCATTGATGGAGATTTGGGTTTCCACTCTTTAGCAATTATGAATAATGCTGCTACGAACATTTGTGTGTAAGTTTTTGTGCGGATGTATGTTTTCATTTATCTCGGGTATACACCTAGGAGTAAAACTGCTGGGACACACACTCTCGTTTAATCTTTGGAGGAACTATTATCCCAAGTGGCTGCATCATTTTACATTTCCACCAGCAATGTAGGAGGTTTCCACTTTCTCCACATCCTCAGCAACACTTGGTACTGTCTGTCTTTGACTATACCCATAATGTGTGAAGTTGCATCTCAACTGTGGTTTTGATTTGCATTTCCCTAGTGACTAATGATGTTGAACATCTTTTCATGTGTTTACTGGCCGTTTGTACATCTTTGGAGAAACGTCTTTCAGATCCTCTGCCCATTTTAAATCGGCTTACAACTTACTGAGTTTAAGAATTCTTTGTATATTCTAGGTATAATTCCCTTATTGGACATGATTTGCAAATATTTTCTCCCATTCTGTGGATCTTTTTAACTCTCTTGATAGAGTCCTCTGAAGCACAAAATTTTAAACATTTGATGAAGTCCAATTTCTTTTTCTCTTTGCTTGTGCTTTTGGTGTCATGTCTGAGAAACCACTGCCAAATCCAAGGTCAGGAATATTTACCCCTATGTTTTCTTCTAAGAGTTTTATAGTTCTACCTCTTACAGTTAGATCTTTGATCCATTTTGAGTTAATTTTTGTATATGGTGTGAAATAGGAGTCCAACTTCATTCTTTTGCATGTGGATATCCAGTTGTCCCACCAGTTTGCTGAAAAGACTGTTCTTTCCCCCATTGAATAATTTTGGCACCCTTGTCAAAAAACAATTGACCATGAATGTGAGAGGGTTTATTTCTGGAACCCAAGTTCTATTATCTCATTTTCTTCATTATTGTAGCTTTGTAGTAAGTTTGGAAATTGGGGCATATGAGTCCTCCAACTTCGCTCTTCAGGATTGTTTTGGCTATTCTGGGGTCTTTGAATTTCCATATGAATTATAACTAACTTGTCCATCATTGCAAAGAAGCCAGCTGGGATTTCACATCGAAAACTGCTCAAAACTTCAGAATTTAATACACAGTAAGATATATGATTCATAGGACATTTATCTGCAGGTAACTGGCTTACAACAGCATATTATTTACTTCATTCAATTCATATGACAGAATGTATAAAAATTAAAACTTTTATTGAGGGAGATCTGAAGCCTAATAGAATCTTGCTGTCAAACACACAAACTATGCTTGCAGTATCATTTCTTTTGTGGGGGAAACTTTCAATTAAAAATTAAACATAATGTAGGAAAAACTCACTCTTACCTTATTTTAACATATTTACTTTTATTTTTAGAAATGCTAGAGCGCAGTCTACACTGGAGATTGTTTAAAAATTGCGGTAAAATATACACAACATTTGCAGATTTTTAAATAATTAAATGAAATGTTACGAACAAAGAAGTAGCATTAAGTGTTGCCAATATTAAGAAAAAAAAATCTGAGTTGATTCGGGTACTCTGTGTGGGAGGAGGTTACTTGGACAAAGCAAAGGTATTTCCCAGATAGAGGTACTGCTATGAATCCATTCTCAGAGCCCAGAAGATTGAACTCCTAAAGTGACCCTTGGAATGGATGCTCACAGAACCCTGTCTTTCTGTCCACTTGGGGCCTGGTTGCTAAGGCCCACTGACAAACAGCTTACAAGGACTGTCACTTCCCCTGTGGTCCCAAGAGTAGTTCCATGATGGGTCATTCTTAAGCCCAACCTTACAGGGCTGATATGAAGATCAAATAGGCTACGTGCATCTAAAGGGCTTTGCGGACACCTACTGAGCTCTGTGTAACTGGCATTAAAGATTCAGTGATATTCCTTCTCAATTTTCTGAAACTGCCAATTGGGGCAGAAGCAATAGCAATGTTTTATAATAGCAATAATGTTATAAGAGCTCATATTTCTTGAGACTCTGTCAAGTGCTCTGCAGGTTATTATCTCATTAAATCTTCACAACACTGAGGTAGGTACTATGATTACCTCCATTTAAAAATAAGGAAACTGAGGCATAGTGAAGTGCCTTGCTTCAAGTCACATGAGATGTAGGAGATGGAGCCAAGACTCCACCCAGGCAAGCGGACTCTATATCCTGGGGATTTATTTATTTATTTATTTATTTTTGAAATGGCATCTCGCTATGTCGTCCAGGCTGGAGTGCAGTGGTGCGATCTTGGCTCATTGCAACCTCTGCCTTTTGGGTTCAAGTGATTCTCCTGCCTCAGCCTCCCAAGTGGCTGGGATTATAGGCATGCACCACCATGCCTGGCTAATTTTTCTTTTTTTTTTTGTATTTTTTTTTTGAGACGGAGTCTCGCTCTGTTGCCAGGCTGGACTGCAGTGGCGTGATCTCAGCTCACTGCAACCTCCACCTTTTGGGTTCAAGTGATTCTCCTGCCTCAGCCTCCCAAGCAGCTGGGATTACAGGCACGTACCACCACACCCATTTTTTGTATTTTTAGTAGAGATGGGGTTCCATCATGTTGGCCAGGCTGGTCTCGAACTCCTGACTTGAGGTGATCTGCCCGTCTCAGCCTCCCACAGTGCTGGGATTACAGGCGTGAGCCACCGCCCGGCCCTAATTTTTGTATTTTTGGTACAGACGGGGTTTCTCCATGTTGGCCAGGCTGGTCTCGAATTCCTGACTTCAGGTGATCTGCCCGTCTCAGCCTCCCACAGTGCTGGGATTACAGGCGTGAGCCGCTGCGCCTGGCCTGATCCTGGACTTTTAAGCCGCATCCCCAGAGGACCTCCAGCGACTTGTTTCAATGAAGTGTTCTAGTCTCAAATCACATCAATTACCATCTGCTGGGAAAGCGGATGGAAGGTGGCACATAAATTGTTGCGAGCTTTTAGAGAAGAATATGTTACACATTGTGGGGACTTGTTACCTGCTCTAATTAGTACACTTATTCCATAAGTGTAGATAGCCATTTCTAAGTCTGTTACCCTTTCCTTCACTCAACTAAGTTGTCTTTATTTCTGCACCTAGAGTAAACTTTAGACAAAGTTTTTAATATACTCTGTGTTGGAAACTGTTTTTAAAAATCTGAACCTTGGAGTTACTTGAATAAACCTGAATTACTAAAGAGAAACAACTCTGATTGTGACCACCATTCCACTCCATGTCAGTTTCCATACATGGAGGTGCAGTGACTTTTAAGGGTACATGGGCTTTACAATGAACATATTCGGCGTCAAATCCTGGCCCTGCCACTTCCAAACTGGGTGACCTTGGGCAGGTTAATGCCAAGTATGAAAATCTGTTTCCTCATTTACGAAAAGGGGATAATAATAGTACCTGTTTCACTGGGTTGTTGTGAAAATAATAATAATAATAAAAAAGCAAAACACTTGGGCATTGTGCCTGGCCATAGTAAGTGCTATGAACATTAAAAAGTATAAGCACCAAATACTTTGATTCAGTCGTGATAAGATTATAGTTGAAAGCACAGGCCACAAGTTTCCATGTCACTTAAAGAGACAGAGTGAAGAACTGGTTGACACAGTACTTTTAAGAATGGAAAGCACTGACTTTCAGCTCCTACCCTTTGTTTAGAAAGACAAAGAAAGCTGGAGAATGTTTTATATGTAAGTTACCACAAAAGCTAAATTCTTTCCCTCCTGATTGAACATGTACTCGGTTGGTCTTACCCTAAATGATGAAACTGAGGGCCTAAAACAGGGGTTAGTAAACTATGGCCTGTTTCTATAAGTAAAGTCTTATGGGACCACAGCCACAACTTTCTGATTTACGTATCATCCATGCAGCTTCTGCACTACAAAGGTGACAGGGAACTGAAGGGCCACAGAGCCCCCAATATTTACCATCTGGCCCTTTACAGAAAAAGCTTGCTCACCTCTCCTCTAGAATGAAAAAACCCTTATTAAGCTGTCCATCTTTGCTTTCTCCATAGCACTTAGCACAAGATTGGCCTCTCTTCCCATCCTCCTCAAACTACCACGTGAGTGTCTAGCGACGTGCAAAGGTGACAACACTCAAGTATAAAATAAACCAAAGTTTTCAAAATGCCATAAGGGGAAAAAAGCTTTATAAATAGGAAAACAAAGATCAACATCATTAAGTTACAGGATTTGCCTAGTTTTACATTAATTTCTCTTAAACTGATTACAACCTCAAAGGCCCATCATCCTTTATTTGAATTCGAATGCATTCTTTCTTCCCAAGAAGGAACTAAAATGGAGCTGTTCCCAGTTCAAACACAAGGACCACAGTGCTCAAGATTGGGACGGCCTGGCAGTCACATCAGTCAGTGCAAAATCTGCATTTTATTAAAGACATTTGGGAAGATCCATTCAAAAATACATTGTGCTCAGTAAAAATTAACCATTTCATGCTGATAATGAAGGTTATCACGGAGTAGGTATTTGTGTAATATTTACAGCAACAATAGAAATTTTACATAAGTTTAGAATGGAATTACATGCCAGAAAAAACTTGATAAGATGTACCAACACATGATACAAAGAGTTATAGAAACACTTTACAAATGGTTCATAATTCACTTGTGAGGATTTAAGTATTCAACACTTTAAATTCAGTTTGGATTCAAAAATTAAAAAGATTAACAATCACGTCACACCCTTGCCACAGTAGAAAGTATGGAATTACACTTTATATAATGGATTATAAAGTCTGTGCAATTAAGAATTTCCACTGATTCTTCATCTACCACATACTAGATGTCACATCATTCTGGCTTATCCCTATTTTTGTTTCTAAGAATGAACAGGGTCTCAATGTCACCCTGCCCTGTGTCTTCCCAGACACCACCTTCAAGCTTACTAGAGATTGAAGAAGCTCTGAATAGTTAGCTAAGTATATACAGAATAACTACCTGAATTCAAAATGGCACAAAGCAATTCTTGGAGATAGAAATTTGGGGCAATGATTTTGTTTGGTTTAATCGTTTCTGTTAATCAATCCAAGTTTACAGTGAGAATTTACTTCTTTTAATCACCGTATTACCCCTCTAGCCTGACTCAATCAGTGACCAAAGAGTAAACAAGGAGAGGGAAACAGACTGAGGGCCAGAATCAGTTGTGTGTCTCTAGAGAAAACAGGTTCTCTGCAAGCTTTGCTTTCCATTTTGGAAAACCTAAGCCGTGCTGGAGAACTTACACATTCTCTGGGACGATAAGCATCTTGTTTGCTTTGTTTTGTTTTGTTTTTCCGTGAAACTCTACAGAGTTTAAACTGGAGCTTTTGACAATTCTGGCAATAAACACTTTAGTCCCCACAACAGGGACAAAAGTCAAGGCATCTACCTTTTCTATTCCTGGGTTTCTTCTGATTAGACCTGAAGCAGAGCACTAGGACAAGCTTGTCTGCCCCTGAAAGAAATCAGATCAGACTTTTGGGAAAGTAAAATTCCCAACCAAAGGAAGTCCTGAGGAATTCTTAGCAGTCTGTCAAAACAGGGGGGATGGAGGAACAGATAAGGCCTCTTTCTCCCTGATACTCTGTGTTGGAAGAGTAACGAACAAGGCAACTTCTAATCTGCATACAACATGGAGACCGATTTTCAGATTCCAAAGGAGGATCGAAATAGGACCCAAGGATCAAATGGGGTTTCGAGACCTTAACCTTGTGAGAAATGAAGGGCTTTAGAAGTGAAACTAGTTTCACTGCCGCAATTTTGCTGGCCCTACAAATCCAGCGTGCCAACTATTACAATTTTTTTCTGGCAAAATGAGACAAACTTCCCTTAAATTTGGGAGTAAACAGTTGATGAATGAAAATGCAAGGCGGGTCATAATCATATTTAATAGCCTACAGTAAATACATGGAAGGGTGGGGTCAGTGCCCGGAGAGGAGAAAGGTGGAGCCAGGACCAAGCCTAACGCTGATGAATGAACAAACCACTGTGGGAAATGAAGATTCATATAGTAACTGGCTCACACAAAAGCCTACCATTTGTATAGTACATTCAATTCACAAAGAAAAAGAATCGAAGGGGCAGCAGGCCCAGAGTTTCCTAGCCACTCCACTTCTCCCACGTCGCATGTATGCAGATAGATGAGGGACTTCATTTTCTTGCATGATTTCTTACTCATCATTTCTGAGACAGAATTTTTCATCAGCTGAACCAGACCTCAAGATATTCTGTATCTCAGCTGGTCAAGAAGCAAAAGGAAGAAATCATAACTGCTTACAAGTTGTGTTTCTGGTTATTTTTGTAAGCTAGGCTTTTAAGTCTCTGAGAGGACCTTCTTGTGAGATTCTGGCCCCGGGAATTAGCAACAGGACACTTACAACCTTTGTACTGTCTTTTCTATGTCCCCTTTCAAAAAAACCAGAATTGTGGTTTCTTAAACCATAAGTAAGTTTTCTCTGCCTGCACACTTTCTTAGTGATGAACTGAAGGAGGCAAGGAAATATTTCACTATTTTCTGACTTGGTTCAATGTACCCTACCACATTCCAAAGTTCACAAAAGTATGAGTCTGTGGATCTTAGAACCCACAGAGAGCTCAATATCCCACTACCATGCAGGAGGTAACGAACTTCTAGATAGAAAAACAATGCTATCCAGGAAACATGTTCTGACCAGCAGAGAATGTGCAGATTTACTGAGTCCCAGCTGAGCTCCAGCACTGCATCACACTGAGCCACTGCCCTTGCTGAAAGAGTTCAGTCACCACCAGCTCCTAGGTGAACAGAAATAGATCTTTCTACACACTTGAAAAGTAATCCTCTGGCCTTTGAAAAAAAGTTGTACACTATGAGTCATTCTCAATAATACATGGCTAGAAGAAAATAAATGGCTTTTTTCCTTATTTACTCTAAAGACTAGTTTAAGAAGTGAGGATACTATGATCTTAACTAAGAGGGGCTGGAAAGGGACAATGGGATAGCATTTCCTAGTATAGTCCACTAATTCTCAGATTAGGAACATGCTAAACTGGCTAACTCTACAACCACAACATACTTTATAATACACGGTGTGACTAGAGACCGACAGCATAGCTCTGAGTTTAGAATTAAAGTACAACTGCGTAAGGTGAATCTTAAAGCATGTTTTAAAACAGATTTAACCAAAGCATACAGCACAAATACTTCTATATAACAGCCACATCACAACCACCAATACGGACTTTTTTGCTTCTAATTGGTCTGCCATATGCTAATATTTGTAAAGAGCTATTAAATGACTTGAATAAAAAACAAAGACATTTTCTTTCGGGAGACACAGCTAAAAGCCATGGATGCCTTCGAGCAGTTGGTAAAAATCATGCCAATCTGCCAGGCTGTTGCTTGCTTCTAAATATAAGCCTCATGGCTCTATGAAAGATTTTCTAAGGATGCTAACCTAGAATTTAAGTTCTCCAACACCTATAAAGTAACTCTGGTCTCCTTCCAAAGTATGCACCTTTTAGCAGGCCCAAGACAATGGAAACGAACAATAGGATTCCAAGGATTCAGGAATAGTGGTCGAAGACTCTTAAGAGAATGTGATGTTGAAGAATTCACACCTGCAGTACTGTAGCCTGGACAGAACAAGGCCAGAGCCAAGCTCTGCAGACTGGTGGGCTTGGGATGGTGTAGGGCAGGGTTTCTCAACCTCGGCAGCAGTGGTGCTTGGGGCTGGAGCACTGTTTGTTTGGGGGGCTGTCCTGTGCATGGCAGGGTGTTTAGCAGCATCCCTGGCCTCTACCCACTTGATGCCAGTAGCACACCATCACCCTCAGCTGTGACAACCAAATGTCCCCAGACATCGCCAAATGTGCCCATGGGGCAAATCTGCCCCTAGTTGAGAACTGCCCCTAGTTGAGAACCACAGCTGTAGAGTCAGCTCACTTGAGCCCCTCAGCATGAAGCACTCCCTTTTGGTCTTGGGCTCTAGAGAGAGGCTAAATTTTAGAGCAAGACCAAACAAGGTTCAGTTAAAGTGTATTTAGAACTTTAGAGAGGAAAAACAAGGACAGCAGAGAAATAAAGGTAGAAAAACAGTGAAGCAGAGTTTCTTTTCCAAAGGAGATCAGTGATACTTTCATAAAAGTAACATAAGCTTTCATTCACCCTTTTTCTTCTTTAGGAAGTTAGGGCCGATAATAGGACATGGATGTCATGAATTCCCCTTCCTAAAGAAAAGGCAAATTTTTCTGACTTTAAATCAAGTCCTTTCTATCATAGATGGCAATCTTTGTGATGTCAATAATTCTTCATCAAGAGGGGAAAACAACAGTTAAAAGCTAAGAGAGGGCCCATTAGGTCTGAGAGAAAACTTTATCATCCCCCCTTCGTGAGCAGGAAGAGAATTGCATGCTAGAAATGCAGATTATAGTTCACTTACAGCTTATTGGATGAAAAGTCAGAACAGACAAAAGCTGAGAAGAAGATTAAAGAGCTACCTCGAAAACACTGGTTGAAAACATATGTAGATATCTGTAGGTATTTTCTGGCTCAAATCTGAGAATGTACAAAAAGTACGTATTGACTCTTCAGCAATTAGGTTTACTTTGCTCTAGGTAGAAGGCAAATATTCTAGCCCTTCTTTGAAGAACCATCATGAATAGAAATGTTCTGCAAACATCTGAGATCCCAGTGTTAACAAGGATGACAACATGGGAAACCAGCCCCTAGGTGACAACGAGCCTCGAATGCCACAGCATGGCAACGGGACCGTGCAGTTCCTAAGCACATAGCACAGTGAGAAGTCTTTCCAGAGAAAAAAAGTGTAGTTTCTGGTTTGCAAGGGGGGAATACAAGGTAGAGATCTAGCATGAAAAAGAAGAGTTAAATACACACCCTTTTAGAGTCATTAGTGTCCAGGCAAACTGCTGATGGTCCACCTCACTTGTATCATCAAGCAGCTGCCTGGGAAAAGCCAGAATTCAGAGCTACCCAAACAGTACAGAACTGGTGAAAGAAGTAAGACAGAAAAAGAACTAAAGAGCATGCAAAACTATTGATTTGAGTCAAATTGTTTCAATAATAGTACCCAGTCGAGTTTCATTTTAGTGCCTATTACATTTATTAAAATTAAATAAAAAGCACCTTAAAATAACCTATCTATATAATCAATACACATTATAGTATTTATATAAAAATGCAATATGTGCACAATTTAAGCTTCAGGGAAACTAGGACTTTAGTCTTTATAATCTTCATAATCATCAGAGCTATGATCCTCAAAATCTTGGGGGAGGGTTAACAGTAACAGCACATTTCGATTATAGCTGACTTGATTCAGGGGCTGACACTCAGAATTTGAGGACAAGTAATAAATACTGAGAAGTTATCTCTTTGAGGGGTGGGAGGGACCTTTAAAAGTATTATTGCTAAGAGACTACTTCCAAAAATCCACTACTACTGATAGATGACAGTGCTGAGGTGACTTCCCTCAAGGATGACCCAGAGGCATGGGAGGGTAACACTTGATGGCCAAAGGGTTTGATGATACTTGGGAGTAACTTGGGAGCTGAAAGAGATCAGATGAGGGGAAAATAGGTCCTGTTCTGATAGGGGTTGTATGTGTAACAGGTGTGCATGGAAATCTTGTCATAAGTGGACAGCCCCAGGAAGAAAAAAATGGATAGAGTAATTTTTTCTCTATCTGGAATTGCTCCAGGAGCCTTTTAAATATGGTATTGGAGAAAGCAAGAGCAAAAAAGGCATTCAGAAATAGAAATGCCACACATATATCTCACACCCCATCAGCCAAGAGTCTCCGGGACAGTGGACAATATTGAGGAGCATAGAGCTGGTTTGCAAGATCTGCAGACAGGTACCTCTTATGATCTCACAACAAGGAATGTTCACTGGCAAATCTTTGGTCTACGCTCTACACTAATGCTAAGTGGAAGAGCACATTCTCTACAAAGACCCACGAGTAATGCCTCAATCTATTCTCCCCTGTGTGCAAGTAACGTCCCTGGACACAAACAGGAGCCAAGTGTGTGAGGACGGAAACCAGGCCTGCTGAATTCTCACTGGCCTATCTGACTTTCTTCCCCTGCAGGTTTGGAAAGAGATGCTGCATCTCGTCTGCTACCAAGGATGTCTAGAGGCTACTGCTGGGGCCTAAAAGTTGAGCAAGGTTCATACTGTTACAGTCACGTGTAGCCACAATTCAACTCCCTTTATTAGAAGTATAATACTCACTTCATATCACAAATGTATAAAAATATGGCAGATAGTGTCATAACGATACTTTCTTTAAATGAATATATTTATAAAACAGATATTTACCATATATATATTTATATATAGAATAAAATACTCCTGATGCAATATATAAATGTTACTGTTTAGTTTTTATAGAAACTACTGTAGCTGTCCCACTGCTTCACAATGTTTCAAACAGCTCAAAATAACTTTACATTATAACATAAAAGATATGATTATAACAGTACAATATTAATTATAAATAAATGTTACAAATCCTATCAAATATGGAAGTTTAGAAAACAATTTAAGACATACAGTTCATCTGCTAACCCTTCAAAGGGATACTCTTGGATTACAATAAACCCCACATTTAGTCTAGGCAGAAAAAAATACGTAGTAAGGGCATCGGTCAACATGATTTTCCTATCCCTTGCAGTGCCAGGACACATACTGGCGTTCCCAAGTTCAACAGAGATTGCACTAAAGCTGGAATGTAAGGGGGAGAAACTGCCAAGAATTTCTTCTTCCTCAATGGCACACTCTATCTATTCTCACACAAGACCTGTGGGGAGTGGCGATTCCTAAGGAACTCCTGTGGCTCTAAGATCCCTGACTAGCATTTGTGGCCGCGAGGAGCTCGACGGCCCCAACACATGCAATATTGCACACACCTTCATAAAGCTGAAAATACTGGCTCACCACTTGGCCCGGCCCATGCCCCAAGCCCAGCCCACCCTTCCCCACCCCTCCCCCACTGGCTTGTCTGCCCACCCCTTCCCCCTACCAGCACAAATTACAAGGCTGTCTCTTTTAAATCATTCAGATTTGGCATTCGTGAGCGATTTGTTCTGTTATAGGGGTGCCCATTTGGCCCACTCTTGGCACCCAGCTGTTCAGAGTAGGAAGGGCCCTCTGTGGCACTCCTGGTCACAGAGGACACGTGCCAACCAGGATCCATCTGACCTGGCAGCTGGAGGGCTGGCCTGCCCTTCGGTGCGGGCTCCTGCCGGATGTTGCTGCTCCCGCCAGAGGCCTGGCTCAGGGGGTGAATCCGAATTTCTGAGAAGGAATTTTTGGTTTGTTGAGCTGTTAAGGGCTGGAAGCGGGGGTCTGAAGAAGCCGGGTGATTCGAGGCCGAAGAGAGATGTAACAACTTGCGCAGTGATTTTAATGGCTGGCTCTGAAAGAAAGGATGAGAATGCACACGGGATTCAAGTTAGAGTGACCATAAGTCTGGGGAGGGAAGGAGGCTTAGACCTGAGGTGACTGGGCGTGGCCAGGAAGGGCAAGCATGTGCAAGGAGGAGCTGGTCCAGCCAGATCTGTTCTTTGGGTTTTCTTCAAACAAGATTGTATTATTCTTTAATGGAAAAGCCTAGAAATCATAGAGCTGGTATGGCAGCCAATCAAAGGCC
The DNA here is from genome assembly GCF_037993035.2 of Macaca fascicularis. Classification (NCBI taxonomy): domain Eukaryota; kingdom Metazoa; phylum Chordata; class Mammalia; order Primates; family Cercopithecidae; genus Macaca; species Macaca fascicularis. Next base: position 18,500,484 of record NC_088395.1, on the reverse strand, counting down.
CAGGCTCATCTACCTGGTTGCATCCTATCTCTAACCAGGGGATCTCATGCTTCAACCAGCAGGAAGGAGAAAGAGCAAAAGGTGTACGTTTCTCTGTTTTGAGAAGACTTCCCAAAGGCTCCACACAATGCTTCCACTTATATTTCACCAGCTAGAACTTAAGTACACAGCCGTATCTAGTAGCAAGAAAAGCTGAAAATATGGAATGTTTTAGTTAGCAATGTACTCAACTACAAGTCGTATAGCCCTTTTTGTTCTCATCTCCCCGATTTCCCTCTCTCGATATTACAAAATTCAAATGTTCCCTCGCTTTACTTTTTTTTTTTGAGAGGGGGAGGGTAACATTTGGGCATTGAAAATGCAAAGCACAAAGAAATATGCAAAACCCCAACAGAACTATCTAAATAATTTATTCACAGGAGGCCTTCAATTCCTAACATGGGCTCACAGTGGTCCGCCCTGCCTGTCTGTCTACTGTGCAGCTGGACACCCCCAGGTGCTGCATCAAGGAGGGAGACTGACTTCAGGGCAGAGGGGAGCAGCCTCAGAGCAGTCTCCTCACTGGACAACTCCTGAGCCTCATGCTCCTGAACGATGAAAGATGATGGCTCAATCTCCTCTTCCTTGATCTCAGAAGAGACATGGAAAGCACTTGGAAATTCACAGCCAGTCACAACTGCTGGACTTGGCCACTTAGGCTACAACCCTAGCCTTGGGGCCCCTCTGAGGCCAATTCTCAGAGTACCTTTGCTGTAAGTGTCATGGTATAAGGGACATGCATTTAAGGGCTCAGCAAAGTTTGAATAAAATGTTGATGAACTCAAGGAACATTACAAGATTTGAAGGAACTAGGCACAGAAACCCAAGGTAAATGGCTTCAGAATTGACTCAAGTAGATATTGTTTCAGGGGAAAGTATTCTCCATCATCATTCCAAAGTCTTCCCAAGAAAGCTTTGTGCTCCCTACAGGAGGTAGCATAGTACACTGTACACTCTAAGTGCTCAAAAGTGGCTTTTTAAAAATAATTAAATTGGTATAACATGATGAGACTCCTGGTGATTTTTACAGCCTTGACCACATGTAACTATCAAGCAATTACAATAATCTGCATTCAGCAAGAGCTATAAAGTTATTTGAAAAGAGCTTCTAGCCTAGGCAACAAGGCGAGACCCCATCTCTATAAAAAAATTAAAAAACTAGCCATGTATGGTGGCATGTGCCTGTAGTTCCAGTTACTCTGGAGGCTGAGGTGGGAGAATGGCTTGAGTCCAGGAGGTCAAGGCTGCAGTGAGCCATAATCTTGCCACTGCACTCCAGCCTGAGTGATCGAGTAAGACCTTGCCAGAAAGAAAGAGAGAAGAGAGAAGAGCTTCTTGGCAAAAGAAATGGTTTCACAAAGAAAGTTCTAAAGCTCTCTATTCTTTTTGTTTTGTTTTGAAATTGGGAATAGAGAAGCAGGCCCTCACTCACAGGCTTGTCTCTTTAGTTTGGATACATATCCAATAAACTTGGATATCTGGTTCTCTATGCTTCCACCACCCCCAGCTTATATTATGTTAGAAGCAGAAAATATAAATAGCTGGGGCAAATACAATGGGAATATGGGGAACTTCTGTCAGCAGTTCTATGCAACAGCTTACAGTTAAAAAGAGTAAACAGAGGCTGGTCATGGTGGCTCATCCCTGTAATCCCAGCACTTTGGGAGGCAGAGGCAGGTGGATCACTTGAGTCCGGGAGTTCGAGACCAGCCTGGGCAACATGGCAAAACCCTGTCTCTACTAAAAATACAAAAAATTAGCCAGGTGTGGTGGCGCACACCTGTAGTTCCAGCTACTTGGGAGGCTGAGGTGGGAGGATTGCCTGAGCACAGGGAGGTCAAGGATGCAGTGAACCGAGTTTGTGCCATTGCACTCCAGCCTGGGCAATGGGAGTGAGGCCCTGTCTCAGGAAAAAAAAAAAAAAAAAAAAGTAGTCTGCTCTCCCAATCACAGAAATCTGTGACACAAGAAATCACAGATACAAGTAATCCTATGGCCTCAAAAGCTCTGGAGGGTTGTCAAAAATTATAGTACAGAAGAATAAAGGATTCATAAAATATTCAATATCAAAAACCAAAATGTTCATTATGGGATACTGAAAAGATACATTACAAAACTTCCAACCAAAATAGTTGTTTAAAGTAAATAAACCTCAGATACCTGAAAAATTTACTGATTCAGTTTCTGCTTATTCCTCCATTATGGAAGATAAATGTGACTACGTAATACAGTCTAATACGTAGTTCCTAATGCAACTGTTTGCCTGTTTCCTGTAAAAAATGGTATGGATTTCAGGAATTGAAATATTCTTTCAAGAAAACTTATCATACCTGTCTTTCAATTTATATGCTATTACTTTTAATGAAACCTTAATCTTCCTACCATCTCTGTTCATCCTGCCTGAAATGTTATGGCATGCCTCATTTTTTACCATGAATTATGGTTCTTTAACACAGCTCAGCTCTTTCCTGGGCTGTATTTGTGGGCTGGGACTACATCTTCAATTGCCTCCAGCTAGGTGAAGGCTAACGGAAGCTTGCATCTTTCCCAGTAGAACATGGGTCACTGAAGCAAGATTCATCCTGGCTCACAAGATGCATCTGGGTATAACTGAGGGTCTATTTTGAGGAGGTGCTCAGCCTTACTGTAACACTGAGAAGCTAAGTTTTCTCTACCACGCCCTCCCAGCTCCTCAGGACAGTTACTGCAGAGTTGGAGAGTCTAGGAATGGTGCAGGATCCACTCACTTGGGTCTGTAGATCTGAGATCTTCTCGGGGCGCCACTCCTTTGGTCTGCTGCTTGGAGTGCTAGCAGAATGAATGGATTTCTGCAACGTTAGAAGATCAGGGCTGTCGGAATTGGGTACCTAGAGCAAAATACGGATAAGCATTCAATAAGCACACTAATAAGCCTAATTAAGATATGCAACCACACCCAATAGGAGAACCAAACTAAAAAGCAAACCAAACCAAAACTCAAATGATCCAGTAAAAAAAGAACCCCAATCTCTCCCAATGTTCACAATGCAAGTGATGCTAAATTCTTCTGCCCTCTTAATAATTTTCCCTGCATTAGGAAAAATTGGCAGATGTCATGCAGCTTTGTTAAACCTCAACCCTTAAAGCATTCCCATGCTGTTAGTTTTAGTCGCTGTAAGAGAGAGCAGTTAAATTGGGCTATACCAGGAATTGCTGTCGTATCCTCATTCCATAGTGCAGTTAGGTTATGAACCAGTTCAATAAAACAAATTTTTTCCTGCTGGGAAAATGATCCAAACATTGTATTTGGCAGTGCCAAAGAAGTCTGGTAGGCTTTCAAGGATAGCAAAGTGAGAAAGTATGGTTTAGGTCATATTCCCAAATCATTGTCTGATATATCTGGATCTATCATTATGTACTAGAGAAATGCTGGAAATCTGTGCCACAAATTCCAGATGAATGCAACTGGTCTATTCACCAGCTTTGGTGAACACAGAAGAGTAATGTCAAATGCCAAGCAAAAGCCCTGGTTTTAAACTGACCAGCAAAAGCTCAAGCCAGACAAGGATACAAGCTGTTTTTTCATGGAGCCTGTTAGCTCATTCAATTTGGTCAATTCAACTTGGCTTCAAAAAGACAAATTGCCAATCAAGTGTTAACAAACCCTGTGAGTCAAATGCAAAGACATCTGTTAACTGTAAATGTTAATAGAATTCCTTACATAAAATACAGGCTTTTATAAATGTTATCTGCCCATAATTGGCTAAACAGACAAGACAAACTAGCCTTTCACTAGTTTGTCTGCTTAATAGACTTTGTGCTTCAACTTTCTTAACTGATTCAGAAGAATGGCAATGAATTTATATCCCAGTGAATTTATGGAACTGGCTCACGTACTTAACTAGCATAAAGAGAATATGACCTCATGAAAATAAGACATGCTGTTGTCATCAGTAAAACAAGTTTACTGGAGCAGTTTTCAGGGCTACCATACATAAAAACGGGTACCATGGGTGGAGTGACTACAGGAAGCTTTTTCAAAGAAGAACTATGCTTTAAATGATTCTTTGAATTAAAAAGAGGAAAGAGGGATTTCTTGATGCTTGGATTCTCCCCGTTGGTGGAATCTGTCTGCAATATAAGATACAAATAAACTAATTGCAAAAAAAAAAAAAAAAAAAAAAAGTGCTTATTGAAACTACTAGCCCTTGGAAGCCCTCAAATTGCTAAATATTAACAGTCACTGAAAGAATCTCGGTGCTGTGCATCTATAGAGGTTCTGTGCCAATTCTCACCTGGACGTGAAGATGTCAATAATGCAAATTCAAGACAAGCACAAACTTCTTCCAAGTATATAATGTGAGATCATGATCAATACCTCTAGTAGGAATGCCGAGAGACCTAGACACACCTACTCACATTAAGCTTATTACACATTAAATAATTTTTACTATCAGAAATATTGTTACAAAGAATTGTGTTAAAGAGCTACTGATAAACTTCAATCTTCTCCTAATTGCTAGAGAGGACTTCAGCAAGTAAAAAATCTACCATGTAATTTGCCTATTAGAAGAAAAAAAAATCCCAACATACTGGAAACCCTTTCAAATTTGGTCAACTTTTAAGCCTGAAAACATCACTAGGAAGAGGTATTGATCACTGTGGTGGGATACTAATGTTGAATAAGAGGCCTTATTCTGTACTGCTAGAAATATTTACCCAATGGAAAACATTTAGCACAATTCAGAATACTGGTTTTCAAAGGGAAGAAACAGAAATTTCAATATTTAATTGGAAGCATCATCACAAGTTGAGATACTAACTAACTAGGATACAATTACCAAGTTGGCAAAGTCACCATATGCTCTGAGGACTTATGTAACTCTAGATATGTAACCGAAGCCAGATTTCCCAAGGGAGCTTCCAGATTTGCTTGAGTCGAAGCAGGCACCTTTACAATACAGATTTTTTTTTTTTTTTTTTTTGGGCAACACTTTTCCCTGATTTGGATATCTCAATTATCAGAGAATTAGAATGTACATGAAGGTATTCAGGTATTTAGGTAATCTTTTAAGGGTATCTGTAAAAAGAGATTTGAGTAAAACATCCCATAAATTTTCTTGTTCCAATGACAGGAACCCTGAGGAAGAGTTTAACTTGCATCGCTAAAGAGGCCAGAGGAGAGCTCCTAGAGACTCTCCACAGAGGCAGGTCCACGGTATAAACTGAGCCTGGACTTGGTATTTAGGAGAACCCAGTTCTGGTTCTCCCAATTGATTACATGATTTTTGGGCTTCGAAGCAAGCCCATGACTTGCTTGGGCTCAGTTCCTATACTAGTGAATAAAAAAATTCAACTAGATTTAGGATCCACCTCAGCTTTAACATGTCATGAGTCTCTATGTACACTGGGCATCAGATTTTTATTCTTTTGGAATCTTATGCAAAGGCCACAATGCCTTAAATCTTTTGAAGCTTATTCTATGTAGTTTCTTTTTGCTGAGTTCTAGAAAGTGAAAAACAATTAACTGTTTAAATGCTCATTCAAAGTAGTCAGAGTTAACCCAATGTCAGGCTTAGGACTCTGAGGTTTGGAAGGCTGTACTGAGTGCTCTTTGGAAATCCCAAAGCCCTTAAATTTTATTTTTCATTTAATGAAAAGATGCAGAGGTACAAACAACTTTTGGGTTAGTAAAGATTAAGGCATTATGGCCTATGCAGAGATATTTTGCAGTTACTTTACATATCAAAAAGGAAACTTATGAAAGCCTAATAAAAAGTTTAAGTGGAAAGGATATTAGAGAATGGTTATTTTCCTTTTTACTCTAATCTATACTACTAAAATATCTAAAATTTAACTAAATTCTGAATAATAAAGTCAGTCAACATGTATACTCCACTTGTGCCACAGTGAGCCAGGGACTTTAGGTTTAATGTTGCTCTACAGCAAACATCAAAATCTAAATCTATATACAAAAACACCTTCAATTCCTTAATCTTTCCTACTTCCTACCACTTAATCACCCCACAATGCCAGGAGACCTGTGGTTTAGAACAAAACCCACAAAATAAAAATAACAGTGGTCAGGAGGTAGCCAAACTTTAATGTTCATGATAGAGAAACATGTTCTACAGACAATGATAAAAGTTTTATTAACACTTTAAACATTTTAAGTATTCCTAGGTTAAATCAGGTCTATTTGTTCACCCAGTCTAAGTAACAAATGTAGTAGTATCTGACTGAGTGGCATTTTGATTTGACATTTTAAAAGTAAGCTTCAGTTAAAAATATGGGCAGTTTTTTTAATGAATACTTCAGAAATATTATGCAGCCATTAGGATTCAAGATAATAAAGTATTTGTAGTAACATACATATTCTGTGCATGTAGATATAGATAGATAAACTGTTAAAAGCCAGAATACAAAATTGTACTAAAAGGATTGCTCTAATTTAAAACTTAAAACAAAACAAAACAAACCCCACACCTAGTTTCCACAAGCATATGTATAGGTTAAACAGCTAGAGGGAAATATACCAAAATCCTAATACTAGTTGTGGTAGGGTATTAAGATTTAAAACGATCTTTTTCTTTTTCTCAAATTTTCTATAATGAACTCACATTTATTTTATAAGGAAATACATAAATTTAACAAGCAAGCAAGTGAAAGAATGTTCTAGAAAGATAATATAGGAAGGTATTTGCTAACATTTCTAGAACATCTGTGAGATAAAAATGCTTACTTCAGGTTATTTATACACATTGCTATGAACATCTATCTAATCTAACTTCCCATTGAGTCATAATTCTATAATTTTCGTAATAGAAAGGGCCTCAGAAACACTGGGTCTAATCTACTAAACTTACAGATGAAATCAATGAAATCCATCTGAATAGGTCGTTTTGATTATGTCTTTTCCCTCTTCAAATAAAAGAGAATAAATTATGTATGAAGTAAAACTAGAACCAAAACCATTCAAAATGGCTAACTAGGCCAGGCACAGTGGCTCACACCTAGCACTTTGGGAGGCCTAAGTGGGCTGATTGCTTGAGCTCAGGAGTTCAAGACCAGCCTGGGCAACATGGTGAAACCCTGTCTCTATAAGAAATACAAAAAATTAGCTGGGCGTGATGGCTTGCACTCAGTTATTTGGGAGGCTGAGGTGGGAGATCACTTGAGCCCAGGAGGTAGAGGTTGCAGGGAGCTGAGATCACGCCACTGCACTCCAGCCTGGGCAACAGAGTGAGACCCTGTCTCTATAAATAAATAAATAAATAAAAACAGCTAACTCTACCTTATTTAGCCTTGAAGTTGTCATAAAGAAAAAGGGGATGCAGCCTCATCTAGGGGAAGAACTACTCCTGCTGCTGTCCTACAGGCCGGGTTTCCCCAAGGTTCTCACATCACTAAACCAGCAGGATCCCTGCTTGGGTGGTTCAGTGAAGTGATGTGAACAGTCCCATGGAGCCAGCTCTTTGTTCAGCCAGAGGGCTCCCAGGAGATAAGGTGCATTCCAGCCCACAGCGCAATCAAAAGGCAAACATATTTTCCTTCTAACGCAAGCCCTAAAATCCCAGATACGATCTTTGTGACTATACAACTCTGAAACACACCTGTCAACGTAGGAATTCTATAACCAGCCAGGAGAGAATAAGGAATGATGGTTATTTACAAATTTCAAGATTTAAAAGTAAACCAAAACCCATTTCCTAAGTTTTTGCATATCTTTAAACCCCCAGAGAGAAACAAATCCTGTGTCTTCAAAGTTTTTACGTGAATATAAACCCACATAGATAAGAAGTACACTGAGAAAGGCTTAAAGTGTTCTCTCTCATCCATATTAAATTTCTTCTATTCCTGGAGATTCTGTTGAATGTCGAAAAGGTTCTGTTGAGAGGATAGTTGTATAGAATTTCAGAAAGAGACATAATACAGTGCATAAATGTCAAGTCTCAATAAGAAAACAATCAACTTTGATTGCCAAGTGCAAAGTGTAAAGTATCCATTGAATAATGCAGAAACATGTTATTATATATATAAATTGGCCATCTACTTACTGTTTGAGATTTCTTCTTTTTCTTTTTCATTGACCTGAAAAATCCTTGCTTCTCTTTTTCCTTGAGTTGCTCTGAATGACTAATATTTTCAGGACTTTTCCTAAATGAGAAGACATTTTTATCATATTGATTTTTCAATCATTTTCTTGCCATTGTGTGACAAATACAAGAAAGACTGAAAATGCATGACACTAGGTTCAAATAGCCAGGAAGAATCAAACACTTGGATAAAGAGCCTCTAAAAAAGCACAGGAGGAACTGAATTTAATCAACCATGGTTAGTGATTATCCTCTGGCACAGGCTCACTCAAAACAGCAATTTGAGCATTATATGACCTATAACTGTTGCTGCAAGACCATTTTCATGCTGTTGAAGACCTCAGAGTTTGAGATTATTAAAAGTACACAGCTTAAAGGATGGCTTTTCTATAACTCTACAAGGGAAAGAGCAAAACATTTTCAACACCTACCTTCATTTTTCTATTTACCTTTTAAAAACCAGCTCGACACGTTTATTATTAGAGACTTGTCAAGATACTGAACATAAAGATCAATACTGCTATAAAAGCATCTTGAATAAAAGTAAAAATTTGCCAGAAACTGGAAATATCCTACTTATTAAACCTTTCATCTACTTATTAAAACTAAATAAAAATAGTTAAGAAAAAAACGCAGGGATAGGTGCAGTGGCTCACGCCTGTAATCCTAGCACTTTGGGAGGCTGGAGCAGGATCGCTTGAGGTCAGGAGTTTTAGACCAGTCTGGGCAACATAGCAAGACCACGTTTCTTTAAAAAAAAAAAAAAGGCTCTCATGGGGGGCAAAAAAACTTCTAACTGAAAATACTGACATTAAGCTTGATACCACTGACACCACCAGTATTTTGATAAAATTGGAAGATGTTAAAAGAATAAAATAACTAATATTAAAATTCAGAATGATACATTTATAATTTTGAAAGCCAGAAAACTTCAGACATGATGAAACGGGTAACTGCTGAAAAGTTAAGAGTCTTTATTTTTATTTATTTATTTTTGAGACAGTGTCTTGCTCTGTTGCCCAGGCTGGAGTGCAATGGTGCGATTTTGGCTCACTGCAACCTCCACCTACTGGGTTCAAGCGATTCTCCTGCCTCAGCCTCCCAAGTAGCTGGAATTATAGGCATGCACCACCAGGCCTGGCTAATTTTTTTATTTTCAGTAGAAACAGGGTTTCACCGTGTTACCCAGGCTGGTCTTGAACTCCTGACCTCAAGTGATCTGTCCACCTCAGCCTCCCAAAGTGCTGGAATTACAGGTGTGAGCCACCGCGACCAGTCAAAAGAGTCTTTAAATGCAGTGTTGTACTGTTGGGAAAAACATCTAATCCCAATGACAGACTGGGCCTAGGCCCTGGGAATTTGGTAAAAGTTTCTTGCGACAAGTTCTTTTGCAATTAAGGAGACGAAACCCTCTTGCATGGGGCTTAAAGATAGACTGCCCTAAGCTGAACTCCAAGACACAGCATTCAGTCACTTGCCATTGGTAAGGAACACTGGAGAAGAGTGGCGTTTGCTGGAATCACAAAAGCATGACTCTGGGAAAAGAGCCTCAGAGAGCATCTAGTAGAACTGGCAATACTATTTTTAACATTCTGTAACTTCTAGAGGTTAAAGAATTATATGTTTATGAAATAGCTATGTACTTCCACAATACTATCTGCAAAAACACAACCTAGAAGCACAACAGGATATTCAGATTAATGGGTAGAAGTTTTTACCAATCAGAATGAAAGTCTAACAAAATACCACAGGTGTGTTGAGGGTAAAAGCGCTTTCTGCCAATCTAGTAAATTTTTAAGGAAGACATATTCATCATGACTGCGATCTCAGAATGTGAATGGGTGTTACTGTAAGAATATTAATGCTGGCACAAGAGGAAATGAAGGCTTGAGACACCAGTCCTAGGAGGAAGTCCTAAGAGGATTTTGCATGGTAAGAGGAGAATCTATCCAGGATGAAACAGCGAATAAGATGAAAGTGAGAAGGGAAGGGTAATAAAAGGAAAGCTCGATGTCTGCAGTTTGCATGATACATTGTTGGGTCCCCAGGACACAGGGAAGATGGGCCAAAGACCCTCTGCAGGGGCTCTTCAAGAGGCACTGGATAAACCACAGCTCAGGTGGGGATAGAGGAATGATTGGGACATTTTCAAAGATCCAAGCAGAGAAAGATCCAAGCAGAGAAAGATCCCAGAGGTCAAAATAAAAAAAAAGAAATAAATTACCCTTGAACTGGTGGATGAAAACTAGGAGTGAAGTGTGTGTTTGCATCACCAAAGACAGACAGAAGGAAGTCAGAGAGGAAAAACAAAACAAGGGAGAAGCTATGCAGAAACATACATACCCAAAGAATTAACACAGAAAGGGAAGGGAGAAAAGGCTGACAGAGTGACTCAGAGACAGATGGAAAGAGGCTGGCTGGAACAAAGGCACTTGAAAAGCTGTGCTGTATAAAGGAATGGAGAATGAGTTATACATTGACAGCTGGAACTGAGCCCTATGGGTAAGCGTGTGGTTGGTCATTTCCCTCATTTGTGCATTCTGGCCCCTGTGATTCCACATGGAAGACAGCAGCTTCGTGCTGAGTGGGGTAAAAAGGAGCAGCACAGAAGAAGGGTAAGTGGGGGGTTCACATCAATCTCAGAGACAGAAGCTTTGAGAAGGACTACTCATCCAGTCACCTCGCACCTTCTCCAAAGCAGCAGTTGGGACCAAAACAGTATGGGAGGAGGGCAATGAGACAAGGGGTAAGCAGGCACACAGGCATGGGACTCTAACGTTAACATGACAGCTCTAACATGACAGCTATTTCCATAAGGGTCCAAGAGGAGACACAATTCCAAAGACTCACCTAAAGAAAGGAAGGAATTAAAATCCAATGAATCACTCAACCAATATTCAGCGAGTACTTTATACATGTCAGGCCCTGTGTTAGGTGTTGAAGAAACAGAGAAAAATAAAAGAACGAATCTGATTTCACTCAAGCTGCTCACAGACTCTTGTTGGGGGTAGGGGACAGGTTTGACAGCTAGGGAATGGGGCAGGGGGGCATCACGGTCAGGCTTATGGGACTTCAGTATAATCCCTCTGAGAGCAGCATGGAAAGTGAGATGAAGCGGCGAGGAACATTACTCTGACACTTTCCCTGCCATCTCCCCTCTCCTGGCAATGTGACGAGCGTGGTTAGCTAATGTGTGAGAAGAGAGAGTCAGTGAATAATTCTACAGGAGTAACTCTGCAAGCTACGATGACAAGCACTAATGGATACCAATATATTCATAACCTTATGAGAAAAAGGCAGCTGGGGTTGTGCAAGTTACAGCAATTCTTCATTTAACTAGTGAGATTTCTTCTTCTTTTTTTTTTTTTTTTCCAGACAGAGTTTCACTCTTGTTGCCCAGGCTGGAGTGCAATGGCGTAAGCGATTCTCCTGCCTCAGGCTCCTGAGTAGCTGGGATTACAGGCATGTGCCACCATGCCTGGCTAATTTTGTATTTTTAATAGAGACAGGGTTTCTCCATGTTGGTCAAGCTGGTCTCGAACTCCCGACCTCAGGTGATCCGCCCGCCTTGGCCTCCCAAAGTGCTGGGATTACAGGAGTGAGCCACCGTGCGTGACCAACTAGTGGGATTTCTAAGTAATTTGGTTTACTCTTTAAACATCAATTTTTAACCCAATTGACAGCAGTCTTTCTAAACATATTTATACAGTTTGTCTTTTAAAGCAAAGTGAAGCTGCCTGTTTTATAAACACACACTTCATAGAGATCTATGATAGGCATGATTTTCCCACCTGCTTCTCTCCATAACTATTGCCTGGATCCTTTTCCCTCTGCACCCGGTAGTACCACCTCGAACTATTTCTTGCCCTGACAATCTCAGTGCCGCCTGTCAGAACTGAGCATAAATGAAGAACAGAGTCCAAATGAGGGTGGGGGTGTTATCCTATTAGTAAAGATGATTAATCCCACCATATTAACTCTATTTTGCTTGTTCTGAGATATTTTGGCTATCTCCTGATTCTTAAGTAGCTTCTACATAACTGAGATGGCCAGAATAACAGCTCTGGATATCATACTGCAATATCTATTTACTGCTTTAAAATATAACATAGTAGCTTGACTTTTCCATTGCAAGAAAGGGGTACACTGTACAAATATTCTCTTCCCGAAGTAAATCTGAAGTACTACTATCAAGGAAAAACAGACTGACCTTAGGTAAGAGATAATTTAGGAATAGCAATTCACGGCCAGGCACAGTGGCTCATGCTTGCAATTCTAGGACTTTGGGAGGCTGAGGCAGGCAGATCACTTGAGTTCAGGAGTTAAGAGTCCAGCCTGGGCAGCATAGTGAGACCCCGTGTTTACAAAAGATACAAAAATTAGCCAGGCATGGTGGCGTGCACCCACAGTCTGGGCTACTCAGGAGGCTGAGGTAGGAGGATGGTTTGAGCCCAGGAAGCGGAGGTTGCAGTGAGCCAAGATTGTGCCACCGCAATTCAGCCTGGGCAACAGAGCCAGACCCTGTCTCCACCCCCTCGCAACAAAGAAAAGCAATTCACTATATTACCATAACAAGGCTCTTTGATGTTTTTTGTAAGTCACTAAATGTGCATTTCTCTCAAATATGAAGAATCTGATGAACCAATTTGAGAGCTTATTCAAGAAAAAAAATCAAGATGAGTCAAGTTGAACTAATGACAGACTAAGTGAGATGCGATGCAGGAAGGAAATATGTCATAGCAGCATTATCAGGAAGAGTAACAGAAACAAATGGACAGAGCCAGTTCATCACTGGCAATTCTGGAACTCTTAAGTCTCCTAACAGCAATATTAGAATAAGGATGACCTGATGAAGCCTCAACTAAAGTTCAACATCCCAATTGAGCCTCTCATTCTTTTTAAAATAACTCTTTTCAGGTTTCTATACATATCCACGCGTAAAACAAGTTCTACTTAAACTGATTATCAAAAGACAGAAACAATACATTACTAACACTGTCTATCCCAAATTTGGATTTAATTTTGATCTGACCTAATTTTCACAGGACTAAGGTAATCTGTAATTGATACTCTTTTAAATCATCACTTCATTATGTAATAACCAAGAGAACCCAATTCCTTCTGTACTTCTGTATTCTCACCATTTAGACAATTTTGTCATGACTTGTCAAAGCCACACCAGAAAATGGTCAACACTGGTAAGTAAAGTTGTATCTGTGTTCTTATGTTAATTCACAGATCTTTTCTATATACTAAGGAGCTTAAAACAGTCACATGGAGAAAGAACACCAAAGTTTATCATCAAAGTGGAGGGGAAACACCTGGTGCTGAAGTTAGATGACAACGATAGTAATTGCAGTCACTAACATTAATGAATGCTTACGGAGCCAGGCATTGTTCTAGGTGCTTTTAATGTATTGCCTCATTTAATTATCACATGAACCCTATGAGGGAGGTGCCATTCTTAGACTTATTTTACACATGAGGAAACCAAGGGACAAATAGACACAGTCCCCTGATTGATAGACAGTTGCCATCAATCAAGATATCCTATTTCCAGAGTCTAAACTCTTAGTCACGAATGTTAAGACTGTCATTTTATAAATAGGCAATGGATGCAAATTGTGCTTATACAGCAAAAGCGTATTTATAGCTTTTAAAAAGTCATTTTTTAATATTGTTTTAAGAATAATTAAGTAATTTTCACTATAGGGCACAATAACACCAAAACCTTGATGTAACTTTGTCAACAGGGTCCAAATTGTGACATCACATGGAGTCAGGAGTACTGACATAAGGCCCTTCTGTTACTTCTGGCAACAAACACCAGAGAGGGACTCTATGACAGACTGGTCTTATTCCAAATCCAGTGTCTTACAGTGATGTCCCATTTTATGCTCTTGGTAGAGAACTGAGTAAAGTTCTATGAAGTACATACAACACTCTTCACATTTAGATCCTGGAGAGTCTTTCAGGGTAGTTGAGAAGTCTACATTATCATTTTTCTTAAAGTCCCTACTCCTCAAACAGATTCACCAATGGAACTTGGTAACATTGTAATTCTCTCCCTAAATATTTATTAGATATGACACAAAAAAGATAAAAGAATAAGAAAAGTTGCCACATCATTTGTGCCTTTTACTACCATTATGCTTTTATGGTAGCATAAAGGACTGTTCCCCTATTTCTTTTTACCCTGAATGACAGACAGGTAGCACAGAGTTAACAACCATGAGCTTTGGAGTCGGAGCCCATTTAAGTTTGAATCCTGGCTCCCTTCTCCATGTTACTGGCTGTCCAGCACCGGGCCAGTTCCTCGACTTTTCCAAGCTTCAGTGTCCCTGCCGCTAGCATGGAAGCAGTGCGACTATGAGAACTGACTGGAACGATGCATGTCAAATGCTAAGCAAAGTGTACCTGGTTCAGTGTCAACAAAAAGAGACCGCAAAAGTCATCATTCATGTCAGAAGAACACAGTGGAAAGCGTATCAGGTATTTAATAATCCAGGAGATTTTTCTTCCCTTACATGATATTTAATATAAATGCCAAACTGGAAAAAAGTTACCAATAATGAAAAATCACATTTTCCTTATTCAATAATTTATCTAGAGAAAAAAAGGCCTAGCAGGAGAAAGAACACTAAAAAGCTCATCAAGAATTTATTTCAACTCTTAAATCTACAATTAAAAAAAGGAAGAGTAAAAACAAACCAAAATGCTCACCATGGATCGAATGCTGGTTGTCTTTTTGAGTGGTTGGTTCCAGAACTGCTCTCTGATGGTAGAGAAGAAACTCTAGTTGACACATTATTTTCATGGAAGGAATTGTCTGGACGTGGAGATGGCACTGAATAAAGAAAAAGTAAGTCACTGATGGACTTTTTTTTTCTTTTAGACAGGGTCTCGCTCTGTCACCCAGGCTGGAGTGCAGTGGCGTGATCTCGGCTCAGTGCAGCCTTGACCTCCCAGGCTCAAGCAATCCTCCTGCCTGAGCCTCCCGAAGTGATGAGATTACAGACATGAACCACCGCACACAGCTGATGTACTCTTTTGGTCAAAGCAGTTTTCACATTATCCTACTGCATTTTCTCTAACACAAATAAAACAAACAAACAAACATACAAAAATCCTCATCAGCCCTTCACATAACTTTTGTGTTTCCTGAGGGTGAAGGCATTCTAGGGAACCATGTCCGTCCATCCACTGCTTATGACACTAATTTGCAAGGGTTAATTAACACCAGGTAATATGTATTGAAAATGGTAAACTGACCTGCCAGCTGATAAAGTGAAGAACATTATATTTTCTTTCTCCACTTTTTTTTTTTTTTTAAAATAAGAGACTGTTATCCACGCTGGAGTGCAGTGGCATGATCATGGTTCACTGCAAACTCCACCTCCCAGGCTCAGGTGATCCTTCCACCTTAGCCTCCTGGGTAGCTGGGACCACAGGTGCATACCACCACACCTGGCTAATGTTTTGTAGAGACAAGGTTTCACCATGTTGCCCAGGCTGGTCTCAAACTCTTGAGCTCAAGTGATCTGCTCACCTTGGCCTCCCAAAGTGCGGGGATTACAGACGTGAACCACTGCGCCCGGCCAGGGTATTTTCAAGTGTGAATCTCATAGCCCCTACCACCATTCCCCGCCACCGTTTTGGCATTCTTTGAAGTTAAAGCTTTCTTATCATAGACCAACAATGTAAAATCTATTCTTAGTTTGAAGTAATTAATATGTGTGCTGAAACAGACAAACTACAGTTTAAGCCTTGACACTTGGGAGGTAGTATTACTCATGCTTTTAAACTAAATTACACAGAAATTTAGCTATTTCTACAAAAATATTATTTTTCTCTAAATTCTAAATGAACAGAAAAAGGTAAAATATAACATATGTGAATATATACTTTTCTGCTTTTGGGGGGATAGTTATTAACTTTTTCTGTCAATTTCTAAGAATGGTTATAATAAAAATATACTGGAAATTTCACCACAAAAGGAATATACAGACTGTATATCAAGATAAATGACACAATTTCACTTGACTCTTGACCAGTAGGAATGAAAACGGGAAGCATTCTGGAAAGAAACATCTGTTATTTCAATGATACCACCAAATCTTCCTCTAGGACTTAGTAGTATCATTGAAATGACAGATATCTCCAGATGTTTCATCTAGTTAAATATTTTTCTTCTATATCTGAAATTTTAAAAATTAAAACATTCTACCTGCCAAGCTCTCACTACCCTCTCTACTAATGAGGTAGACATATGAAGTATTTCTCTGAATTAACCAATTTATTTTTTTTGCATCAAAATAAAACCATGTTTCCAGAGGTCAAAGATGAATTAATTTAAATCTCCATTAGCATTTTATATTAATGCATATTCTCCAGACATCTATAGAAATAATACACCTACGGTACATTTTGGAGGTAATGCTTCGGTGATAGAAGAAAAGGCTTTTTTGCACATGTGTGCTATAATATTTTAATTAAATTAAATCTGAATTAAAAGTTTAGTCCCATAAAATTCTAAAGTGTAATCATGGTATCAGAAAAAAATGCATTAAATGGCATATTCAATCAATGCCTTATGCTTTTCCAAAGGTTGGACTGGAAGGGAAGGAACAGTGTAGCCTCATCATTAAATATACATTTAGTCCTAAATAACACTTCTGTGCATTTATTTAGCTGGAGTTTCCAATTAAAATGACTAAGCAGTTCTCCACGCCCCCAACTCAAATCCTGCCCCTTTCCAACTATCCTCTCAAAACAACAGAAATAGTGGGAAGTCAGGCAATGTGGGCATAGGAGGCTTTAGAAAGCTGTGGTGACTCTTGAAGGCTTTACAGGCCTCCTGATCCCAGGCCTTGTTCTTGGCCCTGTGGGCTTGCTGTCCATTTTCTCCACCAGGGTGTTGGAATGCCCAAGGGCTTTACAATCTATTATTGCATAGTTACTAAAAGGGATGGCCTTTGTCATTCAATGTCCCCTAAGTTCGTACAACCCCAAAAGCATCTGTTTTAGTCGTCTGTTAAATAACAAAGTACATTTTAGGCTGTGCAAGTACACTTGAAATTTTTCTTTAATTCAGTCGACAAATATTTATGAAACTGTGCGAGGCAGTGTACTAGTCAATGAGAATAAAAAGAAGAGAAGATGAAGAGAACTGAGTGTCTCTGAGGGGCTCACAACCTTGTGAGAGAGAACTGCAGACAAAGAATCAGTGCAACGTGGTCAGTGTTACATCAGAGTTACAGACAAGGTGTGACAGACAGAACGGAGAAGACGTTTCACTCCATCTGGAACAAACTGTGGGAAGATATTATACTGAAGAGGACCTTAAAGAAAGGGACAGAGACAAGCTGCTCCAGCAGGAGGAAGAGTACATTACAGGCCAGAGGAGGGCACAGCCTGTGCAGTCCCATAGGCTGGGTACCAGAGAGACCGGGGGGGTGGGGGAGAAAGTGGCTGGAGAGGATGGCAAGGGCCAGACCATGGGAAGTCTGGAATGACATCCTAGAGAATTCAAATTTTGTCCTGATGCCAATGGGAAGCCACCAAATGACTCTCAATAGGTAAGCGATAGGGGATTAGGGTAGGGTAGGGAGGGGTGGACAATGGGATGCCTTACTCTATTTTTTCCCCCTTGTAGCACTTAGTATCTTTTACTGTTCTATATAATTATTATGTTTAGTGTCCATCCCTCCTCCCGAGGAAGTGAGTTCCGTGACGGTGGAGATCTCTGGCTGTCTTGTTCACCAACAAGTTCTAAGCCAGAACAGTGCCAGACACACAGGTAACATCAATAAGTATGTTATGGCTTGACAGAAAGAAATGAGTGGTATGGTCAGAACACAGCTTCAGAAGGATTGCTCCAGTCACTATATTGATGGGTACCTTGGAGATAGGGAGACCAGTTAAGAGGCTACTCAAGCCCAATTCAGAAGCCAGGAGGGCCTGACTTAGCAGGAGCAGAGGCAGGGAGAACCGCTGGAAGGCAACAGTGTAGGTGAGAAGGCCGCTGGCCTGAGTCGGTGAAAGCAGTGTGCACATAAAGCGAGAGAGGGAGGAGAGGGGAACCTGGTGAACGCCGGGGATGGGCTTACCTCTGTAAAAGCTACCAACTCTCCTTGGCACAGGATCATTGTACAGATGTCTATTTTCTTTGGGGGCTGTGCCATCATCAGAGTGTGGGTCATGATACACTCCACCCTGAGGCAGGAAAGAAATTTATAAAAGTTAAGCCACACATTGATGACAATATTGCCTATGACTTTTTTCTTGAGACAGAGTCTCACTCTGTTGCCCAGGCTATAGTGCAGTAGTGCAATCATGGCTTACTGCAGTCTTGACTGCCCCAGTTCAAGCAATCCTCCTGCCTCAGCTTCCCGAGTAGCTGGGACTACAGGCACACACTGCTACACCCAGCTAATTTTTTAAACTTTCCGTAGAGATGCGGTCTTGTTATGCTGCCCTGGCTGGTCTTGAACTCCTGGACACAAGCAATCCTCCCACCTCAGCCTCCCCAAGTGCTGGGATTACATGTGTGAGCCAACTGGCCCAAATTTAGAACCTAATCAGTCTATAATTGACTTAATGATCTTTTTGAAAGAAAATTCAGAATTATGCCACAAGGAAAACTACTTACTTTATACGCCACTTCAACTTATTTGTGGGAGATTGGATATTAATACATTTTAAAAGCTAGGCAGTAATGATGTTGAACAAATAATGTTTACAGGCATATTTTATTGTGACATACCTCAGACTTCTGGCGTGTATGGAAGGAAGAGGTGCCTTCTCTGGTGGTCTCTTTGACCGACGATCTTGCCACAGTCATCTCTGGAGGGAGCTGTTCTCCAGGCTGGAAGTAAAATTTAAAAGGATTTATAAGAGCATCCTGTTCCTAGGGATGGAACTCATCATGGTCTTTATTTGGTATAACTAGGACCATAACCAGCTAAAATAAAAAATGTTATTTGGCTAAAATACAAATAGTCCCATAAAAGTGAATAATCTGATGAATGTAATATAAGTCAAATTTCACACAGATGGAAAGTAAAATTCTCATTAATGTTAAGGCAAGCAGAGAACAGATTATTCTGAAAATAGTTCAATTAATTACAAAAAACAAAAAAAAATTACCCTTCTAATATCTAGACAGTCATGGTTCTGAGCAGCCCTCTGATTAGGAATTCTATTAGTTTATCTGAAATTTCTCTAGCAGATTTTAAGTCTGAGTTCTCCAAAATGAACTGTGCAGTTCCAAAAGTATTTTTCATGCAGGACTTATATGGCAAAGTCAGACGAAAATAAATGATTTTTGAATATATCAAGGAATAGAATAAGTCCTTTTAATAATTTTTGTGTTAAAATCCTCTAACTACTATAGTTTATATGCTTAAATTCTTATCTTAATCTTCTCTAGGATAACAGCACTTATGTTTCATGTATTTTCTAAAGCCAAATCATGATAGTGCTCATCTCCAAAGACATACCACTGTCTTTTTCTCTCAAGGAAGTGAGTCACAAGCTAAGAACAGTACTCGGTCCACAATGGTGTTCACTGAGGGGGAAAAAACAGCATTTTCTATCATCAGAAAAAAAGATTAAGGAAGAAAATTACCAAGTCATTAGAAGGAGTTCGCTGCATTGTATATCTTTATATTATGCACAGAAAAGGGCATTACCTTAAGCCTATGCGATATATCAAAAACATTTTATTTAAGATTTAAAATATGATTATTTTTCTCCCTCTCATTCCCCAAATGTACTCTGAGGATTCTGGGCAGGAATTCATCCAACATAGCCTTCCTTCTATTTTGTGAAAATGTCTCATTTGACTTTTACCACCTGTACTTTTTTTTTTTTTTTTTTTTTTTTGAGATGGAGTCTCGCTCTGTCACCCAGGCTGGAGTGCTGTGGCCGGATCTCAGCTCACTGCAAGCTCTGCCTCCCGGGTTCACGCCATTCTCCTGCCTCAGCCTCCTGAGTAGCTGGGACTACAGGCGCCCGCCACCTCACCCGGCTAGTTTTTTGTATTTTTTAGTAGAGACAGGGTTTCACCGTGTTAGCCAGGATGGTCTCGATCTCCTGACCTCGTGATCCGCCCGTCTCGGCCTCCCAAAGTGCTGGGATTACAGGCTTGAGCCACCGCGCCCGGCCACCACCTGTACTTTTTACAAAGGCCTCTACAAAAATTATTTTAAGAAAACAAATTATTAACATCTAATATAAACTCAGTAAGAGTCTCTGTGCTTTTGAGGGTGGCCCAATACTTTGCATGGGAGTGATTCCTAGGATTCACTCAACAGCTTAAGTTACTTTTCCAGCCTTCTGGTACCTTTGTGCTTTTAAACTTGTACTTTCTTGTAGCTGGGCACTGTACCTCCTGAACTGGCTTTTGCAGTCCGTAACAGATCTGTGCTTAGCCCACAGTAACTGTTTTTAATTCGCTTATGACCACCATGTTCACACAAATTCTTTTCCTGGAATTCTCAGAGAGCAATTACTTTTTCTAAGTTAAAAAGCTATTTGTTTTTCTGATTTCTTTTCCATTTTATACCATGCTGAATGCTAGCACACTTTACCCAATTTTCCCTTCCATCTCTCCTCTACGGGAAGCTGCCAGGAGATCTTTCTAGGCTCTGGATGCTCTTTCTCCTGATAGCGTCTCCTCAGGGCTCCTCTGACCATTCCTCTGACTCCACTTCCAGCCTCCACAAATGGGCACCTCTTGCTTTCTCCTTTCACCTGGGTGCCAGACCATCTCTTTAGCCTCTTAGAGCACACTACTGCTTAGAAGCCAACGTCACTTCAAATTCAACGTGTCAGCAAGACACAAGTGGCAAGCAGTTGGCCTCAGCACCTGAAGCCTGCCTCATAATCCCAGCTCCATCCTGAACTAGTTGGATAAACTTGGAACAACTCACCCAACTACTCTGAGCTTCAACCTGCTCATCTGTGAAATGAAGGGGTTGAATTAGGTGACTTCAAAACTACTCTCTTTCACTCCAAACAGGAGGTCCTAGAAAAGAAACCATGAAGTCTTCCTTTTTCCTGTATTCAGTCCTTCAAATCACAAATCCTGTTGTTTTTACTTTTGAGGAGTAGAAGATCCACTCTGTTTCCCACTGGCACTAACTTAATCCCAAACATATTCTCTTCACCTCGTGCTTGAATTATTGCAAAAGTCACTCCAAATTTTGCATTTTTCACTCCAGCAAAGTGGAACAAGTTGCAATGCCCAAAGCACACCATGCTGTGTAACATCTGTTACCTTCCTTCTCCTTCCAATGCTCTTTTCTTCCCTCTTTCCTGAGGTCACTGTCACTTTCTTCCCAACCTTCCTGGAAGTCTCTGCTCAGGTGCCACCTGTTCTAGGAGCTCCCACAACTCACAATTTGGACTGTCTCGCTCCCTTGGCACACTGGCATGCCTCTAGCACAGCAGCCAGAATGTAACCTCACAGTAGTGGAACAACCTAACTGTTGACAAGTGTCCCCTGCCAGCTCACACACTTAAGACAACAGGGACCCTATTCTTTTCATCTTTCTAGCTACAGCTTTTCATGTTGCCTAGTTCATGACATGCCTGAACATATCTTTACTCTTCAGCCTATTCAAAGCTTGTCTATACATCCCAGCCCAGAGCAAGACCTTCGGTTGCCTATAAAGCCATTTTTAACTACTTCTGCTCACAATGACCTCTCTCTATTCTCAATTCCTCTTTACAGCCAGTGCCATATTGACTTTGGTCTTACTTGTTTCACTGTTATCAGGTATCACTTTATCTTCTCCAACAGCAGGTAAATTTCTCAAGTGCAAGAGCTCTCTCAAGACTCTTTTGAGTGCCTGGGAACACCCAGCATAGAAAAGGTGCTCGATGTCCAAATATCAGCCTCCACCCAGAAGCAGCAGGAATAACTAAAATTTGTTAGATACTTACTTTGTGCCAGGCACTGGGCACAGTGCTTTATAGATGAAATCATGAGAACATTATTTTTAAAACACGCTCTACTGTAAGAATGTAATCTTTTTTTTTTTTTTTTTTTTTTTGAGACGGAGTCTCATTCTGTTGCCCAGGCTGGAGTGCAGTGGTGTGATCTCGGCTCACTGCAACCTCTGCCTCCCAGGTTCAAGCAAAGGAATGCTACTTCTTTTAAGCAGGTTAGGTCAGTTCTACAGTCTGACGATGAGTAAGATGGAGGAAGCATTATGCTAAAAATACTGTTTTAAGATTTAGAAACAATCCAAAAGACTGAAAATTAACATTTATCCTGGTATGAAGTTAAATTTATCTATAGTGGACAAATTTAAAACTTTTAAATTCAGTTAAAATATTGAGTAAGGTACTAGCAAAAGCTGTTGATTTAAGCAAATGTGGTTTGGAGAGATCAGAGAAAATACTCATGAATTCACACTGTATTTTAAGGAAAACTAAAACCTAACCCATACAGCTGATGAATTCTGTAATAAATCAAAATAGGATCCTCTCAACAAAATATTACAGAAAGGAACATTCAAGAAAAAAACAATTACTAAAAACAAAATTTGACTTTTCTTGAGTACTCAACAGTTGATCTAAATAGATTTAAAACAAACAAACAAACAAACAAACAAACAAACAACAACAACAAAAAAACCGAGATTAGGCCAAGTATTGCTTCCCTAAATGCATCCTATCAAGAAAAGCACGATGTCCTGTAGTAGGGAAAATTATAGACAGACCCTCATCACATCCCTTGTACCACCTTCCCCTGAAGGGTCACCAGATTTGGTCAAGGTGCTCAACTGTACCTGGGGTGACAAGAGTTGCAGGCTGTTGGCTCTAGCTGCCATCCCTTGCCCTATGCTCAAGCTTCCATCCAAGCCTTTGGCTCTCACTTTGTCACGGGTCACATACATAGAATGCCTATGAGGACGTTGCTGGGAAGAAAAGGGGCTGGTGTAGCCCAGTCCATAAGAAAAAGATTCGTGAGGCGCAGACAGCGAATGGGAATGGCTACTGTCCATGTGCTCAGGCAGCTTCAATTCCTCCATTGTCTTAGAATGTCTGGTTGTGGTTCGACGTGAGTCCAGCGTTCCTTCATTTCGGTTATTTCTCCCAGAAGGGCTGAGCAAAGTTCTTGTGTCACTGTGTCTGGTGGGGGTTGGGCTGGTGGGAGAATTCAAGTCTAGGCAGCTAGATGGGAAGTACCTACTGGTACTGGGCTCCGCAATTTGGGCCCTGGCTTCAGAAAGGTTGCTCACAGACTTGGAGTCACTCAGTGCCCCATGGCTTTTGGCCTTGGTCCTGTAGGAGGGACTCCTAGAGGACTGGGGAATGGTGTCAATATAGCTATGCCGACTCTGCTTTTCATTGGGCTGCAGTGTCCCAGCTTTGCTTTGAGAGCTTTCCATGAATGAGTGGCGGTTCTGCTGAGATCTGCTGTTCGACTTGAGGTACTTTGTCCCTGGGCCTTCTGAAGGCTTTGGGTCAATATTAAAATCAAACTCTGTTTTTGACTTGGCTTCTTTTGGGCTAAGAAGGTGTGGTATGTTGTTGTTGGTGAGATCTTTGCTGGTAGACCCAGGCTGGCTGCTTGCTTGGTAGGTTTTGGTGTGCAATGGACTAAGACTAGCTCCAGCAAGGTTTCCATTTAGGAAGCTTTCATTGGCAGGGAGACCTTCGTCAGCCCGGGGCAGGCCTACACTCAGGTTCTGGATGTCTTTGCTGTTAGATCTGTGGTGAGACTGTAAAGCAGTACTTTTGCCGGCTTGGTTTCTATGTTAAAAACAAAAGAAGCATATCAGTTTCCCTCAATAGCTAACACACAAAAAGTATTGTTAAAAAGAAAGAACAAATACTTGAAACACCTGGAAGACTAAAAACATTAATTCTCTCAAGCAAGTGCCTTCAAATAACAAGTAACCTATCAACAGCAATTAAGTTTCTTAGACCAACTCACTCTGTAACAAAGCACTGGCCTTGATGAAATTATTCTGGCACTGCTAAATGCTCAGCTAACTTGCTGTCAAAACAGTTTCTAAATGATAATCTAGTAAAACATGCTCTCACTATGTTGGTACTCGTATGAGTGTTTGTGATAGAATGACTGCTAAGAAGAGAACTGAGCTATAAACTCTTTATAACTCTTCTGTCTGCTTGAATGTCAGAAGACAACATTTAGACTTAAAGGTTACTATGTTTCTTGAACTTCATTTTTATTTGTAAAACGTGTAGCCTGCCTCAGAGATATATACTCACAGCACATACACACAGACACCAATATCTCTTTTGCCTGCATAATCAGAGAATGAGAATTCTAGCAATGTACTTAATAAAAGAAAATGACCCTCTAAAAAGAAATGTAAACTGTCCAGTGAGGTTTGTTGGAAAACATGATGATCAATGTTTATGTCTTGGAGAAGTGGCAATTACTTGGGGCTCTTCAGATATCTCCTTGTACAGTAAACAGGAATCCTGTACTATACTCGATTACAGAGATCTGAAAGAGTTCATTTCTTTCCAAAAGACACAATTATTCTCTTTTTTATTTAACACTTCGTTATCCTAGACCGACTGAGCCCTCATTTAGGACTTAAAACTTCATTTCACACTTGGTTTAAAATACAAAATATAAATCCAGAGGAAAATCTTGTTCTCTATTTGAAGCTGAACCTGACACCATAGCAAGGCCAGTTTGTGCTACTGTAACTATTGAAAGGACCTAATTGTAGCTTGGGACAGATTAGAATGTTTAAAAATGAATGATGATTTACACAATTCTGGTTTTACTATGCATTCAAAAAATTTTGCTGCAGATATTGCTATTGCTACAGATGGTCTGATTTGGGAGTTTTGTTCCCATGACACACTAACTGGAAGTCACTTTTTATGTTCATGTAGAATGGTAGTCTGTGAAACTCTGACTTCCAATTTTCCCCATGAGAACCTGCATGCTCAGCCATCAAATAACATAAGGACCCATTTCCTAGTCTACCTTTCAGTCAGTAATCTCTGCCAGAAAGCTACCTGAGAGTGTCAAAAAAGAAAAAAAAAATCTGATATCAAGCAAGCCTGTGACAGTGTAGGGTGCCTCATCTCCTGAATGTACTCACTAATCTCTTCCAGTTAGGTCATTAGAATTATAGCGTTAAATAAAAGGACACTTAAATAGGAGTACTAAATGGCAAAGCCCAGACCCAGAAAGGAATTACAAAGAAAAAAATGCTAAGTTTCACTTTCTGTTAAATTATATTAACAGAGTCTATCCCCAGATCAATAAAGTCCCTGTATCCTAAAGGCATCAGGTTTTAAACCATTGAGTTGTTTGCCAACTTATATCTTGGTGACTGAAATATCTCAGTGACTTTTCAAACCTAGTGATAGACTGTCTCATCCACAAATAGATCTAAGTGTGTTGGTTATTCTCCATTTGCCCAACCTCCAATCTGTCCTCCACCCCCATCAGCCCGGCCCTGGGCCTCAGGAACCCAATGCTGCAGATTGTCACCCACGCTTCCTAGCCAGCTAGCTTCTGGTTGGGCTTAGCAGTGGAAGGCATCACAAGACAAGAGGAGAGAGGGGCTGGGGGATGTCTTCCCTGCTCCTTCCCTGCAGGCATCTGTACCCTGACTCAGATCGTGGCTGTGTCCTTCTAGATGACAGCTTCTACAGGGTGGCTCTTCCTGCCCAGGTCCAGCTCTCCCTGGACTCTCAGAACCCTATTTCATCCCCATTCCCCTTCAGGCCTAGAAATAGTAATTGTAAACAGATAACATGTACAGATATTGGGAAACGTCCTCAGCTCATGAAGACCAAAAAGGGACAGAGAACAGCAAAGGCAGCTGCTTGAGCCTTTGGAACTCTTAGAAACACTGTTAGCAATGTTGAGCAGAAACGTACTTGTGGATCTTAGGAAGAACACATTCAGAGCAATGTAAGAGCCAATTCTAACATAAAAAGAGAGGTTATCCAGTTAAGGTAAAACGTGTCAAAGCTTTACGTTTTCCGTAAGTGTACAAAGAGCCTAAACTGCCATTCTGAGTGTTTGTGTCTTAGGATTAGTTGGAAACTACTGAGCTTTGCACATAATGCCTACGTAGAAAGGGCATCATACTGTCTTTGCATCAGAGCTCTGCCAAAGCGCAACAATAAAAAACAGCTTTGAAAATTCCATAGATCTCTTTGACACACAACTGTAAGGAATCTGTGTTAAACTGCCAACTAGTTAAAAAAATTTTGCATACAAAGTCTTCTTAAATGGTTGCAGGAGGGATGGATGGATAGATGATGATTTAGTTGAAGTAAGTTTTAAAAGCAAATGTCGAAGGTGCAAAGCTACATTTTCATGGAGAAGGCTGGTGCAGGACCGGGAGAGTGGCAGTGTGGGGCAGCTGATGCACCTTTGCACCGTGTCCATGGTGAGCAGAACCTCAGCAGAGCCTGAGGGAGACAGGCAGGGGCTAAGTAACACAAGAGTCCACTGCCTCTCCTAGAGAGAAAGAATTTAGAAGACAAGGTATGCAACAGCATGTTTGTGTCTCCAGATACAAGGCAGGGGAGTTTGTACGTGGCAACCAATGTGATATGGTGCTGTGAAACATCTCTAAAACGGTCCTGCGAAGTCTTAGGGAGCCATCGTTTGTGTTGAGATTCAAGCTAGAATTAATGTCTCTAAAAAAAAAAAGCTTCCATGGAATAAGTATGGACCATAGACCAGTGGGGAGCAAAAGCCCTCAGATACATGTAAAATGTGGTAAGATCATTCCTAGAAAAAGCATTTAAGACCTTTTCTTTAATATATTCAATACAGTGTCAAGACCTGAAAATGAATTCTTCCAGAGATTTTAAATTTACTTATAATTTCTATTCTCCTCTATTTCAAAAGGGGACTTGGGAGGACTCCTCAAGGACCCATACAAATCATATCTTCTGTATCTGCTGAAAACATCATCACCAAGCACATCCTCCTTAACAGATCCCGAAAGAGGTTCCCAAGGAGAGCCTCAGGTCCCCACTGGTTAACTCCAAGAAATCTCTCTCAAGTGAGTCACTAGAAGACAAATACACAGCCTTTTTTCACAGTATGGGTTACATCACTAATCACTATAGCACAAATCAAAAACTTATTATCAGTCTACTGAACTTTATATCATTGGGATAATTTTTCGGTGTAAACTAAAGGAGCTAAGAGACAATTAAGGTAGAAGGGAGATAAAAGCACCTGAACTGAGAGTAACCCCAAAGAAGACACAGGACTAATTTGCACTTCCTAAATGCAAAGGAGCAACCAAATGATGACTGCTATTCCTTGACTTAGTGTCCTAAAAATTTCATGGCAACAAACAAAGAAAGCCAGCTAAGAATGGTCCATAAGATGTAAGGGGAAACAAACTGAAACCAGTCATTTTCAAGAAGAGTAAACAGCTCTAAAACACAATTACACTATCACAGTTAAGCAGAGAAAACATATGATAAATGGTCATCATCAATTTATGGATGCTCTCCCAGACCTAAATAGTACCAGATCTTGAGCTTTCAAAAATCTGATCTGTTAAGAACAACTGATTGGCCAGGTGTAGTGGCTCACACCTGTAGTCCCAGCACTTTGGAAGGCCGAGACAGGCCAATCGCTTGAGCATAGGAATTCTCCACAAAAGCTACAAAAATCAGCCAGCCATGGTGGCACATGCCTTCCGTCTCAGCTACTTAGGAGGCTAAGGTGGGAGGATCGCTTGCCAGGAAGGCAGAGGCTGCAGTGGGCCATGATCGCACCACTGCATTCCAGCCTGAGCAATAGAACAAGACCCTGTCTCAAAAAAGAACAATTGTTCTATATGGAAGGAAAATTTGGGGCTGGGGGTGGGAAGAAAATTTATATTAAAAAAGCGGCCAGGGCCGGGCGCGGTGGCTCAAGCCTGTAATCCCAGCACTTTGGGAGGCCGAGACGGGCAGATCACGAGGTCAGATCAAGACCATCCTGGCTAACCTGGTGAAACCCCATCTCTACTAAAAAAATACAAAAAACTAGCCGGGCGAGGTGGCGGGCGCCTGTAGTCCCAGCTACTCGCAAGGCTGAGGCAGGAGAATGGCGTAAACCCGGGAGGTAGAGCTTGCAGTGAGCTGAGATCCGGCCACTGCACTCCAGCCTGGGTGACAGAGCGAGACTCTGTCTCAAAAAAAAAAAAAGCTTCATATTAGGAATTATTGTTTTCAGCCAGATGCGATAGCTCATGCCTGTAACTCCAGCACATGGGGAGACTGAGGCAGGAGGACTGTTTGAGGCCAGGAGTTTGAGACCATCCTGGACAACAGAGTAAGACCCCATCTCTACAGAAAATTTAAAAAATTAGCCAGGTATGATGGCATGCTCCTATAGGCCCAGCTACTCAGGAGGATGAGGTGGAAGAGTTGCTTGAGCCTGGGAGTTCAAGGCTGCAGTGAGTTATGATCATGCCACTGCACTCCAGCCTAGGCAACAGCTCAAAGGTCCTGTCTTCTAAATAAACTAAAAAATAAAAATAAAGAATCATTGTTTTCTACTTATCTTGTAATAGTAGATGAGAGAAACTATTTCCTATCTTCCATAATCCAACGACCCCAGATGACAAGATCAGCCTCTTGGGAGATGAAGGAAAACAGGGAGACCATGACTAGGACACTGTCCTCTTGGACATGCAACCAACAGAATTGAGGAATGTCAGGTCTGAAAGACAACCTGATTGTATGGCCCAAATCCCGTGTGTGTGTTTTTCAGGAAACAGGCTTTGAAAAAATTATGCTGAAAAATCATATTTAAAGAGCAACAATTTTAATCACTGACTTTACTATTTCCATATTCTTATTCTTATGAAAAATTAATTTCGCAACTCAATGATTAAAAGACAAGAGCAATAAAAACACAAGACCCCTCTGTAGAGCCAGACCTACTTGGTCCAGTCACAAAGATTACACTAGGTACATTTCCAACCACCATCTGTGTTTGGCATCCTCTTCTCTCTCCAGGAATCCCCTTGCCTTCACCCATCTTTCTTCCTCCAGGCATCACTGATGGGTCTCATTCATGCAGAATATTCTAGCTCTTGAGGCTGTAAACCCCCTTAGTTGCTAACCCAATGCTACCTTTCCCAGGGAATGCATAGGTTTCCATCATATACTAGTTAAAGATAAGAAAGTCTTTAAGACCCACACAACTCCTTAATTGTGGTTCTGAATCATGCAATAAGCATAAGGAAGATATTTTTGAATAAAGAGGGCTTTCCTTCTTTTCTCTAATTGCATCATTTAAGCAGCCACCTCCTCCACCTACTTGTAAGACCAACACTGCATCTGTATTTCCTTAAAAGGGAATATTTACCTATTAGACAATGTGCTGCTTTCCACATGGTAAGGTTTTCTTTTTGCTGACCTTGAAGGAGAACGATCCAGAAGTCTCTGGGTTTGAAATGTTGGGTGATTCAAACACTGTTCTGTCAAGTATCTGTCAGCTGGGTCCAACTTCAATAAATTCTTAGGAAATAAAATTTAGGATTGTTAAGAACATTACAAAGTAAAATTTAAGTTCTAATAAAAACCTTATTTTTTTTCCTTATAAAAGAAATACACAGTCATTGCAGAATATCAAGTAAACACAGTTTGGGAAATAAAAAAAGACTATCTAAATCACCTATAATCTCATTATCATTTCCTCTTGGTATATATGATCCCAGCCCTTTTTTGAATATCCTATATACATATTTTCTCTTACAAAATATACACACAGTTTTGTACCCTGCACTTATCATTAATCAAAATCACTTTTACAATATAATTAAAAATTTAAAGTATACTTTTAATTACATAGATACTTGAAAGAATATACATTTTTAATCTTTCTCTTATTCCCCAGATACCCAGTTCTCTTTTCTGGAGGCAGCCTAGGTTATCAGTTTCTTGGGCATCCTTCCATAGATATTCTCTATACATATCTCTATCTGCTCCTTTTATTTTACCCACATAGTAGTACACACATAATAGCCAGAATTTAGCTTTCTTCCCACTTGACATAAGATCTTAAGAAATCATTCGGGACTGGGTGTGGTGGCTCACATCTGTAATCTCAGCACTTTGGGAGGCTGAGGTGGGCGGATCATCTGAGGTCAGGAGTTTCGAGACCAGCCAGACCAGCATGGTGAAACCCTGTCTCTACTAAAAATACAAAATTAGCCAGGCGTGGTGGCTCATGCCTGTAATCCCAGCTACTCAGGAGGCTGAGGTAGGAGAATCGCCTGAACCTAGGAGGTGGAGGTTGCAGTG
Organism: Macaca fascicularis; assembly: GCF_037993035.2. NCBI lineage: Eukaryota > Metazoa > Chordata > Mammalia > Primates > Cercopithecidae > Macaca > Macaca fascicularis. Next base: position 18,470,086 of record NC_088395.1, on the reverse strand, counting down.
AGCCGAGATTGCGCCATTGCACTCCAGTCTGCACCACAAGAGTGAAACTCCGTCTCAAAGAAAAAAAAAAAAATCATTCTGTATCAGCAAAGAGCCTCAACTCTAATTTTTTGGTTTTAAAGTTTCTTCTTTTACGTTTTTTTAACTTTTAAGTTCAGTATTTGGAAGGAAATTTTTTTTAAGACTAAGATAGAGCCAACATAATTACTGCAGCTAGTCTTAAGGTTATTAGGGGCTTGAACTAATTCTGGTGACTTGTACCCCACTAAATTGGCTGACAGGATGAGATGGCCATTTTAGGTACTTATATGTGGACAAAATTAACACGGCAGCTTTAGAGAATGGCAAAGAGAATATTTCTCTTTGAAATATTCAAAGAAGGGATAATTGGTATTTTTCATTTTTCAAATTTGTTTTCAAAAAAAGCTAAAAAACAAGAGGAATGATTCTATTTATATAACATTCGATAATAACAAGGCAATACTAATCTTTGGTGACAGAAGTCAGAACTGGTTTTGGGGTGGGGGGTGGCATAAAGCCTGGAAGGGGGCATAAGAAGGCTTCCAGGGTGTTAGCAATTTTCTCTGTCACCATCTGGGTAGAGTTATACTAATATGTTTACATTATAAAAAGTAACTGACATATAGATATAATTCATGCACCTTCTGAAAGGACATGTCAATAAAAATATTTACTTCAAGAAATCTGATGGTAAAGATATTAAATAAATAGGAATTTGAATGTTTAACTTCTAAACTGGCAGAAGCACAGGATGATTTGGGTTATCTTTCTACTTTTATTTGTGCTAGCTTTTAATCAGGTACCATACTGATGCTTGGCAATTATATTTGGTAATGATTTAACAAAAACATTCAATTATTTTTAACTAAAGAAAGATGAAAGGCAGAAAACATGAAATTGTATTTAATTCCATGTTCCTATTTTATTCTATTCACATTTTAAAAGTTACCAAATTATTGAGGTCCCAATCCATGAGGACTGACTGTGTGAAAAAGCGTATTGACAAAACCTACCTGATTTAAGTTATAATTTATGCCTAATTAAACAAAAGGCTTTGAGGGTTCTTTCTGAGGGTAGCATTTCTCAATCTGCGTTCAGAAGAACACTAGAGCTTTAGCATTTTATAAAAAACAGTATTCAGTATTTAATTAAATTTGGAAAATAGTGGATAAGACAGAAATGCTTCTTTACTGTGATATTTCTGAAAGCCTTTATAGATTAAGGAATATTGTGCATCTCTACAAAAGGTTGTATGGTATGTGGCCTTTCTGAAACGTCACACCCTCCTCCCCCACCTCCACCCCCACACCTATGTACATTTTGTTCCCTGGAACACAGATTAACATAGTTTAAAGCACGGCAAAGTTCTGAGAATGCCACTCGAAAATTTCCGACTGTGCTAAGTATGCCTTTCAAAGGCTCTATGCACAGTGTAACCTCTACTGATTTTGACAGTTGACTGACTGGGCATAAAATAAAATTGATCCATTAATAAGTGTTCTTTGAAGGTCTACTATCAAACAACCAACACTTGTTTGTGCACTTCTGGCTGCAGTGAAAGCTGGAGAAATATGAAAAATAGTTCCCACTCAAGAAGCCGACTGTCTACTGGAGAAAAAAAAATAAACTTGAATAAAGAAATCTGAGAATGCTTTTAGGGTATAGAGCAGGAAGACTTTTGGACAGGGAGGGTAGCATAAGGAAGAACACTCAGGCCACAGCATTAGCAATCATCCTGATATGTCTAAAGTAGAGCCAGAAAGAGTCTGGGAGAAAAAGAGAAAAATGAGATTCACTGATCAAATCTGTGTAGGCGATGGGAGGCTTCAAATACCATGTCAGAAAAAATTGTTGAATTTCTTCTTTCAACATTGATTTTAAGATTTGTTTTAAAACCTTATGCTTGAACAGCTCTTGCACGCTAACAGATTTTTATTATTCTGTCCATTTAAAAAATATCATTTAGGGATCTCATGATTCTGTGTAGATGGACTGTGACAAGACCAGATCCCACTGTAATTTTAAATAAGTTACATGCCTTTTAATATGACATAGTTCCCCATTATTTGCCGTTCCACATCTCCTAACATTTCATTCATAAAAGCAGGCTATGGTCACATGTAGACATAAAAGAATCCACAAATCAAAAGATATTTTATAGAGATAACATCGATTTGCCTTACCTTCATTAGGTCAAGTAGAACACTATTCAAAATTCCAAGATATCTTCTTTCCAAGGACTGAGGATGGTTAACAGCTGGAAACTGTGAGACACACACAAAGCGAATGTTAACATTTGGGGAAGGATATGTTGTGTACGTGCTTGTGAGTGCTGCAGAAGGGAGCAGATAAGCAAAAATGCCAATCCCAGTCAAATTTATACTTGTATATTACTTTTGTTGTCTATGTATTTTTATTTTATTTTTTTTGAGACGGAGTTTCGTGCTGTTGCCCAGGCTGGAATGCAATGGCATGATCTCGGCTCACTGCAACCTCTGCCTCCTGGGTTCACGTGATTCTCCTGCTTCAGCCTCCTGAGTAACTGGGATTACAGGCACCCGCCACCACGCCCAGCTAATTTTTTGTATTTTTAGTAGAGATGGGGTTTCACTATGTTGGCCAGGCTGGTCTTGAACTTCTGACCTTGTGATCTGCTCGCCTCAGCCTCCCAAAGTGCTGGGATTACAGGCGTAAGCCACCACACTCGGCCGTCTATGTATTTTTATATGGATTAATAGGACTGGGTGTCAAATAATAGGAAAATTCACAGGTGAAAGATGATACTTAAATCTAGGCAGACGATACTAAGGCATGTGAAACAAACTAAAATATAAAAATTTGAACTAATTATGTAGTAAAATAGAATATCATCTGTTTATACAAACAATTCAGTTCTAATATAGTATATACATAATTTGCTTATACACATGATTCTTAATTACTGAGAGTAATTGAGGATCTAGCAGAAAGTATATGATAAGACATCAGATAGTATTCTTATAGCTTTTTAACAACAACATACCATTTACTCTTGAAAACAGAGAAGTAAAAAAAGAAAGTAAGTGGCCAGTACCTAAAAGATCATGAAAGTAGAGAGTGAATTCAGACACACATTCTATCATTGCTTTTAATAAGCTCTTATAATAACCTGTTTTCAAATTCTTCCTTTTTTAAAGTTGGAACCGAAGACAAACATAGGTTCCTAGATTAACAAATGCATTTTTAAACAAAATGAGGGGAAGAGGTCAAGTTTATTTAGATGTGCTTTCTGTTCTTTCCTCTGCCAACTCACATTCTGCAATATCTAGTGGATGTTAAAGTATTGGGTAATATGACTGGCAGAGCCCAGTGCCATGTACTCCCTTCCAAATGTCAGGGCTAGTCTGCTTCCATACGTTATTTCCTCTATACCAACATGCCAGCATTTCAAAGTACTGAAATCCTTAAACATGCTAAATAAGTAAATGGGAGGACTAATTACATAGTAAAATTTCAAACAAGATATTTAAGGATTATGACATCATCTCCACACCATGCTCTGGATAGAAGGAGACAAAAAATACAGGTAAGACCCAAACCCTGCTCTTGAGGGATCTGCTGTCTGGTTGGGAAAGCAATCAGTGTTAAACTGTGTAATCATAAATTCTAATTGAAGCTCAGAGAAAGGAAAGACCAAGATGGTTTATGGCCGTGGAAGAAATAACCCATAGGTAGTATCTGAACTGGGTTTTGAAAAATATGAAAAATGTGAAGACAGAGAAAAGTAGGACAGCACCTTCCAGATAGAGGAGTAGAAGGAATAACATGAACTCAACACAGATGCACAGGCAATAACCTAAAACTGATTTCTGAGGGAAGTGATGTTACATGAGGCATTTTGGATATATTATTCTTATTTTAGAGATGAAGAAGGTGACAAGCAGAAAGTTCAAATAACTGGTTCAAGGCAAGTTACATAATTAAACAGCAGTAGAATTAGTATTTGCACCCAGTCTTGTGATCCAAACCCACACTCTTTCTAAACCTAGGTGCCTCTCCTAAGGGAAGTACAGAGGTTCCCTTTGATGTTACTAGAGCATTAAATATCAGCCCAAAGAGAAAGACACTACCATGCTGTAATAGAAGACCCTATACCAGTACATGTTAATATTTTGTGTATGAGGTCTATCTTATGCTACCAGATACCGCCTTCTTTTTTCTAGGAGTGAAATTTCATTGATAAGAAAATTAATGCTGAAAGTCAAAAGGTATTAGAAATATTACAATAAAAAATGACCAAGCAAACTCCTAACTTCAAAGAATTTACATGCATTTGAATGAGACCTACCATTCTAATATGAAATAATTCAACAAATAGCCAAAACTCATGCATAGAAGTTTAAAATATATCTCAATCAGTCTTTTTCTTTCTGAATCACTTGGCCAATCCAATCCAATCCAATCTAACGAGAATGCTTCTTTGCTGAGTACTACGTGTGAGGTTCTGGTCTAGACATTTTACAAATAATATTTCATCTTTACACCAATCCAATCAGGCAGTCTTTTGGTTATCATCATTTTACAAGACAAGAAACAGAGGCACAGGATGGTGAAATAACTTCCTGGCATCATTCAAAATAGTAAATATGGAGCCAGGCCTTGAACCCCAACAGTCTAACTCCAGAGTCTAGGCCCTATACTATGGGGGCATCAATTGGTACTTTATCCCAATAATGCAAACCACTATAAGCAACATCTTGTAGATTTTCCTGTCTCTATACAACTAAATCCAAATGCACATCACAATGGACGGGTTACTGGTCAGTCCATGGTGCACAGCAGATGCAGTTTACATGTCCCACGTGCTTAGCTATCTGTTATAGACATTTTCAAATAACATCATGAAAGAAAATTTCTCCCTCAAAAGATATTGTCAAGTCTCCAAAGAGATTAAACTAATTTAGTTAAAACACCACAAACACTTTCAGACTAAAATGTGAAAGTATTAAGGTTTATAAAAGTCAAAGTGTGATGGAGGCAGCAATTTCCCTGAAGGATATTTGTAAGCAGCATTATCATATGCTGTCTGGAATTTTATAGACAATATTGTTTAGGGAAGAAGACTATGAACAAACAGGACCACAGACAAATGAGAAAGAGATATTCTTCGTGTGGCCTATCTAATCGAAATGCCCCTCGTTCTTCAATATCCATTTCAAATGTCAAATGCTTCATAAAGCCTTCTCTAATGAATCCCCAATGATGATTTCTAACTTTCCAGAATATGTGACACTCTCATGGTCTAAACCATACGGAGATACATTAGAAAACCATACAATGAGGTAAACAATGCAGTACTTTATTATATACCACACTTTCTTATAAATTGTATTGTTTTCTAATTATTTCATGGATGGAAGTCTTAATTCTTCAGCTAGTTTATAAGTTATCAAGGCCAAGCAGCATGTCAGATCTGTTTATACTCTCTTCAGAGAATCCAGCATAGAGCCTCATTAACCAGGCCAAGAACAAGTCAGCCAGCAAACCAGGCTTAATGTTCCAGCAGTTAATGTTAAAATCCTGAGCTCAAATATTTAATCATTCAACACTATTCAGCCTCGCAGGCACTATTCTAGGTGTGCTGCAAATACAATGGTGAACATTAACAGTTCATTTCCTCAGGGAATTCATTAGTCCAGTGAGGATACATATTTGCAAACAGCTACTTAAAGGAGAATGCAATGGGTGCTACAAAAGAGGTATGACCAGAGTGTTATAGGGTCACCAGTTTCCCCTCGAATAGTCTAGAAGGTCTTCATGGAGGGAGGACATTTGGCCTGAGTCTAGAAGAGGAATAAGGAGGAGAAGAAAGAGGGGTGAGTGTTGGGAGCATTATAGAGATGGAAATGCAGAGTATAAAAGCAATATGTCGAGGAAATGGTGAGAGGTTCAATGTGGCCAAAGAGCACACACTGGGCCAGGCGGGAGGCAGAAATGAGGCTGGAGGACTAAGAAGGGGTTTGTAAGCTACCCTAAAGAGTTTAAACTTTATCAGTAACCTTGTAGAGGTTTCTCAACAAAAAAGAGAATTGTGTGGTTTGAGAAATGTGAGAAGGCTAAAATGAAAAGAGAAAGATCGGGGGATCTATTTGGGGGTGATGGTCAAAGGTTAGGTAAAGGTAAAAGGGTAAAAGCAGCATGAGAGATGGAGAGAAAAGAAATACAGTTAAGCTTGAGTGCTGATGTCACAGACTGGTTAATCACTTCTCAGATATGTAGTGAGTACTTACTGGATATGGTAGTTTCTGTGTTAAATGCTGGAAACACATCTGTGATGTGATAAAACCGTTGGTTTCTGCCCTTCAGAAACCTATATTCTAGTGTGGGAGGACTAGATAGTTAATAACAAGTAAAGAAACAAACAAAATAATTCCATACTGTGGTAAGTTCTATGATAGAGAAAGGATGCTGTGGGAGAGAGAGACTAGGATAGAGGTAAGGGTGGTATGTTGGGTGGCCAGAGAAAGGGGCACTCTTTGAGACTGATAGAATGAAAAGGGACCACACGAGGGAAGCCCCTTGCCAGGAGAAGCAGCCATGGGTCCCAAGTTGGTGAAACTGGAAAAACCCTGGAATGTTTACAGAAGCCAAAGAACAAAAAAGGTAAGTGTGCTGAGAATCTGGAGAATGGGGGGAAAGGAGATAGGTATGAGATGAGGTCAGGCAAGGTCTCATAGGCTACAACAAGGAGTTTAGATGGATTCTCAGTGAAAATGCAATTCATTAATTATGACTAACTTTATTTCTGATTATAATAGATTTTTCTTTCTTCTAGACTGAGGACAAGTCCTATTTATTGTCATATTTCCAACACCTAGTATGACAAATGTTCAAAAATGTTGAGCTAAGCTGCTGAACCACATATGCTCTTGGCGCCCCAATTACTGGTCATATATGGCAAATTTTTGGCTTACAAAAGCAAAAATAAAAGGAGAAACGACAAACTTGCCTGAGGTAACTCAGACAGATGTGAAAGACAGAGAAAGCAGGAGATAAAAGAGACACTGGTATGCCTCTGTCCATTCATTTCAACCACATTCACTGAGCCTAGAAGGATCTGGACAGTTGGGCACTCAGGTTTGAGCAGCGGTGGTCTCTAAAGGGAAATTAACTGAGGGCCAGAAAATCAAAAGAAAAAAACAAAGGGCTTTGTAAATGGCAAGGTAATATGGTTTGAGAATTATGCATTTCAGAGAAAGGAAGGAAATGGTGGGGAGATTATTTTATAGTTCCCAAAATGACCAGCAATTGCCATGTTGGCCCAAAAAAGTAGCTGAAGATGGATTAAAGATTTAAATGTTAGACTAAAACCATAAAAACCCTAGAAGAAAACCTAGGCAATACCATTCCGGACATAGGCATGAGCAAGGACTTCATGACTAAAACACCAAAAGCAACGGCAACAAAAGCCAAAATTGACAAACGGGATCTAATTAAACTAAAGAGCTTCTGCACAGCAGAAGAAACTACCATCAGAGTGAACAGGCAACCTACAGAATGGGAGACAATTTTTACAATCTACCCATCTGACAAAGGGCTAATATCCAGAGTCTACAAAGAACTTAAACAAATTTACAAGAAAAAAACAACCCCATCAAAAAGTGGGCGAAGGATATGAACAGACACTTCTCAAAAGAAGACATTTATGCATCCAACAGACACATGAAAAAATGCTCATCATCACTGGCCATCAGAGAAATGCAAATCAAAACCACAATGAAATATCATCTCACACCAGTGAGAATGGCGATCATTAAAAGGTCAGGAAACAACAGGTGCTGGAGAGGATGTGGAGAAATAGGAACACTTTTACACTATTGATGTAAACTAGTTCAACCACTGTGGAAAACAGTGTGGTGATTCCTCAAGGATCTAGAACTAGAAATACCATTTGGCCCAGCCATCCCATTACTGGGTACATACCCAAAGAATTATAAATTATGCTCCTATAAAGACACATGCACATGTATGTTTACTGCAGCACTATTCACAATAGCAAAGACTTGGAACCAACACAAATGTCCATCAATGATAGACTGGATTAAGAAAATGTGGCACATATACACAATGGAATACTATGTAGCCATAAAAAAGGATGAGTCCATGTCCTTTGTAGGGACATGGATGCAGCTAGAAACCATCATTCTGAGCAAACTATCCCAAGGACAGAAAACCAAACACCTCATGTTCTCACTCATAAATGGGAATTGAACAATGAGAACACTTGGACACAGGATGGGGAACATCACACATCGGGGCCTGTCGTGGGGTCGGGGGAGGGGGGAAGGATAGCATTAGGCGATATACCTAATGTAAATGATGAGTTAATGGGTGCAGCACACCAACATGGCACATGTACACAAATGTAACAAACCTGCACATTGTGCACATGTACCCTAGAACTTAATGTATAATAATAATAATAATAACAACAACAACAACAATAATAAAGTGGCTGAAAACTTAAAAAGTTGTTTTTGGGATAGATGGAAGACAGAAGTAGCCTATAACTCACTGGGCACTCCAATAAGGTGACTCTTCCTCATTTGGGGAAAGTTTATACTTTCTAAGACATTATTTAGCATATTCTCAGAAAAGTTTTGTACAAAGTTGTCAAGTCTAGGAAAGGCTGCCCAAGACGATACACTAGTTTTTTTTTTTTGAGACAGACTCTCACTCTGTCACCCAGGCTGGAGTGCAGTGGCACGATCTCAGCTCACTGCAACTTCTGCCTCTTGGGTTCAAGCAATTCTCCTGCCTCTGCCTCCCGAGTAGCTGGGACTGCAGGTGTGTGCCACCATGCCCGGCTAATTTTTGTATTTTTTGTAGAGATGGGGTTTCACAAAGTTGGCCAGGCTGGTATCGAACTCCTGGCCTCAAGTGACCTGCCCAACTTGGCCTCCCAAAGTGCTGGGATTACAGGAGTGAGCCACCATGTATGGCCCCAAGAAAATACACCAGTTTGAAAAGAAGATTTGATGTTTCACTGTCAGTGGACCAGAAACATCTACTAAAACACGAACCTTCAAATCTGGGGAATCCAAGTTTTCAGGGCTCTCCTCAAATCACTACAAATATGTTTGCTCAGCATTCATACATTTGGTATATTCGGGGTTGCTTAATAGTTTGGATAAAGAAACAGTGTAAGATAACCAAAGTTTAGAGTGTAAGAATGTATACACTAAAAAAGATTTTGAAAAACTGGAACTTAAAAATTAGAAAAATGATTAGAATTTGAATTCTACCACTTTTTAAATTCACAAGTACTATTAAAAAATTCAGAAATGAAATATTATAATAGGGATTATCAACACTGTAGTGGGAAAGGAAATAGTATTCAAAGGATAGTTTAGCATTCCATTGTGCAATGAACAATGACTCAAATACTGCAGTATTGATTCCATTTTGGGTTTCAGCAAAACCTCTCACCCGGAGCCCATGGAAGCGAGGATTACTGTAGAAAAGCTTCATCTGCTCAGATGGAAGTGGTCCTAGCACCTTCTGAATAGTAAAAAGTTGGTCAATTTCACTTTCTCCAGGAAATAAAGGTTGTCCATCACTAAGCTCTCCAAGAATACAGCCCACCGACCACATGTCTACGGACTTTCCATAGGGAGCGCTGAAAAATAAAAGAAGAGATTATTTTGGCAACTGAAAAAATACAATGTTTTGATAATTTCCAAATTATTGTGAACAAATTTATAATGTGCAGCACACTTGTATATTTATGAAATTAGAAAGTTCCATGTGAAAAGAAGACTGAAAAGTAAATCATCAGAACACAAGTGAATAAACCTATGCTAATAAAGCCACCAACTTAGTAACAATTTAGTTAGTATACACTAATTTGAAATTTATTCACATAAATAGATATAAATATATATCTTAAATGTGAATGGCTTAATAAACCCTAATACAGTATACATATCTGGCAAGTAACACCTCATTTGGGGAATGAAATGCTTCCAAATAATTGTATTTTCTAAGACAAATAATTATCCTTTAGCTCTCTAAATGTCAAAAAGATATATCTTATCCATTTTATCAGTTCAGTCTATTAAAATTTCCTATGTACTGACTTATGTGTTTCCTTAACACCGAATATTATTTAACCTTCCATTACTCAGCATCACAGTTTCTGATGACTAAGATTGTGCTAAGGTCTACTGTATTATTTATTTGTATATAATATATGTAGCCTATGTATACAGAGCTTTATGGTAGCTATTTCCCTCAAAACATTTTCCAGTTTACTTAGGGGTTTACAGCTTTCTTCTAGGGTGTGAGTTTACCAGAGGGCTTTAGGAGTGTTGCCGTTATTAATAAATGGAGGTTGTAGATGAAAATCCAGGTATCCTCAAAACAACTTTATATCTATCTCTCAGTATCTAGAGTGTTAAATTTATAGCAAATTAAGAAACCACACACACATACAAGCACGTGCACGCTCACACACATTTCCAACATAAATAGTCCAAGCTTTAAGAAGGGAAAGCCAAAAGAAAATATCTGAAAAAGAATATGGAATGGAATTTTGGAATGCTAAAATGATACAGTAGTGAAACAAAACTTTTAAATCAAAGGACTGTTAACATTATACAGAACAAATTTCTAGGATAACAAATCATTGCAATAATAAGTCAGTATTTCATGTATCTCATTTCCTTCCCATATCAACCTAAGAACCACACAAGGAAACTTCATTTAGATCTTTTTGGTAAGTTTGTTGGGCAGGGCAAGATACTGATCTTTCTTTCGTTATCTGTTTGAGAGAGAGAAAATTTGTTCCATAGTGCTAGATGGAGAAACTTATGGAAAATTTCCACATGCTCACTACAAGCTATTTTTCTTCTGTCATTTGATTTGAATAATTTATGCAGCTGGAATGATACTGAATGTCAAGGACAAAGCCTTGAGAATGTATAAAATTTAAATTCTTAATGTATAACCAAGTATCTGATTTCAAAGGGATTTTTACAAATATAGTTCTTCAACTAGTACTTGACAATCACTTAATTAGCAATATTTATTTTAGCACTAATTTAGTTACATTGTCCCCATACTTTTAGCAGCTACTGCACATCTCTAAACATAACTCCAGTTTTTCTATAGGTATTATTAAGCAGCAAATACTCTCTGAAGATTCACAATAAGGCTTCCTCAAAATAAACTTTTTGGGGCCATGTTTCAGACAACACCATATTATAACAAGCCCTTCTCCTATGCTTGAGTCCTCAGATGCGGTTCTAAGAATGATCTACTTCATACTCGTTTCTCCATCGGTAAAGTGTCCAGTAAATTCAATTCTCCCAAAAGAAAATGGACTATGCATCCCAATGAGTCCAAAAGGTACACGGAAGAAATATGGACAATCACAAAATCAATCCTGATTCTAAGATTAAAAATTAGCATTAAAAACTCTAAACTCTGCCCACACAATGGAAGAGATAATAAAGTGACTAAGCATCTTTGTTTTTCAGGATAAAGCAAGCTTTTGATTAAAAAAAAAATAGTAAAGCTTTCAAAAACTAATGTCAATGATTCTTACAGGCTTTAGGTCAGCAATGAATCAAGAAGTACTACTAGACGGTTGGTAGACACTGGAAAATAAGTAGTTAATATCAAAATAAACCCTGAGTAACTTAAACATGTAGTCATCATGCTCTTCAGAAAAAAAAAATCCAGAAACTTATATTGCTATTATATAAAAAACATTTTTAAAAATTAAATTCTTCATGTCCCCCAGATACACGTATGGCACGCTAAAGAAATGAGACCTATAATTTGTGCACTTGTCATCATTATCACTATATCTAATTTTATTTGTGGAGTATAAATTATGTTTTTGGGTGGTCCCAAAGAAGGAAATACAATCTAGGGGAAAATAATCCTACAACTAGGGTAGGTAGGGAATTATTAATGAGAACTACAGGCTCCTTCTTAGGCTTTAAAGTTAAAATGTACTAAAAAGAAAAGAACCTTATCAGAAGACCTTTTTCTGGTACTAACAGATGAATTAAAGAGCACTGAAAGTTAAAGGGTGGGCACAAAGTGGATGAATGTAGAAGATGTTAGTGAGAAAATCATCAATGCACTGCTAGTTTGAATAGCCATTTATCATCAAACGGGATTTACACTGTTCAGAACAAAAATGGCAATTGGTTCATTTTTTTGTTTTTTGGGTGTGTGTGTGTGTGTGTGTATGTGTGTGTGATGGAGTCTTGTTCTGATGCCCAGGTTGGAGTGCAGTGGTGGGATATCAGCTCACTGCGACCTCCGCCTCCTGGACTTAAGTGATTCTCCTGCCTTAGCCTCTTGAGTAGATGGGACTACAGGCAGGTATCACCATGCCTGGCTAATTTTTGTATTTTTTTTTGTAGAGATGGAGTTTCACCATGTTGCCCGGGCTGGTCTTGAACTCCTGAGCTCAAGCCATCTGCTGGCTTTGGCCTCCCAAAGTGCTGGGATTATAGGCGTGAGCCACTGTGCTCAGTCTAGTTCAATATTTACTCCATGTGCCTGGCAAAGTGGTTGCATGTAAGAGATACTTGATAAGTATTTGATGAATTAATAAATGAACAAATAGATAAGCCAGAATGTCAAACTGTGTGGATATTCACATTCTTAATGTGGAAGTTTATCAGCAAAGATGGCCACAATTAATTTCTTCCATTTCCATACATATGCCATTTTATAATATGGCTCTGCCACTTGTCCCATCAAGAGGTGGAATTTATTTCTCCATACCATGGATCAGGGGTTGGTCATGTAACATGCTCTGGTCAATGAGGCAAAAGCCATACAAAAAAAGGCTTGAAAGCTACTGTTGCTTTGGGGCTTACCCTCTTACAGCAGAGAATTCTCCAACTATCACACTTAGAAACTTGGAATAGCCTACTGGAGGATAAGTTTCCAGGGATCAGAGATGGTCTGACCCAGCTGAGATCCCTAAACTAACCAGCTCCCAGATGACCTACCAGCTGACTAAAACTTCATGAGTGACTCCAAGACAGACGAGCAGAAGAACCACCCAGCTGAACTCAAACTGCTGATTCCCCTACGCCCAGAATTGTGAGCAAACAAAGTGCTTTGTTTCATACCATTAAGTTTTAGGTAGTTTGTTATACCGCAGTATGTAACTGACACATTTAATTAACTGAAGTTCTTATTTTCCATAGATGAACTCAAAGCAAATGACAATAGAATCAGCAGATGTGGAAATGTCATTCTATTTTGGGATGGTAACTCACCCAAGTAAGAGCTCTGGGGACCGATACCATCTGGTGGCAACGTACTCTGTGTAATTAGCATTATTGCCTTCTGACAGATTACGAGCAAAACCTGAAAGATAGTAAAGTCCAAAGTTGTAACTTTGAAAAAGAAACAGTAATTCATGTTGGCAAAATATTTCAGCCCTAGTAATACTTTAAACAACATCAAAAGAATGTAATGACTGTTCTTACATGGGCTATTTATTAATAATATCCTTGCTATCTTAAAAAGTTAGTAGAGTGTTCCATGTCAATTGAAAGACATACAATGTATTCACTACAAACCCAGTCTCTTCACTATGCTAAAGAAAACCGTGTTTTCGAAGTCATCCCATGCTTTTATAATTATAAAAGCATACTTTTAAATCAGTTCTCCCAATAAATGCAAACCTTAGGAAAAAAATGAAATAAAGTCCCCACAAAAGCTAGAAATCAATATCAAAGTCAAACTAACATACTGTAGACGGTCATTAATTTTGCTATGTGGCACTTACATAGTATTTGCATATGTATTGTTGCTGAGCAGTTCTAGCCCTTACATAAACAGTGATGGAAACAAAGCAGGCCAAAATTACTATCATCTCCTAATGACTGAGCATATTAGGGGTCTCTTAGTTACCAATTACAGATTCTACCACTACTTTTACCCCCACCCTTTGAAAAGGTTTTAGGGCTACTGCATAGCCACAAAATAAGGCAGGAGGATAAGTTAATCATCCATCTAACTCACCAAACACAATATAGGTTCACTGTGAATAGTTATAGAGAATCAGAACATTTAAATTAAGGGTAAAAATTAAGGTGTACGTCAGTTTTGAGACATGGAAAATAGTGTTTCTTAAAATGAAATGGTAAAAAATAAAAACAATCCCAGCATAAAACAAAACCCCTAACTTCAGATAATCAATGTTTCTTCATAAGACACGCTTTGAAGAAATATTTGTATTTTTGAATGGGGTTCTTCAAGTCAGACCAAGGAGTGCGTACTCTGGGAGCGGAAGCAATTAGGAAGTCCTTGCTAGGGATACACAGGACACAGAATACCGCATGTGGTGCTGCCAGGAGGAACTTCCTGACCATTTACAACAGTCTTTTCTCTGAGAAATAATGCCAGACCAGGAGTAATCTTTTCCTACTATTAACCATTCTATAGGCATTCTTTTATATTTATAACTTCCTTTATATTTTCAGTAACTTAAGTCTCCGCTTTGGGTGGTAATCACAATTATGGACAGGAAATCAGAAACAGATGCTGTTCCTGAAAATCGTAAAGCTAAGAAAATGCTAAAAATGCCACAATTAAAATCTTTCAGATCCAGTATTCAATATTTCCTTTTTCCTAAGCACATTCTTTATAAATTTAGGACATAGAAAGACTCTTTTACGTACTATTCCTTATCATAAAGTATGACGAAAATTAAGTCCTGTAAAATATTTTTTCTCAGGCAAACAGGTTGATAATATTCAAAATCTTTGAAAATACTGAGTGACAACAGCTACACATGCTTCCAATTGCTACACTGGACAAAATGGGTCATTCTACGAAGCAAATTTTGACAATGCCTCTATTTCTCACTTGTGTAATTCACCTCCTATGCACTAATCTAATCTACTTTTTCCTTATAAGGAGATGGATTATTAGTTATATGTGGAGGTTTACATTGTATTTGTGATTATATTTAAATATGTGAAAAAAGACATTTAAAAAACCAAGTGTTTATTTTTCAGCACACAGTTCAGGCAAAATTATTATTTTAAAAAGTGACCCACGACCTAAACAACCCTAACATACAATCTAAATTTTTTTTCTGAATTATTTTAATTTAAATGTTTAACAGAGCTTAATACAGAGTTATCTACATGGGAGACATAGACAATTTTCTACTAGGAGAGAGTACAACTAAAAAAATTTCCCTATACATTCAATCAAAAGCTGGAATATTATACATTACTAATCCCATTCATTGAACATTTAGAGGGAACAAATGAAAATGTTCTAAAAATGTCTTTTGACTTTACAGATATATAACAATTGCATATACAAAATACTTATGTGTATTTATAGAAGAATATTTTAGTGTTTATGATTAAACTTGGAACAACTATCAATATTAAAAAAAAATTTTTGTGAAGTCATTAGATATTGGGTGTATGGGTGTATTTGCTTTGAATTCTGATTAAACAAAAACCATGATAAAATTTTAAAAATAGACAATACTCTGAAGAGAGCAGTACTCTTCCAGCAATCAATCTTTCAACATATGACTCAAAAGAATGTTCCTCTACCAATTTAAGTCAAAACATAACAATTACTTTTAATATTCCTTTAAAAGCTACCTATGTGTTACAATAAATTAATTCTGTAAGTACCAGGACTTAATTTCTTTTTAACTTACCAAAGTCACACAGTTTTAGGACATCATTGTGGCTGATTAAGAGATTTTCTGGTTTTATATCTGGAGTGTCAAGATAAAAAAAAATTAGTAAAAATGTTCTATGTTCTCCTGATTGACACTGTTATCTAGAGTAATTTCAATAGAAAACTGTGGCAGCAAAAAGAAACGTAACATATTTTATGCTGGTACATAAAAGTTTCAATGAATTTCTTTTTCAGAAACATGCAGACCACAACTTCAAAAACAATTTTTTCCTCTTTAAATATTAAAAGGATTACTTGGATCTCTGAATTTTAAGAATAATTAAATCTAGGCCAACATATTTCAAAAAACTATTATTACTTCATAAAATACTAATAATACAAATTTTGGGAGATAGAAATATAAAATGCTTACACCCACGAAATACTTTAAAAATACATGAGAATAAGTAGCTAGCATTATATTTACTGGAAAAAAAATACAAGATATGCTTTCTGTTACATTCTTCTACATAATTTCTATATTTACATCTCTTTAGCTTTTCTGTATGGTTCACAATTATCAATGTCTAATGCTGAAGCCATACTGGATGAGTCAAAATAAGATTTCTAATTTTTTCCATGGATGTTATGAAGATGTGG
Source organism: Macaca fascicularis (assembly GCF_037993035.2). Taxonomy (NCBI): domain Eukaryota; kingdom Metazoa; phylum Chordata; class Mammalia; order Primates; family Cercopithecidae; genus Macaca; species Macaca fascicularis. Next base: position 18,453,736 of record NC_088395.1, on the reverse strand, counting down.
TGGGAGTTAAGTAGAAATTCACAGAAAATGCAGTTGAATTCTCTCCTTGGGAGGCATCTCACAATTGTATTTTTAGAATAGAATACCCATCATCTTTATCATATGGTAAAGGTGCAAATGGAGAAAGGGCAGAGGTAGTGAAATCTGTAGATTTCAAATCATGGTTTCTACCATTAATTTGCAACCACTGATTCACTATGCATGTAACCAAATCACAGTATCATGATGGAAATGCACCTAACTCAGCTCCTTATTAATATCCCCAAACTACAGTATAGACTGTTACTAGAATCATTACCCCAGACACTAGATGTCCAGTTGATGTGGAGATCTACCCATGCTACCAACAATCTTGATAAGGTAATTGCTATGAGAGTCAAATGCAAGAGAAATATAAACTGTTTCTAGGAATAACAGACGTTGGCATTCTTCATATGACCTTTAAACTATTCTTACAAGTGAGAATTTTTAAAAGTGATATCCTTGTGCATTTGTGTATAGGTAAATTAAAATGTAGCATTCTTTTATCTGCTAATCCAAAGACAAAACATAGATACTGCAATATTTTTTATAAATATTTAGGGTCACTGTTGTATCAATTTGCATCCCACTACTGTAAAACTCTCCAATGCAAGAGAGATTATCAGGAGAAGATAATGGGTGTAGAGTCAAATATGATGCTGAGGAAGTAATTTCCCTTTCATTGTTATAAACCACCCACTTCATGGCAGTAAAGGACAAAACAGTTTGTGGGAGTATAATTATGACCTTTATGCGAGGTTGATCATGCCTGCAACTGCAGACAATGGGCACTTTTCACTAAGGGGTAGGGAAAATTAGGAGGTGAAGATACATACTGGAGATTGTTGGTATAAGAAGGAATGAGACATGAGTGCCAATAGCGGCCGGCGACTTAGGGACCACCTATATAAAGCCTGATTCAGAGTTGTTTCACATTACCTGGTCTACCTGCAGGACCAAGGCTATAGAGATCAACATTTTGCTCTTCTCCTATCCCCAAATAAGTTTCAAAGTTCACATTTGTTGAGTTCTCTTATATCACCAGGCATTTCTACAGTTTGGAGTGGATCTATAATAGTTATACAAACGTAAAGATTTCACTACAATATCCAAATAAATTTGTAATCCATCCTTTTGGTGACAGAAAAGGAGATTTGGAGAGCAAATGATTTCTCATGTTTTGCACTTTCAAAATATATTTAATTTAAAAGGCAATGCCAATGCTTATGAAAATATTCTTAAAGACATTAACATGTGAAATACTCTTAACTTTACTTGATGTTTTAATATTTTCCATTTTAAAAATCTCATACTCACCTCGATGGACAATATCATTCTTATGGCACCAATGAATAGCCTTGATTAGCTGATAGATGTAGCTTTTTACTTTCTCAGGTGGAACTCCATTTGGCATTTCTTCCAGCAATTCCAGCATATTCTAAAAATTAAATAGTCATTAATTTCCCAAATTAGGTAGGCCTGTAAATTATGTATTAACAATTTTACAAAGCATCTAGAATAATTCATCCAATACAGAGCATTTTTTTTTTATTGTTTTGCTTTCTATCTACAACTTTTTCATGCTGAATCAGCATTAAAATTGTGGCTTTCTTTTATGAGGAATTCCATTTTTACTATTCCCTAATGCTACTCCAAATAATAACCCTGTATACTTTTCACTCTCCCTAAAGGTTTTCAGGCATTATTTTAGAATAATTAGAAGAGAAAAACAATACAAAGTAGATATATGACACTGTAATGTATAAAGGGGGGAAAGAGTCCTTTTTAACACAGTGTGCTGTATCTCTGCAACAGAACCTTGTGATAAAAATCAAGCCTTTAAAATACATCTGGAAGATCTGGGAAATATTCTTAGAAGAAAAAAAAGATCTCTAAAATTAAAAATGATCAATACATTTAGTACAAAAATTCAAACAGGCCAGAAAATACTATTGAAATAAAGAGTCACAGACCCCATACAATTCAATATTCAAAAACCTTAATTTAGAGTCAGACACCATTATAAATACAATTCATGCAAAATTTTTTATTATGTAGAAACTCCACTTAGCCAGTCTCTATTGAATTTCCAGATTAACCATTCTCCTTTCCCACTGTAAAGTACAAGTAAGGCCCATGGTACAATCATAGCTTATTGTTTGTAGGCAACCATCCAGGATAGCAGTTCTCAAACTGTGACATGTGGATCTGTGGGGTCTCAGACCTTGTGGAGGGCCCATGAAGTCAAAACTATATTCATAATAAGATTGTGATGTTTGCCTTTTTCACTGTGTTGGCATTTACACTAATGGTACAAAGCAACAATGGGTAAACTGCTGGCACCTCAGCATGAATAAAGGCATTGGATTCTTTAATCCAGTTAAACCTTGCGTTTAAAAAAGAAAACAGAAGTTTTAGTTAAGGACATCCTTGATGAAGCAGTACAAAATATTACTTTGACTAAATTTCAATTCTTGACTACATGTCTTTTTTGGAATCTGCATGATAAAATGGCAGACTGCACATAAAGCCCTTCTGCTGCACATGCACCATCTGTCCAATGGTTGTCCTGAGGGAAAGCACTTGGAGGATTGAGATGCAAGCTGAACGAGCTGCTTTTTATGTGGAATGCCACTTTTTACTTGAAAGAATAACTGACATACAAACTTATCTATGTTAACATGCAATATGCTTATTGTTATTTTAAAATGAACTAATATTTTTATATTGCTTGGTCATGACTAATATGAGAAACACTAATAGATAAAATACACATAAACAAAAAGTTCTTCGGGTTCCCAATAATTTTCAGAGTGTGAAGGGGTCATAAGACCAGTTAGAAAATCACTGCTCTAATTTGGCCTCACAGTTTTGTTCCCACCAGTCAAGCTGTATACCTATAAAGAATCAGTTGTATTTACTCCCATGCCTATTTATAACAGATACACTTGTTATTTTAATACAATTAAATCCCATATAAACCAATGAAATAATGTTTCTTAAAAAAAGAGTTGCTGTTTATAAGAAAACAAAGTTGAATACTTTAGAAAGGCTTAATAATAAAGGAAAAGCCACTAAATTTATTGCCATCTAATCAAACGTGAGACAACTACAAAACACTGGCAAGGAATGGGTGCTAGTGGGGATAAGCATGTCCATTGAAGGATTCTGCACTGAGATTGCTTTGCAGATGTTTTTGTGCATTTGGTTTACCTTAAAGATGCATTATGAGTATGACGTATGTAAAAAAGACCAATCAGAACTTCAGAAGAGTGATAGGCAAAAGGACTTGACCCTACCTTTATAGCGTGTTAAATGAATACATACAGTATTTATGTTTCCAATTAAAATAAACATTTTAAGTATGTATGCATCGTTTTTTGATTCTCCATTTGAATTCTCTTTTTCAATTAACAAATTCATAGATGGTCCCAAAAGGACAGGTGTAATAGGAAGGCTTTGTAATACGGAAAACAAATTGTATCTCTTGTTTCATATTCTATTCTAAATTCCTCAGTGGCAGAGATATTGTCTTCCAGTATCCAGTCTTCCCTTACTCCGCAGGAACACAATTTTCAAGTGGAGGCCTAGCTGCCCAGAACAAAGAGTACGTTTCTCTTCTGCCTTGCAGCTAATGTGGTCATGCAATGATGTCCTGGCCAATGGGATGTGACAGCTGGAACTCTATCCTGACCTTGAGGACAAGGTCACCTCAGTGTGGTGGAGCAGAGCTGCCACACTAGTCCTATACTGCCCTACCTTTGTATTTATATGTGAGGGTGAAAGAAACTTCTATTTTGTTTAAGCCTCTGTAATCCTGGGTCTCTGTTACTAGCCCCTTATCCCTTAGAGAACTTTCTCCTTGCTCTCCTGAGACTCACTGTCAATTACGACGTACTGCCACTAATGTGGCAGGTGTGACAGTCATGTTCTACCTAAGAACCACAGGGTCGGGGGAAGAATCTCAGGCCTGACTGTCAGAAGACTGGAGTTCTAGTAGCAGCTCAGCCATTTACCAGCAGGGAGATCTCAGACACACAAAACTGCCTCTCCCAGTGAGGAAACAGACACACAGAGGTGACTTCTCCATTTGTTGTATTCAATTATTATTAATAATGAACAACCACCATGAGAAGAACAGAAATAAAAAAGATAAACTAAAAGAGATGTCAAAATTTTCTTATTTGGTAGTGAAAACTACAAACTGCATGATTATTTATGACAATGAAAAAATAAAAAGCAGCCAGGCATGGTGGCGTGCACTGGTAGTCCTAGCGACTCAGGAGGCTGAGGTGAAAGATTTGCTTGAGCCCAGGAGTTTGAGGCTCCAGTGTGCTATAATCATACCTGTGAATAGCCACCACACTCCAGCCTAGGCAATATAATGAGACCCCATCTCTAAAAATTTTTTAAAAAATAAAGAGCATCTGGTTTCCCCTGGAATCCTAATATAGCAATCCTTTTTTTTTTTTTTTTTAAATAGAATTTTTTTTTAAAAACCAACTTTTAGTTTTATTTTGGTATGGAAGTTACCTTAGAGGAATGTATAAATTGACACAGAAAAAGAAACTTAAAACAGATTCTGGAAAAGGAACATAAAGCAGTGGTTTAAGACTACAAAGAACCTTCTAGTACCATTCCAGTTTCTCTAGTAACTAAATTATTACATGTACTTTTTTTTTATTATTTCAAAAAAACTATTTGTAAAGTCTAAATGCATTCAAAGCCACATTACTGGTCAGTTACCCTGGCAATACTGCTTTCCATTTGGTTATAACAATGTTGATACTCTGTCATTTATGGTATAGCAAGCACCTGGGTATAGACCTGCAGCAAACATAAACCTCTCCTGCTTCAACCTTCTTTGGACAACAGCATAGGAATTGGCAGGAGCCACCTATTTACTCATCAAGAAAACTTGCTTAAAGGTTTGCCTGGCTCTAGTTTCTTCTACTGTTGTTAAAGTGTTTATCTGTTTAAGTTTTTGACCATTTAACAACTGCTGTAGGTCAGCTGCTCTCCAAGAAATTTCTCTTCTTCTTTTTCTTTAGAGACAGGGTCTCACTATGTTGCTCAGGTTATTCTCAAACTCCTGAGGCTCAAGCGATCTGCCTGGCTCAGCCTCCCAAACTGCTGGGATTACAGGTGTGAGCCACTGCACGAGGCCCCTCTCCAAGAAATTTCTAGGCACACATTATTGATTACTGTAACATACATTTGCCCTTAGGTCATGTTATTAAAATTGTCACCAACAAGTTGACCATTTTTTAATACATGCTAAGGCAAGTGTACAGACAGCTCAAACAATGCATGCTTTTCTTTCCTTTTCCAATGCTTGCAACTATTGACTTATGGTCTCATCTACCACCTCAAGCCTCATCTTAGGCCTCCTGGTACAGCTCCTTCCCTCAAATAAAGCCAAAGCACTGGCAGTTCACAAATGCTGCTTCCTGGGCCCACTCATTCCCCAGCCTAGGTCTAATTCAGTGTGGTATCTTATAGAGCCTCTTCCAGCCTGTACCATCACTGTCAGCTTACCAGTTTCTCCCTCAGTTTAGGCTTAGTTAAGTCAAGTCTAAAAATTACTTGTTGAACATAGAGTTTAAGACTTCAGAAGCCAAATCAGTATATTGTTTAAACTTATGATTATCTCTATACAGTTTAATTGTACAAAACTCTTAAATATATTTCAGAATGTTTAGTGATTATGAACAACACTTTCATTTTTAAAGTCCTCAGATTATGAGTACATTGATAAGCCATATTAGATAACAGTACTTTCTTAAATAATGTCAGAAAAAAATAAAAAATAATTAAATAAAAGAATATTAAATAAAAGAACTAAATTAAATAAAAGAATAGGGCAAAACTGCACATTGGCAATTAATGACTTACTTTTTCAACATACTCAAACACCAAGTACAACTTCCCCCTCCGACGAAATGCTTCCTTCAGCTCCACAATGTTTTCCTGCTTGAGAGTCCGAAGCATTTTAAGCTCTCGTAAAGTCGTTTCTTTGACTTCTTCATTTTCTAGAATGTAAATAATGGTGAAGAGAGTAAAAGGAAAACTTTCAAGCTACTGTTCAAAGAATTCCAAGAACACTGAAAACACTCCAATTTCACTTTCCACTTTGAGTACTTCTGCATAAGAAGTCCAAGAATGGAATATTAAATAATATGTTTTCTTGTTGAAAGGATCAAGAATAAGAAAATCGAAGAAAGGGTTTACTTGATCAGCACAAACTTGACTTCCTGTTTATATTTTCTTATACTCCTTTTACTATGCGTATGTATAAAAATTTTCTTATACTTCTTTTACTATGTGTATGTATAAAAACACACTTACAGATACAACATAAGCATCCATTGTCATTTGAACTCTAACACTCTATACAAGGAAGGAAAGAGATTAAAAAGGCCATAAGGAATCAAAAGTATCAGTGTGCAGAGGAACCTCTATGCAGCCAGCATCTGTAGTAGCTGATGTTTTTAAGGATGGCATGAAGCTTTGGCCTAAAAGAGCATTTTATTCCTTAGGCTGCATGAGTCACCTCAGGGAGCAGAGGTCATGTGCCAAGCATCCACAATGCAAGTCACAGCCAAGTTGCAGGGAATTCTGAGAGTGTCTAATCTTCTCTCTGAACAGCAGCTGCTATAGGTTCCTGCTGTCCTCCCTGTAGCATGTCCATCTGTCCATCCCAGATGGTGTAGCTGTTCTGGGATGGAGAACTTATGCTGAACCAATAGACCCTCTTCCATACCATCAACTTCATTCATGATAACCTCCACGGTTATGGAGGAAGGACAGAAGTCATATTAACTCTAATGGATTAATTGGCAGGGGAGTGATGAAAATAATATTTCTATTTAAATGAGTTTGTATTATACCTTTAGATTTACCCGGGAAATCTTAACTACCATGTTTTTGCATATATGTACCAGGATACAGGTTCATAATCCTTCATCTACAAGTCCAAAATCCAAAACACAGTCTAAAAACTGAAAGCTTTTTCTAAGTTTGGGGCAAATTCACTGAGGGCTAACACATGAAATGACATGAGACTATTTACAGTCTTTGTTAATCCAATCTAATATGAACATTCATATGTTGTGCTATAGAAATACTACTTGATTACTGGGTACTATGCATTATAACATGCCACACGTCCATTCTAAAATCCAAAAATTATGAAGTCTAAAACACATGCAGCCACAAGCTTTTGGGTAAGGGCCAGAATCCTAGCTTGAGAGCTGTGTGACCCTCAGGATCAGACATGTCTTTCAGTGTGAGAAGGAAGAAAATGGAGTGTGGAGATAGGGGCACAGAAGCCTAATAAATACACCCTCTAGAAGAAAGGCTCTCTAAGCAAGGCACGCAGGAGGAAAAAGGCTGAATGGATTCCAAAGGGAGAGGGAAGATTCTAAATGCAGAGCCAGGAGTGTTTCCTCAGATTATTTTCTATCCCAGCCCCCTTTCCCAACCCTCCACTCAAACTGAGTTTAAAGAAAAGGGAATGACATAATAAAAGCAAGGGCTTTGTAGCACCCGAGTATCCATAACAAACTGGGAGCATAGAGTCAACACTCCCTTGTGAACTGGTTACATAAGTGAAGTATTCTACTTTAGCCAGAAAGCTGTTGGAGAACACTGGAACACAGATTAGGACCAAGAGACATACTGCCTATGAGAACACAAGAACCAGCAGTAGGAAAGGCCAACTGCATAAGCAGTGAATTACCTGGCTCACACCAAGATGGTCAATAGGGAACTGGGTACTTACAGGGAAAAGAGCATGACAGTGGATGCCACCTGGCAGTGGGGGAATGTCTGAGATGCAATTGGGGACATCCCAAAGTAACTTAGAGGACTGGGAGAGGACAAAGGTCCAGGTGTTCTGCAAATTGGGGCTGCGCCAGAGCAGTGGTGTTCTGTGACTGTTAGAATGCTAAGGTAGCTGCAGCTGCTGAAGCCCAGGAATACCAGCACTTTCCTAAAGAAGCAAGATCAGGAACATGCTTCTCTGATATCCCCTCTGAGTTACTCAAGGTTGGGGTAATCCAACTAAAATCCATCTATCTCTAAGAAACAGAATAACACATAGATCTCAAATAAGAAACAAATGATCTAACGAGGGACTAATTTAACAAGATACAAGTCTACTGATTACTCATGACCTGGTCTGTGCCTGTCTTTCCATCCCCATCTCATGTCCCTCTCCCTCACCTCCATCTTTCAGTTCCCAAAATAGCCCCAAACTTCATTTTTCCACCTTAATGGCCTTCAGACTTGCTCCTTCTGCCGACAATGCTCAGTCTACTACATAGACTCTTGACAGGGCTTGCTCCTTCGGGTCTTAGTTTAAATGTCACTCCTCCAGAGCCTTTCCCAGACCATGAAAGCAAGTAGGCCCCCATCCCCATTATTCCTTATCACAGTTCTGGACTTTTCTTTCACAGAACTTCTCACCATTTTTCTTGATATATTTGTTTGCTTAGTGGTATACAATCTATGCAACCACCCCTGCTAAATCAAGAGCTCAAGGAGGACAGGACTCAATTCCTCTGTTCAACAATATACACTAGGACTGTACCTGACACAAGGAGAGGGGATCAATACATTCTTCCTATACGAATGCTTCACCTGTGGCCGTAAGGAAATCTCTGCTCATACATGCCTAACTCTTCCTCACTTCAGTCACAGCAACTGGAGGGCAAACAATAGGCACTTTGCCTCCCAGTTTTCTTACAGCACTGTCAATTTCCTCAAGCACCGCTTATCACGCAGTATGATAAACTGAATTTCTTTTCTCCCTATTCACCTCTGTCCCTAGGTGTCTTCTACAGTATGTGATTAGAAACAATGGAGGACACAGAACACTGACAGTGCTCAGGGTCAAGAACACACACATATACATGCACACAAATACCTAAATAGAAAGAAAATCATTAAGAGCATCCATAAGCTATGATGCTTGGTGAATTCTTGGTACTGGAAACGCAAATGAAAAAACATCGTACTATTATTTGTTACCAGCTTGTGGCAGTTTCACTTTGCTAATGGATAAACCCTCTTCAGAATGGCCGCATCAGAATGGTTTTAGTAGAAGGAACAGTGGACTAGGACTAGGGAGACCTAGATTCTGGACTCAGCCTTTTATTTTTATTTTATTTTATTTTATTATTTTATTTTGGACTCAGCCTTTTAATCAACCAACAGTACACCATGCAACTTTAGGCAAGCCACTTAAGTTTTCATCAGTAAAAGAAACAAATAAATGCCTCCATCTCCCAAAAATCCTATTGCCTTTTTCAAATCTAATAATCTATTATTTCTTTTCATTAAAATTTTATTGATTATGAGCCTAAACCTCATGGAACTTTGCTGCTTTGTTATACATACATTATTCGAATCTGTATTGACTCCACTTAACAATGGTTAGAGAAGATAAATGAATCATCAAAAAGCAGCACACAAAATTACCTAGAATGTAGCGCCCAAACAACCTCATCTGAGCAGCTGTTTTTAGGAAATAAAGGCTTTTCTACTTTATGCCAGTCATAGTATTAAAAGTTGAGGTAAACACTTGAGCACCAAGATTGCAATGAATGGGAACAGGCAGGAAGTGGAGTTAATTCCCTAAATTCAAGCAAAATGGGCGCTCTTCATTATTACTGGGTACATCCTATAATTTTGCTTTTCTAAGTACTTTGAAGGTTCCTGGCCTGCCCTGCACTTTAGGATGAAAATTGTCAACTAAATTATCAGATGACGAGGGGAAAAGGAAGGCACATTCGAATTACACAGGCTTCTCTTCTGGGAGGTACACAAAGTAGGAAAGCATTTTGCAAGGCATTACAAAATGCCTCACAAAAGCATTCAGTAAGGCATTTTCAAAGGATGGTAGCACAGCCCACTGAAATGAGCACAAAAATCACTGCCATGTAGTTGAAATAATCCCCATGGATTCTTTGTCTAGGCTAGGATTCTTTATCAAGGTTGGGCTCCAGTTTACAAATCAAGAAACCAAGTCTAGAAAGGATAACTTTCTCAGGGTGCATGAGCTGAAGGTCACATTCTACCTCATAGGAACAAAGGTGGCATAGTATACAATACAGTGAGTTTTGGAAAGTGAGTCACAGTACCCAGGTTGAGGTATAACTATGCTACCGTTTAGCTGAACGGCAAGGCTGCATTGTATGGGTGGAAGAAAAACTCAACGAAGATCCTGGGTCAGCATTTTAGTTGCAATTATTCACATACACGCCATGCAACTTTGGGCCTGAGGTCCATCATCTGTACACTGGGGCTGAGTTATACTGGATTATTCAGAAGGACTCTTCCCGAGTCCATACTTCTATGTGATAACTGCTTATGTGCATGCTGACCCACCTTGTCATCAGTTATCACTGAGGGGGTTTAGCTGAATGCAGGATCAACTCTGACAAAGTTATGTGCAGATATATAGAAACCCCACTGAGTGAGGACAAAATGGCAGGGTGGAAAAAGGATGCTAAGTAAAAACAACCCCAAAACTGTCCTACTTCTAAACTTACCAGTAAGGCAAGTTAACATACCTAAAAATCAAGAGTGATTTACTAAAGTAAAAGAGAACAATTCTTAAGAAGAAAGATCACAGGAGCAAAGGAGATTAAAAGATAACTGATGAAAAGAGAAAAACCTAAAGATGAGCAGAAACTCTATTGTAACTCTATTTTTAAAGAACTGTGGGCTTAGAAAGGAAATCCAGGAATAGCTGTAACCTACTTTGTGAAATCACAAACCTGACATTTTTGTATAGCCGAAGAGCCCCCCACCCCAAATGGACCTTTAAACAGATAAACTGATAAAGCAAAATCAACCCATCCTTGATCAAAACCACGGGGGTGCCATATTTGAGTCTGGTTGCTCTTATTGAAGAAGGGACATCAACAGACAGACAATGTGCCTGAGGGAGTTTGAATGCTAGTGCTACTGTTACATACACCAAGAAAGATGAGGACCCTCCAATCTTTAGAGATGAAGAACACGTAAAAGCACAGTAGAAATTTATGAAATCACAGAAGATGCAAAATGATCACCAAATCCTAGAAGAATCCCTGAAGTTTGAAGGAGGTCCACGTTGAAAATGAAAAGGAAGTATGGTAAAACCATGACTAGCCAGAATGCTCAAGCTCAGTTAATCAAATTCTTTGTTTAGTCAAGGGTTGGACTTTTTGTATCAAGGCCTCTTTCACATAGAAATCAGGCTCTTGAATTTAAGGACTACAGATTACGAACTCTGGTTTTGTACCATTATATAAAATAAGAGACCAGAGTACTCCTGATCCAGAGATCAGTATAGAGCTTTCCAGTGTCTGGGTAAACAGAAGAATAAAATAAATTAGAAGACAGAACAGATGATCAATTAAATGTTTTCTAACAATTAAGAAGAATATGTCCATTCCAAGAGGAAGATAGTTCTCTACAGAAAACATTAAGCAGCAGAATATGAAATGCAAGTAATTTTATTTCATATAAAAGCAGAGACAAAACCTAAGTTTCATCTTAAATGCAGACTACTGCATAGCTCCCTGGAGTCAGCCTCCTTGCCATGCACAGAGGCCCAGTGACAAGTAGAGAGGCTCTCCTCTCACTCCATCACCTTACATTTAAGGAAAGATGGAAAAGTCTAAAGAAGCAAAAAGAAGGTCCAAATGTATGTCAAAAATAAATTCTAGACAATAGGTTTTCCTCAAGTAAAGGCTGGACAGACAACGTTTTGAATTCTTGCTGGTCCAAAGCTATATAATCTAAATCAGCGCTCTTGGGTTATTTAATAAATTGAGGACAGCAGACACTTGTACTTGTGTATGTATGAGAATGACAATCCAATAGTGATACATTATCATCTGAACATCAAACCTCATTGCAGAAGATGGGAGTCATAGGAAGGGTAGAAAAATTGGGCTAAATTTGTAATTTATACATAGTCTGAAAAGTGCCTTTTAACTAAATAATCTCTAGTATCTTTATGGTCTATGGTCATTTTTTTCCCTTCTCAGAAATTCCAAATAATGAGCAGAACTATTACAATGAACAGAACTAATACAATGGAGACTTCTGGTTGGTCAGGTGTTTACTAGATAAAATTTCTCTGCAGGAACTTAATAGCCAAACTTAGAATACCATCATTTAGGGTATCTTAAATAACTCATTATCAGAGACTCCAAATTTATGAAGTGTCAACAAGCATCAAAACAAGAAAAAATTAACTAATGAAGTAAGCTCAGACAAAAATTTTTTGTTACTCAAACATTCTTCCCTTTTAACAGGAATCTATATCCCCAAGTCAGGGTGTCAAAGTCTTTCAGAGAGAATCACAGGCAAAGACACTGATAAATTATCAGATAGAACTGTATCTGCTAACAACTAGAGAATAAAAACCTCAAAAAGCCAAGGCTTGGTGGCTCATGCCTGTAATCCCAGCATTTTGGGAGACTGAGGCAGGAGGATCTCTTGATCCCAGGAGTTCGAGACCAGCCTGAGAAACACAGCGAGCCCTCGCCTCTACAAAAAATGAAAAAATTAGCTGGGAGTGGTAGTGTGCACCTGTAGTCCCAGCTACTTTGGGAGGCTGAGGCAGGAAGATTGCTTGAGCCCCGGAGTTCGAGACCAGCCTGAGAAACACAGCGAGCCCTCGCCTCTACAAAAAATGAAAAAATTAGCTGGGAGTGGTAGTGTGTACCTGTAGTCCCAGCTACTTCGGGAGGCTGAGGCAGGAAGATTGCTTGAGCCCCGGAGTTCAAGGCTGTATTGAGCCATGACGATGCTACTGCACTCTACCCTGGGATATGGAGCAAGACCCTGTCTCTCCCCCGCCCCGCCCTACACACACAGCCTGAAAAAGAAGAAGACACATAGACAGGAATAAAAAAAGAAGAGAAAACTGACAAAGCTTTTTATATATTTCTTAATCACCCTGTTTACTATATAAGCTATTCATTGGCCTAGCCTACAATTTTACTTTAAAAACTGTTCCTCCTCCCAAAAAGGTTAACACTTGATTCTTTCTTGAAATAGCATATTAGTTGCTACTATAACCTAACTCATGTTAACTATAAACTTATTTTCATAATTTTAGTTTCATTTTACCCACTTAAAGTCCCAAAATAAACTTTTATTTGCTATGAAATTTTGATTCCCATTTTAAATAGTGATCTATCATCCTGGGATAATAAAGACTTCTTGAACTAAATAGTAGTCTAACAAAATATAGTTTCACAAACATTTTACATAAATTTGTGAATACATATGAATTTAACAAGAAAGTAGGACATTAGCAAAATCTTTTAAAGCTACTAGAAGTTAACATATATTCTCACAAAATATTCCGTGATATTAGTGAGAGAATACATGGTCCCCAACTTACAATGGTTTGACTTCTATTTTTTGACTTTACAATAGCATGAAAGCCATATGCGTTCAGGAGAAACCATACTTAGAATACCCATAAAATCATTCTGGTTTTCACTTTTACTACAGTATTCAATAAATTACATGAGATATTCAACACCTTATTATAAAATAGGCCTTGTTATATGATTTTGCCTAACTATAGGCTAATGTAAGTGTTCTGAGTGTGTTTAAAGGAGGCTAGGCTAAAGCTATGATGTGTGGTAAGTTGAGTGCAGTAAAGGCTTTTTTTGGAGACAGAGTCTCACTCTGTTGCCTAGGCTAGAGTGCAGTGGCATGATCACGGCTCACTGCAGCCTCAACCTTCTGGGCTCAAGCAAGCTTCCTACATCAGCCTACTGAGTGGCTAGGACTACAGGCATGCACCACCATGCCTGGCTAATTTTTAAAAAATTTTTTTGCAGAGACAGGGTCTCGCCATGTTGCTGAGCCTGGTCTCAAACTCCTGGGCTCAAGCGATCCTCCTGCCTCGGCTTCCCAAAGTGCTGGGATTACAAGTGTGAGCCAGCACGCCCAGCCAAAGCATTTTGTACGTAACAATTTTTTCCACTTATGATGGGTTACTGGGATGTGGCCTCATCACAAGTCAAGGAGCATCTGCACTGGATTACCTTGAACATGGCTCAGACCAAGTGCATCCTATTTCAGTTCACAATATTTTTACAGGATTATTTCATTATCTTCACTAAGACTTTTAAACATTAGATCTAGATAATCACTGCCATAATATCAAATGAATATTTCAAGAATAACTAATAAAGGGGATTAATGAGAGCTACATGACAATGAGGGCAATATTATCATGACACTCTGTTTTTTATTATAATTGGCTAAAATTTAAGATAATAAACTGATAGAGAATTAAATGGTTTACACAGGGGTTGAATAGACATCCTTACCTGAATGAGACTATCTATATACACTTCACACTCCAAAAGAGTTGTTTACCGAACATGTATCCTTTCTTTCCATTAAGCAAGACACTACTCCAGCCAGAGAAAAAGGGTAAAGACAGAACAAAGAGAGCACTAGTACCTCCCTGGGAGAAATGTAAACAGCAGGTAAGTGGGCCAGACTGGAATGAAAAAGTTTATGAATAATAGGATTTATCTTTGGGTTCTAGCACATAAATGTTTTGGAAGTATCCCTCTAGAAGTATGTGTAGGTGGTCATTGACAAGGTGGGGTGGGTGATAAGACTGCATGCCTTTGAGGGATGGTGAGTGATAATGGTCTAGCAGAGATGAGGGCAGACCAGACTAATGTTTTGTTGGTTTAATAAAATAAGGGCAGATCAAATGCTTTCCATGTCTAGACTATTCATGCATTCCCAATATCATGTCTAGAAACAGTTTCTCTCACCTCAAAATGATCCAAGTTCCATGTCTCCATTCAGGCAATAACTGTTCTCTACTGTGTTTTACTGTTATTTATTTGCAGGTCTTAATTCTCCTAATAGGTCATATGCTTCTTGAAAGTATCCACACCTCAACTCTTACAGCACTTCACTCAGTGCTCAATGAATTTCAATGGATACACTAGATTTCTACTCTAAAGCTATCATAACACAGGTAAAAATATATAATTGAAGCTAAGAATTGGTATGCATAAGATAGAGATTATAAAGAACATGGTATTCACTTAAAAAGAAAGTAATGGGGCTGGACAAGGTGGCTCATGCCTGTAATCCCAGCACTTTGGGAGGTCAAGGCGGGCGGATCACTTTGAGCTCAGCAGTTGGAGACCGGCCTGGGCAACATGGCAAAACCCTGTCTCTACAAATAAAATACAAAAAAATTAGCTGGGCGTGGCGGCGCACACCTGTAATCCCAGCTACTCAGGAGGTTGTGGCTGTACAATCACTTGAGCCTGGGGAGTAGAGGTTGCAGTGAGCCAAGATCGCGCCACTGCACTCCAGCCTGAGTGACAGTGTGAGACCCTGTCTCAGAAACAGAAAAAGATGGCACACATGGCCTAGATTGTACTTTTTACAAAATCTGATGACAGTTATTATTTTTGGTGGTAACTGATGCTTGCCAATATGCCCTGAAAGATGAATGCACAGCCAGAAGCCTTTACATGCATGCGAAGATTGTGCTCTGATCTACTGTTGCAACCACTCTTTTTAGGAAATCACCATTTGTCTCTCAGCCACCTGTTGACCCAAAGTCACTGCTCAAAGAGCTCATTTCCAATGGTATCACAGTGGGATGGCCTGGGGCTACTGCTTCCTGCTAGACCACAAATATCCCATTTGAAGCAAGATTTTTTTGTCTCCCCAGAACAAGCAAAAAGTTCTTTTTTACCTTCCCCTTTTTACCTTCCCTTTATGCCTGCCCATACAATGACTGCTAAAGTTCCCAGCTGATATGCATGTGTTTCATATAACTAGCACATCAGAGATGGATTACATCAAATACTACTGCATCTATCCTGGAGCAAGTCCCTTTTTGTTATTTAATGTTTGCTAAGTCTCTGAGGTGAGGGTGATGAAACTGTTCATAAATATAGAGGCTGGTGTCTTACATCACTTAGGGGATGTGTGCTGATGAAGGTAAGTTATGACTGCTATTTCCATACTTCTGATTAGATATCAAGATTGATGCTGTGTTGATACTTCTTACACCTAGACCATAGTTTTTCAAATAGCAGGCTCTGACTTATTAGTGGTGAAGTCAATCTATTTGATGTCACAATAGGTATTTATATGAACAGGAGAGAACAGAAAGTAGAGAGCTTCGCATTCATATAATAAAGAAGTTCGTGACATTTTTGCTTCATTTACATATAGTGTTACATATATGTGCGGACACTGGGTTAGGATATGAAATATATTTCGGCCGGGCGCGGTGGCTCAAGCCTGTAATCCCAGCACTTTGGGAGGCCGAGACGGGTGGATCACGAGGTCAGGAGATCGAGACCATCCTGGTGAACACAGTGAAACCCCGTCTCTACTAAAACTACAAAAAACTAGCCGGGCGAGGTGGCGGGCGCCTGTAGTCCCAGCTACTCGGGAGGCTGAGGCAGGAGAATGGCGTGAACCCGGGAGGCGGAGCTTGCAGTGAGCTGAGATCAGGCCACTGCACTCCAGCCTGGGCGACAGAGCGAGACTCCGTCTCAAAAAAAAAAAAAAAAAAAAAAAAAAAAAAAAAAAAAAAAAGAAATATATTTCTAGTGTGGGTCTCAGTCCAAAAAGTCTGAAAAAAAATGTTGTCTAGAGCACCTTAAAGGCCACACCTATTTTTGTCAAGAGTTTCTCTATTTGGCTATCTTTGGATGGCCAACAGTCTAGAGTTTAAAACTAATGAACTACTGAAATGCATTATTTTAAACTTTCTTGCCCAGCATGGGGTAATTTTACAACTCTGTCTGAAATGGTCCGGATATGATGAAGGCCCCTAAGCATAGTATTTCTTCTTAAAAAGCTTTTATTCTCCCAATGCATTATTCTAAATATAAAATCAATCCCTCAATATATCCTTGTATTTCTAATTCTGACTAGGAGCTGGAGATGACAGTAACCAATACTGAAATCTTTCACATAGTACTTGCTATTTGTGTGGACCCCCAGGAGTATTTACTTGAAGCCAGTTTTTAAATTTTAATAATATTTAGAAACAGCGTAAACAACATTTCTTCTAACCAGCCTTTGGAGCAAGATTTCCAAAGCTGACTGCAACCTTAAAATAAAAAGATGAATTTTCTAATATCGTGAGATTTGAAAAGATCCACATAAAAGGAACTAAATGTTTGAAAGTAAAGCATAAGAAATAAGCTATATTCACTTTGAGACTGTGACTTCAAAATATCAGGAATAGACAGTGTCTGACCAGCTAGATCCCACTTCTTCCACACTCTATTTATAAAAACTTTATACAGAAGGAAAAATACATATATACAGATATATATACATATATATATATCTACCTTCACTGTCCTTGAATTTCTTGATTGCCACAATTTCATGTGTTTCCTGCAAGGGAAAAGAAAGCAGAAGGAAAGTCATTCTCCAGTGTTTTTCCGACTGGGGATTCCAATTGCCTGGGGGTATATTCTGGGACAGAGTAGCAAGAAGCCAGAGTGTCAAAAATACATAATCTTCCTCTCCCCCGCCACCCCTCATTTCTTGGTTCCAAAATTCTCTTTCTTATCACCCCACAAACATTGTCAAGGAAGGAAAGGAAGAAAGGGAGAGGGTGTGGAGCAAAGAGCAGATATGGTGACGGAATATGCTTAACTCATAAATCATTAGTGTCAATGTCTTGAGGATACTCAAAAGTGCCAGGATGAGTGGCAGACTCTCATCTGTACTGCCCTCTGAAGTCCAGAGACACATTTTAATTGGCCTTCTAAGACCAAGAAAGGGCCTCTCCAATACACAGTAGTTGCTGGTAGCAGAATGCTAACAAGCATATCTAATTTTCTCCAGCTCGTCCCTATTGATGGTCATTGCAAATCCAAAGTGAGATAAACATTCCATCACCAAATACCAATCATCACCTTCGTCCTGCCCTTATTTATCTCTTCTCAACAGAAGAGATAACAGAATTCTGCCTTAAAAGAAAATATGAAAATCTTTTTTGTTGTTTTTGGTTGGGAGGAAAGAAAATAAGGGCTGGAAAGGAAATGGAAATGCTAAGAACTAAGTACCACTAAACTAAATAACTTGTATCCAATTCTGGTATATAAAAGCAATAAAAAAGCTTTTGGCAAAATAATTAATATAAATTCTTCAAAGCCAACATGTCATATGAAAGCCTTCTGAATGACTCAGGCCTGTTCTTTTTTACTCTAAGTGGGGACACTTTCAGATCAAATCTTTTAATATTCAATAAAACGTCCCTGCATCAAAACAAAGACTTTAAAATTAAACGCAATACCAGGCAAGTGCTATAAATTATGGAGGAAAAAGACACTTAAAGGTACTGTGTTTTTGTTTTTAATGAAGGAATAGGATTGTAGGGTACAGACAACTTACTTGTACGTATAGGGTACAATTTATTTGTACATTAATGCATCTTCTGACTTAAAGAAACTCCTTCTTCCAGGTATTTTATTATTGGGAAGGAAGAACTGCCAATTTTAAGTAATGCAGAAGATGATCAGCTAGAATATTATCCCACGTAGTACAAAGGTGACTCTTTTATATACGCTACTCTCCCATAATACATTGATATCATGTTCTTACCCAGCTCCTTTTCTAATGGCTCTAGCTAGCAATCTACCTACAGCATAACTGAAAGACCAGACCCTATCAGGAACCTCCTCTTGCTTTTCTCACAGCACAAAGGTGTAGCCTCCAGGAATAGAGAAAAACTGCACATATCTCAAATGAATATTGTTCCAGGTAGTGTTCCATCTTATATTCCACTCTAACTGAAAGACTCCCACATACATTTCTTTCATTGCATCCTAGGCATTAAAATTTTGTCTGATTTTATAAAAGATTTTACTCAGTTCAAAACGGTCCACTGATGTGACTACAAATTTAAATTTGTAACTGGCACATTTATACCACCTTGAATAAATTCATTAGTTATTTTTCTCTGGCATCTCATAAATACAATTTACTGTATAAAGCGACGGCTAATGGGGGTCAAATAAAATTTTTATTCTTTTATTTATCCTTTCAAGAATACCACGAAAATCCTCTCTCCTCAAAACTCACTCTCTCCGCCTCCCCCAATATGGTTTATGTATTTACTTAAAGAATGAAGTCGAACAGATGAAGTTTTCTACATTAAACCAATTCAGTGTTTAGTGAAAAACACATGCAATTAAGAGAAGATGCTGGAAAGAATTTAACATTTCACATGTATTCAAACTGCTTATAAAAATAATATAAACTCATTACAGAAAATACAAAAAGAATATAAAGGGTACAAAAAGGATATAGAGAAGACATTTACAAAATTAACTCTTGCTAATATTTTGGTATATTTTCTTCTAGTAAATTTTTCTCAAATGGTAGTAGTAATACTGGATATCTTATTGTATGTTGTTTTTATTTCACTTGATATTATATAAGCAACATTTCAAGCTGTTATTTTTAAAACCACCATTTTTCATGGATGGCTATTTAACAAGTCTATTAATGAACATACTTCAACATCTGCATCTGTATTTCCACAGAGTAAATTCTATAAGTGAT
This sequence comes from Macaca fascicularis, assembly GCF_037993035.2. NCBI lineage: Eukaryota > Metazoa > Chordata > Mammalia > Primates > Cercopithecidae > Macaca > Macaca fascicularis. The sequence goes on along the minus strand of NC_088395.1, from coordinate 18,434,110 downwards.
ATAATTGGTTCAAAGGGTATGAATGTTAAAGGTTCCCAATATATACTGATAAACTGACATCCAAAAAAACCGTCATGTCACAGTTCCCTTCAGCAGTGTATGAGAATATTCACTCTACACCCATTGCCAAAACAAAATAAAATCATTAAAAAAAAAACTTCTCTGGCATTCAATGAGATTAGAGAAGTTTTCTTCTAATAAGTGAAATCCGGTCCCCCAGGGTTAATATTTTCTTGCTGATTCATGGATGATAACTTATTGCCAAATTCTGTTACAAATCTTTTCCCCAGGTTGTTGTGCTCGCTAGAGTTTTGTTGTTGTTGAATATAAATTATTACAAAGTCAAGTTTACTGATACAGGCATTTGTAATTATGTCCATTACTTTTGTGCTCAAAGTCCTTACTTAGCCTGAGCATGGTTAATATTCATCTGCATTTATGTATCTTGATATTTTAATTATTTCTTTCCTTAAATCTTTATTCACTTGTAATTTATTTTAATATATGACATGGTGAGGGAATCCAGATTTAATATAATTTCTAAACACTAAACCAATTTTCCCAATACCCTTTACCAGATATTTTTAGTTGTTACATCTTAGCATCCTTACATATAGATACTAGATGTGCTTTCAGAGCTTTCTAGTGGACTCTAGCCTAGTCTAGTATAGGCTACTGATCTGTTCTTACACCAGAACCAGTGTTTAAAGTATTGTGACCTTCAACTGTTTTAAATTAATCTGAGGTTATCGACACTGATTCTTCTTATACCATTTTGTTAAATATATTTATTTTTGAGAGCAGGGTTTGACTGTTGAATTTAATTTGTAATTATAGATACATGAGCTATAATATTTTATTTTTTTTTACATATTCAGTTTGCTTCACTGTTTACCACCAGTCCTTTTCTTGTATGGTTTATACATATTTGAGTGATTGATTTGCATTCATGTTTTGCTCAGCCAGAGTACATCTTTGAAAGATTTTCTGACAAAGTGTCTTATTTTCCAAGTCTTTGCATTTTTGAACATCTTCACATATACATGGCAACTTGATAGGCACGGAATTCTTGGGAAGGCAACCTTTTATTCTTCAGAGTCACTGGAAGCTTAAGTGCACCATAAAGCCCTGGAAAATGCCATTCACATCACAGACACCAGAGTCTATATGCTTATTAAAGCAACTTAATGCAGGTAGGAATAAAGTGTCTTCTTGTAACAAAATCTATATACTAAGATATTTTTCCAAGAAGAAGGAAATTAAGGGTCTAAAAAGAAGGACTGCCATTTTCTAACATAAAGAAATTATAATACTGTCACATAAGGCATCAAATGGGGAACAATGACCTGACAGTCTCTGGTATTTGTAGCAGAAAAGAAGTATGAGGCCTATTTGGATTTTGTTCCAATATAGATCACTTCTTTTTTCTCCCTAAATACTGTTAGAACTTTTCCTTTTCCTTGAAATAAAAATTTTAAATTATTCGGAAAATATTTAGAGGAGTGTGTGTGAGTGTGTGTATGTGTATTTTTTGAATCAATAATACCTGGAAATCAATGAAATTAGAAAAGTCTCCTTATAGCAACCTTATATGTTGTTTCTACTCCTATTTTTCTATTATTTTCCACCACAAACCTTACAACTTTTAGGTTGGATCTTTCATAATTGTTTAGTATGTTTTGTACTAAGTTTTTGTACTTAGTATGCAACGTTCATGATTGCATCATCAGCACCTAGAATAGCAGGCACATAGTGGGTGTTCGATAAATATTTAGTAAATGAACATTAATGAGTTCAAAAGTGCTACACAATTTTGTTTTATCCATTTAAGGCTTCTTTCACTTGTCTTTATCTCAGCCAACTTCTGCATTTTTTGCCTTGTTTAGCTTATTCACTCTCTGTAGAGGTCTTATCTTCCTAGCTTTCTTTTGGGAGACTAAGCAGATGTCTTAACTTTATTGGTTTGTTAGAAAAAGTCATTTTCAGAACCATGTGTTGCTTCTAAATCTTCACAGCAATGTTTTATCTTCCCCTATCTTTTCATAGTGTTTTCTCTGCTCCACCCTTTAAAACTCATTCTTACTAAGATGGAAAGAGATCCACCAGGACTGGCATTTGGCCTCAACTTGAACTTCAAATATGAACTGATGCACCCTGAGCCCGATTTTAGAACCTGGCTCACTAGCACATATCCTTCCCATTGGGGTTGGCTGGTCTGAGGTTAAACTGCCTGGGCAGGGTTCTCTGAATAAGAAGAGCACATGCCATTAGCTGTTTACCTCATGGCATTCTGGAGACCACATTTCTAAGCACAGCCTCTTTTCCCTCTACCTTCACCACACTTTGCCACGGGGGACTCTGAATCCTAGGATAGTACATGCCTTTTCCAATCCTTCCTTGCTTCTTCCCTTACTATATTTAGGACATTTTGGTCTCTGCAAAGATCTGGAAATGCAGATGCTAATGCAGGCTAGTAGGGGGCTGAGAACTCCAGCTCCAGCGGTGTCAGATTATGGTTAACCTCAGTGAGATGGTTGCTTATTTTTCAGTTCCTGTGAGCATGGGTCCAAGGCATTTCCTACTCCCTTTGGATATCTGGCCTGATTTGGGTTCATAAAGTAGGATAAACAGCATGATGTTCAAGAGTATGCTTTCAACCCAGTACTGCTAATAAAATTAATTCTCCCTGGACTTTGCTAGCAATCTTCGATGTTTAGTTTATTAATTTGTAAAACTTCATGGGTATTTAATGGAGAGGTAGGAAGTAACACGCCAAGCTTTATTACTTATTCTACCACCACCCTGAGATGCTATATATAATAAAGGTGTAGACAAAGAGAAAAACATACAAAAAATAACTCTGAAAAACTTGTTTTGAATTTAATTTATTCATAAAAGCATACCATTGCCCCCACAACGTCTGCAACAGAATGTCACCAGCTGTAGTTAGCAAGATAGGCATAGTTTGCTACTTGTTTCAGTGTCTTTATTTAAAATATGAGGTATTTAAAAGCTGACATCTTAAGCAATAAACTAAGAATGTTATCAAATATATCAGTAATCTATGAATGATAATTCTATGCCTCACCCTTAATTCTACCTTAAAATTGGAATTGTATTATGTATTTTGGAACACAAACAGAAAGACTAGGTAACTTTAGATAAAGGTTCCTGGATTGTACTACCGTCTCCATGAGTAAACAAACCATATCAAGGCATTTCACATTTCCCAGAATAAATTTCCCCAGCTGGAAAAAAAAAAAATCAGAAAGAGAATAAAAAATAAATGTTATGAGTACTAACAAATAGAAATATCTGGAGAGCCTATAGTTCCTTCAATATTCTCAAGATCTCTACCCCATAAAAATCAAGCCTCAATCACTAGAGACTCATACTAGACAGAGAGACTTATAACCATCAACTCACTTGCGTTGCTGATTGTCTAAAGTTTTGGGTCATTGTTTTATTAGCAGTATTAATTGTCCCTTACTTAAGATTCTGGCAAAGCAACTAACTGGTATTAACAGCCATACAATTTACTAAGTTATTTTAAAATGCAGTTATATAACTTAATTATGCTCTGGAACAGTGAATTCTTTAAACTGATCATACACTGTATAAGGAAGTAGCAGGAGCCTTATTTTTCAAATCTTTTGCTAAGTTAAAATATCCAACAGGTATCATGAAACAGAACAGAATAAAATACTCTTTTATTCTCCTATTCACGGATTACGCCATTTCAAAAGGTTATAACAGTTATTCCTCGGTATCTACAATGATATAGAGGGGGCCACTGGTTCCAGGATCCCTGAGGATACCAAAATCCATGGATGCTCATCCCTGACATAAAATGGCATAGTATTTGCATATAACCTATGCACATTCTCCTATATACTTTAAATTATCTTTTGATTACTTACACTACCTAGTACAATGTAAATGCCATGCAAATAAATAGTTGTAATACTGTGTTATTTTTATATGTATTTTTATTGTTGTATTTTTAAATTTTTGTTTGTTTTTCTGAATATTTTCGATCCTCAGATGGTTGAATTCATCAATGTGGAACCTGCTGATATGGAGGGCCGTCTGTAGTCTACAATTCGTTTTCTAATTACTCTCTGAGGAAGTGTTTTCTTGGGAGAAATTCTTTATTTCATCATCCAAATAGCAGGGAATGTAACTTGATAACTAAAGTATTGTAAATATTTCTGTTCACGTTTTATTTGCAAATATCCTGTCTGCTCCCTGGGCATAAGTAAAACCCTACAAACATAGAAACTACTACTTTATTGTTTCTCAGCCTTTTGGCTAAGATCAAGTGAAATTAGTACTTTTTTTTTTGAGACAGAGTCTTGCTCTGTTTCCCAGGCTGGAGTGCAGTGGCGTGGTCTCAGCTCACTTCAACCTCCACCTCCCAGATACAAGCGATTCTCCTGCCTCAGTCTTCTGAGTAGTTGGGATTACAGGCACACGCCACCACACCCAGCTAATTTCTGTATTTTTAGTAGAGACGGGGTTTCGCCATGTTGGCCAGGCTGGGAAACTACTACTTTATAGACCAGTATGGTCCCTGAAAAAGTAAGCTTCATTTTAAGTTATTATTTTTAAGTACTTTTGTGCCCAGCCCCATGCTAAGTGCTTCCCGTGGATTATCTCACTTAATTCTCAATTCATCATTCTGAGGAGGATCTTATGCTCATTTTACAGATGAGGATACTGAGTTTTAATGAAGTTCCATAATTTGTCCCATGATCACACAGCTAAGACGTAGCAGAGCTGAGATTTTAAACCCAGGAAGACTGATTCTGAATGCCATTTCTCAACCATAATCATGCTATACTGCCTTTGCAAGCCATGTATGTAAATTTTGTTATAGAAAATGATTCTGAAACACACAAACACACATCACCGAGGAGAAATGTTAGTACCAATGAACATTTCTAAATAGTTTTCTAATAATATGTTATAATATTTATACACTTAAAAGAACAGGCAAATATTTCATTACTTCCATCTTTATCTTTTTTACTGTGTAAACCTTCTAAAATAACTTAGTCCAAAAGTATTTATCTTTACATTATAAGTAAAATTATAAAATGGGAGGAAATTCAAGCACAGGATACATTCTATAGCAGGTAAATTATATCAGAGCTAACATGCATTTGCCAAGTACTATAGAAATATAAAATACCATCCATGATATTTATTCAGTGATAAAACCTAGATTTCTCCAGGAAATTCCTTAGAGATCTTGACTTATATTATTTATTATTTGAAAACTACCATAGTTTGTCAATACTAAAAGTTAGATTTACTGCTAAGTTTTAGTACTTCAGACCAAATCTCACACACAAAAAATCTATACCAAAGAAAAAAAGCATTTCAATCAGTCAACTAACAAATGTTTATTGGACCTCTGCTTTATGTAAGGTTTTCTTTTGTATCCTGTGTTTGACATGAGTGAGTAAATGAAGCTGTCTTATATACATAGAAGTTTACAACCTGGTATGTAATAAAAAATGCATGACAAAAGCTAAAAAGTATAACAAATGTTATATGATATGCCGCAGGAGTTCAAAAAAGATCATGCAAATATACAGAAAAAAATGTATATCCCCTTCAGATTTAACAGTTGATAATATTTTGGCTTATTTGCTATGGATCTCTTGCCTTTTGAAACGTAAAATGCCAAAAAATAAAAGTTCATTCATTCCCATTCCCTCTACCCAGAGGTAATTTCTATCCTGAAGCTGATATGTATCATTCCCACACATTTTTATCACTACAAATGAATTTGCCCATAAATTGTATTGCTTTGTGCACTAAAAATCATGCAACTAGCATATGTTATTGCATGTACCTTTTTTCAACCACTTAAAAAAATACAATCTGTATCTGAGATTAAAATCTAAATCTAGTTAAAGGGTTCTCCCTTGGGGGGTGACCATGCTCCCCCCCAAGACATCTGGGGACACTTTTGGTTGTCACATAGGCTGGGGGCACTACTGGGATCGAATGAGTAAAGACCAAGAGTGCTGCTAAACATCCCACAATGCACGGGACAGTCCCTACAACAGTCCCAGCCCCAAATGTCGACAGTGCTAAGGGTAAGAAACTCTGCTTGAGTTTATTCATTTTAACCATTTTGTGGTATTTCCCTATAAACATTCCCCCTTAAAAATGTGAGAATGCCATGGTATGTGTATACCTATCTAACAAACCTACATGTTCTGCACATGTACCCCACCCCAGAACTTAAAGTATAATAAAAAAAAATTTTGAGAATGATCACTTGTTGAGGAGATCAGGTAAAGCTTTACTGAAAAATTAATATGCTATGAAAGAAAATTTTAATTGAAAAAGAGAAGATTAAAAGATCCATTCTCCAAAAATTATTAAAATTATCACAGCACTAAAATGTCTACACTCATTTTATAAAACAATGATTACTTTTATAACTTTTGTAATATGGTTCTATTAAAATATTATACCATGAAATGGCCAGGCACAGTGGCTCACGCCTTAATCCCAGAACTTTGGGAGGCCGAAGCGGACAGATCACCTGAGGTCAGGAGTTCGAGACTAGCCTGGCCAACATGGCAAAACCTCATCTCTACTAAAAATACAAAAATTAGCCCGGCGTGATGGTGTGGGTCTGTAATCCCAGATACTTGGGAGGCGGAGGCAGGAGAATCACTTGAACCTGGGAGGCAGAGGTTGCAGTGAGCTGAGATCACGCCACTGTACTCTAGCCTGGGCAATAGAGTGAGACTCCGTCTCAGGGAAAAAAAAAAAAAGACAGTGAAATATACCAAAAGGTATACTGAAAACACATTTCCTTTTTTTTGTAAAAATTTCAGGAATGTTTTACATTTGGCCAAAAACAATTTAGTGGAGTCCTACCAAGTCTATACCAATACATGGCAAAACTGCCTATTAAGGTTCACATGATGGAGTTATTATTACAGGAAACACTGATGTAAACTCTAACCTGCTCATAATTAGAATTAAATGGTACACTAAGAGTACTTTAAGAAAACTTATAATTTAGAAAGCATTACAAGAAAAACCATGTATTTACTTCATGTACAGTCTCTAAAAAGAGGATAGTCTTATGAAAATACTAATACTTTTTCAAGAACATGAGACAGCAGGTAGCAAAAAAGGAAGATGTGAGAAGTGGGATCTCACAAAGAGACTTTGCATATAAAATGACTGCCTTCCGGGCGGATCACTTGAGGTCAGGAGTTCGACAACAGCCTGGCCAACATGGTGAAACCCCATCTCTACTAAAAATACAAAAAAATTAGCCCGGCATGGTAGCACACGCCCGTAGTCCCAGCTACTTGGGAGGCTGACACATGAGAATCGCTTGAATCCAGGAGGCGTAGGTTGCAGTGAGCCGAGATCACGCTACCACACTCCAGCCTGGCTGGGCAGACAGAGTGAGACTCTGTCTCCAAAAAAAAACCACAAAAAACTGCCTCCAAGCCAAGTCAGTGATAAATTTCCAACACAACAACTCTGTTTTCTCATTATTTCCAGTAAGACATAAAATCTCTTCTACCATCTCTGGGCTGGATCTGCCCTCCATGCATCTTTTATTGAGATGTAAAATGAGAATGTATGAGTGTAAAATATTCAGATAGAACGCCTAACCATTCCCGCATCTTCCCCTACAAAACCTGGGCCTGTCTCCTGTCCCATATATCTCAGTGAACACTAGCCAGAAATTTGGGATCACTGCTGACATCTCCCCTGTCTGCACCACCAAATCCAAATCCATCCAGTCTATCACTAAGTGCTGTTGGGTTTTGCCTCCTACATTGTTTTCAAATGGGTCCACTGTCCTGTACCTGAATGCTCCTCCTACCCCTGGTCAAGCCTTTGGCACTTTCACCATGAGTACTGCCACGGCCCTTCTGATAATGTTCATCCCCTCAGCAACTAGGTTCTTCCTTGGGAAAGGAAATCTGATTTCGAACTCCACCATTCCCCTTAAAATTCTCCCAAACTCCACTGACCTGACGACTCTGTCGCAGCTGCTCCACATAGCAGGCCAGGTAGCTCTGCCGCCTCCTCTCCCTAGGTCTCCCTTGCTTGCTGAGTCACGTCTCTCCTTGCCACGTTCTCTACTGCCTTAGGGTCTATTCCCTTTGTTCGTGCAAGCTTTGCCCTCCCTTGCTCACTCAATCCTCTCTCATCCCCCAGATCCTGGCTCAATCAATCCTCACTTCCTCAGAGGAGCCTTCCCACAGCTCCTTGATGAGATCTGAAGGCCCTGTGGTGTTCTCTCAGCAAGAGCCTCTTCTTTATAACTTGCATTAAAGTTCCACCTTTACAGATTTACATGATCACTTGATCAAGGTCTGACTCTACCACTAGACTGCAAGCTTGTAGTTAAGAAATAAATGTATAACTGGTCCAAAATGTGCTCAGCAAAAAAGGACAAGAGCTAGTGCAAATGTCTTACTGTATTGTGTCGCCAATGTAAAACATATATCCTGCTGGCCTGGCTCATTCTTCTCTTTGGATATCAGTTACTAATTCTACCACAGCCTAACACAGAAGCACTTTTTCCTGCCACAATTTTAAAAAGAAAAAGACATTCCTTGATATATAAGGAAAAACCAACCAGCCAAGAACACAGAATACAAATATATACATTTCAGGTTTTTTTCTTTTTCTTGTTTTTTTTTTTTTTTTGAGATAGAGTCTCGCTCTATCGCCCAGGCTGGAGTGCAATGGCACAATCTCGGCTCACTGCAACCTCCACCTCCCAGGTTCAAGCAATTCTCCTGCCTCCGCCTCCCGAGTAGCTGGGATTACAGGCGCACACCACCATGCCCAGCTAATTTTGTATTTTTAGTAGAGACAGGGTTTCACCATGTTAGCCAGGCTGGTCTCAAACTCCTAACCTTGTGATCCACCCGCCTGGGCCTCCCGAAGTGCTGGGATTACAGGCATAAGCCACCGCGCCTGGCCACATTTCGGTTTTTTTTAAGGACAGATTCCCTAGGAGACATATTAGATCTGTTTTTCTATGCTTTAGAAAGTTTCGGAAGGGTATGGTGGCTCATGCCTATAATCCCAGCACTCTGGGAGGCCGAGGCGGGCAAATCGCTTGAGCCCAGGAGTTTGATACTAGCCTGGGCAACATGGTAAAACCCTGTCTCTACACACACACTACAAAAGATTAGCTGGGTGTGGTGGTGCACACCTACAGTCCCAGCTACTCAGGAGGCTGAGGTGGGAGGATCTTTTGGGCCAGGAAGGTTGAGGCTGCAGTGAGCCGAGACTCTGCAACTGTGCTCCAGCCTGAGCAACAGAGTGAGACTCTGTCTCAAATAATAATAATAATAATAATAATAAGTCAAGGTATCTAGTAAGGCTATGAGACTTGGGGCCACCTAGATGGCTGACATTTGAGTGCCACAAATGTGAGAACAAAACCAAATGAAAGTCTTGGACCACTTAATTGATAAATGCAAACAAACCCACATATCCAGAAATCCTTTGTAAGTAGTTTAATATGCTCCATTATAACTATTATAGAGAGTATCAGCCTGAAGGGACGATGGCTGATAATGCCAAAGAAGGAACTAAGAGGGCTAGTTTACACAGAACTATACACTAAAAATGGGTACATCTTACTGTATGTAAGTGGGTAATTCAAGATGAATCACTTAAAAATAATTTACCTCATAGTTCCAGGACTAATATAAATTTACTACCCTATGTTCATATTATAGATTAGGTAATTAATAAAATGTTCAAAAAGTAAAATATAGTTATCAAAATGAAAAATGAGACATTCAGAGAACAATTTTCCTTAATCCCTCTGGCAGAAAATACCAACTATTTTCAATGGAAAGAGAGAAAGGTGAACTTTCAAAACAATCTAGCTCCATACTTATAGATCATATAAAATTTGACATGCATCTCATTTTTATATAAAACCCAAACCTTCAAACATTATTGCAGATACCCTCAAACCACCTTGTCTATACCAAATTCACAGCAAATTGTCTGCAAATGAATGAGAATTTTGAAGACTACATGGCAGTGATGCCTGTCAGACAGCCTTTCAGTTTAGTATTAACCATCAAGTCTATAATGCAGTTATTGTGAAATTGTGTTACTATTTCATTTTGTCCTTATAACAATGAGATGAAAAAATGAAAATTTCACTTCTAGTGATCAAGTAATTGAGACCACGATGGCATCAGGCATGCCAACTGCAGGCAATCTAAACCTCAGATAATCATTGGACTTAAAAGCTATGTTCCACTGTGAATGAAGAATACAAAATTTAAATTTAAATGCAGGAAATATATCCTCAAAGACTATCTTGCTGTGGCAGGAACAGTAATTTATAGCACACTAAATTTAACCTGTGCCAAGAAAATGTAGCTTTAAAATTTTCTGTAACTGTTTTAACCTTGCTTTTCAAGCCCCCACACTTGACTTTAACTTGCATTATATGGTAGCACAGTCCCTTCTGGTTTATAGTCTTGTTCAGGTAAATGCTCAGTTTTTCAATTTTCTCCCTGCCTCTTCTACCAAGATGGCAGCTGTGGGTATGGATATGGGTGAGGTTACAGAACTTCACTGTAGTAAGGTAGAGATTCTCAGGTCTCCAAGACAAGGTTCCTTATAGGTGTGGACCCCAGACACTGGCCAGATGCTGCTGTTAGAGCTCATGGAGGCCGTAGACTCAGGTGTGCTCTCTTGGCCCAGAGTCCAGGGATCTACCCCAGCTGGTCTGCCTCTAAGTGGTGCCGGAGACATCTAGACTCCTTAATCTCATTTATACCCGAGACCTGGCTCAATCAGTGTCAGCTAGTGTGGCTGTCAGCTACAGTGTGGGTATCAGCTTGCCCCTCAACACATCTTTCCCATTGACAGGTTCACTGGCTCTCAATCCGGCTACCTGGAGTGTGAAGTAACTTTGGGATTTCTCAGAAGCCACTCACCAGCTAAAGGAGGCCTGGCAGTCCTCTTCACCTAACCACAGTATGCTACATTTTCTTCTGCTGTGGCTGCTTACATTGCGTTAAAGCAGCCTTGCAAGACAGTTTCTTCCCTGAGTTACAAGAAGGGGATGGGGCATAAGCTTCCTTCACTTTTGGCTTACCCTCAACCTACCCACCCCCTAAACCTTGAATTTCAGTTCCCTAAGGTGATGGGGGTGGGGAATGACAAGACATATATACCTGACCACCTGCCTGCTCTAACTCTGCCTGTTCTTCCCACATTCCTTTGACACCGGAATGGGCTGTCCTTCATTTCTCCTTTAATACTCAAGGAATTTCCCCTACAAAGTGGCATTCATCCTGCTCTCTTTCCTGGGGACGTGATAAAAGAAAAGATCGGAAGAGAAAAACCAATTTATTGACCAAAGATACATCATCAGGTATTCCAAAAGTATTATCCCTGCTAAATAAAGATTCAAGAATATTGACAGAATAGAAAACAAAGTTTAAAATTATGGACTGATGATCAGCATAAAAATGCATTGTCCAAATGAAGAAAAAAATCTATTGCTCTGTTGAACAAGTGATAGAGCTTGCTAGAGATTCCTTTATCAAGGGAGGGACAGACTGTGCCTTTCTTATGACCAATTGTTTCAGTAAGTTATGTAGAGACCATCGAAGTCAGTATACTTAATTTTTGCAATTATTCATGTATAAACAATGTACAGGTAGTTAACAATAGCATAGCTACTACTGAGCAAGTTGCTCACTGCTTTCTTAGAGCCTGAACAAAAGCCAGACCCATGAGTACATACTCATACATTCTGCTGACGTTAGAGACAGTAGAGCAAAAATGGTAATAAATTAGTGCTCCATAAAAAAAGCTTGATTCTGTTTTGTTATTTTTTGTTATATTTTATTATTTGTTTTATTCATCAACACACTGATGAATTGTGCATGCATGTATATAAAATCTATAAGTCTTAAGATTTGGCAAATACAATATCCTAATTTTACATTTTGTAAGAAATGAGAATACTAAAATTGCAAATAAAGCCAATGCACCAAGGTTTAATTTTTTCCAATTCACAAGAGATATGGCTGTTTTAGAACAGGAACGAGCTTAACAAAACTCCGAAGTTCAAAGAAAACAAACAGCAATTTGGTTCTGTATAACATCTTCGGGCTACCTAGGCACAAGGTGCTCAGGTGCACAATCGCTATGACACTGCTAACATGTGAAACACTGTGAGGTAAGAACAGAAACATAGAAACTCCCTATTCAAGCACTGCGCTGGGTTATCTCTAGGGACCCTGTGACCACACTTTCTGACAGATGTGCTCACAAAGCAGGCAAGGAAGCAGAATAAGACAACTGAAATCTGAAAAAGGTTCCAAGTCACAGCGTTTTGCCGTAACCGTATCTACAGAGAAAAGTGAAAAATACATTCAACGTAGGGTAGTAACAATTTTTATTTTCTTTTCCTAAAATCTAATTTTTCAAAGTATCTAGTTAGGCTTGTAATAACTCCTCATATCTTATTATGCATTGTGAAGAAAACTAGAAAATGCCAGATTTACTTTCTCTTAGCACAGAAAGAGAAGGCTATCAGACATAAATCAGCAGCCCATGCTATTTTTCAAAGAGCTATGTGTAAAATATAATAAGGTTTATTTTCAAATAATCTGATCGATCTTTTATTCTTTAATTCATAGTACCCCCCCACCTTTTTTCTCCTTTTTCCTTTTTGCCTTTGTTAAATGCCCAGGCATGCCTCAATACCAAGCATTATCAATACCAGCTCACATTCCTTCCCTTATTTAAAAAAAACACTTTCTAGCTCATTACAAACACCCCTTCCCCTTCACTTTCTTTTACATCCCCACCCTATCTAAAAAAAAAAAAAAAAAAAAAAAAAAAACACAAATGTTTAACCAACCAAAATTAATTTAAATTATACAACCTAACCCCGGCCAATAAAAAAAAAATTACAAAAACAAAACTTGCATCAAAAATAAAAACTCTTGTGCCCTTTGTTCAAGTATACTCTCATGACAACTGGCCGAAGAGGCACCCCCTCTGTGCAAAAATAAAATTGCTTTGCTAAAAATCCTTTGAACAAGTGTTCAATTTCCTTAAGATTTTAAGCGTTATTCCTAACATATGTCTAGTCTGTCTTACATCCAAGTATCTAGCATTTTATCATACATATATAATTAAAAGTCTGCTCAATTAAACTGTATTATCACACAGGCCTGGAAGAGGAACTGTTTATCACTATCACATTGGCCTGATGACCAATGTACACCACACCTTGAGCACTAAAGCAAAAGGAGGAAGAGACAAAACTCTCAAAAGTTTTGTCTGTTGTCTTGAAACAACAGTGGCATAATTCAATGTTTCAAGAGAATTAGCCAAAGAACACTGTAAACCTGAATGAAATGTTTGTGTCTGGTTACTTGATGTCAAGAACATCACTGAGGCAGTCCAGTTAAAATCCTCTTCAAATAATATTCTCTAAATGGCCTCAGTGAGATCATCAGTTTTGCACATAATGAAAATTTAAAATATTCACAGCTGTTAATCACAGGAATTCAGGAAAAGAATGCTGCATTACACATCATGCAGCCTGGAGGCTTTCGGGATAACGTTCTAATTCCATGCTTTACCTCCTAATTTGCAAGGAAAAGCTCGCTTGCTCATGTCACACCTAATCATTTGCAGTTAGTTTCTCAACTAAGCCTTCACACACACTTGCTTTTATCTGCTCACACTCTGCCTCAAGCATTCATTCTTCATTCATTAATTCATTCATTCAACCAACAAACATTTTTTAAGCTCCTACTATGTAAAAGGCACTGGGAATACACAGATGTTACATTCTGGAGGGAAGAGACATATAACAAGGAAACAAGTAACAGAACAAGATTATCGTAACAAAACAGACAATTCAGTAGAGTACTGGTGCAGTATCTAAGGAAGTGGTGTTTTAGCTTTACTGAAATGACAAGAAGCCAGCCCTTCTACTTCTAGTTCACTCATTTTACTCCTTCAAAACCCTCCTTCAGGAAGCACTGCAGGATCCCCCAGCTTGTTTTGTGTACTGCTCTTTTCGTGATCCCAAGACCCTATTCACACCTCCAGCAAACCACTCACCACAACTGCACTGGAATCTATGCTTTGCCACGCAGCCTCACTTCCCAGCCAGACAATGATTAAGATCCATGAGGGTAGGTGCCTCACTTAACTCTGTGCCCCTGAGACCTAGCAGAAAGGCCCCCACCTGTTCTAAATACCTCTGACGAAACTTACAGTGACCAATAAGAAATGAGACAAAGGACATGCTGGCCAAAGAAGGAAGATACGTAACTTCTTTGGGTGCGATGGCTCACGCCTGTAATCCCAGCACTTTGGGAGGCCGAGGTGGATTACCTGAGGTCATGAGTTCGAGACCACTCTGGCCAAAATGGTGAAACACCATCTCTACTAAAAATACAAAAATTAGCCGAGCGTGGTGGCAGGCACCTGCAATCCCAGCTACCAGGGAGGCTGAGACAGAAGAATCATTTGAACCCGGGAGGTGGAGATTGCAATGAGCCAAGATTGCGCCATTACACTCCAGCTTGGGCGACAAGATGGAAACTCTGTCTCAAAAAAAAAAAAAGAAAGAAAGAAAGAAAGAAAGAAAGAAAGAAAGAAAGAAAGAAGTAGGAGATATGCCCAATTTCTGTGCCGCAATAATAAGCCTTTCCCTTCCAGAGTGTGGTCACTCTGTAATCACTGACCATGCCCTTCTTACCCTTTATCCCAAACAACCAACAGGACTCACTAGAGTAGGTGTGTTACCAAATGTCTATTTAATGAACTAATCTGAAGTTTTAAAGCTCACTCATGTGGTTTCTCTTGAGCTAGAACTAATAAAGAATCTTATTATAATCAACAAAATATATTCAAGTGGCATGGAAGATAAATCAATATGAATTTGAAAAAAAATCTACCTCAGATAAATCACATTGTGGCTAGTGTTCATGGAAATTTAAGAGCCAATGGTATGAAAACATGTAAATTAATGGAGAAATACATTATTCCTAACAAAACATGGCAGAAAATTTATATTCACATTCTGTGTTTACAAATAATAGAACAAACTGTAAGATTATAGTACCAAGTACACAGAATATGCATGTAAATGAAACTTTGATTCTACATTTCAAATGAATGAAAATATTTAAACGTTTTCACTGAAAAAGCAAGGTAAAGGGCAGTATGAATCTTTTCTCAACAGAGGAACATGGCTATATTATAACTGCCTTACAATTAAGTCCCTACAGAATTTAAATGTACTGGCATGGATAATATTTACATAATGACTTGTGAGTCACATCCTTCTAGTTATTCTACTACCTGTATTTAAACATAAACACATGTAAAAACAATAGAAATGATCAAAAATGTATAACAAAATATGATATATAATAGATATACATAATCAGAAATAATCTGGTTAAATTTTTTATTGAACCCTAAGCAATCAAACAAAAAAGCAGAGATTTCCTTTTATTTTTCTTTATTATGATTATTATTATTTGAGACAGAGTTGCACTCTGTCACCCAGGCGGGAGTACAGTGGCTCGATCACGGCTCACTGCAGCCTCGACATCCCCAGGCTCAGGTGATCCTCCCACCTCATCCTTTGAGTAGCTGGGACTATAGGCTACTATCTGTGTGCCACCACACAAGGCTAATTTTTGTACTTTTTGTAGAGACAGGGTCTCCCTATGTTAACCAGGCTGGTCTCTAACTCATGGGCTCAAGCAATCCTCCCGCCTTGGCTTCCCACAAGTGCTAGGATTACAGGTGTGAGCCACTGCACTTGGCCAAAAGCAGAGATTTCTAACAAAATCATTGTTTCCCACTTACAGAAACAAACCAAAAAATCTGATTATTAAAGGACTATACTCCAAACAGTTGTAAATGTAACCTATTACTGGTTATTTTTTATACTCTTGTTCCCAAATCTATGTGGTTTAGTAAGAAAGAAAAAAACTTTTCTAATTAGAAACATACTTTAGTAATATTTAATTGTGCAGCACTTTTTAGAAGCCTGGAACACTTATTTTAGATACATCAATCTTAATTTCAAACAAATAATAAAAAAGCAAAATAAAACTCAAAGGTTGTCACATCACTGAAAGAAGGGTAAGAAGAACTTCAGCTCTAAGCTAGACTGCCTGCATTTGAATCCTAGCTCTACCACCTACTACCTGAGTGGCCTTAGGGAAGTTCCTTAACTTCTCTGTGCCTCAATTTCCTGCGGAGAAAATCAGATATAATAATATAACTTATTCCTGATGTTGCTATCAGGATTAAATGAGAAGATACAAGTAAAATGCTTAGAACACACAAGAGTTAAAGAACCATTATCACCATTATCACCCACTTACCATCAAGAAGAAAGTTCAAAAATGTTCTACTTTTGGGCATTCCCAAATCACCAAAACCAAATTTCTAAAGGAACTCAGAGATCATGGGGTTGTATCCCTGAGGTCTACTTTCTCCTGCCCATGGGGAGAACAGTCATTATTATAAAGCCCAGACTCACAAAGGCAGTCGAGCTGAACTTCCCATCCAATAGAGCTAAGGTTCCTCCAGGAGTGGAAGGATCGTGGGACCACAGCTTCTGCGTGAGGCAGAGAGGGGTGTTCAGGACTTCTGACAGTGGTGGTACTTGCGGAGATTCCATCTGTCTGATCACTAAGCACCATAGCCTGGAGAGTTGGGGCCAGGGAAGCACTACCCACTGGGTGGCAGCTCCTGGCACAGGGTTTAATTGTAACCAGAGTAACAACAAGGCACTAAGCACTAGACCCCTTCCCAATTTGCCTAGTACCTCATAAACCAAAGGAGGCTTATCTCAACCAATGAGATGGGAGGAAGCTCCCACAATACTACCAGTCAGGTAGTATGAAGCTAGATTCCGTTTTTATTTCTAAAAGAATTGTGAGTGGTTTCCATCTGAGTATAATGGGGCAAATTAAAATTGATTCCACAGGTCTTTGAACTCTACAAAACTATCAGCTATTTGAAAGTAAGGATTATGTCTCAGTCCTATCCGCAGACCCAAGGGTCAATCACTGTGCCTGATACATAGTGTATTTAAAGAATAAATTATTAAGTTTATTCTTTAAATATTAAAATATAGTATTACTATTATACAAAATGGTGTTAACAGATTTTAGAATTTTCATTATATATTAAACACATGCACACACAGACTTTTCATTCTGGTCAAGATGGAGCAGCCCCACTCCTTCCAGGTCCTCCTCCTTAAGACTAAAAATCCTTGACCATGACACACAAACGTGCATAGGAAGCCAAGATGGAAAGAAGATGGCACACTGAATAGGACTTCGGCACTTGAGAGGCAACACGGCAGTGAGTTCCTGGGTTTCCTTACTGTCTTCCATATATGCCCAATAAGGTGCTGCAAAAGGCTTCAACCTGGAACCACTGATAGACAAATACAAAAAAAAAAAAAAAAAAAAAAAAAAGCTCCAAGAAAAACCTGTTCGTTCAGCCAAAGGGCCAGGAAAAGGGTAGGCTAACAACTGAAAATCTTTTTGGCAACACCCTCCCCATTCCAGGCAACAGGGAGGGTACCGCCAAAAAGAAAATGGAAAAACTGCAGCAATGGAAAAACTGCAGCACCACCCCACTGAGGTTCGGGCCGGGCCAAGTAGGAAAACACTCTTTTACACATACACATCCTGAGAAAGCAGGCGGCACTGTTACAATTCCCTGCCTGATGGGATCAGTGAGGCTGACCAAGGAGCTAATCTTTCATTGCCCATCAGGCAGTAGCACCTCTGACTTCCCGGCCAGGGTAGCATCTGCAAGATGTAGCAGAGGTAATAAGACAGGTGCAAATCTGAGATCTGATTTCACTGGGAAGGTGTTGGTGGGGCCAAGTGAGGAGCTGAACATCCACCCCAGCCATCTGCAATGAGGTAGTGTGAGTAAAAGTGGAGCTTTTGCAGAGGTGGTATCAATGGGACCAAGAGGGAAACTGAACATACGCATCTGCCCTTATCCTATACCTCAACTGCGTGGCTACCTGCTAAAACACACATTAAATAGGATCCAGAGTCTTGCAATATCTAAAATGACCAGGATACAATTAAAAAAAATCATCATATTAAGAACCATGAAAATCACAACCTGAATGAATGAAAGAAGACAATTAAGAGACATTAACATTGAGATGAAGCAGATGCTGGAATTATCTGACAGGGATTTTAAACCAACCCTAATAAAAATACTTCAATAAAGAATCCAGAAGAGCCCATGGGCACAGACAAAAAAGAGCCCCAACGAAAGCCTTCTCTTCTCCAGCTAAAGGACCAGGAAAAGAACAGCCTAGCAGGACAAAAGACTTTAGACAATAACTACTCTACCCCAGCCACGAAACAGTGAAAACTGGGGCCCCACCCATGCCAGCAAATGCTGCGTAGAGAACATGTCTAATCCCCTGCCATGCTGGTGTCAGTGGAGGCCAACGTGGGGAGCAGTAACAAGATACTCCTGGCCCTCCCAGCCAGAGTGGTCAGCAAAGGCCTAGGGAGCTGGAATTCCCACCCAACAAAGCAGCAGCAAGGAGCCCCTCTCAGTGGGTGTCAATGGAGGTAGAATTAGAAAACTCAACTTCCATCCCCTTCCTTTCCAGAGGGGGTGTCAGAGAAAGCCAAGAAAAAACAGGAGATTAAATAAGATCCAGAGTCTAATGACATAACATCCAAAATGTCCAGGTTTCAGTAGAAAATTATTCATCATACTAAAAAGTAGGGAAATCTCAACATGCAAAAAAGACTAACAGGTGCCAACAAAGATTGTAGAGATGTCAGAATCATCACACAAAAATTTCCAAGCTGCCATCATACAAATACTTTAGAGTAATTACAAACATACTTGAACCAAATAATAAAATATAGGAACTCTCAAAAATTAATGGAAGATATAAAAAAAAAAACTTAGGCCAGGCATGGTGGTTCACACCTGGTATCTCAGCACTTTGGGAAGCCAAGACAGGAGGATTGCTTGAGTCCAGGAGTTGGAGACCAGCCTGGGCAACATGGTGAAACCTGTCTCTACAAAATAAACAAAAATTAGCTGGGCGCGCCTATGGTCCCAATTACTTGGGAGGCTGAGGCAGGAGGATCACCTGAGCCTAGGGAGGTGAAGGCTGGAGTGAGCAATGATTGTGCCACTGCACTCCAGCCTGGGTGACAGAGTGAGACCCTGTCTCAAAAAAATAAAAACGAACAACAAAGAAAAACTTCATGAATTGAAAAATAGAACAAATAACTGAAATTTAAAACTCAGTGAACAGACTAAACAACAGAATGGAGAAGACAGAGGAAAGAATCTGTGAACTTAGAGACAGAATAGAAATAATCCAGTCTTAACAACAGAAAAGAAATAGATGGGGGAAAAATGAACAGAGACTGAGAGACATGTGGCACTATAACAGAAGACCTAATATTCATGTCACTGGAGGTTCAGAAGGATGGGACAAACAGAGTAGAGCTTAAAATACATTCAAAGAAATCACAATGGAAAAGTTCCAAATTTAGCAAAAGATATAACCTACAGATTCAAGGAGCTGAGCAAACTCCAAACAAGATAAACCCAAAGTAATTCCAGCCAAGACACATCATAGTGAAACTTCTGAAAACTAAAACAAAAACAAAAAACAGCACCTTACCTATAGGAGAAAAACAATTTGAATGACAGTGTATTCTCATCAGTAACCACAGAGGCTAAAAGGAAACAGCACAACAATTTTCAAGCACTAAATAAAAGAACTGTCAGCCAGGCGTGGTGGCTCACGCCTGTAATCCCAGCACTTTGGAAGGCCGAGGAAGGCAGATCACAGGGTCAAGAGATCAAGACCATCCTGGCCAACAGGTGAAACCCCGTCTATACAAAAAAAAAAAAAAAAATTAGCTGGGTGTGGTGGTACGCGCCTGTAGTTCCAGCTATTTGGGGGGCTGAGGCAGGAGAATTGCTTGAACCTGGGAGGCAGAGGTTGCAGTGAGCTGAGATCCGCCACTGCACTTCAGCCTGGAGACAGAGCAAAACTCCATCTCAAAAAAAAAAAAAAAAAAAAAAAAAAAAAAAAAAAAAGAGAAAGAGAAGAGAAGAGAAAAAAGAACTGTCAATCAGAAATTTTGTACCAAGCAAAAATACCATTCAGGAATGAAAGCGAAATAAAGACATTCTCAGATGAAGGAAAACAAAGAGAAGTAGCTAGCAAACTTACCCTTAAAGAATGGTTAAAGGTAGTTTTCTAAATAGGAAGTAAAAGATAACCAGCCAGGCGTGGTGGCACGCCTGTAACCCCAGCACTTTGGAAGGCCAATGAGGGTGGATTGCTTGAGCCTAGGAGTTCGAGACCAGCCTGAGCAACATGGCAAAACCCTATCTATACCAAAAACACAAAAATTAGTCAGGTGTGGTGGTGCAAACCTGTGGTCCCAGCTACTCAGGAGGCTGAGGTAGGAGGATCACTTGAGCCCGGGAAGTCACAAGGCTGCAGTGAGCTGTGATTGCACCACTGGGTGACCCTCTAGCCTGGGTGACAAAATGAGACCCTGTCTCAAACAACAACAACAAAGAAAGTAAAAGATAACCAAAGAAGCCTGGAATTTAAGCAAAAAAATATTAGAACAGGTTACAAAAATAAAAGGTGGGGAATATAAGACTATCCTTTTGCTCATGAGTTTCATAAATCAGATTTGATGGTTGAGACAAAAATTATAAATTATAACACCATCTGATGTGGTGCTCGATGTATGTAGAAGAAATACTTAAGACATATATGTTTTTTAAGTGGGGAGGGCAAAAGGGTCTAAAGGAGAGTAAGATTTCTACACTTCACTTGAGTGGTAAAACATTGATAACAGATTGTGGTAAACACAAATGTATATTTTAATACCTAGATCAATAAGAACACAATACAAACAGATATACTAAAAAACTGTATAAATAAGATGGAATCCTAAAACTTCCAGAAGACAAAAAAAATAAGAAAATGAAACCAACAGGGTCTCATTGTCATATATAAAATACTATACCCAACAGCAGCAGAATACGTGTTGCTTTCAAGAGCCCATAAAATATTCACCAAGATAGAACACATCTTGGGCCACAAAACAAACCTTAACAAAATTTAAAGAACTGAGATAATATAGAGTATTTTCTCTGACCACAATGGAATCCGATTAAATATCAGTAAGAGAAAGACAACAGGAAAATCTCCAAATAGAAATGAAATCTAACATTTCTAAATAATCCGTGGGTCAAAAAAGTAGTCTGAAAGAAAATTCTAATTTCATAGAACTTGATGAAAATGAAAATACAGCATATATCAAAAGATGTGGGAGGCAGCTTAAGCAGTATTGAGAGGGAAATTTATAGTATTCAATGTATACATTTTTTAAAAAGAGGAAAGGTTACAAATCAATAAGATAAATTCTTCCCTCAAGACTAAAAAAAGAAAATAAACCCAAAGCAAGAAGGAAATAATCATGATAAAATCAGAAATCAATGAAATTGAAAACAGAAAATCAATGAAGCAAAAGGCTGATTCCACAAAAAGAACAATTAATATTGATAAACTTCTAGCAAGACTGGTAAAGATAAAAAGAAAGAAGACAAAAATCATCAGTATCAGGAACAAAACAAGGAAGATCTCTACAGATCCTGCAGTCATTAAAAAGAAATAAAGGAACACTACAAACTTTACACTCTTACATTTGACAATTTAGAAGAAATGGACCAATTTCCTTGAAAATCAAACTACCAAAAGTTAACCAAGATGAAATAAACAACTTTAAGAGTCATGTAATTATTAAAGAAATTGAATATATAATTATAATTATCAAGTTTCCAATAAAAGACATCTGCAAGCTCAAATAGGTTTGCTGGAGATGTCTAACACTTAAGGAAGAATTAACAGCAATCTTACACAGTCTCTTCTAGAAATTAGAAGAGAGACAGAGAATCCAGAATTAGAGGTGCACAAATCTGCCCAACTGATTTTTCACTGCAAAGGAACTCAATGGAGGGAGAACAGACTTTTCAATGGATGGTGCTGGAGCAACTAGACATCCATAAGGGAGAAGAAAAAAGAACTTTGGCCTTTATCTCACACCTTGTACAAAAATTGACAAAATAGATCATGGACTTAAATGTAAAACGTAAGCTTATAAAACTTTTAGAAATAACCACAGGAGAAAATCTTCAGGATCTAGGGCCAGGCAGAGTTCTCAGATTTGACACCAAAAGCACAGTCCATAGGAAAAAAAAAAAAAAAATTGATAAATGACCTTAACAAAACTAAAATTTTTGGTCCATGAAAGACATTGTTAAGATAATGAAAAAGCAAGCTATAAGCTGGGAGAAAATATTTTCAAACATACAGGACAAAAGATTTAAATCCAGAATATATAAAGAACTTAAACTCAACAGTAATAAAACAATCCAATTCAAAATTGGAAAAATGGCACGAGTACTTCACTGAAGAAAATACACAGATGCCAAATAAGCACAGGAAAGGTGTTCAACATTTTTAGCCATTAGAGAAATACAAATTTAAACTACAGTGAGATCACCTACACAACTATTAGAATGCCTAACACAAAAATAATAATAGTGATAATACAAAATGCCGGTAAGCATGTGAAGAAACTAGATTCCTCACACATTGCTGATGAGAATGTAAAATTGTACAGCCACTCTGGAAAAGTATATACCAGTTTCTTACAAAGCATTACATTCACATACCATACAACCCAGCAACTGCACTCTTGAGCACCTAACCCAGGGAAATGAAAACTGGAAACAATCTAAAGATCCTTCAAAAGGTAAACAAACTCTGGCACCTCTATACTACAGAATACTAAAAAAGAGCAATAAAAAAGAGGAAACTATTAGTTCACACAAAAACTTGGGTGAATCTCAAGGGAGTTGTGTTGAGTGAATAAAGCCAGTCTCAAAGGGTTAAATGTTGTATCATTCCATTCAAATAGCATTCTTGAAATGACAAAATTATAGAGATGAAGTACAGATTAGTGGTTGCCAGGGGTTAGAAAGAGGGGAAGGCAAGGGTGTGGCTATGGCTACAAAAAGGCAGCACAAGGGATCCCTGTGATAAAACCGTTCTGTAGCTTGACTGTGGTGGACACATGAATCTACACAAGTGATGCAATTACATAAAACTAAATATACACACACAGGAGTGCAGATAAAATTGGTGTAATCTGAATAACGTCAATGGAAATACATCAATGTCAATTTTCTAGTTATGATATTATACTGTAATTATGTAAGATGTTACTAATGGGAGAAACTGGTCAATGGATATAAGGAATCTATTATTTCTTACAACTACATGTGAACTATAATTATCTCAAGATTAAAAGTTTAAGGGGGAAAAAAGCAAGATATATGTGAAAATGAATGTGAAACAGGAAGTGAGGACGGCAGCGTCCAATCTGATTCAAAAGTTTCACGAGTTTTGTAGTATCCAATAGGCACACACATTTCATTAGTAAATAACTGTGATTATTCCTCACTCTCATAAAAGGGTTTATGAGAAGGAAATTTAGCCAAGAGACTGAGTTTTCCAAATGAGACTGTTTAAACTGTCACAGCAAGATGCTGGATGGGCAGGTTTAATGTTTAAATTGTCTGTGTCTTCTCCTTCCCTCCAGTGCCCTGGGGTGGGAAGAAGCTTCTGATGAAAAGTAGAACAGTTAAAAGAAAAAGAAAAAAAAAAAAAGCTACAGTTTTTGCACATTTGAAAGTAATGGGTATATGTGTGATCCTGCTACATACAATTAAAGATGTTAATATTAAAACTTTCTGTAATGTAGTCACTGCAATTTCATTTCTAAAATTCTGATTCTAGCTTATTTTGCTTAAATGAAGATGTGCCAATGAAAAGTTTAAAAGTCTAGAAAAGATCAGTGCAGCCAGAAGCTCTCAGGAGGGAGACACGTAGGTTGCTTTCTTAAAACTTTATTGAGGCCAGGCACGGTGGCTCACGCCTGTAATCCCAGCACTTTGGGAGGCTGAGGCAGGCAGATCACCTGAGGTCAGCAGTTCGAGACCAGCCTGGCCAGCACGGTGAAATCCCATCTCCACTAAAAATACAAAAATTAGCCAGGTGTGGTGGCGCATGCCTGTAATCCCAGTCACTCAGGAGGCTGAGGCAGGAGAATCACTTAAATCGGGAGGTGGAGGTTGCAGTGAGCGGAAATCACGCCACTGCACTCCAGCCTGGGTGACAGAGTAAGACTCTGTCTCCAAAAAAAAAAAAAAAAAAAAAAACCGTATTGAATAAATAACACTCTCTAGAACTTGTAATATGATGAACTAGGTCTACATTGCATGCAATAAAGCTAAAAATGATAGTAGTTTACTATCAAATATTAAGCAAATTAGTATTTCTCATTGTACAGGAACCCTGGTAGTCTAATGTCTTCTTTGTGTCTCCTAAGTCTCGCGACTGAGGTTTTTGAGTACCACCTCCACTGGGGCAAAGGTGCGCTTTCTACTGTGCCTTCCTTCTCTTAAACAATCAAGCAGAAACATAACGCTTCCAAGTATGCATCTTGATCTCTAGGTAATCAGGCTGCTGCTGGCATGACTTCTGGCTCTTCAGGATGGCTGCTGGCCTACCATGGCTAGTGCCCAGTATCTACGTTTTTGTTTTTAAGAATTCTGTTTATCAGCAGGGAAATCAAAAGACTGGGAGTCAGAGGTGGTACTTCCTGCCTGCTCCATTCAATCTTGTTATGCACTGTAACTAGAAGGGTTTTGCTCACTTCCTTGTTGTGCCTACAGCAAGAGGAATTGTTTCTTTCTCCAGGAACTAGCTTGTCCCCAGGAAGGTACATGGTGGAGAGAGGAAGAGTGATATAGAGCCATTGGAGGGACTCTGTAGGCCAGGTGTATCCCTCTCCTGATCCTTCACATGATCCTTAAATGCTCTTAAATGAGATACAGAATAACGCAATGATGTTCAAGGCAAGAGACACCAAGGACACCACCAGCATGAAGATGATGAAGGTGCTTTTCTCCGGGGCCAAGAGAGGAAGCAGTCCGCTTAATGTGGGGAAGGATCTCGTTTGCGAGTGTAAACCACACTTAGGCTGAACCCGTAGACAGACCACGGGATCATCAGGAAGGCCACCTCAAACAGAGGCCTGAAGACAACACCGATGGTACACGTTCACAGCAAGCTCCCTGGGATTTTCACCTTTCCATGTTTCTCAAGGCCACACTTGAACTTCTTTATTTAAATTCCCTGCAAGTGCATCTCCACACTGACATCACCAATTTGGGCAACTTCGAGTTCTCCCAGTTGCCTGTTCAACTTCTCTTCTTTTCACATCACATAGAACACGTGTGTCAGGTACAAGAGTGGGGGCAGAGACCCAAGTATCATCTGCAGAACCCAGAAGCATACATGAGAGATTGGCAAAGACTGGTCATAGCAGGCATTTTCACAACCAGGCTGCTGAGTGTTACAATGAAAAGCAAACTGCTCATCATCCCAGGCTGACTCAACTGCAGTACTCAGGAGCAGGATTCGGGAAATGAAAAGCACTGAGAGCCACACCTCACCTCCAGCTGGGGACTAAGCTTGAACCTTCTCTAGGAGGTGCCTGAGGCACTCCAGTCACCCATGTTGCCTGTTCGCTGTTAGTTCACTTAAAAAAAGTGAAGTAGGCATGCCAAATGATTGTACTCATTGAGGGACTAAGTAAAATGAAAAAAGTTAAGTTGAAGCAGCCAAAACTGTCTCAAGTTCAAAAGTCTGCTGCTGTTTGGTACCTTCCTCGCTCCTTCTCCCTAATGAAAGAAAATTGCTCACACCAGGTAGAAGTTTATGTGAATTCATTTTCATGCAAGGTGAATAATTCTAAACAAGGATGTACATATACCTATAATAGGGCAAGTTACATAGATGGAGGAACAAAATAGACAAATCTAAAGGTCTCTTTCAATTTCAGAATAAAGCAATGTCGAAAACAATGATTCAACAACAGAAACTGAATTAACAATTCATACTTACACACTGACTAATTCATCTTGAGAAAATTAGGGCCAAAATCTCCCAAACAGATAATGATACTCATTCAACTAGTATTTATTTAGAGCCTCCCAGGTGCCAGGTACTGTGCTAGGCACTGGTTCATTGGTGAGTAAAATGGAATTCCTATACTTGTGGAACTCACAATCAACCAGGGGAAACAATAATTAAAAGTACAGTATTTCATTGATAATTGTAAGATAATTGTAAGATAAACCATTATTTTACCTACCACTCAGAAAGGAATCAAGAAATCCAGTGTACATCACAATTTCAGAAATGTGAGGAAAAATATCTATCATGGAATCCAGAAAAAAGGCTCAGTGAGCAAGTGAATATACAACTTCAAATTTAATTAAGTGCCAAGAAAAAAACAAATAGAAGGCCCCAGCAGAGGACAACACGAAGACACCCAGATCAGACTGGATAGGGTCAGCCAGGCCAAAAGAGTGAGAAAATTGCTGTAGGCGAAGGAAGCAGCCTGTGCAAAGATTTTTAAGAGTGAAGACCTCACTGTATTCAAGGAACTAAAAGGCAGGCAGTGAAGTTACCAGGTAGTAGGCAAAGGAAGAAACAGCATAGCCTGAGACTGATGCCAGTGGGAGCTACCTTCAGGCATCCATTTGGCAGCAGCAGAGAACCAGGGACAGAAAGTGAGATTACACTGTGATGCTGGGGCAAGACTGAGGCCATGGGAGAAATTATGAATGGCTGTTCAAGAGCTCTAGGAGCCAGTGGGAGGGTTGGAGGAAACTGGATCAGACTGAGGAACCTACAGAGCAGCACAAGGATAGGTATTCTGTGCTAACAGATGGCCAGTGAGTTTTGGTGGTGACAAAAATTAAGAGGATGTCAAGAATGATGGGGCTGGTCCTAAGAATCTCTGGAGAGAGGAACAGGCAATCAATCCTGGCACTGTGGCACTGAATGCTTCAGTGAATGAAGTGGCATTTTCCAAGGCTAGCTGCCAGCCCAGTTAGCATGAAGTAGTAAGATGAGAACAAAAAATGAGCTGCTGCTCCCTCATAATCTGGGAATTGGAGGTCAAGTCCCTGACAACAGGGGTTCTAACTTAAATATGTATTTACTGAATGTAGACCATCTATCTTCAGTTGAATTGTTAGCACATGGAAGCTATTTTATTAAGACTATATTACTATACATTGTATTCATTCTTGTGGGTTTCTTCTAGGGTACTGTTATAATATAAGAAGAGTTCTTGGCCGGGCGTGGTGGCTCAAGCCTGTAATCTCAGCACTTTGGGAGGCCGAGACGGGCGGATCATGAGGTCAGGAGATCGAGACCATCCTGGCTAACACGGTGAAACCCGTCTCTACTAAAAAATACAAAAAAACTAGCCGGGCGAGGTGGCGGACGCCTGTAGTCCCAGCTACTCGGGAGACTGAGGCAGGAGAATGGCGTGAACCCAGGAGGCGGAGCTTGCAGTGAGCTGAGATACGGCCACTGTACTCCAGCCTGGGCGGCAGAGCGAGACTCCGTCTCAAAAAAAAAAAAAAAAGAAGAGTTCTTAAAAAAAAACATTTCAGGAGGAGCAACACTGATACCACCCACAAATCTGCTGAGGGTGGTGGAACCTGGCATGGTGCATAACTCATAAGCATGCCACTCCTGAAGACCTGCTAGTCTTCATCCATTTCCACTCTACAGCCCTTATTTCTTTATAATAAAGGTCTCCAAGCGAAAGCATAGTAAAAGGTTTCTGTCTCTAATTCAGAGCATGCTACACAAATAGATCTATTTTAAAATGGGCCACAGCTAATTGATTATACATAGCAAAAATTAATTATTTTCAACCAAATCCTTTCAGTACAGCAAATCATTTTAAAACAAATTTTATTTAGTATATTAAAATTGCATTCATAGAGTAAAAAAACAAAAAAATTACATTTTATTTAACATTTTAATTCTTTTAAAAATATATTTAATTCTCAAAGACAAATATCCATTTTAATCAAATAAGAAGAAAATATTTATTAAAGTAAACACATTAATCTGCTAACCAATAAGTGATCTTTAAATATACTGTTAATTTGTTTCTTGGTTTAATGGCTATTTCTCACAGTACATTCAGTGAGAAAAATAAAACTTAAAATGAACCCTAAAAAAGAAGCAAGGTTAACGAAATTTATGTCTCAAATGACCAAGGTTAGTTACGACTGTTATCCAAGGATAAGAACTGAAGTCTCCCAAAATGCAAATTTGTAGCCAGTAATCAAATTATAAGGCTTTGAAGTACATACAGTACTTTCTTGGTTGCTTAAATAACACATTTTAGCCAAATTGTCCTCTATCGCACAGATTCTCAAACTAATCCTATTAAGCTAAAGTCACCACGATCTATAGTTTATAATTAATACATTTTTCAAGGTTAATTGAAAATAAACCATTGGCAGCATAAGAGTTTCACATTTATTCTCATTAGTTTTTCAAATTTAAGCCGTGCTTGGTCTCTAGAGCTTTCAAAGTGCCTTAGAAAACTGAGTTCTTCTTCAAAAATAAGTGAGGAGAAATAAGTGAAGAAAATAATCACCAGAACTACCTGAGCATGGTTTATAGAAGGTTAAAAAAAAATGCTGTAGGGGAAAAAAGGAAATCAAAAGGTGTAATAATTCTAGTTTCTTTAGGGTAAAGTTAGTAGCCATTTGCAAGAACTACATAAAGTTCTTAAGTTTTCCAAATATTTTGTTCTGAAAAAGTTCTTACTAAGCATATGAAAATACAGAGATTTGAAATTCAAAAGGATGAAAATAACTGGGAATGAGTCATTTCAGCTAAGAAAATGGTTCACAGGAAAGGTAAAAAACCTCTTGCTGAATATTACTTATAAACTGGACAAGATATTTCCAATTTTAATATGTAAACAGGACTTCCAGTTTCAGCATCAACCCATACAGTGCCATCACTCCTGTCCTTACATTAAGAAAAAACCCTAACAAATTGAAAATCAGCAACTTTTCTTGAATTTATAGAATTGAGGTCAGAGCTGAAATCTAGAGAAACAGGCAAATACAAAGAATCACATCCAAGATAAGCTTACCTGGAGCAGAAGGCACTGGAATCATACACTAGTAAGAAAACTTAAATGACAATTTTGACAGAGGCTGCGACTAGCTTGTGAGTGAGAACTCCTGGGGACTAAATCTTAGGAGGCCCTCTAAGTTCTTGCAGTTTTACCTCCAGGAAATCTCACCAGGTTCTGACTATGAAGACCCAAGAAAAAACTCCTCCCCTTTTGTGTAAGACGCAAGGAAAAATACTTTGAAATACACCCAGGGGTAAGATCTAATAAAAATCTCCTCTTCTTTTAGGTAGGGAGAGGAAGAAAGTAACCACTTTGAAATACGCCTAAGGGAAAGGTAACCATTTTGAAATAAGGTCAGAATGTTTTTCATAACAAAGGTCAACACTCCAAGAGAAAATTTACCAGAGCCTTAGTGTCCAGTCCCTCTAGCCTTCTTGTTTCATCTAACAGAAGAAAAGGAGGGAAGCGGGGTGGCTGGAAACACTTCTGAAGGTTGTAGCCAAAGACTCAGGTCTTACAAAAGAATGAGATTATAGAACACTTTCCCTTCGCCATACTCTTCCCATCATGTCAACAGAGCTCCAGTACATTAACAGGGAATTACAACTGAAAGAGTTGCAAGACACAGATTCAATATTTATAAAGGAGTTCTTAGGAGAACCCACAGACAACAGGCTAGGAAAAATAAAATAACAAAGGTACTAGAGGAAACTGAAGCCTCTGGCATCTATACCTACATCATTAAACATGACCTAGCTTCTAGACAGATTAACATAAAACCTTACACTAAAGGCCTATTTATTCAGTTCCTATTGCCTAATATATCATATCCAGCTTAAAAAAAAATTACAAGGCATGCCAAAAAGCAAGAAAAAGCATAGTCTAAAGAGACAAAGTAAGCATTAGAACCAGACTCAGATATGGCACAGACTTGGGGATTATCAGATAGGGAATTTAAAATAACTGTGATTAATATGTTAAGGGCTGTAATGGGAAAAGTAGACAGCATGCAAGAGCAGATGGGTAATATAAGCATACATAACTCTAAGGAAGAATTAAAATAAAATGCTAGAAGTCAAAATCACTGTAACAAAAATGAAGAATGCTTTTAAAGGACTTGACAGTAAACTGGACATAGCTGAGGAAAAAAAATCACTAGGTTGTAAGATATGTCAGTAAAAACCTCCAAAACTAAAATGGAAAGAGAAAAAAGGAATTTTTCTTTTCTTTTCTTTTTTGAGACAGAGTCTCACTCTGTCGCCTAGGCTGGCGTGCAGTGGTGTGATCTCGGTTCACTGAAACCTCTGCTGCCTCCCAGGTTCGAGCAATTCTTCCAGCCTCAGCCTCCTGAGTAGCTGGGATTACAAGCGTGCGCCACCACACCCGGCTAATTTTTTTGTGTGTATTTTTAGTAGAGACGGGGTTTCACCACCTTGGGCAGGATGGTCTCAATCTCTGGACCTTGTGATCCGCCCGCCTCAGCCTCCCAAAGTGCTGAGATTACAGGTATGAGCCACCGTGCCCGGTGAAAAAAAAGAATTTTAAAAAGCAGAATAGAACATCCAAGAATTATGGGAAAATTACAAAAGGTGTAACATATATAATTGGAATACAAAGAGAAAAGTGAGACAAGGGAGAAGAAATATTTGAAAGAATAACGGCAAAGAGTCTTTCAAAATTAAGGGTGCCAAAATGCATATCCAGGAAACTCAGAGAAGACCAAGCAGAATAAATACCAAAAGATCTATACCTAAGTACATCATATTCAAACTACACAAAACTAAACACAAGGAGAAAACTGTGAAAGAAACCAGAGGAAAAAAAACACCTCACCTATAGGGAACAAGGATAAGAACTACATCTGACGTCTTGTCAGAAACCATGCAAGTAAGAAAGTAGAGTGAAATATTTATAAAATGTTGAAAGAAAAAAAAAAAAACTCTACCTCAAAGTTACTCAGTGAAATGATCCTTCAAAACTGAAGGAGAGTTTCTCAGATAAACAAATGTTGAATGAATTTGTCACCAGTAGACCCGCCCTTTAAAAATGCTTTAAAAAGTTCTTCAGAGAGAAGGCAAAATTATATAGATAAGAAACTGGGATCTACAGAAAGAAAAGAGCATTGGAGAAGGAATAAATGCAGTTAAGATAAAATCTATTTTTCCTATTCTTAACTGATAACTGTTCAAAATAATAATAGTAACTATTATTGACTGAGTATAGCATATGGATAAGCAATATGAATAATAGTAATGTTATAAGGGACTGGAGGAAGAAGTTCAAATACTCTAGTAAAAGGTACCTACAGTCCTCAAGAAGCAGTATAGAGTTATCTGAAAGTGTACTTAGATAAGTTGTAAATGTACACTGCAAACTCTAGGGCAATGACCGAAAAAAAAAAAAAATAAGTAAAAACAAGTATAATGGACACTCTAAAACAGGAGAGAAAATGGAATCCTGTAAAATGGTCAGTTAAAACCAGAAGGCAGAAAAAGAGGGGATTAAAAAAAAAAAAAGTAAGTACAACAAATAGAAAATCAGTTATAAACATGGTTCATATTAATTCAACTATATTAATAATCATTTTAACTGTGAATGGCCTCCGAACACCAGTTAAATTATCAGAGTAGATTTAAAAAAATGAATATAAAGAAATGGGCCAGGCGTGGTGGCTCATGCCTATAATCCCAGCACTTACGGGAGGCCGAGGTGGGAGGATCACTTGAGCCCAGGAGTTCGAGACCAGCCTAGGCAACATGGCAAAACCCCGTCTCTACAAAAAATACAAAAAATTAGCCAGGCATGGCAGTGCACACCTGTAGTCCCAGCTACACAGAAGGCTGAGGTGGGAGGATCGCTTGAGCCTAGGAGGCAGAGGTTGCAGTGAGCCATGATTGTGCCACTGCATTCCAGGCTGGGCAACAGAGTAAGATTCTGTATCTAAAAATAATTAATAAATAAACAGAAAGCAAAGCAAAGCAAGAGAAAGAGAGAGAGAGAGAGAGAGAGAGAGACAGAGAGAGGGAGGGAGGGAGGGAAGGAAGGGATAGGATAAAAGTAAAGGGATGGATAAAATTATACCACATTAACACTAATTAAGAGGAAGCTGAAGTAGTTACATAAATTTTAGACAAAGCAGATTTCAGAACAAGGAAAATCACTGGGATAAAGAAGAGCATTACAAAATGCAAAATTCTCCAAGAAGACATAACAATCCTTAATATGAATGTACCAAACTAGACAGCATCAAAATACATGAGGAAAATACTCATATAACTGCAAATAGAAATAGACAAACCCACTACTATAGTTGGACACTTCAATAGCCCCTTTCAGTAACCGATATAGCAGGCAAAAAAATGAGTATGGATATCTATGAATTGAACAATACCATGGAGCAACTGGATCTACTTGACATTTATATCACACTTTAGTAACAGCAGAATACACATTCTTCTCAAGCTTACATGGAACAATCACCAAGATAGACCACAACTGGGCCATAACACATACCTTAATAAATGTGTAGCTATACTAGTAAGTATGCCATCATACCGCAATGGAATTAAAATAGAAATCAGTAACAAAAACATAACTGGAAAGTCTCAAAATAGTCACAGAATAAACAACAAACTACTAAATAACACATGAGTCAAAGAAGTCTCAAGAGAAATTTTAAAATATTTTGGACTAAATAAAAATACAAGTCAAAACTTGTGCAATACTGTGAAAGCAGCACTTAGAGAAAAGTTTATAGCATCAAGTGTGTTATTAGAAAACAGACGTAAAATCAATAATCTAAGCTTTAACTTAGGAAAGAAAAGAAAGAAGAGCAACTTAAGCCTAAAACACGGAGAAGAAAAAAAATTTTAAATGACAGTAGAAATCAATGAACTGAAAACAATCAACAATAAAAATAAAAGCTGTTTCTCTGAAATCAATAAAGCTGATAAACCTCTACCCAAATTAACCAAGAGAAAAAAAAAA
The DNA here is from genome assembly GCF_037993035.2 of Macaca fascicularis. Classification (NCBI taxonomy): domain Eukaryota; kingdom Metazoa; phylum Chordata; class Mammalia; order Primates; family Cercopithecidae; genus Macaca; species Macaca fascicularis. The sequence continues at coordinate 18,400,940 of NC_088395.1, read as the reverse complement.
ACACAAATTATTCACATCAGATTTGAATGAAGAGTCATCACTACCAAATCACATGGACATTAAAAGGAAAATAACAGATTATTATAAATAAATCTATGCCTAAAAATTTGACAACTTAGATAAAATGGACCAATTCCTTGAAACATACAAATTACCAAAATTTACACAGAAATTAATAATCTGAATAGGCCTGTATCTATGAAAATGGATCAATAATTATTAACATTCCAAAAAAGAAAGCTCCATTCTTACATGGTTTCACTGGTGAATTCTAGCAAACATTTAGGAAATTATACCAATTATCTACAATCTCTTCCAGACAACAGGAGCAGAAGGAATACTTCCTAACTCATTCTATGAGGTCTGCATCATCCTAATACCAAAATAAGCTAAATAAATTTTTCAAAAGGCAAACTACAGACCAATACCTCTCATAAATATAAATGCAAAAATGCACAACAAATATTAAGGGAATCAAATTCACCAATCTATGAAAACAACTATACACCAGGTATGAAAGGCTGCTTCAGGGCCGAGTGCAGTGGCTCATGCCTGTAATCCCAGCACTTTGGGAGGCCGAGGTAGGCGGATCACCTGAGGTCGGGAGTTCGAGATCAGCCTGACCAACATGGAGAAACCCCATCTCTACTAATAATACAGAATTAGCCAGGCATGGTGGCGGATGCCTGTAATCCCACCTACTCGGGAGGCTGAGGCAGGAGAATCGCCTGAACCTGGGGAGGTGGAGGTTGCAGTGAGCCAAGATCACGCCACTGCACTCCAGTCTGGGCAACGAGAGCGAAACTCCATCTCAAAAAAAAAAAAAAAAAAGAAAGGCTGCTTCAGCATTCCAAAATCAAGCCATGTAATATACCACCACCACCATGCTAAGTAGAAAAATTACATGGTCTTATCAATGGATACAGAAAAGCATTTTTTGAAACTCAATCTCTGTTACTGATTTAAGAAAAAAAAAAAAAAAAAAAAAACCTCTCAGCAATCTAGGCATAGAGAAGAACTTCCTCAAGTTGATGAAGAACATCTACATAAACCTAACATTATCGGTACTTAACAGCAAGAAACTGCATGCCTTCCCCTTAAGATTAGAAGGATGCCCCACCTCATAAGTCATATTCAACACTGTACTGGAAGTCATAAGAAATACAGTAAGACAAGAAAAGGAAAGAAAAGATATACAAATTGGGAAGAAAGAAATAAAACTGTTTTGTTCACAGATGACATTACTGTCTATGTAGAAAATCCCAAAGAACCCACAAAAACAAAAAAAAGAAAAAGAAAAACCTGGAACTAATAAACAATTATAGCAAGGTCACATGATGCAAAGTTAACATACAAAAGTCAATTACTTTCCTGTATATCAGCAGAGAACAACTAGAATTTGAAACTGAAAACACAATACAATTTATATTAGCACCCCAAAAATAGTACTAAGGTATAAACCTAACAAAATATTTGCAGGATCTGTATGTGAAAAATTATTCATTGCTGTGGAAAGAAATCAAAGATGATCTAAATAAATAGAGAGAGATTTCGTGTTCATGGATTATAAGACTCAATATTGGTGGCCAGACGTGGTGGCTCACGCCTATAATCCCAGGACTTTGGAAGGCCAAGGCAGGTGGATCATCTGAGGTCGGGAGTTCGAGACCAGCCTGACCAACATGGCGAGACCCCGTCTCTACTAAAAATACAAAAATTAGCAAGGCGTGGTGGTGGGAGCCTGCAATCCCAACTATGCAGGAGACTGAGACAGGAGAATCACTTGAACCCGGGAGGTGGAGGTTGCAGTGGGCCGAGATCGCACCATTGCACTCCAGCCTGGGCAACAGAGTGAGACTCCATCTCAAAAAAAAAAAAAAAAAAAAGGGGGGGGGAAGACTCAATATTGTTAAGATGTCAATTCTTCTCAACTTAATCTGTAGATTCAATGCAATCCCAATCCAAATCCCTAGAAGCTATTCTGTGAATACTGACAAACTAAAGTCAAAGGTTGTACCAAAAGGCCCAAAACAGCCAACCCAATACTGAAGAATGACAAAGTGAGAGGACTGATACTACTACTCCCATTGAAGATAATATAAAACTACAGTAATCAAGACAATATGGTATTGGTGCAAAATAGACACAGACATCAATGGAACAGAATAAAGCACAAAAACAGACTCAAGAGCCAGCCTGGTCAACATACAAGACCCTGTCCTTACAAAAAATTTAAAAATTAGGCCGGGCACAGTGGCTCATGCCTGTAGCCCCAGCACTTTGGGAGGCTGATGCCGGTGGATCACCTGGGGTCAGGAATTCAAGACCAGCATGATCAATATGCTGAAACCCCATCTCTACTAAAAATATAAAAATTAGCCAGGCGTGGTGGCATACGCCTGTAGTCCCAACTATTTGGGAGACTGAGATGGGAGGATTACTTGAGCCCAGGAGTTTGAAGCTATAGTGAGCCATGATTGCATCACTGTATTGCAGCCTGGATGACAAAGCAAGACCCCATCCCTAAAACAAACAAACCAATAAACAAAAAATAGACTCAACACAAATACAATCAGCAGATCTTCGTCAAAGGAGCATGGGCAATCCAACGGAGAAAACAATCTTTTTGACAAACGGTGCTAGATGTCCAAATGCACAAGAAAGAATCTAGACACAGACCTTACAACTTTCACAAAAACTAACTCAAAACAGATCATACACCTAAATGTAAAATGCAAATGTATAAAACTTCCAGAAGATAACCTAGAAAATCTAGGTGACCTTCAGTTTGGCAATGAGGTTTCAAATGTAACACCAAAAGGACTGTACATGAAAGACAAACTTGTTAAGTAGGACTTCATTAAAATTAAAAACTTCTGCTTTGGTAAACATACCATTATAAGAATGAAAAGACATGCCACAGACTGGAAAAAAATATGTGCAGAACACATAACTAGAGAGTGTTAGCACGGAAAATGGCAGAACTGGGAAATCTAGGACTCTGTCCCTCCACAAAAACAACTAATGAGCTGGCAAAAAGTATCAGAATCAACTTTTCCACAACTCTGCAACTATTCAAAAACTCACAACAACCAGAGGAAGGCTTGGTGAAAGAGACAGCTGCTTTATGATAACACTGTGCATTTTAAACTGCCTATCTACCTTTACCCACATATCATATCCATGGCAGATGAGAAGACTAGAAATAGAGGACAACTTCCTCAACCTGTTAAAGGACATTTTAAAAACCCACCGCTAACATCATGAATACTCAATGGTAACAGACTAAAACCCCTCCTCTCAAGATCAGGAACAAGACAAAGATGCCCACTTTCACCACTTCTATTCAACATAGCACTGGAAGTTCTAGCCAGAGCAATTTGACAAGAAGAAGAAATAAAAGGTGTCCAAACTGTAAATGGATAAGTAAAACTACCCCTATTCACAGATGGTACCTCATATAGAGAAAATTCTAAAGAATCCACACACACACACAATTAGAATAAACAAATTCAGCAAAGTTGCATAATACAAGATCAAAACACAAAAACCAGTAGGCCCCAAAATATTAAACATGTAATTACCATATGAGCCAGCAATGCTACTCCTAGGTATATATCCAAAAGAATTGAAAACAAGGACTCAGATACTTGTATGTGAATGTTCATAGCAGCATTATTCATAATAACCAAAGGTATAAATAACTCGTGTCCACGAAGAAATGAATGGATAAACAAAATGTGGTGTACATTTTCCCCCCACATATCATATCCATGGCAGATGAGAAGACTAGAAATAGAGGGCAAGTTCCTCAACCTGATAAAGAACATCTATAAAGCCCAGAGGTAACAGCATGAATACTCAATGGTAATAGATGATATCTAATTACATGTATATACCACATTTTGTTCGTTGTATACATATACAATGAACATAATGCTTTCAAGGTTCAACCATATAATATTGTTATATGTTGTTCCAATATTGTCCAGCCATATAAAGGAATGAAGTTCTGATACACACCATATGAATGAACCTTGAAAACATCATGCTAAGTGAAAGAAATCGGACACAAAAGGACAAATACTGTAATATTCCACTTATATAAAATATCTAGAATAGGCAAAAATCATAGAGACAGAAAGTAGATTGGAAGTTACTACTACTGGGGATGGGGGAATTAGAGAGCTATTGCTTAATTGGCAGAGAGTTCCTGTTTGAGGTAATGAAAAAATTGTGCAAATACTTAGTAGTAATGGTTACGTAACACTGTGAATACAATTAATGTCAAACTGTGGCCTTAGAAATAGTTAAAAAGGGGTCGGGTGCTCACCTATAATCCCAGCACTTTGGGAGGCTGAGGTGGGTGGATCACGAGGTCAGGAGATTGAGACCATCCTGGCTAACACAGTGAAACCCCATCTCTACTAAATATACAAAAAAAAAAAAAAAAAAAAACTAGCTGGGTGTGGTGGCAGGCGCCTGTAGTCCCAGCTATTCTGGAGGCTGAGGCAGGAGAATGGCATGAACCCAGAAGGCAGAGTCTGCAGTGAGCCGAGATCACGCGACTGCACTCCAGCCTGGGGGACAGAGCGAGACTCTGTCTCAACACAACAACAACAACAACAAAAAGGCAAATTTTATATTACATATATTTTACCACAATTTAAAAAAAAAAAAAAACAAGAAACAACTGGGGCCGGGTGTTGTGGTTCACACCTGTAATCCCAGCACTTTGGGAGGCCAAGGCAGGCAGATCACTTGAAGTCTGGAGTTCGAAACCAGCCTGGCCAACATGGTGAAACTCTGTCTCTACTAAAACTACAAAAATTAGCTGGGTGTGGTGGCACCTGCCTGTAATCCCAGCTGCATGGGGGTGCTGAGCCAGGAGAATGGCTTGAACCCGGGAGGCAGAGGTTGCAGTGAGCCGAGATCACATCACTGCACTACAGCCTGGGTGACAGAGCCTCTGTTTCAGAAAAAAAAAAAAAAAAAAAATTGGTAATATTTCTATGTACTGGCAACAAACAATCCAAAAAAGAAATTAACAGAGCAATTTCATTTAAAAGAGCAGAGAGGCGTGGTGGCTCATGCTTGTAATCCTAGCACTTTGGGAGGCCAAGGTGGGTGGATTACATGAGGCCAGGAGTTCGAGACCAGCCTGGCCAACATGGCAAAACCCTGTCTCTACTAAAAATATAAAAATTAGCTGGGTGTGGTGGTGTACATCTGTAATACCAGCTACTCAGTAGGCTGAGGCATGAGAATTGCTTGCCTCAACCTTGCCCAGGAGGCAGAGGTTGCAGTGAGCCAAGATCACACCACTTCACTCCAGCCTGGGCAACAGACCAAGACTCTGTCTCAAAAAACAAAACAAAACAAAACAAAACTCCAGCCTGGGCAACAGAGCAAGACTCTGCCTCAAAAACAAAAAAAGCACCTGAATGAATAAAACATCTAAGAATAAATCTAACCAATGAGGTAAAAGACTAGTACACGGAAAACTACAAAACATTGCTAAAAGAAGTTAAACACTTAAATAAATGGAAAGGTCCCATGGATTGGAAGAATTTATAGTTAGGATGACAGTATTACTCAAAGCAATCTACAGAGTCAATGCAATCTCTATCAAAATTCCAACAGCTTTTTTTTCCCAGAAATGAAGAAAAAAAAAATTTCAAATTCATACAGAATTGCAAGGAGCCCTTGATAGCCAAAATAGTATTGAAAAAGAAGAACAAAGCTGGAAGACTCACACTTCCGAATTTCAAAATTTACTACAAATCTATAGTAATCAAACCAGTGAAGTACTGACATAAAGACAGGCACATAGCCCAATGGAATAAAAGTGAGAGTCCACAAACAAACTCGCATGTCTATGGCCAACTGATTTTCAACAAGGGTGCTAGCACCCGTAAATGGGGAAAGAATGATCTCTTCAACAAATCCAGGTGCTGGGACAACTGAAGGCCAAGGCAGGTGGATCACTTGAGGCCAGGAGTTTGAGATCAGCCTGGCCAACATGGCGAAACCCCATCTCTACTAAAAATACAAAAATTAGTCAGGCATGGTGGCTTGCACACCTGTAATCCCAGCTACTCGGGAGGCTGAGGCACAAGAATCACCTGAACCTGGGAGGCGGAGGTTGCAAGGAGCCACTGCACTCCAGCCTGGGCGACAGAGTGAGACTGTGTCTCAACAATAAGAAGGAGGAGGAGAAGGAAGAAACAAGAGTTAGTGAGGATGTGGAGAAATTGGAACTCTCATACATTGCTGGTGGGAATGGAAAGTAGGGCAGCTGCTGTTGAAAACAGTTTAAGCAATTTTTCAAAAAAATTAAACATGGCATTTCCACTCTACTTTGGGGTATACACCCCAGAGAACTGAAAATAGAAACTCAAACAACACTTGTACATGAATGTTCACAGACAAAAGGTAGAAACAATTCAAATGTCCATCACCAATGAAAAGATAAACAAGATGAGGTATATTCATACAACACGAAACAGTATCATGCAGGCATAAAATGGAATGAAGTACTGTTACATGCTACAACGTGGATGAACTTTGAAAACATAGGTCAAGGAAGCCAAACACAAACGGCCACATGTTGTATGATTTGTATGATTCCATTTATATGAAATATCCAGAATAGGTAAATACAGAAAGCAGATTGGTGGTTGCCAGAGGCAAGGGAAAATGGTGGGTAATGAGTACAGGGTTTTCTTTTGGGGTGATGAAAATGTTTTGGAACTTGTAAGAGGTGGTGGTTGCACGTTATGAATGTACTCAATGTCACATACTTGTATACTTTAAAGTGGTTAATTTTATGTTATGTGACTTTTATCTCAATTTTTTAAAAAAAGGGGGAGCCTAAAATGTGATGAATTCCTGGCTCAACCATCTACTAACTTGTATAGCCTTCAGGAAATTAACCTATTTGAGCACCAGTTTCCCCCACATAAGAGGAGGATAATTCCTTCTAACTTTGATGGTTATTATGAGGATTGAAAGAGACACGAAAATAAAGCAGCTAGCACAATGCCTGGAAGACAAGAGGCACTTGAAACGAAAGTTAACTGTTTCACCTTAATTTCTTATTTACGTTCCCTTGAATCTCACATATTTTTCTCCAAAGAATTTTACACTCATAAATCTCTTCATATTTATGAGAATGTCCTTCTCTTGAGCTGAAGAATTTTTTCAGTCTCAATGAGGACTATTTTCTTCGTATTCATCTTTGGGTGGAAAGGGCACTATGCAGGCCAGTGATGTGACAGAAGGTAAATAGACTGTATGTGTCTCTGTATGTCCAGTACCCAGCAAATTCCACATCTCTGCTGTGAGAGTTGACATGTGAAAGAGGTAACCAATACAAAACTTCCTGCCCAGCCATTCAAAGGATTTACTCAAGTCCCGATCAACGGAAAAGTAATTTTCACTGAAGTCCCCCACATTATTAACCTTATTCCTCAGGCTCTTAGAGCACCAAGGGCAAAGAGTCAAATAGAAATTGAGACTGTGGTTCACCAAGGCCACTACGCTGTTCCCACAATATTCTCCTAGTTAAGGCTTGTTCAATATCGGAAGTCAGCAAACTCTTTCTATACAAAGCCAGATAATAAATATTTCAGGCTTTGTGGGTCTGTCTCTATCGCAACTACTCAACTGTCATTGTATTGCAAAAGCATGCACAAAAAATACTTAAATGACTGTGGCTGCATTCCAACAAAACTTTATTTATAAAATAGAGCCCACAGGCAGTAGTTTGCCAGCTCCAGACCTATACAGCTAGGGAAGGTTCTCCTGCCCATCCTAATATGGTAGAGTCTTAACAGCAATGACTTGGGCCTCCTGGATCAACTTTCAGCTGTGCCATTTGGGGAAGGTTCTACAATCCATCATTACCACACCAAGGATTCTGGGCCCTCTGACACACAGAGGTAAAACAGAGGTTCTCACTATACCATTCTCATTCAGTCCATTATCAGCTAATAATGTTACTCCTTAACTCTATCCCCAGCTTTATGGTAGTTCTCATGTGGGGTTCTGGGAAATGCTTCCCCACCACCCATGCCCTACTCTATTATTGACATGAGTTTTTCCTAAAGCAGACTTCAATGGAGAATTTATTGGGGAAAAAAAAAAAAGCGGGGGGGAAGGTTTCACACTATCATGTCAACTACCATCTTATCTCAAATTTACCTCTCCCAAACTATATGTTAAACTTCCTGAGAACAGAAAACACGACTTTAAGGCTGGGCTTGGGCCACGGTGGCTCACACCTATAATCCCAGCACTTTGGGAGGCCGAGGAGGGTAGATCATGAGGTCAAGAGATTGAGATCATCCTGGCCAACATGGTGAAACCCCATCTCTACTAAAAATAAAAAAATTAGCCAGACGTGGTGGCGGGCGCCTGTAGTCCCAGCTACTCGGGAGGCTGAGGCAGGAAAATCACTTGAACCTGGGAGGTAGAGGTTGCAGTGAACCGAGATTGTGCCACTGCACTCCAGCCTGGCAACAGAGCAAGACTCTTTCTCAAAAAAGAAAAAAGAAAACATGACTTTATATTTGTTAATTTATCCATGTTAAATTCCTTAAAAGTAAGAATTACATCTTATTGTTTTTTTGCAGTCAGTGCCTAGCTAAGTGCCTGATATTTGATAGGCATTCAATAGATTTTTCTTAGATGTCTGGTTGAATTTTACTTTATAATGCCATGCCTAGAACACAGTGTTTTAAGTACAGGAAGTAGCTTTAAAAAAAAAAAGTCGATTTTTAAAAATTAAAATGCTTTAATATATGAAAGTCACCTTTAAATTGCAAAATATGAACTACAGCTTCTAATTACACAGTAAATCAGTGTTGGATTACTTTTTATGTAGAAATAGATCACCATGTACTACTTTGTTATTTTCTGAGACGGAGTCTCGCTGTGTCGCCCAGGTTGCAGCGCAGTGGCCCAATCTCCGCTCACTGCAACCTCTGCCTCCTGGGTTCAAGCGATTCTGCCTTGGCCTCCCAAGTAGCTGGGATTATAGGCATCTGGCACCATGCCCAGCAATTTTTTTTGTATTTTTAGTAGAGATGGGGTTTCACCATGTTGGCCAGGCTGGTCTCGAACTCTTGACCTCAGGTGATCCACCTGTCTTGGCCTCCCAAAGTGCTGGGATCCATGTACTCCTTTGAAGTAGTTTCAACAACTGATAAAGAGCTATGCTTAAATTACTCAAGAGTTTCCACTATATAGATATTTGTTAATCAGTGCATATATATTGCAGGCCTGTAGGGGGAAAAAAGATTCACACTCATTTTTGTTTCTGAAGTTTTGAAGAAAAGTGGCATTAAGGAGCTAGTATAAATCACTCAAGCACATTTATCAGAGACTAATGAAATTATTCACCTTATAGTGCAGAAGAGATGTTCTCTTCTTTGAATTAATTATATTTTTATGATTACCATAAAAGGACTTTAAAGTTAACTATAAGTATTCAATAAATAAGAATGTTAAATTAGAGAACTGAAGATGAAAGATGTAGTAGAGAGCTGTTGCAGAGTAGCAGGGACTCAGTCCCTGAAGAGGGATGAAAGATAATCCCAAGGATTTGAAAGTGGTAAACTGGAAAAGCATTCCAGCCAATTCATCCTCTAGAAGAGAGAGGGGAAATGATGATTTAGGAACTGAATCACTGTAAAAAGGAGGAATGAGGGAAAGTTTTCAGAGTAGAAAGAGGTAATACTAATTCTAACATGACTAATCCCTTACTCTGTTTACTAAAAAACTCACAAACAATAAACTAAATGTAGATTCGGATGATGAGGATAAAGGCAAACAGGAGGCTTGCAAAGGCCCAAAACTCTTCTAGTTCCCTAAAAAGGTCAGGTCAGGCCAGGCGCTCATGCCTGTAACCCCAGCACTTTGGGAGGCCCAGGCGTTGTGGATCACATGAGGTCAGGGGTTCAAGACCAGCCTGACCAACATGGTGAGACCCTGTCTCTGCTAAAAATACAAAAAATCAGTCAGTGTGGTGGTGCATGCCTATAATCCCAGCTACTCGGGAGGCTGAGGCAGGAGATCACTTGAACCCAGGAGGTGGAGGTTGCAGTGAGCTGAGATTGTGCCATTGGACTCTAGCCTGGGTAACAAGAGCAAAACTCCGTCACACACACACCCACAGTCAGATCAGCATGGAAAATGACACAATTTCTTTAATAGATAAAAAGACAACAGAAGTGGCTCATGCCTGTAATCCCAGCACTTTGGGAGGCCAAGATGGGAGGACTGCTTGAGGCTAGGAGTTCGAGACCAGCCTGGTCAACATAGTGAGTGAGACCCTATCTTACTAGAAAAAAAAAGACAACAGCAGCATTTGTAGTTTTTCCGGTATCAACAGTCTAGCAAAATCTCAAATACAAAATATTAAAATACAAAGAATTAGAATTTGGGTGAGACTATTTCAGTGTTCCAGACACTGTTCTACAATTAATTGGGTCAGCAACAAAACCCAGGACAAGAGCAGAAACCACACACAATGGTTCTCTATGAGTGCCTCTCTAAGAGGAGACAGATATTTTTCCTCAAGTATCTTCTTAAAATTGTTTAGCAATTAAAAAAAAAAAAAGTAGGCCAGGCACAATGGCTCACGCCTGTCATCCCAGCACTTTGAGAGGCTGAGGGAGGTGGATCACTTGAGGTCAGGAATTCAAGATCAGCATGGCCAACATGGTGAAACCCCATCTCTATTAAAAATACAAAAATTAGCCAGGCATGATGGTGGCTCATGCCTGTAATCCCAGCTACTCGGGAAGCTGAGGCACAAGAATTGTTTGAAACCGGGAAGCAGAGGTTGCAGTGAGCAGAGATGGTGCCACTGCACTCCAACCTGGGCGAGAGAGAGAGAGAGAGAGACAGACAGACAGACAGACAGACAGACAGAGACAGAAAAGAAGAGAAGAGAAGAGAAGAGACGAGATGAGACGAGACGAGACAGCTCCTATCTCATGCTCAAGTTACCTATTTCTGGAGTCAGATCAAAGCCTAGTTCCACAATTTATCAGCCACATGATTTTGGCCCTATTACATAGACCCTCTGAGACTCAGTCTCCTCATCTGTAAAATGAGGCTAAGAATAGAATTATCTTGTTGTAGTGATTGAGACATCTAGCAGAGTGTCTAGTATGTGGTAGATGCTCAATAGGTAGTATTTGTTAATATTAGGTTTTATATTCTGCTGCCATTTTTATTCTTTATTAAAGCCAAACTCATTATTTCTCCCCCCAAACTCATATATCTTTTATAAGTTTCCCAGTCAGATAAATAATACCAAAGCTTCTAGTTTACCACATTCAAGTCCCTGGGATCATCTTTCATCCCTCCACAAGTACCAGGTCCCTGCTACTCTGCAACAGCTCTCTACTGCATCCTTCATCTTCAGTCCTCTAATGTAAGATTATTATTTATTGAACACTTACAGGCTGTACTCCAATGTTGGATGTTCACAGCTTTGTATAACCAGCTATCTCAAAAGCATATGTCACCTACTGCTTCAAAACAAACAAAAACTTCTCATAAGTCAACCACAGTCACAGGAAATGAATTATATGCATCACCACTTTCCTGTCCTGGGCTCAATGAGCATCACCCTCCAGCCTCTCTCTATCAAGCTGTATAAGCCCACTTTCCTCAAGCTCTAATTGAATGTCTTTATTTCAACCCCATTCAATTATCCTTGCCTTGTTGTAAGCATGACCTTTTTGGGTTTTTGCTAAGAAAACCATGCTATAAAACATGCCTATCTCATAGGCACTTTAAAACAGACACACAAGGCTGGGTGCGGTGGTTCACGCCTGTAGTCCCAGCACTTCGGGAGGTGGAGGTGGGCAGATCACTTGAGGTCAAGAGTCTGAGACCAGCCTGGCCAATGTAATGAAACCCCATCTCTACTAAAAATACAAAAATTAGCCGGGCATGGTGGTGCATGCCTGTAGTCCCAGATACTCGGGAGACTGAGGCACGAGAATCGCTTGAACCCATGAGGTGGAGGTTGCAGTGAGCCGAGATCACACCACTGCACTCCAGCCTGGGTGAGAGAGAGACTTCGTCTGCGGGGAGGAGGGGGGAACAGAAACACGCATACAAATAAAAAGATAATTAACTATGCATATCTGCAGGGTAAAGGTCCAAACCAGAATATCTTTTTTTTTTTTTTTTTTTTTTTTTTTTTTGCAACAGAGTCTCTCTCTGTTGCCCAGGCTGGAGTGCAGTGGTGTGATCTTGGCTCACTGCAACCTCCACCTCCCAGGTTCAAGTGCTTCTCCTGCCTCAGCCTCCCGAGTAGCTGGGACTAAAGGCATGCGCCCCCATGCCCGGCTAATTTTTGTATTTTTACTAGAGACTGCGTTTTACCACGTTGGCCAGGCTGGTCTTCAACTCCTGACCTCAGGTGATCTGCCCACCTTGGCCTCCCAACATGCTGGGATTACAGGTGTGAGCCACTGTGCCCGGCCTAGAACATCTTTCAAATGTGAGTAGTCATAATGAGTCCTAAAAAGAAGCTTAGTCACTGCTAAGAGATTTCATATGCACGTCAATGTGTATATATAACAACTTATTATATATACAATAAATACATACAGCTTAATTTTGTTTAGCTGTCAAAAAAAATTGTACGAGCTATATTTTTGCTTTGAAATTGAGCAGCATTAATTTCAGTAAATTAGGAAGTATAATCTTTGGTCTGGATCAGCCCAACATCATATTCTATGCACAAAAGACAAAATACACCTATTTGTCAACATGATCTCTCAATTATTGCAACAGTACACAGATTAAAACAGTGACTTTCTTCTACACTTGTACAAATATAAAACATGCTAAGAATTATTTATTTATATATACACCCACAGTCAACCTTTTCAAAAAGATACCCAATTTATGCATAAACAATCACACAGACCTGACTTAGACATTTTTATAAACATTTCACTAAATTTTTAAAGGTATGCAAAATATATTGGCCTGATTATATATAAGTACAATCGGGAAGATTATATACATTTTTAATTATAATATGAGTTTCATAACAATCCGTTGTTTGACCCTAAAGCGTCAATCTTACCAGAAGCATCAAATTCTCTATTTTTGGATAATGGAATATAGATTTGAAGGTCTGATTTTAGCTGGGAAAAGGATATACTATCTATAACAAGCCTAATGACTAAACAGCTGCAGATTCTAAAAAAGAGTTTTATAATACTCTGAGATAGGCACTAATTTATGCTTTAAATTTTCCATCCAGTGATATCTTTTTAGACACATGCAAGGAGAAATCAACAACACTTAAAGAGCTGGTGTGTGACCTCATGTAGTGAAGGACAGCAAAGAGAGAAATGTTTTAGATGTATCTCATTTGCAGCAACCTCACAGGCTTGTGTTGTGTTTTTTTTTTTTTTTTTTTTTTTTTTTAAGTATCTATTCTTCTATCTCTTCAGACAGACCATAAGCCATATAAAGGCAAGAAAAGTATGGTTTATTTATCCTTGTAATTCAAAGTGCCCTATACACAGTAACTAAAAATCAGAGTTCACATTTAGAGTTGGTTTCCTAAGAGCAGAGATGTCCATTCTCATCCACTTTCACACTGGGCCCATCCTGCTGGCACTAACAGTGTGTGTTTTGAGAGCCAGGTATACGAAACAACCATTTTAACAAATGAGTAAATAGAAAGATAAAAACAATATATTTAAATAATAAACTATTTTTATATAAAAGGCAGAGGGAGAGCTTAAAGTTACAAGAAAGTATAGAGAAAAAGGTCACAGGTTGAAGTAGGACAATGACTAGGAGAAAACATTTGGACTCTGTACATGATGTGTCATATATATCAGATATACGTATATGTATAATATATATATGCATATGTGTATGTACATATGTAAGGTATGTATATATCTCATAAATCTTTGAGTTTTAAAACCCAAGATTAGAAGAACTGAAGCTTCCATTTGCAATGTTGCATAAACAGAGCCATTGTATAAAAGGAGGTTTTATGTTCGGGAAAAAGTCAAATTTAACTTGGAAACTAATAACCTATTTCTCCCAAGTAATATCCACCCAGGAATTTTTTTTAAGCTTCAGAAATTTATAACTAAAGGCAAGTCATTAAAAGTATAGCATTTAGCATTTTATTAGGGAGGTTTTCATTTGTTTAATTTCAAACTACAATAACATTTCTTAGCAAGGTGTTCAAGGTGCTAAATTTATTATATTTATTGTTTTAAATTCTTCATCATCCTTAATCAAGAACCAATAGTATTCAAACCATTTTTGAAAATTTAATGGCAAAGAGATCTTCAGATAACTATTATTCACATAAAATAGTTCAAACATCCAATTTCAAGAAGAATACAAAAGCCACTGCATGGAAGTAAGAGATCTGTGATCTAAACACAAAAATACATTAACTGTCACGAAGGCTTAAATCCAAAAGGCAGGTGGTATTTTGTACAAAAGGAAAAGCAAATATAAGAGTATCATCTTTATTTATTTGTGTGCGTATTTACATACATACACACACATATTATTTTCAATAGATGACAGATTCAGGAGTTTAAATGTTTTGGGTTAAATTGCTAAAATCATCATAGACATAAATTATATCATTCTAAAATATCACGAAAAAACTTAAAACCTTCGTCTTAACAAATTATATGCAAATGAAGCCAAATACTCAGACTAGGTATGCCATAATAGAAAAATATTTAAACTAATGTTTGTTACAGTTTCAACACTTGCCATCTGAAAGTTACTCTCCTAGTAAAACATGCTTACCACTGAACAACAGCTATGGAAACTTCAAATAACTTCTCTGAATAATTTGTGATTATTATCACAGTAAAATAATTTCCAGTAAGGTTCATTTCACAGCTGTTCAAGGGTAATCAACTATAGCCAGTAATCATAATCTACACTATTATCCTAAGTCCTAGCTCATATCTAAACACCTACCTTATTACCCTTCAAAATCTGGATTCAAATGCATCAAGCAATCTAAGTTAATGGGTCTACATGAAAAAAAAAAAAAACTTCTCTTTGCTCATAAGTACTTGAACATAAATTAAATCTGTCACTGCCCTGCTTTCTTCTTCCCATCCCACCACCTTTTCTCTTTTCCCATTAGGCAGCTTTTCACTTACACAGTCATGCATCACTTAATGACAAGAATACATTCTGAAAAATATGTCATTAGGTGATTTTATCACTGCGCAAACATCATAGAGTATACTTACACAAACCTAGATGGTATAGCTTACTACACATCTAGGCTACATGGTATGGCCTACTGCTCCAAGGCTACAAACCTGTACAGCATGTTACCTTACTGAGTACCATAGTCAATGACAAGTATTTGTGTATCTGAACATGTTTTTTATCTAAACGAAAAATACCATATCTTTAATCTTATGGGACCACCATCGTATACGCTGTCCACTGTTGACCTAAATGTCATTATGAGGTGCATGGCATAGGTCAGTTGAAAAAAAAAAAAAAAAAAAAAAGCACGTGATTGCTAAGAACTAAGGACTACCCAGCCATGATCAAGCTTACCTAAAAGTAGTCTCTTTCTGGCAGCATTCACATATTAATTCCACTTCATTAAACAACATCATCATAACCAGAGTTTTTATTACAGGTTGAGCATCCCTAATTCAAAAATCCAAAATGCTCCAAAATACAAAACTTTGAGTACCGATATGATGCCACAAGTGGAAAATTCCACATATAAGTATTTAAACTTTGTTTTAGGCAAAAATTTAAAATATTGCATAAAACTACCTTCAAGCTATATGTAGTAAGTATATATGAAACATAAATGAATTTCGTGTCTAGCCTTGGGTCCCATCCCCAAGGTATCTCATTATATATATGGAAATATTCCAAAATCTGAAAAAATCCAAAACATTTCTGGTCTCAAGCATTTCAGATAAGGAATGTTCAACCTGTACATGCCCACATGCACAGAGCACTACATTAGCTTCAAAACAGTTAAACATATACAGATATTTCTTTTTAAAAATAATGTACTTGCCTTGTGTCTGCATTTAAGTACAACTCCATAGGCTCCTATAATAAAAAGAAGTAAACAATCAAGGGCATGCATACAAACTACAGGTCTTGAAGAAATCAAAGCTCTGCTATATTGACATTGCTTCTCAGTGTTATAATAATGACCACTAAAGTGACAAGATTCTATAGTGATAATGCAGTAATGAGCCACATACAAATGGAACATACTTTATTATACATTTATTATAAAGAGTATAGACAAGTCATTTCCTCCAACAAGTATTTTTAAATGTTTCTTTTCAAAGAAAATTTCACTGGCAATATGTTTAAATGTAGGCTTATACATTTATGAAGACAAGATTTGGTCTCAAGAACTTGGAGAATAAATGAAAATTAACTCAGAAAATTCTATGGAACTTAAAACTTAAGAGCTAGGCCAGGCACAGTGGCTCACACCTGTAATCCCAGCACTTTGGGAGGCCGAGGCTGGCAGATCACCTGAGTTCAGTTCGGGACCAGCCCGGCCAACATGGTGAAAACCCATCTCTACTAAAAATCCAAAAATTAGCTGGGTATAGTTGCAGGTGCCTATAATCCCAGCTACTCAGGAGGTTGAGGAAGGAGAATTGTTTGAACCCAGGAGGCAGAGGTTGCAGTGAGCCTAGATCGCACCACTGCACTCCAGCCTGGGCGCGAAAACAAACAAACAAAAAAATCCTTAAGCGCTAATGACATCCCAATAGTAAGCTCAAGCACAGAGCCCACCAAATACACTCTCTGTTCTAGAAGACATTAAAATCTTCCTCTAGGATATTGAAATGCCCCTCTTCTTTTTTGTTTTGTTTTGTTTTTAAAGTTTTTTTGTAGAGACATGGTCTCACTATGTTGCCCAGGCTGGTCTCAAACTCCTGGCCTTAAGCGATCCTCCCACCTCAGCATCCCAAAGTGCTGGGATTACAGGCATGCACCACCACATCCAGCTGAATGTCTCTCCTGACTGGCAAGGTAGTCCAGGCCTCAGTATTCCAATTAATAGCTGGTAGGATTTGCTAACTTTTGCCATAAATAAAGACTCAGTTCATGCACAAAGGCCACAAGCACTCCCACCGTCTTTGGTGTATTTCAACAAGTAAACACCTTTGGGGTTACTTATCCTATTATCTAGGCAATAAACTTCTTCCTTAGAAGTAGAACAGAGTTGACAGCGAGGTACCCAGGAAACTGAGGTTAAAATTATATTGTGAAAAATCTAACTAAGAGAATCAAAATGTCATGAATGATAGCTGAGCTTTACAGAAACATCAAGAACATTAACATTAGCAGACTGGCAAGCTTGCATTCATCTATGAGAAGGGGGCTTCAGGGATACAAAATTAGGAAATGTGTCTCCAGCAGAGTCTATGGGACCTGAACAAGTCTCCCTCACTTTGGTAGAGATGGATGAATCCTATTATCAGAGTTAGCATAGAACCAGCCATTATAACCATCTAACTTAACTTCACAATTGCCAGGCAATTGTTCAATTCTCTGTCTATGTCAGTTTTTCTATGGGGTGAAAAATACCCTGTCTAAACTACAAGAATGTAGAGTTTGCTTGACAGGTTTTTTTGTTTGTTTGTGAGTCTCGCTCTCTCACCAGGCTGGAGTGCAGTGGCACAAGCTCACTCACTGCAACCTCTGCCTCCTGGGTTCCAGCAATTCTCCTGCCTCAGCCTCCTGAGTAGCTGGGACTACAGGTGCCCACCACCACAGCCAGCTAATTTTTGTATTTTTAGTAGAGACAGGGTTTCACCATGTTGGCCAGGATGGTCTGGATCTCTTGACCTTGTGATCCACCACCTCAGCCTCCCAAAGTGCTGGGATTATAGGCACGAGCCACCGTGCCTGGCGAAAGATTTTTATGTACTTTATATGTATATCCTAGCCAAAAAAATATGTGAGGTGATTTCCAAAGAAAGAAACATACAGCAATGGTGGTTCTGATTACAACTTAAAGTAACAGATTCTGAGATATATATATCAGATCTATATATATATATCAGTCTGGTAATTTTGAGCCAGTCCCAAAGAAGATGATCACCTATGGCTATACTGAGAAAAACTAGTTATAATCCAGAAAAACTTAGGCCCAGAATCTGGAACATTCTAATCTTGTTACACCCTATATGCTAGCCTTCTCCAGTCAGCAGCTTTATTACATTGGTCTTTAATTCTAATACTTTTGAAAAATCAAATAGGCTATTCCAGAACAGATGGTAGGCAAGACACTGAGAATGAGTTTTTACATAACATCGGTGAAGAAATGGAAGAGGAGTTGACTAGTGAAGGAACAAAGATCTATTTGTTTTGTATGGTTTGAACTTCAGACCTTGAAACAAGCATCCAATGATTAAACTCTTTATTTTAATTGTTTCTATGTATTTGAAAAGGATTTGCCAACTTAAAAACTTAAAAACAGCTTTGCTGTTCACATAGGTAAACTTTTTTACAGTCCTTTAGGAATTCAAAGTTTATTTGAAAATTCTGAAATATGAAATTTTTGTAACATATGCTTTAAAGATACAAATGCTAAGAAACCATAATTACAATCACTTATCCTCTGTTAACGGAATCATTTATCAAAATTTCCAAAGTTATCTTTAAGTCTAGAGCAAAAACTAAGCAAGAAAAATCAGAAGAAACGATTTTTTTTTTAGGAGTCGGTTTATACAAAATGACATCATATTTCATCAAATCAATGGCGTATCATTGGTCATGAGCATTATTTTATGTACTATTAGGAAAGGAAGAGCTGCCAATTAAACTGTGACATCATACTGATTATAAGATCCCCCCTGATTTCAGAGATAAAATTGTGTGCCTCAGAATTTACAAAACATAATCTCTCATTTTCAAAGAAACAGAAGTTATTTGTTTATTTACCAGGTATTAAGTACAATTTCACCAACATGGTGAAACCCAGTCTATAGTGAAAATACAAAACTCAGCTGGGCACAGTGGCTCACGCCTGTAATCTCAGGAGGCTGAGGCAGAAGAATCGCTTGAACCCAGGAGGCAGAGGCTACAGTGAGCCGAGATCGTGCCACTGCACTCCAGCCTGGGTAACAGTTGAGACTCTGTCTCGAATGAATGAACGAATGAATGAAATTTAAGTTATTCAAAATAAGCCTAGCTGATATAAAAATAAAATGTAACCAAGAAAAAAATGCAGACTAAGGAATTCATGATTGCTAAAAAGAATGAAGGCAGTCAAGATTGTTGTAACACTGGGGCTCTTTTTAAAATAAAAGGGAAAAAAAATATTTGATTTATTAAACTTTAAAAGGTTTTAAAATGTTATTAATTTTTTATTGGATAGACCCAAATTGTTTAAGAGTAATTTTATTTTTAATATTTTACTCTTAGACACACGTGAATTGATACAGGTTAAATTAACAGGATCCGATTAGTAACTTTTTGGTGGTAGGAATAACTAACTGTTCATTGCTCAAAACTCAAGGAATGCAAAAATTCCAACTTACCTTCACCTACAACCCCAAGGATCTCAAATTTATTCATCACATTACCAATGTTAGGAATCTTCATGAAGACAAACTCCTCTTTTGATGCAAGCCACAAAACATGGCACCAAAAGAACTCAGAAAGCTGCGCGGTAAGACCAAAAACCTTCTGAAGGAAGAAATTCTCACTGGCTGGTGGGAACTTTCACATACTTGTTGCAATCATGAAGTATTAAACAATTCCCTGAAAAAAACAAACACAATGAAAAGCTGTAAATTTTATATTTGCAGTACTCTAATAACCAATCTTACCTTTTTGTATAGTTATTTTTCAATCCATTTTAATGTTTCATACACTTAAAATGAAGAAGAAACCAACAGTAATAGGAGGGAAGAACCCAAAATGGAACGAATACAAACAAACAAATGAACCTCTCTGTATTTGAAATGAATAATATAACCACACTTTAGGGGACAAGGACAAATGAATTAACCATAGGTAACTTTTGAAAACAGCATTTTCACTATCTACTCTCCTAAAGCTAAAAACAAAAAGAATTACAAACAAATACTATACTCTACTTAGATACCTGCTTTTATACAGTGACATGAAACTTGTTTGTGTGTGTTCTAAGATAGAGCAAATAGGTGAATATACTGACCTTGGTTTCTTAATTCTCATAAAAGGGAGTAACAAATATAAAAAGGGAGAAGGCTTGGAGTTGGTGTTAACAATATAAGCTCAGTTTTTAATATACAGGGGTACAGACAGATATAAAGGTGTTTGTGTAAATGTGCACTCACATACATATATTTCCTAGCTCTGTCTGCTGAGAAGGCCTAGAAGCAATGATACCCCTATAGCTATGAACACAGCTGGGGCTCTAATAAAAGGAACTAGAGTTCCTTGAAGAAAAGGCTGATTCCAAGGGTGGGGTAGGAGAAGTACCATAGGAGCCTAGGGTATATTTTTGTGGTGCCAGAAAGTAAGGAAATGCTCAAAGAATGATAGGGGTACCTCAAAAGGACACAGGAGTCAGACTGATGTGACTCCCACTGGCCTAATCGGGAATATTTGAGCAACAAAGTAAATAAGCACAGTAACAGATTATAACCCATATAAAAGTCCTTACTGACATAAATAAATAAATAAGGGAGAAGAGAAAGCTCTTTTGCGAAGTATAATTCCTTATAATAAATGTAGTGATAAAATTAGAAAATCACCATTTGGCAATCACTCTGGTAATAATTATTTCAAGCAAGTATGATCAATATATGCTAAAACTAGCAGTTGAAAATTTGATGGAAAACAGGATATTATCTAATCTCAAAGTATCTCCCCACAAGATACGTATTAATTACAAGAAGAAAAATAGTAATTTTATACTGAAGAATCCTGCCAGATACCACCTTAATTAAGTGATCAAGTTAACATCATCAATAAGGGGACAAACCAACATTATATGTCCCCTGATAGGATGCATCACATCACCACCTCTGTGGCATTCGTGCCAGAAATGCAAAACGTGAATCTAACCACAAGAAGCAAGAGAGAAGCCCAAACTGAGGGACATTTTACTAAATAACTGGCCTGTATTCTTTTAAAATGTCAAGGTCACAAAAGACAAGAAACAACTGAGTAACAAGAAGCAACTATTCCAGATTAAAGAAGATTAAGAGATATGACAATGAAATACAATGCATGATCCTGGATTACATCCTGAACAAGAAAAAGCTTTTGTTCTTTTTTTGCTATAAAGAACAATTGATACAATTCAAATGTTCACAGATTATAGTACTGTTGTCAGTGGTTTTCTAATTTTCATATTAGTACTTTGGTTACATAAAACAGTGCTCTTGTTTTTAAGAAACAGCACTAAAGTTTTTAAAGGGGCATCATGTTTACAACTTAAACCATTGAGAAAAATTACAAGTGTGTATGGGGAAAGAGAAAAAAAGACAGAAAGAATGATAAAGCAAATATGATAAAATGTTAACACTTGGAAAATCTAGGTCAAGGGTATAGAAAGTAGGAAATTCTTTGCACTATTTTTGCAATTTTTCTCTAAATCTGAAATATTTTCAAAATAAGCTTTGTTTCAAAAAGCTTATCCTATCTCTAAGAAGAATAACAGTGGTACCAAGACAAAATATTGTTTTAAAAGCAAGAAATAAATCTAAACAAGAAGTTCCTTACTGCCTATAAAATCTGAAACTTTTAACAAGAATACCCCACACGATGTGGATAAGCATTGTCAAGAAGTGCCCTTTCATATACTGATGGTAGAAATGTAAATTGGTGCAAGTTTTCTAAAAAGCAATATATACATTATTAGGTGATTTTAAAATGTGCATATCCTGATAAGGGCATCTGACAAAAATCTACAACAAACATCATTCTTAAATGTGAAATAGTAGACACAGTCCCTTTAAAACTTAAGAACATGTGCCAGGCACAGTGGTTCACGCATATAATCCCAGCACTTCAGGAAGCCAAGGCAGAAGGATCGCTTGAGCCCAGCCTGAGCAACACAGGGAGACCCAGCCTCTACAAAAACAAAAAACAAACAAACAAAAACAAAAAAAAACTAGACTGGCGGGCATGGTTGTGGGAGGCTGAGATGGGAGGATCACTTGAGCCCAGGAGGTCGAGGCTGCAGTGAGCCTTGATTGCACCACCAGACACCAGCCTGGGCAACAGTGTGAGACTCTGTCTCTAACAAACAAACAAAAACATGACAGGGAGTTCTACTATTAATACTTATTAACATTAGTATTAAACATCCTAGCCAGGCACAGTGGCTCATGTCCATAATCCCAGCACTTTGGGAGGCTGAGGTGGACGGATCACTCACACTCAGGAATTCAAGACCAGCCTAGAAAATGTGGTGAAACCCTGTCTCTAGAAAAACAACAAAAATTAGCCGGGTGTGGTGGTGCACGCCTGTAGTCCCAGCTACTCTCAGAGGGTGAGGAGGGAGGACTGCTTGAGCCCAGGAGGGCGAAGCTGCGGTGAGCCATGATCACACCACTGCACTCCACCCTGGGTGACACCGCAAGACCCTGTCTCAAAAACAAAAACAAAAACATCCTCACGGGTTATAGCTGGTTTAGTAAAATAAGAAACAATAAATGAATAAAATGTATGATTGAAAAGAGAGAAACGAAAACAGACAGAAAATTCAAAAGAATTCATAAATTATTGGAATTATTAGTGTTTGGCAAAGTAGCTGAACATAAGCTTAATACACAAATATCAGTTGCATTTGTAAAGATCATTTGTAAGAAATAGAAAAAGCAATTTTTAAATATCACATTTATGGGTGGGGCACAGTGGCTCACGCCTGTAATCCCAGCACTTTGGGAGGCCGAGGCAAACAGATTGCTTGAGCTCACGAGTTCGAGACCAGACTGGGCAACATGGCGAAATCCAGCCTCAACAAAATATACAAAAATTAGCTGCGTGTGGCAGAGCATGCCTCTAGTCCCAGCTACTCCAGAGGCTGAGATGGGAGGATGGTTTGAGCTTAGGAAGCGGAGGCTGCAGTGAGCCAAGATTGTGCCATTGCACTCTAGCCTGCACAACAGAGCCAGACCTTGTCTCAAACAAAAACAAAAACAAAAACCACATTTACAATAATTTTAAAAAGCACATAAGATTTAACAAAAGATATTCACAACCACTTTTCAAATATATATGTAACTTTACTCAAAGACATTAAAAAACACCTAAACAAGTTATCCAAATTTTACAGCTAGGAAGATTCAAAACTATAAAGGTATCAATTCTTTCCATATTGATCTATACAGTCAATGCAATTCCAATCACAATCCCAACAAGGTTTTCTAAAGAATTAAGACAAGCTGATTTTAAAATATATATGCAAGGGCAGAGTTCCAAGTAGAAGCAACACCCTCCTACTACAAGTATGAGCAGCAAAGAATAAGAAAAAGAAAAGAGTAAGAAAGATAAGAAAAGTTACAAGAGCACTAGGCTTTGAGGGTAGGATCTGGCAGGATGCCCTACTGAATATGTTGAGGATTATAATAGAGTGAGGGAAATTAAGAAAGGATGGTTCTGGCACAGACTAACTTAGCCAATAGAACAGATGTGAGAGCCCAGAATAGACCATACTTCAGTATCCCTACAGATTCCTACAGACCTTAAAGAAGTCAGAGTAACTCTTGAAGAAGATAAGTCAGACCATGTCACTTCTCATTCAAAACCCTCTAATGGCCTCCCATATCATTAAGAGTGAAAACCAAAATCCACATGAGCCACAGGCCTTGACATCCCCTCCTCTGATATCATCTCCTACTAGTCTCTCCCTTGACTAGCTTCACTCCAGCTACACTGACCTCCTTTTGCTATACTTATTTTAGAAAACTTGAGTTCAGTGGAATCAAAAATTTTTTAAGGATTACTCTGACATTTAGAAAAAAAGATGTCACAATTTGAGAAGAAATAAACATTTATTCATTCATTAAGCAAATAATTACTGACTGCCTCCCATGTTTTCAGGATAAGACACACAGCACAGTGGTAAACAAGACAGGCAAGGTCCTTACCCTCGTGGAACTTTACATTTTGCTGGTGGAAAAAAAATACAAGACTATTATCTTGAATTTTGTTATGAAAGAGGGGAAAAGAATGATTACTCAGACAGAGAGGGCTTCTCTAAAAAGGTAACATTTGAGCTGAGATGGCAATGGCAAGGAGCCAGCTATATGAGGATCTACATCAGTCACATTCCTGGTAAAAGATGCTCAGAGCATTTCTGAAAACGAACCATTCTTTCATTTTCTATGGCTGGTTTGAAAGAACACCCAGGAAATATTTACATATTCTACTCTCTGCCAATAATGGTATGGTTCATTTCAAAGGAAACTTGAGATAAAAATTAATCATTCTCACTGAGAAGACCCAAAAAGTTCTGTATGTAAGTATTGTAAAGAACATTTGTGGCTGGGCGTGGTGGTTCATGCCTGTAATCCCAGCACTTTGGGAGGCCAAGGCGGGTAGACGACCTGAGGTCAGGAGTTTGAGACCAGCCTGACCAATATGGTGAAACCCGATCTCTACTAAAAATACAAAAATTAGCCGGGTATGGTGGTGTGCGCCTATAGTGCCAGCTACTTGGGAGGCTGAGACAAGAGAACTGCTTGAACCCGGGAGGTGGAGGTTGCAGTAAGCCGAGATCTTACCACTGCACCCCAGCCTGAGCGACACAGCAAGACTCTGTCTCAAAAAAAATAAAAATTTAAAATTTAAAAAAAAAAAAAAAAAAAAGAACATTTGGTCTCACTATTCTTTGTGGCAGTCAAAACTGAGTAATAAAAACTGGGAATCAGGCCAGGCGCAGTGGCTCACGCCTGTAATCCCAGCACTTTGGGAGGCTGAGGCGGGTGAATAACCCGAGGTCAGGAGTTCGAGACCAGCCTGGCCAACATGGTGAAACCCCGTCTCTACTAAAAACACAAAACTTAGCCAGGTGCGGTGGCAGGTGCCTGTAATGTCAGCTACTTGGGAGACTGAGACAGGAAAATCACTTGAACCCGGGAGGTGGAAGTTGCAGTGAGCTGAGATCTTGCCATTGTACTCCAGCCTGGGTGACAAGAGTGAAAACTCCACCTCAAAAAACAAAAAAAACTGGGAATCAGAATGTGAGTAGGGCTGGGCACAGTGGCTCACGCCTGTAATCCTAGCACTTTGGGAGGCTGAGGCAGGCAGACTGCTTGAGTTCAGGAGTTGGAGACCAACCTGGCCAACATGGTGAAACCCTATCTCTAGAAAAAACACCAAAAAAGTAGCCGGGTGTGGTGGTGGGTGCCTGTAGTCTCAGCTCCACAGGAGGCTAAGGCACGAGAATTGCTTGAGCTTGGGAGGTGATGGTTGCAGTGAGCCAAGATCACGTCACTGCACTCTAGCCTGGGCGACAGAACAAGACTCGATCTCAAAAAAAAAAAAAAAAAAAAAAAAAAAATTATGTGAGTAGATACATATCTTGGATGTCAAGAATGGTCTTTTAAATACCAGTATTCATACTGAGGAAAAAAATTATGCCATATTGGATTTAGCTGCAATTTTATATATTTTATATGAATATAGCTGATTTTTTTTTTTTTTTTTTTTTTTTTTTAAGGCATAAAAACTAAAACACTTTAGCTCTGGTGATGGCAAAATACGTATCTCGGATGAAATGTCCCTTTACAGACAAATACAAATGCTAGAGGGAATACTTTTTAGAAACATCTTAAAAGCTCCAAACACTTTTGTGAAGAATTACCTGGCTAAAATTAAAGCAAAAGAATAGAATCCAGAGATAGAATCCAAACCACCCAAAACTATTTTAGCTTTTCTGGTATTTGAAGAACCAGAAAGTGAGAGAAAAACAGGCTTGCTCTTGAAATCGTTACAGATTAGGAACACAAAGTCAAGGGTGTCTCAAAATGAGAAAGTTTGTTAGCAATAACTTATTGTATATTTCAAAATATTTAAACTAAAAGAGTGGAATTGGGAGGTTCCTAACACAAAGAAATGATAAATGCTTGAAATGATGGATACCCCAATTACCTTGATCATTACACGTTGTATGCTTGTATCAAAATATAACATGTGTCCCATAAATATATACAACTATTATGTATCCATAATCATTTAAAATAAAATTTTTATAAATAAGGAGAAAGTTTGATAAATCACCACTCGAAGCCAAAACCCCAGGATATACTCCCAGGATAAGAAAAAACAGAAATAAATCAGCCCTTGGACAAACTTGAACTGTAGGTTGATGTCATCTGGGTGATCTAAGCAACGCTCTGAGGGAAGATGGCATCAATCAGGCCTCACAATACTGCTACAGATAATTTCTCATTTACAAAGTGCAGTACATAATCAAAGATGGCCAAATACACAAGGTAAGATACCACGAACAAGAACCAATAGAAACAACTGAAAAAGAAAGTGACCCCCAAAGGACTTTGGGTCAGGGATAGCCTATAAATGATCAGCAATAGCCTACAAAACAACGGTAGGGTTGATGCAATAAAAACCAAAGATTGAACATTGTGACAGAACTGAAAGGTCCAAAAGGTGAAAGATCAAACTATAAAAATAAATTGGAATGCTAGATAGAGAGCATAACAGAGAACTAAATGAAAGAGAAAAATATTAGGATATAGAAGACACTGAACATGGTTTTAAAACTTGACCAAACGAACATATAAACTATAGCAAAGAACTGCAAAATATCTTTTTTTCCTCTCCAAGCACACATACAACATTCACAAAAACTGATCATATGCTAGGCCATAAAGCAATTCAAAATAAATTACGAGGGCCAGGCATGGTGGCTCACGCCCGTAATCCCAGTATTTTGGGAGGCTGAGGCAGGCAGATTACTTTAGGCCAGGAGTTCGAGACAAGCCTGGTTAACATAGTGAAACCCTGTTTCTACTAAAAATACAACACTTAGACGGGTGTGATGACCACGTGCCTGTAGTCCCAGCTACTCGGGAGGGTGAGGCACAAGAATCACTTGATCCCGGTAGGGAGAGGTTGCAGTGAGCCACATGTCACCACTGCACTCCAGCCTGAGCAACAGAGCAAAACTCCATCTCAAAAATAAATAAATAAATAAAATAAATTACAAGGATTGAAGTAAAAGGATGGTATCTTTCCACAACTAAAGTTGATCAATCACAAAAGAAATAGTTAGAAAATAATTCTTATGTTTGGAAATAAATACATTCCCAAAATAATCCGTAAATCAATCAAAGAAGAAACCATAATACACTTAACAAAAATACAAATCCATGGAAAGAAAACAATGCTTAAGCAGGAAATTGAGAATCTTATATGCATACATCAGAAAATACTAAAAACTGGAAATGTATGAACTAAGCATAAAACTCAAGAGGCTAAACAAAAGAACCACAAAATGAGCCCAATGAAAATGTAAAGAAAGAAATGAGTAAGAGAAAAATTCATGAAACAGAAAACACAAGTAATAAAAAGATCGGGCCGGGAACTTACAGAACTGTGAGCTAATATATGGTGTCTTAACGTGGCTAAGCATGTGTAAGTTGTTATGCAACAGAAAACTGATACAACAGCATTGTTCCTTTTATATACAGTTTAAAAACAGACTAAGCTGAACTATAAAGTATATTAAGTATATATATGTAAGTGGTAACTGTGTAAAAAAGTGATCAAGTAAGTGTTTATTGTAAAAAATCAGGATATTAATTACCTGTAAGGAGGGACTGAGATTGAGAAAAGACATGTAGCAGCCCGGCACTTTGGAAAGCTGAGGCAGAAGGATCACTTGAGCCCAGAAGTTTGAGACCAGCCTGGGCAACATAATGAGACCCTGTCTCTACAAAAACTTCTTTTTGTTTGTTTAATTAGCTGGGCGTGGTGGCGACCGCCTCTAGTCCCAGCTACTTGGGAGGCTGAGGTGGGAGGATTCCCTGAGCCTAGGTGATCACAGCTGCGGTGAGCCGTGATTGTGCACTGTGCACTGTGCACAGACTGGGTGACAGAGAAAGAAAGGAAAGGAAGGAAAGAAAGGAAAGAAGGAAGGAAGGGAAAGGGAAAGAGAAAGGGAAAGACAAGACAAGACGACAAGACACAATACAACACAACACAGGAGGGCTTCCTGGGGCACTATTTCTATGTCTTGAGTGATGGTTAAATAGACATTCACTTATAATTGTTCATTAGAGTATATACTTTTTGTTTACTGTATTTCTATGTTGTTATATTCCATTATAAAACAAACTTTTAAGAGAATATTTCTGATAATGATTTCATATATAAATACTTCCTTCGTCATTTATATGGTATTAAAAAATAATTTTTATCAAAGACAAAGCATTGCAATATCACATTAAACAAGAAAGTTTAACTGTCCTCTCTCTCGGAAGTTCAAGACACAACATAACGCATTATGTTTAGTGCTGCGTATCACAACAAAACCAAAAATTCCCAATAACTGATAACCTGGATAGTGACCACTCACCTAAAACCATGCCAGATGAGGAACTGGTAAGGAAACCAGGTGAGTTTGGCCTCAGTGAGAGATGACTGACATCCAAATGTCTGAAGACTTTGGAAAAAATGGAAAAAGAGCCAGTGATTTATTCCAGGGGACAGAACAAGTGATAGAAGCAAAAAGGAGACAAATTTCAGCTCAGTAGTGATTGGACACATGTAAACCAAAAATAAAATCCTAAATTAGCCAGGGATGGTGGCGTGTATCTGCAATCCCAGCTACTCTAGAGGCTGAGGCAGGAAAATTGCTTGAACCCAGGAGACAGAGCTTACAGTAAGCCAAGATCGCGCCACTGCACTCCAGCCTGGGAAACAGAGCAAGACTTCATCTCAAAAAAAAAAAAAAAAAAAATTCCTAATCCCCCCCAACTGACTGAACAAACTCTTTCTTGGCCAAGAGCACCCCAGAGAAACCTGAAAAGCTGAATTCCCAGCCAGGGAGAGAGGTCAGACATACCTCGTTATACTCCCTCTTTCTGGATGGCGATCATAAGACTGGCAAACCAGACTCTGGCAATAAGATACCAAATTATAAACAACACCTAAAGTCAGGCAAAGCAGGGGTTAATTCATGCCCTACAAACCATAAAGCCTCATCAGAGATGATTAACCTAGTATAAAGTATAATGTGGCTTACTTTTCAATCTGGCTGTGGTATAGCATCACACAACAAATAGCAGACCCTGAAGGCAATCAAAATATTTTACCCCAAAATGTATTTATTTGACATATTTTAAAATAACTGTCACAGGGCCAACAAATCTCCATTAATGCAGCCAGGCCTTTCCTTTCTGGGCCTTACCCCCAACCGAGGAGAGATTAACTGAGAGCCTGACACCTTTAAGGTCTGAAAAGAGACATTTACCATCTATTCTCCCTGAAGGCTGCTACCTATGAGGCTTTATCTACATAACAAGAACCTTGGTCTCCACAACACCCTTATCTTAACTCTAGCATTTCTTTCTTCTGACTTCAAGTCTTTAGAAAAAGCTTAACTCTTTCAACCAACTGCCAATCAGAAAATCCTTTAAACCACCTATGATCCCCCACTACCTTGGCTGAACCAATGCATATCATCCTCCAAGTACTGACTGATGATTTTACCTACAATTCTTCTCTCCCTAAAACATATAAAAGCAGACTGCAATCTGATTGCCTAGGGCATACTTTGTCAGGGCTCTTGAGACCGTTCCCCAGACCATGGTCACTCATACTAGCTCAGAATAAACCCTCTTTAAAATATTTTATAGAGTTTGGTTTTAACATTAACAAAATGATCAATCATCAATGGTTATTCAATCATTCTCATTTTTGTCATACTTGTCAGATGCCTACAATGGGACAGCCACTATTGTAGATACTTCAGGATATAGTAGTGAACACACGGACCATGCTCCTGCTCTCATGGAGCTAGAGGAGATAGATAATAAATAGGATAATTTCAGACACTGACAAGTATTATAAGGAAATAAAACAGGGTCTTATGATAGAGTTATGGCAGTTGGGAAGGGGAGAGGTCCTTTAGGTAGGAGATCTGGGGAAGGCTTGTCTGAGAAGGCAGTATTTCATAGAAATCTGTCCTACGTAAGAAATCAAGCCACCAGGACTATGAGAAGAGTGTTCAAGGTAGTACAAAGAGTCTTAGAGAGTTTGATAAGTTCAAGGAACAGAGAAGGCCTGCAGGAGGAACCTCGCAAGTGGCAGGAAAGGGCCTCTGTAAACAGTTTGTCCCTGGTAGAAAGGAATCCTGTACGAAACTAGATGCCCTCTAAGGTACCTACCAACATGAAGATTCTAACTCTCTCAGAAATTGTTTGAGTTTTTTATTACCAGCCACTAACTGTGTAAACAAATAACCAAATGCATTTTAGGGTGGATTTGACTCACACTAAGAAATACATGTAAAATTAAGCAATGTTTCTGTATTAGCAAACAAGCAGGTACCTAAAGAACTGACAGAAACATAGGCTTATAATTTATTTCATAGATTATTAGTATTGAATTTAAGAGTTGCCTGGGCCTTGAATGTTTTCTTTGTTACTGAAATTATAATCTTCATCTCAACGGGTCTTTTCTTCTTCCCAAAGAGAGTACAAAATCAGTTGAATCATGAGTTTTGTTTTTGTTCCTGGCATTGTTTTTACACATCCAAATGAGAGAACCATTTTGTCACTGAAAATTGCATAGGAATACATTTGGTGCATGACTAAACTTCTGTTATAATAAGAGAGTTCAAATGGTTTGAAAGCATCTTAAAACTCAAGATCCACATATAGAAGAAAACCATTTCTATGGAAGGCACAGCCTTGTGAAAAACACCCTAATTAATTACCCTCTTGTAAAGACTTCTCCATGCTGAATACAAGCAAGGAGATAAAGCACTCCTACTTAGTTTTATTTCTAAATGGGACCATCTGACCCATAATTAATAGGATCTTCATTTTGCTTTATTCTCCCAATAGTGGAGAGTAATTTGATTTATCAATCCATCCTTTATAATTCAGTTTCCCTTATTAAATAAAATAGATACTTGATTATCATGAGTTATACACAATTTACTAGGATAAAAATTTCAAACTACAAAATATGTTATGTGCCTTCCTACCCTTGATCTTCGGAATCCTTCCACAAGGTAGGAAATCCAGTACCAACCCAATGTATCTTCTCCCAGCACTGCCAATCCTATTAAACTCCCAGCCCTTCCTAATATGAGGGTCTATGGATTCAGATTGAAAAACAGAGCTAAGGCTGGGCTCGGGGGCTAACGCCTGTAATCCCAGCACTGTGGGAGGCCGAGACAGGTGGATCACCTGAGGTCAGGCATGAGAGACCAGCCTGGCCAAAATGGCAAAAACCCCGTCTTTACTTAAAAA
The DNA here is from genome assembly GCF_037993035.2 of Macaca fascicularis. Classification (NCBI taxonomy): domain Eukaryota; kingdom Metazoa; phylum Chordata; class Mammalia; order Primates; family Cercopithecidae; genus Macaca; species Macaca fascicularis. Next base: position 18,369,444 of record NC_088395.1, on the reverse strand, counting down.
AAAAAAAAAAGAAATACAAAAAATTAGCGGGGCATGGTGGCACATGCCTGTAATCCCAGCTACTTGGAAGGCTGGGGCAGGAGAATCACCTGAATCCAGGAGGCGGAGGTTGCAGTGAGCCGAGGTTGTGCCATTGCACTCCAGCCTGGGCGACAGAGCAAGACTTAGTCTCAAAAAAAAAGAAAAAGAAAAACAGAGCTACAATGGGATCAGAGCCAGGGGCACTGGCTCACGCCTGTAATCCTACCACTTTGGGGTGCTGAGGCAGGCCGATCGCTTGACTCCAGGAGTTCCAGACCAGCCTGGGCAACGTGGCAAAACCCTGTGTCTACAAAAAATTAACAAAGCATGGTGGTGCATGCCTGAGTCCCAGCTACTCTCAGCTACTCAGGAGGCTGAGGTGGGAGAATCATTTGAACACAGGAAGTCAAAGCTGCAGAGAGCCATGATCACGCCACTGCACTCTAGCCTGGGCGATGAGCAAGACCCTGCCTCAATAAAATAGGATCAGAGAAACTCAGAGTTCATACTAAAACTGTACTATTTCAGATACCCTATTGGTTAAAAGGGTTTTGAAGACATCTTCATGAAAATATAAAGATCAATTTTAACATGGTTTCTCTGGGGTAATATTTTCTGAACTACAAATTCTAAGTAACCGAATTTAAAATAAACTTACAGAAGTTGGGGACCACCTAGATTTTGCTGGATTGATGTGGGTCAGAAAATGTGGTCTGAGTTATTGTCCTCAACTCCAAGAAAAATAACCTTCACATAAAAAAGGAATGGAAGGAACTGAAGTCCAAGACTTGAAGAACATCTACAGGATTTAAATGAATTCAAGACCATTGACCTGGATAAATTTCATGTTTGAAATGCTTTAAGACTTCCAAAATGAAATTGCTGAAATTTAGTAGTCTTGGGAAAGTCACAGGGAAAAGAAGAGGAGAACAAAGACTGGCCAAGAGCAAATGTCCCATTTTCCAGAAAGGGCAAAACAGTACATTCCGTAAACTCTACACCGAAGGATTTATAATTAAGCAATTATTCAATGTTTTGAGAGCTAACCATGTACCAGGTACTATGATAGATTCCGGGACATAACAGTAAAGAAAACAGACAAGATCCCTATTTCATAGAGTTTAATCAAAGACTCACACAGTAAGTATAAAACAGTAAATATTAGTGCTATGAAAGAGATACAAGGTGTTGGAAGGGCTTATGACAGGGGTTTCCTACCTATTAGGAAGAGTTGTTGGCTCTCTTAGAGAAAGCAAGTAGTGAGCTGAGGCCTGTAGAATAACTCAACATAAACTGATGGAAGAAGGGGGATGCTCCAGGAGAAAATAATTTATGCAAAATCCCCAAGTCAGGAGGGAACAGGGTGACACAAAAGACCCAAAGGTGAGGTGGGGAGGGGTGGGGGTCAATAACATAGTACAAGGTGAGGCTGGAGAAACAGCAGGTTGGGCTATTTCAAGAAGCATAATCTTTACCATGGGACATAAGGACTTACAGGAGGGTTTTGAACAAGAATAGGAGGGGTGGGTTCAGGGAGTGGTATGACAATCTGATTATTTGCGGTTTGAAAAGATCACATATGCTACAGAGTAGAGAATGGCTCAGTACCTGTAAGGGGAGATGTCAGTTTGAGGGTAGAACAGCTAGGAAGCCATGGCAGCCACCCAGGTGAAAGATAAAGGAAGGATGGACTAAATCGGTGGATATTAAGAGAAATGAATAGATTTGGGACATGTTGGAGAGGAAGTCAATACCATTGAGGATGGATTAGAGACAGGGAGGGAGGGAAAGAGGAGGCAAGGATAACTTCTTGGTTTGGGGCTTGGGCTATGTATGAGTAGAGAGACATGAGAGGTGCTGTTTCTTCACTGAGGAAGACTAGAAGAGAAGGAGGTTAAGGGAAGGATAGAAATCCAAGGTTCCATTTTGGTCATGTTAAGGTTGAGTTTAGATATCCATAAAAATGGAAAAGGTACAAACCACAGGAAAAATAGAAATGAAAACCTGAGGAAAATAATCTGCAACTTATATCACAAAGTTAATCTCAATACACAGAAGGCTCCTCCTGCTCATTAAGAGAGGAGGAAACCCAATTTTTAAAATGGGCAATGTGATATGAACAAATAGTTCAGAGAAAAAGAAACACAAATGGCTCTTAAACATAAAAAAGTTACTCAAATTTATATATAATACAAATTGAAGATTGAAACCACACTAAGATACAAGTTTTTACAATAGCAAAAACCAAAAATAACATACCATGTCAATGAGAGCATGAGAGAATTAAGCTTGCTCATACACTGCTGGTGGGAATATATATCAAATTGGAAACCAATTTGATAAAATCCTTCAAAACTAAAAACATATTCTAATGACACAGCAATTACATTTCCAGAATTTATCCCCAGAAACACAAATACACACACCACATAGTGTATACATACATTATTCACTGCAACATTGTTTGCAAAAACAAGAATGGAAACAGTCTAAATACACGTCAACAAGGGCCTAGTTAAATGAATTACAGTATACCCATTGAAATATTTTAAGCTAGAGACAGAAGTGAGATATGTATGTACTCTAATCAGCATTTCATAAATTTTAGTTATGTCATCATTAATTTATCATCCAACAAATTAAAATTATGCTTAAAACTATTTTAATTAAATATCACATCTTTTTTGTATACTGTGGTTCAATATAAGATTATATTGAAAAAAAGGAGTTATTGTTTTTAAAAGTTTGAAAATCCACTAATTAAAAAGTATAAAAGTACATGGTAGAGGTTATTGATCCTGAAGATATCACGAGATTTCAAACACTGTCAATGACATGGAAGATTCACAAAGGCAGCTTCCAGGCTAAACTTTGTTAATATTTTGAAAAACAGACCCTCTTATCAAGTCTCCAGACTCCTGGTCCTTGTGGCTGTAAACTGCAAACTACATGAGAGATTTTCTGAAACCTAGGTTTCTTTCACCAAGCCAAACTATCAGATTTATGGTTGATCTTGACAACTTTTGTTTCCTCAGTTAAAAAATAAGGCTCCTCAGTTGGACGATCTCCAAGTTCCTTTTTAGCTTTCAAGTCCCACAATTTAATTCTAAACACTAGGACCCTTTCAAATTGAAAATGAGCACAAAAATCCTCAATAAATAAATGTCAATTCCTAAGGCACCAATATAAAGTATATAAAGCCTACCCTCTTTTTTCATTATGGTTCCAAACCATTTACAAGGTAAGTTTCCAGAGCGATTGAGTAAATTCATTCTAAACAAGGGAAGGCACGGAGTGATTATTTTTCAGTATATTTCAGAGAAACAGGAAAAACAAAGTAAGTGGAATACCACTGGCCAAACAGCTGGTGATGAAGCTATTCCTGTGAGGGTCACTTATGTCAAAGGGAAAAAACAAACAGTAATAATGACTAGACAGCAGCAACTTTGCGAGGCATGGACAGGAAGTCTGGGATGTTTTCCAAATATACTGGGAGGAAGTTATTTTTATTTAGAGATATTTGTGTCCTATTTAAAATATAGAAGAAACTGAAGAAAAATCAAGCAAAAATCTTGCACTTCCTCAGTTGTTTGTGCTGCTAACTTCAGAAGGGTAAGTAAAATTACTCTGGCCATGCAAATAATAGTCAAAAATACAAGCAATTTCATCAAGACATTAATTGATAAAAGCATTCAATTAAATTCCAAAGAGATTTGAGAAGCTAATAAATAATAACGATTTAAAAAAGAAAAGATAGATTATTTCCCTCAAAGAGGATACAATTTTTCAAAAAAAGATATGGTTAAGAGCACTTTTGAGTTATAGCTCTCCTGCACACTGCTTTAATGATGAGCTGAGCCGTCTCTTGATGCTTTGGTATGTTTCCATTTGTAAGTTGGAGATTCATGCGCCTACCTGAGGGCCTTTTTCCCCCCGGACAGCAAATGTGTGGTATCTTTTCCAACACCAATTCTGATTCTCTGACACCAACTGAGTATCCTTCAATTCAATCCACAGGTTTAAGGACTCAGTCTCACAAAACTGCCCTCACTTCAGATTCCTGTCACAAGTCCCAGGTTCCCAGACTATCCACACTTCTGTCCAACTTGGCTACAAATTTGGGGGGTCCCACAACTCACTCTCCCCAAGTTTGATAATTTGCTAGCATGACTCACAGAACTCAAGGAAATGCATTACTTATGGTTACTACCAGTTTCTTATAAAGGATACAACTCAGGCACAGCCAAATGGAAGAGATGCACAGGGCAATGTATGAGGGGTTGGGGAGCCAGCATAGGCCTTCCATGCCTTCTCAGAGCGCACCACCCTCCCAGCACCCCAATGATTTTGACAAAGAGTCAAACTCTAAAATATTTTAAGAGATTTATTCTGAGCCAAATATGAAGACCATGACCTGTGATACAGCCCCAGGAGATGCTGAGAATATGTATGTGCCCAAGGTGGTCAGGCTACAGCTTGGTTTTTGAGGGAGTGTGGGGCGTAGAGAAGAGGTCTCACCATGTTGCCCAGCTGGTCTCCAATTCCTGGACTCCAGTAATCCTCCCACCTCAGCCTCCCAAAGTGCTGGGATTGCAGGTATAAGGCCACCACGCCCGGCCCCCTACAGCTTGGTTTTATACATTTCAAGGAGACATAAGACAGCAACCAATACATGAAAGATGTACATTGGTTTGGTCCAGAAAGGTAGAATAACTCAAAGGTGGGGAGGGAGGTGCTTCCAGGCCATAAATGGATTCAAAGATTTCCTGATTGGCAATTGATTGAAAGAGTTTATCTTAAAGACCTGGAATCAATAGAATCTCCCTTCTATGATTTGGGTTAAGATAAGGGGTTGGGGAGACCAAGGTTCTTATTATGCAGAGGCTTCCTATGGAATAGATTGCAAATGTTTCTTATCACACTTAAGAAGGCAGTCTGTGCAGTGGCTCCTGCCTATAATCCCAGCACTCTGGGAGGCTGAGGCTGGCGGATCACTTGAGGTCAGGAGTTCAAGACCAATGTGGCCAACATGGAGAAACCCCGTCTCTACTAAAAATACAAAAACTTGCCGGGCGTGGTTGCGCATGCCTGTAATCCCAGTTACTCGGGAGGCTGAGGCAGGAGAATCCCCTATCCCCACCCCAGGTCTTTTAAAAATACCACGAGAATTGCTTGAACCTGGGAGGCGGAGGTTGGTGTGAGCCAAGATCATGCCACTGCATTCCAACCTGGGTGACAGAGCAGAGACTTTGTTCCCAAAAAAAAAAAAAAAAAAAAAGACTTAAAAAGATGCCAGACACTATTAATTCTTTCCTAGACCAGGAAAAACACCTGGAAAGGGAAGGGGATTATCTATAGAACATAGATTGTTTCCCCCACAAGAGTCAGTTTTGCCAAGGCCATTTCAAAATAGAGAAATATATTTCAGGGTAAAATACTGCTATTTCTTTCAGGGCCTGCTATCATGTTGGTATCTTACTGCTACAAAGTGTGATACACTTTATGTATCACGTTGGTATCTTACTGCTACAAAGAGTCTGCTTTAACGTTAATGCTGGTCAGCCACGCCTGAATTCCAAAGGGACAAAGGTATAATGAGGCATGTCTTTCCTATCATGTCCTGAACTAGGGTTCAGGTTAGAGCACCCTTGGCTGAGAGGAGGGTTTCATTCAGTTGGCTGGGGGGCTTAGAATTTTGTTTTGCTTTACAGTGTATTCACCAACCTACAAGGCTCCAGGGCACCATCATTTAAGAAGGTTTCATTACATAGGCATGGCTGATTAAAGCACTAGCCATTGGTGATTGAGCTCATTCTCCTTCCCTTTTCCTCTCCCAGAAAGTCTGGGGTGAAGCTGAAAGTCGTAAACCTCTAATAGTGCCTTCTTCTTTTGGTTGACCAGCCCCCATCAGAAGCTATCTAGGAGGTTCCGCCAGGAGTCATCCAATTAGCATACAGAAGACACTCTTATCATAGTCATCTTCATAGTACTAAGATAATACAACAATTGTAACATTTATTTTGAACTACATAAAATCCCTTTAATTAAGACACCCCCAATAGATGGCAAAATGACAAAAATTTTGAATCTCGATTTAATAAAATCAGTTGAAAATCCTGAACTCTTTGCTTGCCATTATGAGTTGGCAACGTCTACATTGTTCTTGATGGTCTGTCTAATCATCAGAACAGGGCCTCTCCTCAAATGCATTATTAAATATCAAAGTTTTGTTGCAATTCATCTCTACATTTTAGTTTTCATCATTTCACTGTCGAGTACCTTCAAGAGGTACTTTTTCTTTGTTTTCTCTGGCCAGAATCCCCATTTCCTCTACTGTTCCATAATAGAATTAAGTAGTATTTGAATTTCAAAAGGTCAATTAGCAGAAAAATACCACTTAGCTATATCATGTTAGTATCAAAACAAGAGCTCGAACAAATAATTTTTTCACACTAGTCTAGCTAGTTTCTTTTTTTCTTCCACCTGAGACAGAGGGGGAACTCTGTCGCCTAGGCTGGAGTGCAGTAGCGGGATCTAGGCTCACTGCAACCTCTACCTCCCGGGTTCAAGCAATTCTCCTGCCTCAGTCTCCCAAGTAGCTGGGATTACAGGCACACCACGCCCAGCTAATTTTTGTATTTTTAGTAGAGACAGGGTTTCACCATGTTGGCCAGGCTGGTCTTGAACTCCTGACCTCAAGTGATCCTCCTGCCTCAGCCTCCCAAAGTGCTGGGATTACAGGCATGAGCCACCATGCCAGGTGTGATGTGAAACTTAGTACCTACAAAAACAGCTCACAGCCAGGCACAGTGGCTCATGCCTCTAAATCCAGCACTTTGGGAGGCCAAGGCAGGACTGTTTAAGGCCTGGAGTTCAAGACAAGCCTGGGCAACATAGCAAGGCTTTGTCTCTACAAAAAATTTCAAAAATTAGCCGTGTGTGCTGGTCCATACCTGTAGTCCCAGCTACTTGGGAGGCTGAGGCAGAAGGATAGCTTGAGCTGAGGAGTTCAAGCCTGCAGTAAGCTATGATTGCTACTGCACTCTGGTGACAGAGGAAAATCCTGTCTAAACAAAACAAAACAGCTCACTCAAATTTCAGATCGTTTTAATTATTGAAAAATTCCTACTCACCAGAAATCTGCAAAGCCACTTCTACCTCTCTAAGCCTTAAGTTTATTCAATGGCAAAGTGAAGAAATCCTCAAATCTCAGGAATCATTTAAAGCACTGAGAGCCTAAGATCTACCCTATTCAAGTTTAACAAACATTTATTAAGCATCTATTATGGCATGCTTGCTGTTCATATATGCAATATTTAGCCTAACCACAATTCTTACCTACAGTCAATTCCACCTCTTAAAGCAAGGAAGAAACAAGAAAATCCACTGGTCTTTCTTCTTTTCTTATGCACTAAGATATTCAGAGATTTTTTTTTTTTTTTAGGAATGAGGAGGAAGATGTAGCTAAGTGGAATATGGAGAAGGAGAAGGAGAGAATAAAGTAGTGAATAAGGAGACAATATCTTTCACCACAAGGTAATTCACGATTTACTCATTAAATAAAATACTTATCAATCACTTATTTGGAAGCTGCGTTAAAGATAAATCTGAATGAAAAATTCCCTCAAAAGAGTTTCGACAAGGTGCCCTGACTGAAGGGAACCAATCATGTCATAAATTTGCTACATTTTATGTGAGTCACAATACATGATAATCATAGCACATATTCAATCCTTTAAAATAGATAACAAAAGGAAACTTCAGTACTCTAATAATGCCATCTACAATACCAGAGAATATAAAGGACTTTACCTAAAATGAAAAGATTTAATTGCCCAATTTCATAACCAAGTTAAGGCTATATGCCATTGTGTTTGACCGCTTTTTAGGCAAAAAATCTGAGATTTTCTTTCATGAGAAAGCAAAAAATAGACAATTAAAAGAAATGTTGGTAAAAGTTTGGTTCAGGCATTTTAAATGCAAATATTATAAGTCATATAACAGGTTGTAAGTTCAAGCTACTAGTGCAGAATCACACATAACAAAGTCTTCCCTGCTTTCCAATGTGAAGAGATACTAGAAAAGCAGAAAAAAAAGATTAACTTTGACTTGGAAAATCAGAGAAACCTTCATTGAAGAGGTAATACCTGAATTAATACTTGAGACAAGAACAGAAGTTTAGCTGATAAGACAAAATGGGTAAAGGCATTCTATGAAAAGTTTGTGCAAAAATGTAGGCAAAAAAAATGAGTGTTTGGAGAATGCAAGTAATGCAGCGTATCTGAAATCCAGGCAAAAAGTCCAGGAATAACATGAAAAAAGGCATGGGCAGAATCATAAAAGGGCTTCTATACCGTGCTAAGAAGTCTAGGTTTCTACTTTAGGCTGGGGGTTTTCAAACTTTGCCCTATATGGCTCAAGGGGCTTTTTGAGAAAGGCAGAAGCAAAAGCAGAGTTCCTACATTCCTATCCTGCTTCAATCAGACAGTGTTGCTCTCTCTTTTTGAAAAAATCTATTTTAAACATTATATTTGCCTTAGTTAAAGAAAGAACAGCAGGCCCAAATGGAGCCACTCAGGCTAAGGTTCCAAATTAGCAAACCAAAACCTAACTCGTTTACTTGTAAAATCTGACCACCTAAGAAATCAGGAGAAAGACAATAGCTAAATTCCCTTAAGCCAAGATTCCCCATAAGGAAAATAACCTAGAAATGACCAATTCACTATTTGATCCTTGGTCCTGCTTTCCTCCACTTTTCTGTGCATACAAAATGAACCCACTCAGTCTAGGTCATTAGAACTTTCTGTTTTGTAGACTGGATGCTACCTGGTCCATGAATCATTAATAAAAGCCAATCAGATCTCTGAGACTCAATTTGTTGAAATTTTGTTGACACCCTATATTTGAAGAAAGGGTCTAACTGCCTTACAAGAAGTTTGAAGGCTGCTGCTGTAGACAACAAGAAATCAAGAGAAGGTTTAAGTTGAGTATTTTACCAGTGTTATACTTCAGAAAAATCACCATGGAGGCTGGAAGAGAGTTAGGGCAGACACTAGTCAGAAAGCTACTGATTTATAGAGGCCAGGCACAAAATAATGAAACTTAAACTAAAGCAGCAACAGTGGGAACAGAGAAAGGCAGATAAAGTTGAGGTATTTAAGAGATGTAATCAAAAGACACAGTGACAATTTAAAAATAGTTGATGAATGAGAAATGGAAAAGTCTAGATGATGCTAACATTTCTGCTTTGACCTGTAGGCCAGGGTTTGTAAAATCAAAAATTATATCAAAAAAAAAAAAGGAAAAAAAATTCTGACTTGACTACTGGGTATATCAGGACTCTACTAACTGAAACTGGGAATAGACATGGAGCAAATGGAAAATAATATTACATGATTGACAACTATGAGGTCTTAGTTGTTATTTATTATGGGCAACATGGTGAGACCCTGGCTCTACTAAAAATTACAAAGTCAGAGGGCATGCTGGTATATCCCTGTGGTCCCAGCTACTGAGGAGGCTGAGGTGGAAGGATCGCTTGAGCCCGAAAGGCAGAGGCTGCTGTGAGCAGAGATCCTGCCACCACATTCTAGACAGGGTGACAGAGGAAGATCCTGACTCAAAATAGTAATAATAATTCCCTATAGATTTAGCATCTAGTGATGATTTTTGAGATCCTGTGTCAAAAACAAACAAACAAAAGATACAGAGAAAGAAATGGGCTTGGGATAAACCATTCTAACAATTCATAAATAATTAAGAATTGATTATGCAGCCAGGAGTGGTGGTGGCTCACGCCTGTAATCCCAACACCTTGGGAAACCAAGACAGGGGATCACTTGAGGTCAGGAGTTCGAGACCAGCCTGGCCAACATGGTGAAACCTCATCTCCACTAAAAATACAAAAATTCGCTGGGCATGGTGGTGCACACCTGTAATCACAGCTACTCAGGAGGCTGAAGCAGGAAATTGCTTGAACCCAGGAGGCAGAGGTTGCAGTGAGCCGAGATCATGCCACCACTGCACTTCAGCCTGGGTGAGAGAGCGATACTGTCTCAAAAAAAAAAAAAAAAAAAGAATTCATTATGCAAATTTATAACAGTATCTAACAGAGAATAAACTTGTAAACAATATAGCATTCTACTTTATAGTTCCACAGTTACCAACCAGTTAGTTACTTGTGCTTCTCATTTCACGCAAATGACACGTAAAGTACATTGAAATACAAACCACCATCTTTCTGTTCAGGAAATCCAGAATCTGATAGAACAAACCCCACACATTCATTACAGCAAAGAGGAAACAGATGTCATCTCCAGGTCTCCTAATCAGCTGAGGAGGAGCTATGCTCTGGCTTGACCAAAGGACTCTTCTCCATTCACAATAGAGTAAGTAGGAAAATCAGACAGCCTCTTGGTGACTAAGGAGCCAATGTGGTGTCATCATTTTCCTTGAAGTAACTCCTAGTTTATACAATCATAGACACAGGATTCAATATAGAAACCCACAGACATTTCAAATTTAAATAGTGTTTGTTATCTGCTATTTTCAATTGTTCAGGCTAACAAAACATTTTTTTAACTTTTTAGTTTCTAGATTTTGATATGTCCTCCTTAGAAGATGAAAACTTATTTCAACAATCCAAGACCAATCAAGATGATGAGGCCGGGTGAGGTGGCTCACACCTGTAATCCCAACACTTTGTGAGGCCAAGGCAGGTGGATCATGAGGTCAGGAGTTCAAGACCAGCCTGGCCAACATGGTGAAACCCTGTCTCTACTAAAATTACAAAATAATTAGCCGGGTGTGGTAGTGGGCGCCTGTAATCCCAGCTACTTGGGAGGCTGAGGCAGAGAATTGCTTGAACCTGGGAGGCGGAGGTTGCAGTGAGCCAAGATCGTGCCACTGCACTCCAGCCTGGGCGACAGAGCGAGACTCTGTCTCAAAAAAAAAAAAAAAAAGAGGATGAACAAGCAGTCCATGCACTGCTTTTACCACAAACCCTTCCTCTACCTGGACCCTTCTTTCCAGTCTTTTGAGAATACTGACACATCTGGGTGTCATCCTTCACTAATTATGTGACCATTAGCAAGTTATATAGCCCCTTCAACCTTATTTTCTCATTCATTAAGAGGAACTGATATTACCTATTTATAGGCTAATGGAGAGGATTCAAGATTATATAAAGCCTCTGATGCATAGAAGTCACATAATAGAGAATATTATTACTAATTAAAAAATAACAGTAATGAAACACAATAGATGACGTAATAAGAAGGCTAATAACTTTAGAAAGAGGGATTTATTATATCATCTCAAAGAGTCTGCATTTAAGTGGATTCCCCAAATGAGACAAGTAATTTTTGTCAATGCCCAAAAGAATAGCTTCATGAAATGTCATTAACATTTTTAAAGCAATATTTTTATTAAGGAAAATAAAACATTTTAAAGCAAACAATTTTAGTCTTGCCAGTCCTGATGACAATTATATCATTTGCAAAGTACTGTTATTTTATCAAGTTGAACAATATCACTGAAAAATTTTCTACTCGGCCTCAACAGTTTAGAACTATGCTAAATCTAGAACAACTTCTGAAATTGCATTGCACTATCATCATTATTGATCATTTATAGTTATGTAAGTAAAGATACCTCTCATTAACTGTATGAAATAGAACATCTTCTGTGTGCCAAGAAAAAAAAAAAACAACAAGAATTGACAAGAAAATTGAAGAACATCTAGATGCAGAATTGCTGAGGTATTTGTTTGAAGGAAATAAAAGCATTTGAGTGGGAGGAAAAGCAAATGTGCTTCAATTACCTTTATCCCTAAGTTGTTTCATGAAAGGCATCACAGAAACAATGCACACACAAAAGGGATGGTTATAGGACTATAAATGGAAGTAATCTGCCTGGGCTATGAAAAATAAAATGAAGCTTCATTCTCAAAAGATAAAATACAGAGAAGAGGTGAGTTAGAGTCTAATTCTAAATAACTGTTGTTATAAATTAATATCAAAGGATATAGAAAACAAGATGGGGCAAAGATTACTATTTAGAATACGTGAAATATATTTACCTAATGCTGTTTCCATAAGTAACACTTTATTCCAACAAAATTAAACCAAAGAGAAGCACTTCCAGAATGGCAGTGTGAGGTAGTCCATGTGGACCCTGGACCCTCTCCTCAGCAAAACAACCTTAACTGGTACAAAGGATACAAAACAAGGAAAGAGAAGAAACTATTTACAGTCTGCAGAAATTGCCCTAAGGACATAGAGCAAATGCAGAAATATTTAGTCAAGAAAATCTACTGAATCTTGGTAAAAAGACCAAGCCAGAAAAATGTGAACCAGGACTCACTTCTTTACATGCCCATTCCCCCTCCCTCATCCCCAGCTCTATGCCCAGTGAGTGTAGCCAAGACGAAAGTTTCTCCCCGGGAGCAGTAGGTTACCAGAATTTCACATCCTCTGCCACCCCTCACAGCCTCTGTTTCATGTTGCAGGAACTATTCCGGTCAAGCAGAGCTACCTACACCTAGCCTCATTTATAGGGCAGCAGCTCTACCCCAGGCAAGGAAGGCTGAGAATACTGAAAATAGAACCAAATGGAAATTCTGGAATAGGAAAGTAAATAACCAAAATGAAAGATTCATTAGCACCCAACTAGCACCTAGATCCTGCTTTCTAATACCATTCTGTGATAAAAGAAACCAGGAGTTGGGCACAGTGGCTCATGTCTGTAATCCTAGCACTTTGGGAGAGAGGGCAGGCAGATCACTTTAGCCCAAGAGTTCGAGACCAGCCTGGGCAACATGGTGAAACACCTTCTCTTCAAAAAAAAAAAAAAAAAATACAAAAATTAGCCAGGCGTGGTGGCCTGCACCAGTAGTCCCAGTTACTCTGGAGGCTGAGGTGGGAGGATCACCTGAGCCTAGGAGGTCAAGACTGTGGTGAGCCACGATTGTGCAACTGCACTCCAGCCTGGGTGAGAGTGAAGCCCTGTGAAAGAAGAAAAGAGAAAAGAGAAAAGAGAGGAGAGAGGGGAAGGGAGGGGAGGGGAGGGGAGGGGAAGGGAGGGGAGGGGAGGGGAGGGGAGGGGAGGGGAGGGGACGGGAGGGGAGGGGAGGGGAGAGGAGAGGAGAGGACAGGAGAGGAGAGGAGAGGAGAGGAGAGGAGAGGAGAGGAGAGAAGCGAAGCGAAAAGAGAAAGCAAGCAGGACTCTTTGGTGAAATGGCTGAAACTAGGACTGGGGCAAAAAAATGTACCGGATGAGCCTGGAGCATATTCTAGTGCCAGAAAATAAAGAAGTGGATTTCAAAAAAAAGAAGACAGGAGGAAGAAGAGAAAGAGAAAAGAGAAAAAAGAAAGGAGAAAGAAAGAAAAAAGAAGGCCGGGCGCAGCACACCTGTCATCCCAACACTTTGGGAGGCCGAGGCGGTGGATCGCCTGAGGTCAGGAGTTCAAGACCAGCCTGGCCAACATGGTGAAACCCTGTCTCTACTAAAAATACAAAAAATTAGCCAGGCGTGGTGGCACACACCTGTAATCCCAACTACTCAGGAGGCTGAGACAGGAGAATCACTTGAACCCAGGAGGCAGACGTTGCAGTGAGTAGAGATCGCACCACTGCACTCCAGCCTGGGGGATAGAGCAAGACTTCCTCTCCAAAAAAAAAAAAGGCGGGGGAAGAAAGAAGAGGAAGGAAGAAGAAAGAAGAGGAAGAGGAAGAAAAAGAAAGAAGAAAGGAAGAAGGAAGAAAAAAAAAGAAGTGTGCTATGTCAAATCACACTAGTTAACTGAAGGGGCCCCCAATAGCCAAAGCAGGGACAATTTGAGCAAAAAAATAAAGTAATATTACATTTGGATTATTACCCAAAGTATTAAAAAGAAATCCGTGAGTCCATAATGATTTTTTAAATAAGTAAATGAGAGAGTGAGAGTTGACAAATCCCCTGTGCAGAAGAATTCCAAATAATTTATGTAAATACCCCATCTTCAATAAGGTGGAGCATGCCTCCATACTCCTTAAATGTGGGCTGCACATAGTAACTTTCTTCCAAAGAGGACATTATGGATAGGGAGAAAAAGAGTAGTTTTACAATGCAGAAACCTGACAAACACCGCCTCAGCCAGGTGATCAAGGTTAATTAACGTTAATAGTGATAAGCATGTTGATAGTATGTCCCTTTGATACGATGTGATGAAAATGACACTTTACTTACGTGGTCTTCCTCCCAAAAACCTGCAACACCAGTCTAATCACAAGAAAAACATCAGACAAATCCCAACTGAGGGATACTCCACAAAACACCTAAGCAGTATTACTCAAAACTGTTCATCAAAAACACAGGAAGTCTGAGAATCTGTAACAGCCAAGAGGAGTCTAAGAAGATATGACAACTAAATGTAATATAATATCCTACATGAGATCCTGGAGCAGAACAAAAAAGATATTAGATAAAAACTGAGGAAATTTGAATAAAGTATGAACTTTGAATATCAGTAATCAGTAATCACTAACAATATGGTTTATTAATTAGAATGAATGTATCATACCAATATAAGATATTAATAATAGGGAAAACTACATGTGAGGTACATGGAAACTCTCTACTATCTTTGGAATGTTCCTGTAAACCAAAACCTATCCTAAATTAGCAAGCTTATTTTTAAAAACTCACTACAGGAGGTGAACAGATTTCAGCTAGCAGAAGAATCAGTGAACTTGAAGACTGATTGATAGAGATTATGCAATCTGAAGAACACAGAAAAAATGAAAAACGAACAGAACCTCAGAGAAACATGGGATACCATTAAGCATATCTATCTATCTCATCATCCCCTTTTGGTTGTTTCTCTGGAGAGCCTGGACTAATACACCATAACATACATGTAATAGGAATACCAGAGGTGAAGAAAGAGAACAGAAAAATATACTTAAGAAATAGTGGCTGAGAACTTCTCAAATGGGATGAAAAACATTTATCTACACATCCAAGAAGCTCAACAAACTCCAAATACAATAAACAAAAAGAGATCCACACCCAGACACATCATAGTCAAAATGCTGAAAGGTATAGAAAATCTTGAAAGCAGCAAGAGAGGCCCAGCGCCGTGTCTCACGCCTATAATCCTAGCACTTTGGGAGGCCAAGATAGGAGGATTGCTTCAGGCCAGGAGTCCAAGACCAGCCTGGTCAACACAGCAAGACCCCATCTCTATATCAAAAAATATATTTAAGACCAGGTGTGGTGGCTCATGCCTGTAATACCAGCACTTTGGTAGGTCAAGGCAGACAGATCACTTGAGGTCAGGAGTTCAAGACCAGCCTGGCCAACATAGTGAAACCCCGTCACCACTAAAAATACAAAAATTAGCCAGGCATGGTGGCGCACACCTGTAGTCCCAGCTACTCTACTCAGGAGGCTGAGGCAGGAGAATCACTTGAACCCAAGAGGGAGAGGTTGCAGTGAGCCAAGATCGCACCACTGTACTTTAGCCTGGGCAAAAAAGCAAGACTCCATCTCAAAAACAACAACAACAAAATATATATTTAAGAAAAAAAAAAGCAACAAGAGAAAAACAACTTATCTCATACAAGGGATCCTCAATACAATTAATAGTTGACTTCTGATTAGAAACAATGGAGACTGGCCAGGCACAGTGGCTCACACCTGTACTCCCAACACTTTGGGAGGCTGAGGTGGGCAGATCACTTGAGGTCAGGAGTTTGAGACCAGCCTAGCCAACATGGCGAAACCCCATCTCTACTAAAAATACAAAAATTAGCCAGGTGTGGTGGCGCACGCCGGTTATCCCAGCTACTTGGGAGGCTGAGGCAGGAAAATCACTTGAACCCGGGAGGCAGAGGTTGCAGTGAGCTGAGATAGCACCACTGTACTCCAATCTGGGCGACAAAGTGAGTGAGACTCCATCTCAAAAAAAAAAAAAAAAACAAAAAGAAAAGAAACAAACAATGGAAACTGGAAGGCAGTCAGATGACACATTCAAAGCGATGAAAGAAAAGGGGAAAAAAAAAAACTTGTTACCAAGAATTTCATATCCAACAAAACTATGTTTCAAAAATGATGGCAAAATAAAGACATTCCCAGATAAATAAAAACTTGAGAGAATTCATTGCTAGAAGATCCAACTTATAAAAAATACTAAAGGAACTACTGAAAACAAGGGACACTAGACAGTAACATGACTCCACACGAATTCTTGTTAAAGGGCCACTAAAGCACAGAGGAGGTGGGTGGGAACAAAGCTATACTGGAGTAAGGAAATGATACCAGATGGTAACTCAAATTTCTTCAGAAATTAAGGAAACCAGAAATGGTAAATAAGAAGATTAATATAACAAACTACAAATATATACTTGCTCTCCTTTATTCTCCCAGCTTCCTTAAAATATGAAATTATATAAAGGTATCATTTTAACAACATATCTCAGGTTTTAACATAAATAGACATGTATAACAATAACATCACAAAAAGGAAGAGAGAATAGAGCTACATGGAAGGAATGGTTTCTATATCTTACTGGAGTTAAGTTAGCATACATCTGAAGAAGATTCTGATAAGTATGTATATGGTAAGTCCTAGAGCAACACTAAGAAAATAACTCCAAAAAAACTAAAAAAACATTAAAGAAATTAAAATGTTACACTTGAAATTTTTCCCTTAATACAAAATAAAACAGTAAAGGAGAAACAGAAAAACAAAACAAAACAAAAAAACATGAAAAATACAGTAAACAAATAGCAAAATAATAGATGTAAATCCAAACATATCAATAACTATATTAAATGTGAAAGGATTAAACAATCCAATCAAAATGAAAAGATCATTAGATTGGATTTTTAAAAGATTCAGCCAGGCGCGGTGGCTTACATCTGTAATCCCAGCACTTTGGGAGGCCAAGGTGGACAGATCCCTTGAAGTCAGGAGTTCAAGATCCGGTTGGCCAACATGGCAAAACACCATCTCTACTAAAAATACAAAAATTAGCCATGCGTGGTAGCACATGCCTGCAGTCTCAGCTACTCAGGAGGCTGACACAGGAGAATCTCTTGAACCCAGCTCACGACATTGTGCTCCAGCCTGGATGACAGAGCGAGACTCCATCTCAAAAAATAGTAATAAAAATAAAAAATAAAAAACAAGATTCAGGGCCGGGTGCAGTGGCTCATGCCCATAATCCCAGCACTTTGGGAGACTGGGGTGGGCGGATCACGAGGTCAAGAGATCAAAACCATCCTGGCCAACATGGTGAAACCCCATCTCTACTAAAAATACAAAAATTAGCTGGGCATGGTGGCACGTGCCTGTAGTCCCAGGTACTCAGGAGGCTGAGGCAGGAGAATCGCTTGAACCTAGGAGGTGGAGGTTACAGTGAGCCAAGACTGTGCCACTGCACTCTGGCATGGCAACAGAGCGAGACTCTGTCTCAAAAAACAATAAAAATAAAAATAAAAAGATTCAACTATATGCTGTTATGGGAGGCATATTTTACATTCAGAGATACAAATAAGTTGAAAGTGAAAGGATAAAGATATACATGCATAAGACAGTTGGAATGGCTGTATTAAAATCAAACGAACTAGATGTTAAGACTTTTAAAAGTATTAGGTAAAAAACAAAAAATCTGAATAAAACGTGGACTTTATTAATAATCACTATCAACCAACAATCAGTAATTGGTAATCAAAAATCAATTACTAAACACAAAGAGGGATGCTGGGTATGGTAGCTCATGCCTGTAATCCCAGCACTTTGGGAGGTCAAGGCAGGTGAATCACTTGAGCCCAGGAGGTTGAGACCAGCCCGAACAACATGGTGAAAATCTGTCTCTATCAAAAATACAAAAAAGTAGCAGGGCATAGTGGTGCATGCCTATGATCTTAGCTACTTGGGAGGCTGAGGCAGGAGGACTGCCTGAGCCCAGGAGGCGAAAGTTACAGTGAGATGAGGTCATACCACTGCACTCCAGCCTGGGCAATACAGTGAGACCCCCATCTCAAAAATAAAAAAAAGATAAAGAAGGACATCTTACAGTGATAAGAGTCAATCCATCAGGAAGGGATAAAAATTACAAACATATAAGCACCTAGTGAGAGTTCACAAAGTACATAAAAATTGAACCAAAGAAATGAGACAATTTGGATGAGCACAGTAAGAAAAACATAAGGCAGAGAAAATACTCAACAAACCTTTTCTCTGTTCAAATATGAATGCTTAACCCTGATTTCAAGGTCTGATCAATATAAATTTTCTGATCTTGAGTTATACAAGTTACTAAGAAATAGGAATAGTAATGTCACTTGTTTTGGAAATATGTTGTAAGAACAAAATCTAAAATTTGTTATATGAGTAAACATAACTCTATATATTTTTAAAATTCAGATACTAGAAAAGAGCAATAACCACAAACATTAAAGTAGTTATTTTCATCATCTTTTCCAAGAAAAGCAGTAGACTGAGTTTGGAACACTGAAGTACCACCACCAGTTCTCATTGTATTAATACTAAGTATTATAAGGCTAAAATAAATTATAAATGATGTATATAATATTTCACAGCAAAAAGAGTAGAGATGATAATTTTCCAATTAGTATTTTCTTAAAATGTTCTCATAAAATTACAAAGTTCAGGCCAGGTACAGTGGCTCACGCCTGTAATCTCAGCACTTTGGGAAGCAGAGGCAGGAGGATAGCTTGAGCCCAGGAGTTTGAGGCCAGCCTGGACCACACAGGGAGACCCTGAGTCTACAAAAATTTTTTTAAAAATTAGCCAAGCATGGTGGGCATGCCTGTGGTCCCAGTTACTCAGGAGGCTGAGGTGGGAGGATCGCTTGTGGCCAAAAGGTCAAGGATGCAGTGAGCCGTGATTGTGCCACTGCACTCCAGCCTGGGCAACTGAGCAAGACACTGTCTCAAAAAAACAAAGAAGAAATGAAACAAAAATTACAAAGTTTAAACCGGGCATGGTGGCTCACGCCTGTAATCCCAGCACTTTGGGAGGTCAAGGTGGGCAGATCACATGAGGTCAGGAGTTTGAGACCAAGCCTAGCCAACATGGTAAAACCCCGTCTCTACTAAAAATACAAAAATTAGCCAGGTGTGGTGGTGCGTGCCTGTAATCCCAGCTACTCAGGAGGCTGAGTCAGGAGAGAATCGATCGCTTGAACCCAGGAGGCGGAGGTTGCAGTGAGCTGAGATCGCCACTGCACTCCAGCCTGGGCAAGAGTGAGACTCTATCTCAAAAAAAAAAAAAAAAAAATTACAAAGTTTAAGATAAAAAAAAAATTCAAAGAATACAAAATGTGAAAATGTGTTTCTATATTTAAGATAATACTATTCAACTTCTTTTTAAAAGTTTGATCAACAGATTCTCCAAATTTCATTCACTACCTTACATTCATTCAAACACTAACTTTGGACTAAACAATACTAAATCTCTGAATTATTTGCCTGCCTGAACTGCTTTTCCACTACTAAAAGTTAAGGTCCCTAGGAACAGGGATTCTATTTTCACAATTCTGTACAGCAAAACACACTTATGCTTTTATCTTCCTCTGCTAGTAACTTTGAACAAGTCACTTCAACAATTTAATCTGCTGTAAAAGGGCACTATTATACTGATTGTTACAAGGTGTGTTTGATTGTTGTTTGTTACAAACTGTGTTTACTTTGGTCCTCAGGCATTAGAAATTATTGAAGGTTTTAAGGAGAAAAGTCACACCACAAGTCTGATAAACTTCTATATCAGAAAGGATTGTTGAGGATGAGGGAAAATGGTTTGGAGGAGGTAGAAACTTGGGGACTTATAAAACAGTTATGTACCTTAATAAAGGTAGAGGCAACAGAGATGAAAATAGGATGGTTTTCGGGAAAATAATCAACACATACTATACCCTTATAATTTTTCTATTACCATACTATACCATGAATAATCTCCTCACGGTCTTGTAAAAATGAAGAAAGTCTAGACTAATGCTATCAAGGTAATAAAAACGAACACTTTAATTTGTAGAAATTTTATTTCATTAGACCAAAGTTTCCGTGGCCAGGCACGGTGGCTCACGCCTGTCATCTTAGCACTTTGGGAGGCCAGTGCAGGTGGATCAACTGCGGTCAGGAGTTAGAGACCAGCCTGGCCAACATCGTGAAACCCCATCTCTACAAAAAATACAAAAATTAGCTGGGTGTGGTGGCACATGCCTGTACTCCCAGCTACTCAGGAGGCTGAGGCAGGAGAATCACTTGAACCCAGGAGGCAGAGGTTGCAGTGAGCTGCGATCGAGCTGGGTGAGCTGGGTGACAAGAGCTAAACCCCATCTCAAAAAAAAAAAAAAAAAAAGAACCGAAGTTCCCCTGATGGCCTACTTTTCATATACCATCCCCTCTCTCCACTCCAGGTCTTTAAAAAATACCACAAGAATTGCTTGAACTTGGGAGGCCTAGGTTGCAGTGAGCCGAGACCGTGCCACTGCACTCTAGCCTGGGTGACGGAGCAAGACTCAGTCTCAAAAAAAAAAAAAAGAGAGAAGTTCATTATTCTCTCTCATGTAAAAGTCTAGGTAAGCATTTCCAGCACTGTCCATATCACAGCCCAAGATATCTAACTCAGCTCTCACCAATTTCCCCATATCCCAGCCACAGAGAAGGGGGAAAAGCAGAGGACAGGGAGGGCAAAACTCCATTCCTTTCAGGGCAAAACACCCAAGATGTACCCAGCGTCTTCATTCATATCCTACTGGACAAGATTTAATCCTCTACCACACCTGGCTTTAAAGGAAACTGGAAAATGTAGTGTTTACCTGGGTGACAAGCACCTACTGGAAAAAAAAAAAATTACTGTAATATAATAAAAGTAAACAGATACTAAAAGCCAACAGAATATATTAAATATTCTATGACTACATCTAAGAGGTTCATGTAACTCTCCAGGATACTTCAGTTATTATCAGTGAATGCTCTCAAAAAAAAATTAGAAGAGGGCCGGGCACAGTGGCTCATGCCTATAATTCCAGCATTTTGGGAGGCCGAGGCAGATGGATCACTTGAAGTCAGGAGCTCGAGACCAGCCTGTCCAACACTGTGAAACTCCCCTCTCTCTACTAAAACTACAAAAATTAGCCAGGTGTGGTAGCATGTGCCTGTAGTCCCAGCTACTCAGGAGGCTGAGGCAGGAAAATGGCTTGAACCCAGGAGAGAGAAGTTGCAGTGAGCTGAAATCACACCACTGCACTCCAGCCTGGGTGACAGAGCGAGATCATGTCTTTAAAAAAAAAAAAAAAATTAGAAGAGATTCTCCAACTCTAGAGAGGAAAAATTATATAGGAAAGAGGCAAATGAACCCCCCATT
Organism: Macaca fascicularis; assembly: GCF_037993035.2. NCBI lineage: Eukaryota > Metazoa > Chordata > Mammalia > Primates > Cercopithecidae > Macaca > Macaca fascicularis. Next base: position 18,348,046 of record NC_088395.1, on the reverse strand, counting down.
ATGGATTGCAGAAAGGAACTAAATGAAAACTATTTTCAACACTTTCTATATCTTATCATGCCCTAAACTCCCCTACCCTGTCAGATCATCCATATTAAAAAAAAAAAAAAATCAGAAACTAGCAAGCATGTATGTTATACTTGCACTGCAGAAGACAGAAGGTATAGATCCAGAACACAAACAATGTGTCGCAGAGTCAGAGGACAGCGAACCACATAATTTTGCTGGCTGAATATATCAACCTAGCTAACAAAATGTTGATGCTCTGTATTTAAAGAGCCTAGAAGTACATAAATTTAGATCTCCTGAAAAAGGTAATCTCTTTTTATTTATTATTGCTAGAGTATTATCGTTTCAGAAGGACAGCACAATGTCATATGGCATGCTTGGTTATTTTTAACCTAAATCCACCAAAGACTATGTAAAGTTACTCATACTTAAAGTTTGTAGTCATTTTCCTCTCCAAAACTGAAATGATATTATCTGGCCTGGAATTCATTTACTGGGATTGTAAAACTTTAACAACAATGAGAAAAGTCAGAAAATAAGATACAGATGCACTGTATGGTAAAATACACCAGGGAAAGGCCATGGTGTTAATAAGTAAAAGAACAAAAGCTATCCAAAGTACAGCATTTTAAATTCCTCAGTAAATACCATCAGGAAATGAAAATCTTGAGGCTCAAAGTATTTTAACATTGCTATCATCTACCGATGAGATGAAACCAAAAGAGACACTCAATGGGTTCAAAAACATAGTTAGACAGAATGAATAATTGATAGCACAATAGGGTGACTATGGTCAACAATAATTTATTGTACATTTTAAAATAACTAGGCAGCAGACAGGCACAGTGGCTCATGCCTGTAATCCCAGAACTTTCGGAGGCCAAAGTGGGCTGATCACTTGAGGTCAGGAGATTGAGACCAGCCTGGCCAACGTAGTGAGACTCCTGTCTCTACAAAAAATGCAAAAATTAGCAAGGTGTGGTGGCGCCCGTCTGTAATCCCAGCTACTTGGGAGGCTGAATCTGCAAGATTGCTTCAACCCGGGAGGAGCTGGTCACAGTGAGCTGAGGTCATGCCACTGCATTCCAGCCTGGGTGACAGAGTGAGACTCCATCTCAAAAATAAATAAATAAATAAATAAAATAAATAAATTGAAACAAAATAAAATAACTAGGCTGGGCACAGTGGCTCATGCCTATAATCCCAGCACTTTGGGAGGCCAAGATAGGGGACTGCTTGAGCTCAGGAGTTAAGGGACCAGCCTGGACAACATAAGGAGACTTTGTCTCTACAAAAATTACAAACATTAGCTGGGTGTGGCAGTGCAAGCTTGTAGTCCCAACTACTCGGGAGGCTGAAGTGGGAGGATGGCTAGAGCCATGGAGGTCAAGGCTGCAGTAAGCTGTGATTGCACCACTGCACTCCCGCCTGGGCAACAGAACAAGACCCTGTCTCAAAACAAGTGAATAAAATTAAAATTAAAAATAACTAAAAGAGTATAACTGGATTGTAACACAAAGAAAGGATAAATGCTTGAGGTAATGACTACTCCATTTACCCTGATACGATTATTATGCATTGTATACCTGCATAAAAAGATCTCATGTACCCCATAAATATATATACCTACTATGTACCCACAAAAAATAAAAATAAAAAATAAAATTTTTTTTTTTTTTTTTGAGACGGAGTCTCGCTCTGTCGCCCAGGCTGGAGTGCAGTGGTCGGATCTCAGCTCACTGCAAGCTCCGCCTCCCGGGTTCACGCCATTCTCCTGCCTCAGCCTCCCGAGTAGCTGGGACTACAGGCGCCCGCCACCTCGCCCGGCTAGTTTTTTTGTATTTTGTAGTAGAGACGGGGTTTCACCGTGTTAGCCAGGATGGTCTCGATCTCCTGACCTCGTGATCCGCCCGTCTCGGCCTCCCAAAGTGCTGGGATTACAGGCTTGAGCCACCGCGCCCGGCCAAAAATAAAAATTTTTAACCACACATAAGAAAAAAAAAAAGACTTGAGATGCTCAAAATGGGAAGCTCAATGTAGTGGATCAATCTCTTGTGAACTTGATCAAGCTGGGAACTGTGTTTCCCAGAATTCCCTTTCCTGCACAGTACACCAAGTTCAAGATGGCCAAATCCTTACAAGGTCTTCATGGTCACACAGTGTGATGACAAATGCAGAGGTGTGTGGCAGTTTCCAGCTTGTCCCTGCTCTCCTCTTGTCCCCTCTGTGTCCAGGTCTTCTTTTGATCTGACCAACAGTAGAGCAAGACCCAACAACAAATGCTTGGCTGTGGACCCACAGAGGCAGTAGCTACACGGAGGCAACAGCCTTCCGCAGAACTCTCCAGAAAAAAAGCCTTTTGGCATGCCTACTTTGGTGACTGTACACACTTGGCTTCTTAAAATTTTCCCAGTAAGCTCTCATTTATCAACCTGTACCAAGACCTCAGGAGGATCTATTAGTGACTTTTTCAGGTCCTTCCTTTTTCAGATAGATATTCCCATCCCCAGCACCTCTTATAATTGTGTACAGTATGATTACCATGTAAGTTCCTTACCCATAATACTCACAGTGATTCTATCTCTCTGACCAAATTCTCAGTAATGTACTCAAAATTCAGCAATTAATTTGTAATCCAGCAGTACTGACAGAATGGGTTTAATTTTTTTTTTTTTTTTTTTTTTTTTTGAGACGGAGTCTCGTTCTGTCACCCAGGCTGGAGTGCAGTGGTGCGATCTCGGCTCATTCTAAGCTCCGCCTCCCGGGTTCACGCCATTCTCCTGCCTCAGCCTTCCGAGTAGCTGGGACTACAGGCGCCCGCCACCACTCCCGGCTAATTTTTTTTTTTTTAGTTTTAGTAGAGACGGGGTTTCACCATGTTAGCCAGGATGGTCTCGATCTCCTGACCTCGTGATTCGCCCACCTCAGCCTCCCAAAGTGCTGGGATTACAGGCGTGAGCCACTGTGCCCGGCCTCAGAATGGGTTTAATTATTCTGATTAAACCCATTCTGAAAGCTATCCTCCTGTTACTATTAAGCTAAAATGTTCCTAAGATAATGAGGTTCGCCTCATCAATTTACTTCTTTTTTTTTTTTTTCCTTTTTTCTTTTTTCTTTTTTTTTTGAGACGGAGTCTCGCTCAGCTGCCCAGGCTGGAGTGCAGTTGTGCCATCTCAGCTGCTACCACCATCTCCTGGGTTCAAACGATTCTCTCATCTCAGCCTCCCGAGTAGTGGGATTACAGGTATTCACCATCATGCCCAGCTAATTTTTGTATTTTAGTAGAGACAGGATTTCACCATGTTGGCCAGGCTGGTCTTGAACTCCTGACCTCAGGTGATCTGCCCGCTTCAGCCTCCCAAAGTGCTGGGATTACAAGTGTGAGCCATGCACCCAGCCCATTTACTTCTATACGTAAGAAATGTTCTCTGCTTTCTTTCTGTCAGGTGATTCTTTAAAAAGTCTGCTTCATTACTTTTGTCTTTAATTATTTCTCTACATGTAGCACATAAAAATACATATTAAATAATACAACTTACAGTATTTATTCTAAGTGTTGTTTTAATCAATTCGTCATTTGGGGATTTGCTAAGAGAAAAGACAAATGGACGAAAAATTGGTAATTTTAAAGAAGTCTTCTCTGAAATGAGCCCATGAATTCTAACTAGAAAATTATAAAAACACAAAACATATGAAGTAGCCATTAGAAATATCTTTTCCCCCAAAAGGAATGAATATATTACTAAGTATTCAAATCCTGAACTAGACACTGGTAGGTCTGATTCAATTTTTTTCTTTTTTTTTTTTGAGATAGAGTTTTGCTCTCATTGCCCAGGCTAGAGTGCAATGGTGGGATCTCGGCTTACTGCAACCTCTGCCTCCTGTGTTCAAGCCATTCTCCTGCCTCAGCCTCCTGAGTAGCTGGAATTACAGGCAGGCGCCACCACGCCCGGCTAATTTTGCATTTTTAATAGAGATGAGGTTTCACCATGTTGGTCAGGCTGGTCTCGAACTCCTGAACTCAGGCGATCTGCCCGCCTCGGCCTCCCAAAGTGCTGGGATTACAGGCATGAGCCACCGCATCCGGCCTTTTTTTTTTTTTTTTTTGAGATGGAGTCTCGCTCTGTCGCCCAGGCTGGAGTGCAGTGGCACCATCTCAGCTCACTGCAACCTCCACTTCCCAGGTTCAAGCAATTCTCCTGCCTCAGCCTGGCAAGTAGCTGGGACTACAGGTGTGTGCCACCACACCTGGCTAATTTTTGTATTTTCAGTATACAAGGGGTTTCACCATGTTGGTCAGGCTGGTGTGTAACTCCTGACCTCAAGTGATCTGCCTGCCTCGGGCTCCCAAAGTGCTGCGATTACAGGCATGAGCCACACGCCTGGCCCTATTCAATGATTTTTTTAAAGTAACCTTTTCTAAAGATTCTTCAGTTTCTTTTTGGACCTTAACAACCAGAAAAGTCTAATATACATTTTCATACAGCTTTTATAAATTACCAACTATTTCTTTCATGATTGTGACATTAGGTATTCTATAGTTAGCCTGCTATATTCAAGGGCATAAAAACAACTCAAAAGTGAAGACAGAAATTATCTGCCATGAGTAAGAACCATACTTCAATACGAGATTCGAGTACTGAATCTCTAAAGCACTACTTAAGACTAAGAAAATTGATTATATCTGAAAACCCAACCCTAGAAGTAGCTAGTAGTACTGGGGGTGAGGGAAGATTAGGAGATATTCATGCTAATAAAAGAACTCTTGTTTTACAAAATAATTAACTTTATAATTTATTTTAAAAGAAGATTCCTAAGGTGTGTTTAAAATTACCGTATCTAGAAAAACTCTGGGAACAAATCATTTTACAAGATGGTGTTATTCTACAAAAACAAGTATAAATGCAAAAGCCAGTGCTTATGCTTACTAAAGGCCTACTGCTGGATCTCTACCCACAAAATGGTATAGAACTCATATTTTCAGTGGGAAGGATTTCTTCAGCTCCAACTCAAGAAAGGAATATACAACTAATGATTCACTAAAACACCACTGGGAAAAGAAAGAAATAGCACTTTATGTGGCTTCTTATAGAATGCTTGAGTTTACTATAGAGTTTATATTTCATTTACATTTACTATAAGAAAAATTGTACTTACAGTATCAGCACATTCTGAAAAGATTCAGAACACTGTGAATCAATTCCTTTAAGGTCACAAATTTTAACTTAAATCAGTCTCAGATCCCATTCATTTGCTGATTATAATTATAGCTATAGCTATTTTTTTCAAATTGGAAAACTACATACTGATTTCAAATATAATCATACTCCAAAATTAGAATAAGATTTTTCTCTAAACTTGATATTTAAAAATTTTTAATCTACAGGAATAATAAAATTATTTAACCAGCTAGACTGGTTAAAGATACTAAAATTATTTTTTTAATCTGAGCACATTTGAATAATCACTTAATAGTTTCTAAAGTTTTCTAACGTCTTCGTAACAATTCACATACACAGCTGACATTAATCAAACACCTATCACATGTAAACTGCAGTGAAAGACAAAAAAAAAAGGTTGGGGATAATTCTCCTTCCACAACACTAATTACAATTACAGCTTTTGCTTGCCCACTCCCTTAATTCCCAAAATAGTCAAAAGAGCCCTTGCTCATTATAACTGTCTCTTGCTGGTCCCTCATGGAGATGAACCTGCAATGGTGGGCTGTTTTAAGTTGCAATCCCTTTACTGAGGCTGCTCAGCATTTGTTGACCTCCTTGACTACAGCAGCTTACAGACTCAAGTTCACAAGAAGCATGCATGAAACTGCTACAGGACAACCTATGACAATACTCTGATCCCTCAGCTGCAACTCATCAAATTACTAATGTTGTCCTGAACCCCTATTAACTTCAATAGGGACAGCACCATGTTTGAGATGCCAAACAGGAGATGTGGAGCTAGTGAAAAAGATGTAGGGTTTCTGAGGGAACTTACATACAGGGCCATCCAGTCCAGTGGCAGCAGACTAGGAAGAAGAACTGATCCAACTTGTAAAAAAGCATGCAGTTTATACAGCATTTTGACTTAGCACCCTCCCCCATCACCCTCCACCTGGTAACCTTCATTTAACCCAAAACAAAGATACTCAATCCTCCCACAAAGCCCAGGATCCACAGGACTGGCCTGGGGGCTCAGATGTTCCTTATAGATAAGGAATGAATCTGCTGGTTGGCCACTGCCGGATTCCTTAGTTCTTAGTTCGGAACCCTATGAACACAAGTTGTTCTTAGACCTCAGGGTCATTCTCAGGGTATGCTTAAGTAAGTTACTGCTGCTGTCAGGTACATCTGCTATACAGGTTCATATTCAGAGTATGCCTCTGTTATTACTGTCAGATGTGTCTGGCGTACAACTATGTCAATTTGGTATTTTCCTCTGAAAAACATTACCTGACACTTGCCCACAATGACACTCATATGCCACTTCTCTCCCCACAAAGTTTCCAGAGTTCTTCCTGCAGTGCATCTCTATTGGCACCACAGAGCATTACCCAAGCAAGCCAATGCCCTCTGCAAATGTGAAGAGATCCCTGCAGTACTTCCAGTAGGAGGCTCATAAGAGCAAGGACTAGGAAATGAGCCAGGCATGGTGGCTCACACCTGTAATCCCAGCACTTTGGGAGGCCAAGGTGGGAGGACTGCTTGAGCCCAGGAGCTTAAGACCAGCCTGGGCAACATGGCGAAACCCTGTCTCTACAAAAAAATACAAAAAATTATCTGGGCATGGTGGCAGGTGCCTGTAGTCCCAGCTACTTGGGAGGCTGAGGCAGGAGGATCCCTTGAGCCCAGGAGCTCAAGGCTGAGGTTGCAATGAGCAACCACACTCCAACCTGGATGACAAAGCAAGACCCTGTCTCAAAAAAGGGAAAAGAAAAATGAGCACATCAGAGACACTAGTGACTTCACTACTTGGAAGAATTTTTTAAACTACTGATAAGCTTTCATATTTTAAGTCCTTGAGATACACATTAAAAGCTGTCTCAAAAAAAATTAAATTTTAAAGATTTCATAAGATTTGCTTATAAATCCGTTAGGAACATTTATAACATTGTCTTAAAAGATACTATTAACTTTCACTGGGATTGACGCACCTTTGAGATTTGGGTTTAAATTCAAAGATAATTCAGAAATGAGAATGGGGTGTAGTTTTTATTTTTCATTTAGGAAGACTTTCTGCTTCCAGTAATAATGATTACATATAATTCAGACAAATCTCTTCACTGAGAACAGGTAGAAATCTAGACAAAAATGAGTGCTAGGAATGACCAAAAAAACTATCATTTTCCATAGACTGTATACATAGAAAATCCAAAATAATCTACAAATAAGCTAGCAGAAAAAATTAGCTTATCAAAGTTGAGGGATATCAAAGTTAATATTGAAAAACCAACAGCATTTCTATACACCAGCATTAAAGCTAGGAAATATATTTTTAACACCATTCCTAAAACCATCAAAAATTATCAAATTCCTAGATATAAAAAGTGGAAAACCTTCTATGTAGAAAGCTATTAAACAAAAAATACTTTCACAAATTAAAGGGACCTAAAATAGTGAAGGGATATCCCATGTTCTTGAAATTTAACACCGTAAAGATGTCAATTCTATCCAAATTGATCTAGAGACCCAATACAATCCCAATCAATCCTAACAAATTTTTAATAGAAATTTACAGGCTGATTTTATTTATTTATTTACTTACTTATTTGAGACAGAGTCTCACTCTGTCACCCAGGCTGGTGTGCAGTAGCACAATCTCGGCTCACTGCAACCTCCCCTTCTCAGATTCAAGCGGTTCTCCAGCCTCGGCCTCCCAAGTAGCTGGGATTACAGGCACGCACCATCATACCCAGCTAATTTTTTTGTGTTTTTAGTAGAGACGGGGTTTCACCATGTTGGCAGGGCTATTCTCGAACTTCTGACCTCAAGAAATCCGCCTACCTCGGCCTCCCAAAAGTGCTGGGATTACAGGCATAAGCCACCACGCCCAGTAGAAGATTTTAAAATGTATACATAAATACTAATAGCCAAGGCAAACAAGATGTCCTTGAAGAAGTAAAACAAAAAGACTTTCTCTTTGGATCAGGACATATTATAAAGCTCAGTCATTAGACAAACAGATGAAAAGAATGAACAGAAGGCCCAGAAATAGATCACACAGGGATGCTTGCTGTACAAGACAGTTGGCATTGCAAATCAGATCTTTTCAAATGACACTGTCATTTGGCTATTCATAAGGGAAAACAAAATTCAACTTAACCTCCAACTCACACCACACATAAATATTAATTTCAGATGGATTACAGACCTAAATATAAAAGTCAAAATAATAATGCTCCTTAAATATAATATAGAAGATTATCTGGGCCGGGCACGGTGGCTCACGCCTGTAATCCCAGCACTTTGGGAAGTTGAGGTGGGCAGATCACCTTAGGTCGGGAGTTCGAGACCAGCTTGGCCAGCATGGTGAAACCCCATCTCTACTAAAAATACAAAAATTAGCCAGGCATGGTGGTGCATGCCTATAATCCCAGCTACTCGGGAAGCTGAGGCAGGAGAATCGCTTGAATCCGGGAGGCGGAGGTTGCAGTGAGCGGAGATTGCACCATTGCACTCCAGCCTGGACAACAGAGTGAGACTCCCTCTCAGAAAAATAAAAAATAAAAATAAAATAAAGAAGAGTATCTCTTTGTGGATACAGCAAGCACCTATCATAAAGGAAAAGACAGATAAACTGGACTATATTAAAATTAAGAACTTCTATTTGTCAAAAAGAAAGTTAACAGGTAAGCCACAAAGCAGATATTATACATACATGCACACACACTGGCATTTTTTAAATGGCCAACACATGATAACAAAAAGCAGACCAACTAAAAGTTGGTTAAATTAAAATAATTGGTAAAAGTAAAATAATTTTACTGATTTTAAATTCCCTAAAGAAAATGCACTTTATTATTGCCTGAACCTGGGGTAGACCTCACCTACCACTCCCAGCCTTAGGTACACTACTGACTTTTGGGGTTTTACAATGTTTATGTCATCACGTAGGTCAAGTTACATAAGGTTTGGCTTTGTGATAATTCACTGAGTATCTCCTATACCTTATGAAGTGTTTGCCATGCTTCACTGTGACATAGTTTAAAAAGTCAATGAGTATGTACACCTCTTGATTTTAAAAAGTGGTAAAATAAAATTTAAAAAAAAAAAAAACAGAAAGACAGAAGCTGAATATCCTTAATATGTTAGCATCTTACAAATCAGTATAATATAAACACCCAAAGAGAAAACAGACAAAGAGGTATTAACAGTCCTTTCACAAAAGAAATGCATTATCTAATAAACCTATGGAAAGCTGTTTGTTCCTGGCCAGGCATGGTGGCTTACGTCTATAATCCTAGCATTTTAGGAAGCTGAGGTGGGAGGATCACTTGACCTCAGGAGTTATAGACCAGCCTAGGCAACTTAGTGAGACCTCACCTCTATTTTTTTTTAAAAAAAGAAAAAAAAAAAGGCTGTTCCATAGCAATAGTAATCAATTAAATAAAAAAACAAAAATGACAAATCAGTTTTAACCTATCAGATTGGTAATAAGTAAAGTAACTGGAAAATATCTAGTGCTCTCTCATAGGTATGGGAAAATGTGAACTCACATTCGAATCAGGCAGAAATAGAAACGTTTCTGCCCATAATTTCTAAAACAAAAACAAAAAACAAAAAAAACACCATACTAAAAAAGATGGTATACTCTGTCATACATGTCACAAAACTAAGAACTGGGCAAACTATTCCACATCTTTGCTTGTGGCTCATAAAATTCACTAGGAGCTAGCTGCCTATTTTAAAGGAGAACTTTGGAACTTGGGATTGACCTATGTAATGAGACTATTTTATGCCCAATATTAATTAGTTCTTGTAAGACACCGGAAAAAATTTGTTATTCTAATAAAAGTCACAAATGTTTCATCTTTTTTCTTCTTAAATACAGTTGCAGCACACCAGGCATCTTAAACTGCTTTGCCCCAGATTTCCTCTGTAACAACTAATGTGGACAGAATGTTTTTATGACCATGGAAAATGAAATTGCAATCTTTACCAATTAGCTGCTTGTATAAACATTGCTTCCCAAATATCAAATCCACCAATTTCCAAACGCACACTGATCATTCATGTGTGGAACACTAACGTGTTCAAATTCAATTTGTCTGAGAAAATTTGTTACAGAATTGTATAACTCCATGCATACAAAACTGAGTTTAAAGAAACAAATGTATACTCAAAATATTTAAAGAGAAGAATGTTTTGCTAATCTCTGTAAAGTGGGATTTAAGGTGATTCTGCATTCTTCTTCACTGTCCCCTCAAGTATCTGAATTTCTTATACTAAGCTTGTACATTCAGGGGAAGAAGCTATTATTTGTAGAAAACATCCTCTTCCCCCTTATCCCCTTTTCCTGCACCATGTGGCCTTTGCATCTGCTGCGTGCACTGCTTCTAAAGGCACCACCATCCTCTCGACACCCAGAGGTCATAGCTGCTTCTGAGGCTATGGCCTCTTTCCTAACACTTGACCAGCCAGCTGTCAAGGCTCATTCATCCCAGCTGTGTTGCTCCTTTCACTTTCCAAGGCTGCCACTCCCAGCTTCCGGTATCTTTTTCTTTGTCATTTATTTTTTATTTTTTATTTTTGAGACAGTCTTGCTCCATCACCCAGGCTGGAGTGCAGTGGTGCAGTCTCGGCTCACTGCAACCTCCACCTCCCAGGTTCAAGCAATTCTCCTGCCTCAGCCTCCTGAGTAGCTGGGATTACAGGCACACGCCACCATGCTCGACTAATTTTTGTATTTTTAGTAGAGACAGGGTTTCACCCTGTTGGCCAGGCTGGTCACGAACTCCTGACCTCAAGTGATCCGCCCACCTAGGCCTCCCAAAGTGCTGAGATTATAGGCATAAGCCACCATGCCCAGCCTCCAGTATCTTCTAGTTTTCATTCATCTTACAAAAAAAGTTTGTTGGCTCACTCTTCCTAAACTCCAAGGATGTCCTTTCCTTCACTCTAACGGTTCCCCAGTCCCATATACTCAAACCCTAGTACTCAATCAAGGTCTCTGCAGTAAGGCCCCTGCCTTCTTGTTCTCATCACTCCCTTTCTCAAACCTTACTTCAATTATTCTCTGACGAATAACAGACCAATGGTTTTCAAACACATCACAATCACCTAGAGAACTTGTTAAAACCCAGGTTTCTGGGATTTCTGAGTTTGTGAATCAGTAGGTCTGGAGGGGAGCCCAAGAGTTTGCATTTCTAACAAGTTTCCAGATGATGCTGATGCTGCTGGTCTGCAGAACACACTCTGAGAACCACTTGGTATAAACTATATGTTCCTGCTATGTGATTCCATCAAGCAATTCCCTTCACCTGGCATATATTGCAGCTGCGACTGAAATCCTTTCAAGATGGACCTCTTAGACCACAACCTTTCCATGAAGCTTTACAGCAGGGGTGTCCAATCTTTTGGCTTCCCTGGGCCACACTGGAAGAATTGTCTTGGGCCACACAGAAAATACACTAACACTAATGATAACCAATAAGCTAAAAAAGAAAAAAAAAATCGCAAAAAAAATCTCATGTTTTAAGGAAGTTTATGAATTTGTGCTGGGCCACATTCAAAGCCATCCTGGGCCACATGCAGCCCACAGGCCGCGGGTTGGATAAGCTTACTTTACAAGGATACCTTCCCCTCTCTGCAACCCAAATAAAATGTGATATGCTGTGGTATGGAAGCCCGACAGCACTTTATTTCCAATTCTAGTGACAATTATAGTTGGTCTTGTATCATGGTATGTGCCTCCTCTCCCCATTAGACAAGGTCAAGAGGTTAGGATATTAATTCTTATTGGTCTTTGGACATGGAGATGCCTAGTACAGAACCTTGCAAATATCAAGAACTCAGTTTGAAACTTGCTGACTTATGCTGAACTAGGCTGAACTATAATTTCAAAAGGGCATTGTCCTTTATTCTGTTATACACTTCACACTGCAAGCCCTCAAATAGTAGCTAGTAATATCACTGACAGGCAAAGTACACTCATTCCTGTAACAGTAAGCAACAGGAAGCAGTACTCAACACAATCCATTTACAAAGGCATGAACAAATTTCTTCAAAGACCATGTGTCTTGAAAGTAAATCAGGATTGCCAATAGAGGGAGAGATAAAATGCTTAGTTTTCATACTCTTCTTTTTTTTTTTTTTGAGACGGAGTTTCGCTTTGTTGCCCAGGCTGGAGTGCAGTGGCACGATCTCGGCTCACTGCAAGCTCCGCCTCCTGGGTTCATGCTATTCTCCTGCCTCAGCCTCCGAGTAGCTGGGACTACAGGCACGCACCACCACGCCCGGCTAATTTTTTGTATTTTTAGTAGAGACGGGGTTTCACCGTGTTAGCCAGGATGGTCTCGATCTCCTGACCTCGTGATCCGCCCGCCTCGGCCTCCCAAAGTGCTGGGATTACAGGCGTGAGCCACCGCGGCCGGCTAGTTTTCATACTCTTTTAAGGTCTTTTGAATGACATGGTAGGTCTGTATTATTTTCAGATTTATCTGCAAGTGACCCCAAAGGTCTGTGATATTTGGTAATTAATGACTTAACTCACACAGGCTTAGGGGAAATACTCAGACAGTAAAAATGTCTAATGACAAACTTTCATCTTTTGTCCTTTCAAACAGAAAGCAACATAAATTGCTACAACTATTTTAGAAAACTGGCCATGCTGTGGCCTAGCAACTTCCCTCCTTCTAGGTATGTACCCAAGAGAAAGGAACACAACGGCCCACCAAAAGACCGGTACAAAAACATTCATACTAGTTTTATTTGAATTAGCCAAAAAACAGGAATCTAACTAGATACTCATTAAAAAGAAAGTGGATAAATTGTGTTTTACCATGCAATAAAATGGAAACAAGAAAAAGATTCAGGAAACTTTTGCTCCAATCATTGTAAACCACACTCACCAAATGAGAAAGAAACTCAAGGGAACAAATGGTTCGCCAAAATATTTCCATCGTGTCCAACCCTATCTTCCCTGAGAAATTATATGTAGTACTGTGAATAACAAATTTGGGAACCTGGAAAATCATTGTGATGCCTCCTGCCAACCCACAGCATTCTAACATGATGGGCCTCCTTGAATCCCACTTGATAAGGGATAAAAACCTAGATATGCCAGGAATGGTGGCTCACATCTATAATCCCAGCACTTTGGAAGGCCAAGGTGGGAGGATCACTTGAGCCCAGGAGTTCGAGACTAGCCTGGGCAACATGGCAAAACTCCGCTTCTACAAAAAATACAAAATTAGCTGGGTGTGGTGGCATGCACCTGTGTGGTCCCAGCTACTCTGGAGGCTGAGGTGGGAGGATCACCTGAGCCTGGAGAGATAGAGACTGCAGTGAGTTGAGATCGCACCACTGCACCCCAGCCTGGGCAAGAGAGTGAGACCCTGTCTCCAAAAAAATAAATAAATAAATAATAAATAAATAAAAAGAACCTTGATATGGTTTGGATCTGCGCCCCCACCCAAATCTCAGGTTCAACTGTAATCCCCAGTGTTGGAGGTGGGGCCTGGTGGGAGATGATTAGATAATGGGGGCAGTTTCTAATAGTTTAACACCATCCACCTGAGTGCTGTTCTCATGATACTGAGTTCTCAAAAGACTTGTTTAAAAGTGTGTAGTAAGGTCCCCCCCACTGTACCCCACTTCCACTTGCCATGTAAGACTTGACAGCTTCCCCTTTGCTTTCTGCCATGATTGAAAGCTTCCTGAGGCCGAGTGCAGTGGTTCATGCCTGTCTCAACACTTTGGGAGACTGAGGTGGGCGGATCACAAGGTCAAGAGATCAAGACCATCCTGGCCAACATGGTGAAGCCCCATCTCTACTAAAAATACAAAAATTACCCCATCTGTACTAAAAATACAAAATTAGTCAGGCGTGGTAGCACACACCTGTAATCCCAGCTACTCGGGAGGCTGGGGCAGGAGAATCGCTTGAATCCGGGAGGCGGAGGTTGCAGTGAGCCGAGATCGCACCACTGCACTACAGCCTGGGCAACAAGAGCAAAACTGCATCTCAAAAAAAAAAAAAAAAAAAAAAAAATTAGCTGGGCATGGTGTACCTGTAGTCCCAGCTACTCAGGAGGCCGAGGCAGAATTGCTTGAACCTGGGAGGCACAGGTTGCAGTGAGCTGAGATCCCACACTGCACTCCAGCCTGGTGACAGAGCGAGACTCCATCTCAAAAAAACAAGAAAGCGAGCTTCCTGAGGCCTGCCCAGCAGTCACGCCTCCTGTACAGCCTGCAGAAGCATCCATGAGCATATTAAACCTCTTTTCGTTACAAATTACCCAGTCTCAGGTACTTCTTGTTTGTTTTTTGAGGCGGAGTCTCGTTCTGTTGCCCAGGTTGGAGTGCAGTGGCACGATCTTTGCTCACCGCAACCTCCACCTCCCAGGTTCAAGCGATTCTCCTGCCTCAGCCTCCCGAGTAGCTGGGATTACAGTCGCCCACCACCATGCCTGGCTAATTTATTTTTTTATTTTTTTGTATTTTTTGTAGAGACAGGGTTTTGCCATGTTTTGGCCAGGCTGGTCTGGAACTCCTGACTTCAGGTGGTCTGCCTGCCTCGGCCTCCCAAAGTGCTGGGATTACAGGTGTGTGCCACAGTGCCCGGCCTCTGGTATTCTTTTTTTTTTTTTTTTTTTTTTTGAGAAGGAGTCTTGCTCTGTCGCCCAGGCTGGAGTGCAGTGGCGCGATCTCGGCTCACTGCAAGCTCCGCCTCCCGGGTTCATGCCATTCTCCTGCCTCAGCCTCCCGAGTAGCTGGGACTACAGGCGCCCGCCACCACGCCCGGCTAATTTTTTGTATTTTTAGTAGAGATGGGGTTTCACCGTGTTAGCCAGGATGGTCTCGATCTCCTGACCTCGTGATCCACCCACCTTGGCCTCCCAAAGTGCTGGGATTACAGACGTGAGCCACCACGCCCGGCCAGGTATTTCTTTATAGCAGCGCAACAACAAAACTAATATAAACCTGGATAAAAGTTCTTAAATTTTCAATGTGATGAAATTTGTTCTAAAAACCCTCTTTAAAAAAGGACACCAGGATACATGTTGAATAAAGCCAGCTAAGCTACTTCCTGTTATGCAAATGTACAGCCTTTCCCCCTTTCACCTAAACTATTTAATGCTCCACTTGTTTTTATTTCTGGGTACCTACCACTTACTATCCCAGGCTCTGGTAAAACTGAAGACAGAAGGAAAAGACAGAAAAGTTCCCTGACCTCCTTGAAGGAAAGAAATACAGGTAATAATGATGCCAGGAAGTAAACTAAACAAAGCTTTTCCAACCCTCCAGGTACAACTGTGGAACCACATTCTAGACCAGTGCTATCTAATAGAACATTCTGCAATGATGGGAATGTTCTATATCTGCACTGTCTAATACAGTTAGCCACTAGTCAAATGTGGCTATTGGGTATCTGAACTGTGGCCAGTGAAACTGAGGAACTGAATCTTTCTTTTTTTGAGACAGGGTCTCGCTCTGTCACCTAGGCTGGAATGCAGTGGTGCAATAATGCACGATTCATTGCAGCCTCGATGTCCCGTTCCCAAATGATCCTCGGCCCCACCTCCACCATAACTCCCCCAGTAGCTGGGACTACAAGCACGTGCTACCACACCTAGCTGATTGTGAGGGGGAGGGGCGCAGATTTTTTGTAGAGACAGAGTTTCACCATGTTGCCCAGTCTGGTCTCAAACTCCTGGGTTCAAGTGAATCTTTTAATTTTAATTAAAATTTAATAAATTTAATGTCTAATTAACATATTTACATAGCCACACGTAGCTAGAAGCTACATTTGACAGCACAATTCTACACATACGTCCATCATAATACTTACCATTTATACTATAGTTCGACTATAGTATACAGTATAGTAATTAGAAATTATACTATAGTTACAACTACTAATTGTAAGCAGCATCAATTTAACAGCTCTTGAAGGGGGAATAAAAAACATTAAACAGGCGGGGCGCAGTGGCTCATGCTTGTAATCCCAACACTTTGGGAGGCTAAGGCAGGTGGATCACCTGAGGTCAGGAGTTTTGAGACCAGCCTGGCCAACACGGTGAAACCCCGTCTCTACTAAAAATACAAAAATATTAGCCGGGCATTGTGGCAGGTGCCTGTAATCCCAGCTACTCAGGAGGCTGAGGCAGGAGAATAGCTTGAACCCAGGAGGCGGAGGTTCCAGTGAGTCGAGATCGTGCCATTGCACTCCAGCCTGGGCAACAAGAGTGAAACTCCATCTCAAAAAAAAAAAAAAAAAAAAAAAGGCGGGTGTGGTAGCTCACACCTGCAATCCCAGCACTGTGGGAGGCCGAGGCAGTCCGATCATGAGGTCAGGAGTTCGAGACCAGCCCAAAAAACATGGTGAAACCCCGTCTCTATTAAAAATACAACAATTATCTGGGCACGGTGGCACGCACCTGTAATCCCAGCTACTCAGGAGGCTAAGGCAGGAGAATCACTTGAACCCAGGAGGCAGAGGTTGCAGTCAGCCGAGATCGCACCACTGCACTCCAGCCTGGGCGACAGAGCGTGACTCAGTCTCAGAAAAAAAAAAAAAAAATTAAACATACATACCAGGGTTTAGACGCATCTGGATTTCAGAGATGCTAAAAGAAAATGGGAAGAAAAGTGTACTTAGAACAGAAGAAATCCAGTAGCCATATTTTCCCCTTGAAGACGAGCAGCCTGTGGAAAATGACTCTGACTATAATACATCTATGCCTACAATAGAGCTCCGCACAAAGAAAGTGTTCAATAAACATTTGCTTAACAAAGTACCAAAATAACCCCCAACTAGTATTCTAAGAACAAGGAATTGGATCTGTTATATTTGTATTCCTAGCACCTACACAGTGCTTAGAACATAATATGCACTAAATATTTATCTTTTAATGGGCATGCAATGATGACAGTGGAAAAAATGGTGGGGCTACAAATAACATTTCAAAGACAGAAGCAGAACTCACTGACTAGAATGGGGAATTGAAAGAACTCTAGTACTATGCACAGAAAAAGGAAAGTCTAGAAGAAGAGTTGAGTTTGAAGAAAGAAGCTAAATATAAGAGAATAGTATGTGGTGCCTACTACTTAGAAAACTATATACCAGATACTGTAAGAACTATAAAGGTGCAACTTTCCCTCAAGAAGTTAAGGTCCAGCAGAGGATGGGGTCTGTATATAACTATAGTGCAAAGAAACGATATATGCTCTAAGAAGGATATTGACGAACTGTTGTGGCTATGTAGAAGACAGAAAAGCACTATTTCCAGAAGCACAGGGTTAGGGTTAAAACAATAAAGCACTACACCAAAGGCAAAAAAGAGGAGGAAAATGGCCAAAGGCAATAGATTGTTAAGGAAAATAAAGATTATTGCAGAAGAAGAAGGCTAGAGATGGATGCAGGAAGACTAGGAGTATTTGACAGAAAAGAAGGAAAAAGAATTTGAAGGAGATCCAGACTATCAAATGCCATAACGCAATAAAATATCTGCCAAAAAATCCTAATTATTGTTACCATTCCAAGTCCAGTTCAGGTCCTATCTACTCTCAAATCCTCACAAATTCCTTCAGGCTTCAATGAATCTCTCCTCCTCATTTATTTCCACTGTACCAACAATATACATGTCCACAGACAAGAACTATGTATTATTAAGCTCAGGATTCTGTAGACAGAGCACAGCATCTTTGACATATGGAATATAATATACTCAACTGAGTATAATTATCCTAAAATATTCTCTGGACTGAGTTTATAAATAATGACAGCTTATTTTTCGGTGGCACATCAATGAAAACTACACCACATCAAGATTGGGTTGTGACGGAAGATTGGGTTGTGATGGAAGATTGGGTTGTGATGGGTGGGCGTAGTGGCTCATGCCTGTAATCCCAGCACTTTGGGAGGCCAAAGTGGGTGGACCACCTGAAGTCAGGAGTTCGACCAGCCTGGTTAACATGGTGAAATCCCATCTCTACTAAAAATACAAACATTAGCTGGGTGTGGTGGTGGGCACCTGTAATCCCAGCTACTCAGGAGGCTGTGGCAGGAGAATCACTTGAACCTGGGAGGTGGAGGTTGCAGTGAGCACCACCACACAAGAGCAAAACTCTGTCTCAAAAAAAAAAAAAAAAAGAAAAGAAAAAGAAAAAGATTGGGCTGTGACATCTACTTAAGTGGCCAGAACTTCTCTTTCATTCAGTTTGTTGGTTATTAACTGTGGATCAGATGTTGTATACAAAAGTTTTTCAGAGGAAGACCTCATAGTAAAGGTGAAGGGATTAATTAACTCCAAATAAGAAGTGCCAAAATAAAGGCAGTCATGTGCTGCATAACGATGTTTCAGACAATAACAGAAACAGGCTTTACAGAAATCTTAGACAGGAAAAGGCTTTATAGAAATCTTAGTTAAACAGTGATTTTCTGCAAGCATTCCGAATAACAGTTATTTTCTGTTACATGATAATTGTTACGGTTATCTTCTGTTATATAAAAAAGCATGTTATTCATGGGAAAAGGAATTTTTAAAAAAGTATTAAATGTATTACAGAAGCGGGTTTGCACTGTGCACTCAAGTGCCATACTGGCCTCAAGCAGGCCTCTTAACAGTCCTCAACCTAACAGTTACCAAACTCCTCATCAAACTCCTCATTACCTCTGTAAAACAGAGGTCTGGCTGTTGCCATCAGTACAAATGTTTTTGGCTAATGGTCAACTATCTAGTTCAACTTCACACTTCTGCTCCCTTATATTGAGCTGGATGCTTTGCATCCAGAAGTCAGTTGCATTTCTTACCCACAACTGTCAATTCCTCTGGTAATAATCATTACATGTTTTTCAATTAAATAGTGTACAAACCAATTACAAGAAAGTGCTATTTCTGTAAAAATTACATTGGATGCTTTGGTAAGATTCAACAAAGGTGATGAGTCACTTAAAAAATGTGCCTGTCAAATCAGATGTGTGTTAGATTAGGTTAAAAGACAGGAGACAACTGTAAAAATCTATTATTCTGCACTAGTTTCATAGGTTATCTAAATTATTGCTCTACTTTCAAGTCGTCGAAACTGAACCTACTGCACACATAGGATGGATTATACAAGTAAGATGACACTGAACTTCAGTCAGCTGAGAAAGGTCCCAGACATACGTCAAAATAGTGGCAACGAGCCAGGCATAGTGGCTCACGCCTGTAATCCCAGCACTTTGAGAGGCTGAGGCAGAGGTTGTAGTGACCCAAGATCGTGCTACTGCTCTCCAGCCTGGGTGACAGAGTGAGACATGGTCTCAAAAAAAAAAAAAAAAAAAAAAAAAATTTGAGGACTATTATAAATAGTGATGCAATGATATTATATCATTTCCACGCAATGACATATCATTTTCAAATGATATAATGAGGCGGGTGGATCATTTGAGGTCAGTAGAGACCAGCCTGACCAAAACGGTGAAACCTCATCTCTACTAAAAATGTAAAAATTAGCCGGTGTGGTAGTGTGCGCCTGTAATCCCAGCTACTTGGGAGGCTGAGGCAGGAGAATTGTTTGAACCTGGGAGGCAGAGGTTGCGGTGAGCCAAGATCACGCCACTGCGCTCCAGCCTGGGAGACAGAGCAAGACTCCATCTCAAACAAACAAATACTGACAATCAAAAGTATGCCTTAGGTTGGGCACGGTGGTTCACGCCTGTAATCCCAGCACTTTGGGAGGCCAAGGTGGGCAGATCATGAGGTCAGGAGTTTGAAACCAGCCTGGCCAAAGCAGTGAAACCCTGTCTCTACTAAAGATACAAAAATTAGCCAGGCATGGTGGCAGGCGCCTGTAATCCCAGCTACCTGGGAAGGAAGTTGACACACAAGATTCCCTTGAACCCGGGAAGCGGAGGTTGCAGTGAGCCGAGATCACACCACTGCACTCCAGCCTGGGCGACAGAGCAAGACTCCATCTCAAAAAAAACGAAATAAGAAAGAAAAGTACGCTTTATGGCAAAATAGTTATATGTGCATTCGTATTCGATTGCTTAGAGCTTTACCAATTTTAAAAATTAATTTTCCAATTATGGACTCCAAACCATCAAATAAGGGGAGCTCCAACAAGAACACCCTGCTAACACTATTCCTTCAAGTCTCTACATAAAGGCTACCTCCTGATAAAAGCCCCAAGGATACTAACCACCTCTTCAAAATACCTTCAACTAATGCTAGACTGCTATTGGTTTTAACCTCAAAACACTTTTAAAAGCCAAATGCATTATAAATAATGAAAATTACATGACTTTCCTCTTTCAATCTTGATGCTCAATAAGTAAAACAAAACGAGCTCAATAAATCAATGCAGAGTTAGATCTTACAAAGACAACATGCCTATGAAAACATAGGTCTTTCAAAAAAATCTGTGAAAATCCAAGGCTAAGCAATTTAAGGAGAGAATTTATACCTTAATGGAGGAGAAATAAGCAGGAAATAAGTCAAAGTATGTGAAACAAACTAAAAAAGAAAGGAAATATATATGGACCAATTTTAACAAAAATTCAGTTATCCCAGACAAGTGCTAGACTGGTTCTAAAAAGGAAAACGTTAAAACTCAATTTCAACATTAATGATACATCCACTAATCTTACCCACTGCTACATTTTATTATATATAAAGGAAACATTCATGCAACCAGGAAGTACACATCATGGTCTTTTCTTTAAAGTACCTTACAATCCAGTTGTGTACACTGGAATTAATACATGAAAACTTTATGTCCAGAGATTAGGACAATAAGTGTTCAATAAATGTTTGCTAGTCTCATTAAGAGTTAAACATCTGAAGATCCTACATTATTAACTTATCAAGGCAACAGGCAAGATGTGACAATTCAGACTCATGATGACCAAATGAACTATACAAATCAAAATAGCTACAAATGTTCAAAGAAAACAGTACCCATTTCAGACTGAAGAGGTTATGTTTTACACAGGAGATAGTATATGAACTACATCTGAAAAAATTAGTGGGGTTACAGTAAAGTTGTGTGACCAAAAAAAAGAGGGCACTCAAATGTGGTTAAAAACACTTGAGGCCCAATGGCCCACACTTGTAATCCCAGCACTTTGGGAGGCTGAAGCGGGTGGATCACTTGAGGTCAGGAGTTTGAGATCAGCCTGGCCAACATGGTAAAACCCCATTTTACAAAAAATACAAAAATTAGCCGGACGTCATGGTGCACGCCTGTAATCCCAGCTACTAGGGAGGCTGAACGAGAATCACTTGAACCCAGGAGGTGGAGGTTGCAGTGAGCCAAGGTCATGCCACTGCCCTCCAGCCTGGGTGACAGAGTGAGACACGTCTCAAAAACAACAACAACAAAAAAAAAAAACACTTGAGGACTATTATAAATAGTGATACAATGATATTGTATCATTTCCATGCAACGACATTAAATCATTTTCAAAGTGCTTTCATGTTTATCATTTTACTGACTGGACATCACAACCACCCAGTGAATTCACAAACCAGAGAACTATACACTTGAGGAGAAACACAGAAAAAGAATATCTAAGCCTGGGCAACATGGCAAAACCCATCTCTACTAAAAATACAAAAATTAGCCAGGCGTGGTGGCGCGTGCCTGTAATCCCAGCTACTTGGGAGGCTGAGATGGGAGAATCGCTTGAATGCGGGAGTCAGAGGTTGCAGTGAGCCGAGATCACACCACTGCATTCCAGCCTGGGCAACAGAGCGAGGCTGTCTCAAAAAACAACAACAACAACTAAATGCAGTATTCCATGTGGACAGTGAAAGAGATGTGTTAATACTACTTACTACCTGCAATAAGTTCATGGATGTCCTACTTCAAATCCTAATCAGGGGTCTTACCATTTTTACTAAAAGACCGTATTTCACTACCTAAGACAACCAACTACAGACAGCTAAATACAGAGTAAACTCTGAGACAGTAATCACTTATTCTATTAAAGTTTGTATATTCGCAAATTCATCTACCTAAAGTTTTCCCCTTGAGTCTGAGCCTAATTACAATAGATTTTCCCTACTTTACTAGAGATTAGAATGAAAAATCTATTAACACAATCATCCTTAGAGTGCAACAAATTGAGCCATTTACCCTAGACCCAAACTTGGGAAGCCCTTTGCAGTTGTTACAGAAACCAGAAAAGTAGTCTTGCAAAGAATCAGCACAAGGGCAAAAAGTTAAATCAGTATCAACACATATACCTTCCCTCAATGCCTTTTTATTATGTATAAAACAGTGTGGGTTATCTCTCTTCCGACTTCCAATGTCCTCCCTATCAACCATTAAATGTTAATACTTATTTTTGCCAGATAAAATATAAAAGGGGGCCGGGCATGGTGGCTCACACCTATAATCCCAGCACTGTGGGAGGCCGAGGCAGGTGGATCGTTTTGAGCTCAGGAGTTTGAGACCAGCCTGGGCAACACGGCAAAACCCCACTTCTACAAAAAATTACAAAAATTAGCAGGACATGGTGGCGCACACCTGTAGTCCCAGCTACTCAGGAGGCTGAGGCTGGAGAATTGCTTCAATCAGGGAGGCAAGGCTGCAGGGAGCCAAGATCATGCCACTGCACTCTAGCCTGGGCAATAGAGTGAGAACCTGTCTCAAAAAAATTAATCAATTAAATTAAACATAAAAGGGGTTGAATAAAACTATAAGAAGTAGAGATTTTGGCTAGGCACAGGGGCTCACGCCTATAAACCCAGCACTTTGGGAGGCCAAGGCAGGCGGATCACCTGAGGTCGGGATTTCAAGACCAGCCTGACAAACATGGAGAAACTCTGTCTCTACTAAAAATACAAAAATTAGCCATGTGTGGTGGCGGGTGCCTGTAATCCCAGCTACTCGGGAGGCTGAGGCAGGAGAATCGTTTGAATCCAGGAGACGGAGGTTGCAATGAGCCAGGATGTGCCATTGCACTCTAGCCTGGGCAACAAGAGCAAAACTCCAGCTCAAAAAAAAAAAAAAAAGGAAAAGAAAAAGAAGAAGTAGAGGTAAGATTTAGGTAGGGGCTCAATATACAACTTATAAAAGAACATTCATTCATTTAACAAGTATTTATTCTATACCTACCAAGGTTGGAAATAATAATGGTTAGCATTCTTCTACATCCCAATATACCCTATTTTTACTCCTGCCACCCTTCAGGGCCCCTATCTATAAAATGGAACTAATAACTACTCTCACAGAGGTGTAATGGATTAAATGTGGCAACCAAACTTTAAAGTGTTCTGTGCTCAAATAAAGTAACATTAGAAGACCAAAAAGTTTTCACAACAGCGTGTTTTTAAAAAAAAAAAAAAAAAAAAAAAAAAAGGCCGGGCACAGTGGCTCACGCCTGTAATCCCAGTACTTTGAGAGGCTGAGGCAGGCGGATCACCTGAGGTCAGGAGTTTGAGACCAGCCTGGCCAACATGGTGAAACTCCATCTCTACTAAAAATGTAAGAAAACACTGGGCATGGTGGCAGGTGCCTGTAATTCCAGCTACTTGGGAGGCTGAGGCAGGAGAATTGCTTGAAACCGGGAGGCGGAGGTTGCCGTGAGCCAGGACTGCGCCATTGCACTCCAGCCTGGGTAACAAAAGCGAAACTGTCTCAAAAAAAAAAAAAAGCCTCAAAATGTAACTATATATACAGTATGCTAATATTTATCCCTGGACAGGAAGCAGCCTAAAACATCTCTGTATCCCTCAAGGTATTTGGCATATTGCCCTTCATCGAACAAGGGTTCAGTAAAAACAACTTTTTGTCTAATGTATGGAGTACTGTAGTCATTTTAATAATCTGGCAAAGAAGAATGAATAACAGAAACTAGTATTTACTGCTGCCTATTATGTACCAAGTACTGTGTTGGGCACTTCACCTATGTTATTTAGTTTAATTTTCACAGTCACTGTATGAGGTATGTATTAACCAAAAAATCAGGAGTGGATTTTCATTTTCCAAGAATCAGAACATAATAAATCTAGACTAAAAACTCAGCAACATATCTTACATTTGGCAGCATTTGCTTATTTCACATCAAAAGAATTAAGGGGGCCGGGTACAGTGGCTCACACCTGTAATCCCAGCATTTTGGGAGGCCGAGGCAGGCGGATCACGAGGTCAAGAGATCGAGACCATCCTGGCCAACATGGTGAAACCCCCGACTCTACTAAAAATACAAAAATTAGCCGGGCATGGTGGCGTGCACCTATAATCCCAGCTACTCGGGAGGCTGAGGCACAGAATTGCTTGAACCCAGGAGGCAGAGGTTGCAGTGAGCCGAGATCGTGTCACTGCACTCCAGCCTGGGCAACACAGTGAGACTTTGTCTAAAAAATAAATAAATAAATTTAAAAAAATAAAAGAGGTTCTCCCTCAAAAGATACATTTTTCCAGAAGAACTCCTGAAAGGTAATAAAATAGAGGAAGTAGGGACTGAGGAAAGAAATGGCTAGTAGTAAGCTACATAACTGAAGAGCTGTGAAACACCCTTGCCAATGTCCCCTCTCTACCTTCTTTCAACAAGACTAATGCAGCATTTACCAAGCCCTGGCTCTCTGAAATAATTCAGACATCCTTACTCCTCATGATGTTGAGGCCAAAGAAGTGGGGCAAGGTGCCAATTAACTGTAGCTTCCGTGAGGAATAGGGAATCTCACCACTCAGAAGGCAAGCAATCCACATATTCAATAGAAAAATACTGCATTCCAGGCAAAAGACATAAAGACATCAAGTTTGAAACAAAACTGTATAGGAAGCTATACATGCCAGAGCATAGCGTTTGAGGCAGGAGAGAGACAATGTGAGGTTGGAGAGGTGGGTGGGCAGAGACCATATCAAGGAGAGCCTGATGGGCAAGATGAGGGAATTCAGTCTACTTTCTCTTTCTGTTACCAAGACAGCACCAGTGCAGACTTTCAAGTAGGTGAGTGATATGATCTAAATCATATTTTATATCACACTGGCAACTGGAGATAAATATACAAACTGGACAAGACCCAACTATCTGTCTTGGGAGCCCGGGTGGATCTCAGAAAACTAAGTTTCAGGAAAAGATGTACTTCACATTAGACATGCTGAGTGTAAGGTACCTATAGAATATTCAGGTGTAGATTTCCAGCAGATTGCAACGGACACTAAAGCCTGGAGGGAAAAGTCATGGAAGAATTTAAGCCGGGCATGGTGGCTCATGCCTGTAATCCCAGTCCTTTGGGAAGTCAAGGCAGTTGGATCGTTTGAACCCAGGAGTTCTGAGACCAGTCTGGGCAAAACAGAGAAACCTTGTCTCTACAGGGTGAGGACACAGTGAGCTGTGATCATGCCACTGCACTCCAGCCAGGGCAACAGAGTGAGACTCTGTCTCAAAAAGAAAAAAAAAGAATTTAGAAATTCAGAAAAACATCTGTATGTAAGTGCAACTGAAATCCTTGGGGTAACTGAGGTACTTCATGGAGACAATGACCTATGATGATAATCCTTGGCTAAGAAGTCAAAACCAGGCCAGGCGCGGTGGCTCAAGCCTGTAATCCCAGCACTTTGGGAGGCCGAGACGGGCGGATCACGAGGTCAGGAGATCGAGACCATCTTGGCTAACACGGTGAAACCCCGTCTCTACTAAAAAATACAAAAAAAAAAAACTAGCCGGGTGAGGTGGCGGGTGCCTGTAGTCCCAGCTACTCGGGAGGCTGAGGCAGGAGAATGGCTAAACCCGGGAGGTGGAGCTTGCAGTGAGCTGAGATCCGGCCACTGCACTCCAGCCTGGGCGACAGAGCGAGACTCCGTCTCAAAAAAAAAAAAAAAAAGATACAAAAACTAGCCGGCCGAGGTGGCGGACGCCTGTAGTCCCAGCTACTCGGGAGGCGGAGGCAGGAGAATGGCGTGAACCCGGGAGGCGGAGCTTGCAGTGAGCTGAGATCCGGCCACTGCACTCCAGCCTGGGTGACAGCGCGAGACTCCGTCTCAAAAAAAAAAAAAAAGAAGTCAAAACCAGGTAACAGCAGTGTGTAAGGAGTAAGCAGATCATCAAGAAGCCCACACGGGAGGGAGAGAAAGAAATACAAGAGAAGGACACGGAGAACAAGGATGACAATGGAATACACTGGTTCAAGGAGATAGTGATTAACAGTGTCAGGTGCAACAAAAATGTCAAGTAAAATTAGGAATAAATGAATTCACTAGATGCAGCACACAAGAGGTCACAAGCATTCTCAGCAAAAACAGTTTAAGCAGTGGTGGGGATGGGAAGCCAGAAAGCAACAGCTAAAATTTGAAAAGTGAGTGAGAGACTACACGTAAATCGTTCTTTCAGAAGTTTCAACGAGAAGGGGAGAAGTTAGGTAGCTAGGAGAGGATTGGACATGTGGTTCAGGGAGGGTTTCCTAGGATGAGAATCTTAGGCATAAGATAACGGGCAGAGTAAAATGAAGGAATCAAAAGTGAGACCCTGAGGATGCAGCAACATTACTCAACCCGGGCACTACTGACATTGTGGACGAGGTCATCCTTTGTCATGGGGCTGTCCTGTGCATTGTAGGATATCTAGATGCCTCTACCCATTAGATGCTAGCAGCACATGCATCACCACCACCTCCCAATTCTGACAACCAAAAATGTCGGCAGACACTGCCAAATGTCCCCTGGAGGCAAAATCTTCACCCCTCCTCCCCAAGTGGACAGCCACTAGGAACAGAATGGGGAGAATGAAGGGAAATAACTGATGGGAAAAGACTGCCAAAGAAGCAGCAGTGAAGCCTAAGGCCCCTGGCAAAGGACTGCCTCAAACAGCAGAAGAAGCATCTCATCCTCTGAGACAGGAGGAGAGAGCAACACTGGAGAGGGAGGGATGACAAACTGGTAGATGGAGCCAGAAGTTGAAGAAAATCAACCAGGCCGGGCGCGGTGGCTCAAGCCTGTAATCCCAGCACTTTGGGAGGCCGAGACGGGCGGATCATGAGGTCAGGAGATCGAGACCATCCTGGCTAACACGGTGAAACCCTGTCTCTACTAAAAAATACAAAAAACTAGCCGGGCGAAGTGGCGGGCGCCTGTAGTCCCAGCTACTTGGGAGGCTGAGGCAGGAGAATGGCGTGTACCCGGGAGGCGGAGCTTGCAGTGAGCTGAGATCCGGCCACTGCACTCCAGCCTGGGCGACAGAGCATGACTCCGTCTCAAAAAAAAAAAAAAAAAAAAGAAAAAGAAAATCAACCAGATGGCTCAAAGTTCTCAGTGAAGTGGAGGCAAGGTCATGTGCTGAGTATGAGTGGTGATAATTTAGTGGCAGATTTGAAAACAGTGGCTGGAGTTTGTAACAACTGTCAGGGTCTGGTAGCTGGCAGGTCACACCAGGGAATACCGACTGAGGCTGGAAAACAGCATACTCCCTTCTTCACCAAGAACGTTAAAATGTATTATAGCTTCCCACAGAAATCACATACTATATATTGATTACTGTTCCAAAGAACTCACAAGTCTATATGAATTTCAACTGCATAATGGAGAGAACAGACTCCTCAGGTTCACCTGGGAAACAAATCCATTTTTTAAATAACATAGTTCCCATCAGATAATGTGAACTGTGCCCTACACAATCAATGTTCAAGTGAACTTTTGGTAAATAACCTGTTCAAGGTGGGGGTTGTCTGTGGTTATAACTACTTCCCAGTTCTTTTTTTTTTTTTGAGACAGAGTTTCGTTCTTGTTGCCCAGGCTGGAGTGCAATGGCGCGGTCTCAGCTGACGGACTGTAATCTTTGCCTACCAGGTTCAAGCGATTCTCCTGCCTCAGTCTCCCAAGTAGCTGGGATTACAGGTGCCCACCCACCATGCCTGGCTAATTTTTTGTGTATGTGTATTTTTAGTAGATATGGGGTTTCACCATGTTGGCCAGGCTGGTCTCAAACTCCTGACCTCAGGTGATCTGCCCGCCTCGGCCTCCCAAAGTGCTGGGATTACAAGCCTACTTCCTGGTTCTTAACTGGCAGAACTACCTCCTGACCAAAAGTCAGGAAGAAAACTAGAATAGAAAGGAGTGGCTGCAAAGACACAAAAATGTATTAAATGAGATTCTTCACATGATAAACACCTGCTCACCCCTGCCCTCTAAATCAAGGGCTGCAAATGCAAATGATTACAGGACCAGGAAACTGGAGAAGCTTCCTGTTTAGTCTGTTCTCACACTGCTTTAAAGATACTACCCAAGACTGGGTAATTTATTTTATAAAGGAAAGTAGTTTAATTGACCCCCAGTTCCGTATGGCTGGGGAGGCCTCAGGAAACTTACAATCATGGCAGAAGGGGAAGCAGGCACCTTCTCCACAAGGCAGCATGACACAGAGTGTAAAGGGGGAAGAGCCGCTTATAAAATAATCAGATCTCATGAGAACTCACAGGAACAGCATGGGGGAAACGGCCCCCATGATCCAGTCACCTCCCACTAAATCCCTCCCCTCGACATGTGGGGATTACAATTCGAGATTAGATTTGGGTGGAGACACAGAGCCAAAATATATCAGTTGTCTGAAGCCTGGGCCTGGGAAAGAAGCTGGAGGTGAACCACCAGCACAAAGACAAAGACAAAGACAAAGACAAAGACATAAAGGACTGCCCCTGAGTGAAAAAATAAAAAGAAAAGCGGCTGGGCACGGTGGCTCAAGCCTGTAATCCCAGCACTTTGGGAGGCCGAGACGGGCAGATCACGAGGTCAGGAGATCGAGACCATCCTGGAGAACACAGTGAAACCCCGTCTCTACTAAAAAAAATACAAAAAACTAGCCGGGCAAGGTGGCGGGCGCCTGTAGTCCCAGCTACTTGGGAGGCTGAGGCAGGAGAATGGCGTAAACCCGGGAGGCGGAGCTTGCAGTGAGCTGAGATCCGGCCACTGCACTCCAGCCTGGGCGACAGAGCGAGACTCCGTCTCAACAAAAAAATAAATAAATAAATAAATAAATAAATAAATAAATAAATAAAAAGAAAAGCTACAAACACCAGCCCAGGGCTGTGCATAGAAAGTGACCCAAACAGGCTGGATGCAGTGGCTCATGCCTATAATCCCAGCACTTTGGGAGGCCGAGACGGGCGGATCCCTTGAGGTCAGGAGTCCGAGATCAGGCTGACCAACATGGTGAAACCCTGTCTCTACTAAAAATACAAAAATTAGCAGGGCATGGTGGCACGTGCCTGTAATCCCAGCTACTCAGGAGGCTGAGGCAGGAGAATAGCTTGAACCCAGGAACCGGATTATGCAGTGAGCCAAGATTGTGCCATTGCAGTCCAGCCTGGGCAACAGAGCAAGGCTCCATCTCAAAAAAAAAAAAAAAGTGATCCAAACAGAAGGGAAAACCCCAAGTCTGTTCTACACAAATATGGAGTCAAAATTTACACTACTTTGCAGGTGCTGGAGACCCATCTGAGAATAGACCAAAACCTCTCTAGACGCAGTGAACCCAAAGGGTCCCATCAGAGACAAATGCAAAACCAGACCAAAAGAGCATCCCACAACCCAGGCATAGGCAAACAATTCTCAATTGTCAAATATTGCACACCACACGGAGAAACAGCAAAAATCTTGGAGGGAAGAAGGGAAGCCAAATGGGAGACTTCATTCCTCAAAAATTACAGCTAAGAAAATAATCCAAACAGGACTTAAACGTAACTATATTTTAAAATGTCCCAAGAAAATGCCCTTGTGAAAATTTAAAAGCAGATTTGAAAGAAAATTTAAAAACAGATTTGAAAGAAAATGTAACAGAAATTCTTAAATTTGAAAATATATTCAAGGTGGGGCACAGTGGCTCATGCCTGTACATCATAGCACTTTGGGAGGCCAAGGTGGGAGGATTACTTGAGACCAGGAGTTCAACACCAACCTGGGCAACACAGCAAGACTCCATCTTTAAAACACGTATATATATATGTTTATACACACATATATATTTGTGTATTTGTATAAATATCAATATTTACATATTTGACTATTTATATATAGCCAAATGTTTTTAGTGAAACCCTCAATAAGTTAACAAATTAACTGCACAGCTAAAGAGGAAATTAGTGAATCGTAGATGTCAAGAAATTACCCAGAAGAGAGAGAAATGTAAATTAAAGAAAACTTAAACAACATGAAGGATGTGATGAAAAATCCCAAAACATATCTAAATAATGGTTCCATAAATGGAAAATGGAGACAAAACTATTTTAAAAGGTAATGGCTAAGATTTTCTCCCACAGCTGAAGACATCAGGGGTCCTCGGACTAATGGAATACATCAAACAAAAGCAGGATACATAAAACAAATCCACACCTAGAAATATCGCAAAAAAAAAAAAAAAAAAACCTGAAGATCAAAAAAACAAGGAAATAAACAGCAACTCAAAAGTACTGTAAATAAAAAATAAATAAACAAGGAAAAGATCTTAAAAGTAGCTCAAGAGGAGAGAGAATTACCTCCCTATAACGAAATTACAACTAAACTGACTGTTGACTTCTCATTAGCAAATAAAAATACGCCAGGTGCAGTAGTTCACAGCTGTAATTCCAGATCTTTGGGAGGCTGAGGAGGATCACTTGAAGCCAGGAGTTCCAGACCAGCCTAAGCAATAAAATGAAACCCATCTCCACCAAAAAATTAAAAATTAATGAGAGCTAAATGATAAGAACTTACGAACACAAGGAAACAACGGACACTGGGGTCTACCTGAGGGTGGAGGATGGGAGGAGGGAGAGGAGCAGAAAAAATGACTATTGGGTACTGGGCTTAACACCTGGATGATGAAATAATATGTACAACAAACCCCTGTGACATGTGTTTACCTATGTAACAAAACTTCATATGTACCCCCAAACTTAAAATAAAAGTTAAAAAAAAAATTTACAAATTTGTCAAAACACAGGAGAATAACATCGAAGTACTCAGGGAAAGTAATTAACCCAAATTCTGGACCCAGCTCAACAATCATTCAAGAGAAAAAGTGAAGTACAGACACTTTCACAAACACCAAGCCCAAGTTTACTATTAAAAGGTCCTTACTGAAATAATTATTTAAGAACATTTTTTAATAAAGAAGGAAGAAATAGAGTGCAGGAAGAATGGTGACCAAAGAAACCTGAAAAACACATGAGTAAATATTCACTATTTTTATAGGTGTAAGGTGGCTTAAGTAAGGCAAAACTAACACATAAATAACATTAACATGGAAGAGAGGCTAACGGTTAAGGAGTAATTCACTCCAAACTCTTGGTCTTATTCAGGAGGACAGGAATAATAATTGAGCTTAGACTTAAGGAAATGCTCATGTTAAAATTTTAAGAGTAACCAAATTTCTGGCTTAAACCCTGGAACAAGAGAACTACAATGAAAAAGAGCTGAACTAATTTCAAATTCAAGACTTTCTTTAAACTCAACAGAGCACTGGGCGCGGTGGCTCACGCCTATAATCCCAACACTTTGGGAGGCCGAGGCGGGCGGATCACGAGGTCAGGAGATCGAGACCATCCTGGCTAACACGGTGAAACCTCGTCTCTACTAAAAATACAAAAAAAGTAGCCAGGCATGGTGGCGGGCGCCTGTAGTCCCAGCTACTCGGGAGGCTGAGGCAGGAGGATGGCATGAACCCGGGAGGCGGAGCTTGCAGTGAGCCAAGATCACGCCACTGCACTTCAGCCTGGGCGAAAGAGCAAGACTCCATCTCAAAAAAAAAAAAAAAAAACCAACAGAACAACCAGTTGGCTCAAAAACTAAGGAGTGTACCTGAAGGGAGAAAGGAGACAACCATATGCTCACCTCTCAGAGAGTACAGCTGGACACCAAAAAGAATGGGTAGAAGAGTCAGTAAATGGGTGAAATCTGATGTGGCTTGCTGAAAAGATAGCGTGAAACCACTGGGAGTCACAGAAATTGAGGATATGGTACCTCAACTTCCTGCAGGGCCTTCCTCCTCCAACCCCCCCACCCCACGCACTCAGAGCTCTAAAGAGCTCTGAGGTATGCTCATTGTGATGCAAACCTGGGGGTGGGCAGCAGCTAAGCCTGAGAGGCTGGACACTACCCTCAAATCACTCTACCCTATCTCCACTAGGGAAGACAAGCCTTCACTGTGACAGAAGGGACAATGGTTACTTCTACCCTTAAGACAACAGTGAAAAAGCAGGGAGGAGGGATGGGTGCCTGAGTCCTGGGAGAGGCATAGCATTCCACATTGAGCCCACTACAACAGCCAGGGAAGGGGCAAGATCCTGAAACTCAGGCCTGAAACTGAGGCTTAATCAAGAAGAGACCACATCCTACCACCCCTCCCCACCTCCAAGCAAACAAACTTCCAGGAACAGTAAGAGCAGAATATCACTGAGAAAGGGACGGGAGAAAATCAAGAACATATAGAAACCCTCACTAAAGCAAACTTCAAAGGGGAGACCTGAAATTTACACTGGAACAGACACTGTTCTGGTAAACCAATTCCTACTCTGATCACAAAGTATCTCTAAGAGAATTTGAAAACTGGGGTACACTAGGTTAACCATAACACAAAAAACCTCAAATCCAGCCCAATGTAACAGTGAAAAGGAGGCCTAGCATGACTAACACCATTTTGCTTCTAAGCCCCCACCACCACCCAGTGATACCATCTAACTATGGGAGACATTCAGTCTATAGTTTATAGTTTAAAGCAAATAGTCCCTTCTGAAAACTAACCTCTGAAGAGATAAGGGCAGTGTACACACAAATAACAATGTTGTTAACGATTTCTTTTTTCTTTTTTTTTTTTTTTTGAGACAGGGTCTCACTCTGTCACCCAGGCTAGAGTGCAGTGGCACAATCATGGCTCACTGCAGCCTCGACCTCCTGGGCTCAGGTGATCCTCCCACCTCAGCCTCCTGAGTAGCTGGGACCACCGGTGTGTGCCACCACACTTGGCTAATTTTTTTATTTTTGATAGAGACGGTGTTTCGCCATGTTGCCCAGGCTGGTCTTGAACTCCTAGGCTCAAGTTATCTGCCTGCCTCAGCCTCCCAAAGTGCTGGGATTACAGGAGTGAGCCACCATGCCCAGCCATGTTAAAGATTTATAGTATTGTGACCTGACCAAGGACAAAGAAGTTTCACAACCTCCACAGACCCTCACTGCCACCCAGATGTCTGTGGTCATCATAGTCACCTCTTGACCTCAATCTCCTCCTTCTTCTCTCTTCCTCTAACATAAAAGGAGGCTAAAATTCGTATTAACTTAAGATGGCTCTTTAGGACATTACTAGTCCACCAACTTCTCAGGTTGCTGGCTCCCTAAATAAAATTGCTTTCTTTGCCCCAACACCTTGTCTCTTAACTTATTGGCTGTCATGTGGTGAGTAGTACAACCTTGGACTTGACTACACCAATTCCTAAATAAACTAACTCAAATATCAGCACTAATGGCCTAGCAGAAGGAAAGACATACCCATTTACAGACAAAAAGATTATACGGAGGCTGAAGTGGGTGGATCACCTGAGGTCAGGAGTTCGAGACCAACCTGACCAACACAGTGAAACTCCATCTCTACTAAAAATACAAAATTAGCTAGGTGTGGTGGCACATGCCTGTAATCCCAGCTAATTGGGAGGCTGAGGCATGAGAATCGCTTGAACCCGGGAGGCAGAGGTTGCAGTGAGCCAAGATAGTGCCACTGTGCTCCAGCCTGGGCAACAAGAGCAAAACTCTGTCTCAAAAAAAAACAAAACAAAACCAAAAAAAAGATGATATGGTCAGGTGCAGTGGCTCACACCTACAATCCTACCACTTTGGGAGGCCAAGGCAAGAGGAGCCTGAAGATATGACTGAATTGCTGTGATCTCATGATAAAACATGAATGGACAAAGGAGTTGCTGCTTATGGTAGAACAAAGGAAGTGTTTTTCTGAGATGGAATCTACTTTAAACATTTTTGAAGCCTTAAACATTTTTGAAATGACTATTTCAAAAATAGACTATTCTATAAACTTAGTTGATAAAGCAGCAGCAGGCTTGGAGAAGTAGTTCTAATGTGGGTAAAATGCTATCAAACAGCATCGTATGCTACAGAGAAACCTACAATGAAAGGAAGAGTCAACAGATATGGCAAACTTCATTGCTGTCCTATTTTAAGGAACTGCCACAGATCCCCCAACCTTCAGCAACCACCACCCTGATCAGTCAGTCACCATCAATACTAAGGCAAAACCCACCACCCGCAAAAAGGTTATGGGTCACTGAAGGGTCAAATGATTGCCAGCATTTTTTGGCAATAAATGAAAGTATGTGCTTTTTTTTTTTTAGACATAATGCTATTGCACACTTAATAGACAACAGTATAGTGTAAACAAAGCTTTGTTGTTTTTTTTTTTTGGAGACCGAATCTCACTCTGTCGCCCAGACTGGAGTGGAGTGCAGTGGTGTCATCCCAGCTCACTGCAATCTCCACCTCCTGGCTTCAAGTGATTCTCCCGCCTCAGCCTCCTGAGTAGCTGGGATTACAGGCGCGAGCCACCACACCAAGCTAATTTTGTATATTTAGTAGAGACGGAGTTTCACCATGTTAGCCAGGCTGATCTCGAACTCCCGACCTCTGGGGATCTGCCTGCCTTGGTCTCCCAAAGCACTGGGATTATGAGTGTGAGACACCACGCTCAGCCAACAAAGCTTTTATATGCACTGAGTAACCAAAAAATTTGTGTGACTTGCTTTACAGCAATATTTGCTTTATTGTGGTGGTCTAAAACAAAACTATCTCCAAAGTATGCCTGTATTGTACAACGAAGATACATGCACGCATGCACGCACGCGCGCGCGCACACACACACACACACACCCCTATTATGAAACAGAACTCAGCATTTCAATGAATTCATGCAATAAATCATGAAAAAAAACTCAGAGACGTCACTCTGCTAGTTGTCATCTTTGGCTTCCCCTTCGTCTGCCATACTGTAAATGTTGGTAGAAAAGATTCTGGGGCCCCACAGAGAGCTATTAGCACCTACTCATTTACCAGTGTGGATGCAATTATAACAATTACACATCTTACACAGGTAACTAGACACAGGACAGGCATGTCTATAGGGTGAGCAGAGAGGAGGATCCACTAGATAGGCACCTGATATAGCAACCACTGCACAAGGAAGAAGATACAAACATGAGGAAATGGTGGGGGGGCGGGGTGCAAAAAGGGGCACCTTTGATAAGGGAAGTCTTTATTGAGCACTTCCTACGTGTAAGGCAATGTGGTACCCACATTCTGAGGGTATAACAGTCAACACTCCAAGCCTCCATGGAGCTTACAGTAGAAAAGATCCTGGGATGTAGCTATGGTACAAGCATCAAAGCAAAGCATGTAGTACATAAATAAACATTACTTCTTGCAATTCTCCCAGCTTTATATGCCCATCCTTAGCTCACACCTGCAATCCCAGCACTTTGGGAGGCCAAGGCAGGCAGATAATGAGGTCAGGAGTTCGAGACCAGCCTGGACAACATGGTGAAACCCTGGCTCTGCTAAAAATACAAAAATTAGCCAGGCATGGGGGCACATGCCTGTAATCCCAGCTACTTGGGAGACTGAGGCAAGAGAATTGCTTGAACCCAGGAGGCGGAGGTTGCAGTGAGCCGAGATCACACCATTGCACTCCAGCATGGGGGACAGAGCAAGATTCCGTCTCAAAAAAGAAAAGAAAAGAAAATAACTCATGGCAAAAGCAAACTCAATTCAAGGCTGAATCAATATGTAGATTTCAAAGGAAATACTTGAAGAAGGTGATGCTGCAGTTATTCTTTGTACATGTGGAGAGGAACAGTGGGCAATAGCATTGTATACAGGCATGAGCTAACAACTTTACACCAAGAAAGACTTGAATGAATGCTCACGCAATCACCAAGGCAATCAAAAACTTAGCATGGCAAAGATTTCCTAAAAAGAATTCAGTATGTAGGGACATTTACTATGGGAGAAAGAAACAAATCAGGATATAAAAAAATAACACCTTTATAGCACTTATATATAAATAAGCCCACCTGAACATAAAATGTTTAACAGAGACCAATTTAATGTAAAAGATAAGGCCACAGAATGTGAACCAGATTTGAAAATGGTGCTCTTGATGAAGCACCATTGCTCCTATACAATAGTGACAAAATTTCCTAAAACCATTCTAGGTGCTTACATGTTATTTCATAAAATATGGAATAGCATAAATGCTGAGAAATATTAAACTATATCTAAGACACTGTATTTGGAAGAACAAAAGAATAAAGCAAATTTAATGAAACATTTCATTAAAACATTAAATACTTTGAGCAGATTAAAGGTGTCTGGAGGGAAAAAAACAGCCAAGAATTTTAAGTTTAAATATGGAAGAAAGCTAAAGCTGTTGGAAAAAATATTCTAATTCAGTTATAAATAGAAATGACATTCCTATATAAGGTTAACAGAACGGTGAGGGATAAAAGGTACTTTTAGAAAATTAAAGGGAATTTCTACAAAAACAATGAAAATAATACTGCAGACGACAATCAATCAAGAAAGGAGTTACAAAAATTTTAATGAAACAAGAGAAGAATATCTTACCTTGCAGAGATTATGACCTTTCTGGTAAATTACCAAGGTTCCATTGAACTAAAATTATTGGGTTTTGTAGCATTTCATTTCATGTCACACCCCTGCTTAAAAGCTTTAACCGTTTCCCAGGAGACTTAGGGCAAGTTCAAAAACCCAGCAAATGGCCTACTAAGCCTTTTCAAGACCTGGCCCCTGTTGCCAACTTCTGCTTCAATGCCTGTTTCTTTATTTTCTGGTCATTGTAGATTTCTTTCCGTTTTTTTTTTGTTTTTTTTTTTTTTGAGTCAGAGTCTCACTGTCGCCCAGGCTGGAGTGCAGTGGCATAATCACGGCTCACTGCAGCCTCAAACTCCTGGGCTCAAGCAATCCTCCCAGTTTACTCTCTGGGAGTAGCTAGGACTACAGGAATATACCACCACACTCAGCTAATTTTGCGTTTTTGTAGAAATGGGGTTTTGCCATTTTGCCCAGGCTGGTCTCGAACTCCTGGGCTCAAGTGATCTGCCTGCCTCAGCCTCCCAAAGTACTGGGATTATAGGCATGAGTCACCACGCCCGGCCCTCTTTCAGTTCTTTAAAAGGTTCTGTTGTGCAAAAACCCCAGCTCTCTCACCTTGCCTCATCACATTTGCACCTTCTGTCTGAAAAACTTATTTCCCCAACTAGACCAGGTCCTTCTCATTCTTCAGGTCTCACTTAAATGTTACTTCCTCAGAGTGACCTTCCCACCTCTTCCCCCAAGGACAGACTCTCCAGCCCTACCCTGTTATATACAGTTGACCCTCGAACAACACAGGTTTGAACTGCATGGATCCACTTATACCCAGATTTTTTTTTTCAATATAAATTACAGAGTGTGCCTGCCTCTCCTGCCTCCCCTTCCACCTTCTCTACCTCTTCCACCTTTGCCCCTGCTGAGACAGCAAGACAACCCCTCCTCTTCCTCCTCAGCCTACTCAGTGTGAAGACAATGAGCACCTTTATAATGATCCACTTCCTCTTAATGAATAGTAAGTATCTTTTCTCTTCCTATGATTTTAATAATATTTTCTTCTCTGGCTTACGTTACTATAGGAATACACTACATAATACATATAACATACAAAACAACGTGTTAATTGACTATATTACCAGTAAGGCTTCCGGTCAACAGTAGGCTATTTTAGTAAAGTTTTTGGGGGGTCAAAAGTTATACTTGGATTTTTGACTGCGTGAGGGTCAGCACCCCAACCCCTACGTTGTTCAAGGGTCAGGCATACTCCCACAGTGTTCTGTAGTTCTCCTCTGCCTCCATCTCAAGACTAAATTCTTTGGCCAGGCTTGGTGGCTCACACCTGTAATCCTAGCACTTTGGGAGACCAAGGTGGGTGGATCCCTTGAGGTCAGGAGTTTGAAATCAGCCTGGCCAACATGGTGAAACCCCGTCTCCACTGAAAATACAAAAATCAGCCAGGTGTGGAGGCACGCACCTGTAGTCCCAGCTACTTGGGAGGCTGAAGCACAAAAATCGCTTGAACTCAGGAGGTAGAGGTGGCAGTGAGCCAAGATTGCACCACTGCACTCCAGCCTGGGCGACAGAGTGAGATTCTGTCTCAAAAAATAATTAATTATTTGAGGGCAGGGCCTACTTACATCTTATTTATCACTCCATGTAGTCTCCAGCACAGTCTGGCACACACTACATACTCATTAAGTAATATTTGTTAAATGAATGAAGGACAGATCCTCAGGATGTAGGACAGATTATTTGAGAAATAAATAACTGATAAAGTATAAAACACCTATTTGCACAAAATTAGCTTTTGTCTACCCCAACTATTTTCAGTAACTACAATTAAAATCAAACTTTTTCTTTTCATTTGCATTGCTAAACTTGAATTTAGTGGTAATATTAGGAATAATGATTACTAGCAATTACAGTTAATACATCCCATAAGTGGCAGACAAACCTTGGTGGGGTGTGTGTCTAGGGGTGTGGATAAATTCTAGGATATATCACATCTGACCCAGCCTCTGGTAATCTGTGAAAGATTCTACTCATAAGGAAATTAGTTTCTAAAATCAGCAATGTCAGGGTAATCAGGTAAATCCAGGCAAGTTGTTCTTCAACTATTACTTACCACTCTTTTTATCTGCCGTATCTTCCTCATGAGACTGTATATGTTTACTTTAATTATCAAAATACAATCTCATACTTCCAAGAACCTAATCTTTAAACATAACACAAAATCTTTTTCTTTCTTTTGAGATGGAGTCTCGCTCTGTGGCCCAGGCTGGAATACAGTGGCGTGGCCTTGGCTCACTGCAACCCCTGCCTCCCAGGTTCATGGGATTCTCCCGACTCAGCCTCCTGAGCAGCTGGGGTTACAGGTGCGTGCCACCACACCCGGCTAATTTTTGTATTATTTGTAGAGACAGGGTTTCACCTTGTTGCCCAGGCTGGTCTCGAACTTCTGACCTCAAGTGATCCGCCCACCTCGGCCCTCCCAAAGTGCTGGCATTACAGGCATGAGCCACTGCGCCTGGCCCATAATACAAAATCTAAACCTGATATCTAAAATTGCAACTCACCTAAAATAATGTAAGGTAAGCTTTTTAAACAATATATATTATTTATATATGTTTTGTTAATTTCCAGAAACCAAAGTTGTTCTTACTATCAAAATCAAGTTACACTGGCACTTCATGTTACCATTTGATAGAGTCCAAAAAAAAAAAAAAAAAGCAAGCCTATGCCTATTTCCAACCAGTTATGATTGAACTGACAGTAAACTATTAATATCAGACCAGCACTGTGTGTCTAACCTGTTTGCCATTAAAAATCCAGACACAACCAACCACACAAGGAGTTACTGATTTACCTGCCTGGTACATATAAGGGTCACTTTCCATTGAGAAATGTTCACCTAAAAGCAAAGAAAATTAGATACAGTTTCCCAAAACACTTTACTTCTAACCAAACCATTACATTCCTCTACTATATGTACCCAAAAACATAACGTCCCTAAGCAGTGTCCGTCCACACAAGCAATACACCGAGCAAAGGAGGAAACCTGCACAAGTGGGGATCAGCCTGTGCTGATGAGACTTCCTGTTCCCAAGCTGGCCTTACTCCCCAGCCCACCCTAGAAGGTCACTAAGAAGAAAATGATGCAGGCAGGAAAAGGCAGTTACGGTACCTTGCATGTTAAGCTGTTTGCAAATCCCATCACAATCCAGTCTGAAGTAGACGAAGTGTCTAAATATCTGAATTTGATGAAGCCTGCTCTATGACATGCACATTAGGCACGGATCTGTCAAGAGGGATTAGAGGTCCAAACAATAAAATGCACAATGTTATTAGCTTAAAATCAAGAAAACCAATTGTTTCCCTGTGCTCTTACATTTGGAAGTAACTTTTTCTTGCACAATAATTATGTTACTTTTACCTTCATTTCTTTTCCCTGCATTCCCAACAT
Organism: Macaca fascicularis; assembly: GCF_037993035.2. Taxonomy (NCBI): domain Eukaryota; kingdom Metazoa; phylum Chordata; class Mammalia; order Primates; family Cercopithecidae; genus Macaca; species Macaca fascicularis. The sequence continues at coordinate 18,307,843 of NC_088395.1, read as the reverse complement.
ATCACCAAGAATGCTGTATTTTATTCGCTGGTTTAAAAAAGATCAAATGAAAATAAAATTTAAGCCACAAACACAAGGTAATTTATACCATTTGCCATTATGATCCTTTAAATTTTGCTATGTATTATGCTTAGGCAAGAATTTTTGAAAATACAAAAAGCATTAATAAATGATAATATGTGTGGATTTTTTTTTTGAAACTGAGTCTCGCTCTCGTTGCCCAGGCTGGAGTCTAATGGTGCCATCTTGGCTCACCGCAACCTCCACCTCCCGGGTTCAAGCAATTCTCCTGCCTCAGGCTCCCGAGGAGCTGGGATTACAGGCATGTGCCACCACACTCGGCTAATTTTGTATTTTTAGTAGAGACGGTTTCTCCATGTTGCTCAGGCTGGTCTCGAACTCCCGACCTCAGGTGATCCGTCTGCCTTGGCTTCCCAAAGTGCTGGAATTACAGGCGTGAGCCACCACGCCCAGCCAAGAAGTGTGTGTGTGTGTGTGTGTGTGTGTGTGTGTGTGTGTGTGTGTGTGTGTATATATATATATATATATATATATATTTTTTTTTTTTTTTTTTTTTTTTTTTTTTTTTGAGACAGGGTTTCACTCCTGTTGCCCAGGCTGGAGTGAATGGTACGATCTTGGCTCATTGCAACCTCTGCCTCCCAGGCTCAAGCCATCCTCCCACCTCAGCCTCCCAGGAGGCTGGGACTATAGGTGTACAACACTGCACTCAACCGATTTTTGTATTTTTTGTAGAGACAGGGTTTCACCATGTTGGCCAGGCTGGTCTCAAACTCCTGACCTCAAATGAAATGCCTGCCTTGGCCTCCCAAAGTGCTGAGATTACAGGCGTGAGCCACCTACACCTGGCCTCCAGAAGATATTTTTTAAGGACATCTTTTAGGCCAGGCACACTGGTTCATGCCTATAATCCCAGCACTTTGGGAGGCCAAAGTAGGGGAATGTCTTGAGCTCCGGAGTTCAAGACCAGCCTGAACAAAACTGTGAGAACCCATCTCTACAAAATACAAAAAAATTAGCCAGGCATGGCGGCCTGCGCCTATAGTCCCAGCTACTCAGGAAGCTGAGGTGGGAGGATCACTTGAGCCTGGGGAGGCAGAGGCTGCAGTGAGCCATGATCACACTACTGTACTCTAGCCTGGGTGACAGACTTGAGACCCTGTCTCAAAAAAAAAAAAAAAAAAAAAAAGACATCTGTTAAGATCTACATGATTTCATTTGTCAATGTCTGATGACAAAGAGATCTAGGTTGGCCAAGCACGGTAGCTTACACCTGTAATCCTAGCACTTTGGGAGGCCGAGGCAGGCAGATCACCTGCGGTCAGGGGTTCAAGACCAGCCTGGCCAACATGGTGAAACCCTGTCTCTACTAAAAACACAAAAATTAGCCAGGCATAGTGGCACATGCCTGTAATCCCAGCTACTTGGGAGACTGAGGCAGGAGAATCGCTTGAACCCAGGAAGCAGAGGTTGCAGTGAGCCGAGATCACACCACTGTACTCTGGCCTGGGTGACAGTGAGATTACATCTTAAAAAGAAAGAAATTAGCCAGGCGCAGTGGCGTGTGCCAGTAGCTCCAGCTACTCAAGAGGCTGAGGTGGGAAGATCGCTCAAGTCTGGGAGGTGGAGGTTGCAGTGAAGTTAGATCACAGCACTGCACTCCAGCCTGGGCAACACAGTGAGACCCTGTCTCAAAAAAAAAGAAAAGAGGTCTAGGTGAAGCAAGTAAATAAGGTTAAAAAAACTCATTGACAGGAGAGAATTTTGGGGGTGATGGAAATGTTCTAAAACTGGACTGTAATGATAGCTAAGCCAACTCCATAAATTCACTTAAAAATAATGGAATCATACACTAAAAAGGTGAGTTTTATGGTATGTAAAGTACACCTCCATTACGTTATAAAGAAATCAACAAAATTTTGTAATCCCAGCACTTTGGGAGGCCAAGGCAGGCAGATCACAAGGTCAGGAGATCAAGACCATCCTGGCTAACACGGTAAAACCCCGTCTCTACTAAAAATACAAAAAAAAATTAGCCAGGCATGGTGGCGGGCGCCTGTTAGTCCCAGCTACTCAGGAGGCTGAGGCAGGAGAATAGTGTGAACCTGGGAGGCAGAGCTTGCAGTGAGCTGAGACCGCACCACTGCACTCCAGCCTGAGCGACAGAGCGAGACTCCATCTCAAAAAAAAAAAAAAGAAATCAATAAATTAACGCACAGGTCCCATCTGTGTAGAAATATGGTCCTGCTTCGGCCAAGATTATTTCTGGCCCTGAGGCTCTACAGTATTCATCAGCACTTTCTAACTTTAATAAGTAACAAAAGTGATTTTAATCGATTACAGAAAAAGATGTTAAGTCCTCTTTTTTTCTAACATGGACTTTTAAGTGTTCTTTTTTTTTTTTTTTTTTTTTTTTGTTGAGACAGAGTCTTGCTTTGTCGCCCAGCCTGGAGTGCAGTGGCCGGATCTCAGCTCACTGCAAGCTCCGCCTCCCGGGTTCACGCCATTCTCCTGCCTCAGCCTCCTGAGTAGCTGGGACTACAGGCGCCCGCCACCTCGCCCGGCTAGGTTTTTGTATTTTTTAGTAGAGACGGGGTTTCACCGTGTTAGCCAGGATGGTCTCGATCTCCTGACTTTTGTGATCCGCCCGTCTCGGCCTCCCAAAGTGCTGGGATTACAGGCTTGAGCCACCGCGCCCGGCCCCTTTTAAGTGTTCTTTTAGGGTACATAACTGTTTAGTTCTCTTAATGATAGGTCTTACTTTTAAAAAAAAAATTCAGAGCCAGGCGTGGTGGCTCACGCCTGTAGTCCCAACACTTTGGGAGGCCGAGGCAGGAGGATCACCTGAGGTCAGGAGTTCGAGACCACTTGGCCAATATGGTGAAACCCCATCTCTATTAAAAATGCAAAAAAGTTAGCCGGGCATGGTGGCGGGCGCCTGTAATTCCAGCTACCCAGGAGGCTAAGGCAAGAGAATCACTTGAACCCAGGAGGCGGAGGTTGCGGTAAGCCGAGATCCCATCGCTGCACTCCAGCCTGGGTGACAGAGCAGCACTCTGTCTCATTAAAAAAAAAAAAAAAAAGGCCGGGCGCGGTGGCTCAAGCCTGTAATCCCAGCACTTTGGGAGGCCGAGATGGGCGGATCATGAGGTCAGGAGATCGAGACCATCCTGGCTAATACGGTGAAACCCCGTCTCTACTAAAAAATACAAAAAACTAGCCGGGCGAAGTGGCGGGTGCCTGTAGTCCCAGCTACTCGGGAGGCTGAGGCAGGAGAATGGCGTGAACCCGAGAGGAGGAGCTTGCAGTGAGCTGAGATCCGGCCACTGCACTCCAGCCTGGGTGACAGAGCGAGACTCCGTCTCAAAAAAAAAAAAAAAAAATTAAAAAAATTAAAAATTAAAAAAAAAAATTTTAATCACAAGAAGCTTTAAATAGAAGAAAGTTCTACTTTCACATAGAAAAATTTTCAGAGTCCAACCTCTGTATTAGCACACAACAAGGGGTGGGTGCGGTGGCTCATGCCTGTAATCCTAGCACTTTGGGAGACTGAAGCGGGTGGACTGCCTGAGCTCAGGAGTTTGAGACCAGCCTGAGCAACATGGTGAAACCCGTCTCTACTAAAATACAAAAAAATTAGCTGGGCATGGCAGCATGCACCTGTAATCCCAGTTACTTGGGAGGCTGAGGCAGGAGAATTGCTTGAACCCAGGAGGTGGAAGTTGCAGTGAGCAGAGATCACGCCATTGCACTCCAGTCTGGGCAACAGAGCGAGACTCCGTCTTAAAAAAAACACACACACACACAATAATAGTATATCTCTATAGACTTTACCTCCAGATTTTATTTCACTGGTCATAATTACACAAGAGGTGCCCATCTGCAAATTATAATGGCTGCCATTTTATTTCAAGGGTATATCTAAGCCACAAAATTGAATTCAAGGAGTATCTTCGTAGCCTTTATTAGTGTAGCAAATTTAATCAAAGTCCATCAAAGGTTATAATGCAATATCCAGAAACATGAAATACCAAGTAGCTAATTAGAAACAACTACCTCATTTTTGGCATGATTATGTACAGCCTTCATTTATGAAGAAACATAACCTCTGTTAGAAAAGTCTGACCCTCTGGTTAGAAAAGTCTGCACTTCCAACTGTTCTATCCAGCAGTCCTGATGGATCTGAGTTCAGTCCCCCATACGACTGACTAAAGGTCCAGCAGCCTTGCCAATGTAGCCTGTGAACTCCAAGAAGCATATGTATAACTTCAGTACCACCCCAGGCATGATATACAGTAGGAACTCAAAATACCCTTGGGGTGGACCTGGCGGTGGCTCATGCCTATAGTCCAAGCACTTTGGGAGGCCAAAGCAGGAGGGTCGCTTGACGCCAGGAGTTCAAGACCAGCCTGAGCAACATCATAAGACCTTGCCTCTATTAAAAATAAAGAAAAACTGGCCTGGTATGGGAGCACGTGCCTGTAGTCGCCAGCTACTAGGGAGGCTGAGGTGGGAGGATCGATTGAGTCTACCAGGTTAAGGGTGCAGCAAGCTGTGATAACACCACTGCACTCCAGCCTGGGCAACGGAGTGAGACCCCATGTCAAAAATAAATATGCTTGGGAAATCAGTTTCCTAAAGAGAAGCAGAAAGCATGGTTTTGAAGAGCACAGCTTCAAGTCAGACCAGTTCGGATGGCAATTTTGCTGCTTCTGATGACTAGCTGGGTAATCTCAGCAAAGTACTTTATTTCTCTGAGCCCATTTGACATGTATACAGAAGGTAAGAAGAGCTACTTCATAGAGCTGTTGTGAGAATACACATGTATTCATGCAAATAAATTACTTGTCACAGTGTCTGGCATTCAGTACGGCTCAATAGATGGAGTATTATAATTATTACAGAGAAGACTGCCCAAAAGAGAGACCACACCCAAAACTTGACCCTGATTAGGATTATCTCAAACACATATGTTTCTAAGAGCTTAATTCAAAGTATTGACAATCAATTTCAAATACCTGAATGGGCCAGTTCCTTTTAACCTAATAAATAACTTTCTATTAATTCCCAAACCTGAAATGTTTAAATGTTATCAGTCTCTAGGTAGAAGGTCCTTACCCTCAGCTTTCACACCCACCGACAGAATTGCACCCAAGCTTGTATCTCAGTGTGAAGAAATGTACAAACTTGAACGAGAAATGAGGCCAGATCTTTGATTAATTCAGTAATCCATGTACTGCTCTACACACATAAAAAAAAAATTCTAAAAACGATCAAAACCTAAAATCTGAACACTAAAATTGTGCGTCACCAACAAAAGATTTCTAACGTCGAGCTTGAGATTGAAAGTAAATTAGAAAAACCTCCAAACAGAAAGTTTAAATGTAGTCTTTTAATTGCATTATTGTCCTAAGTTGAAATGTAGTCCAACTGATGCCATGATCAGATAATAAAGAATCTGTGAGATTCTATCTCCTCCTTTATCAAGAAATTTGATGTTGCCAAATTATTTGATGTTGGGAAAAAAAAAAAAACTTTAAAATCTAAAATTACCCAATTCTAAGCAAATAGCTTTTTCTACTTAGAAAGCAACTTAATACTTCAAATTGTGCTATTCTTGTACCAAAGTTAAGGGTTATCTAAAAGATTTCCCTCACGTTTTAGATCTATGCATGTGAATTAATTTATTCCTAAATGCCTCATTATTATTTGACATCAACTTATTACATGAAAAAGTCATATCCCCACAGTAACTGCCAAAAATCAGGTACTGTGTTAGAATACCTTCTAATATCTAGAGGAAATAAAGATCACCAGTTATCAAAACGGCAGGGGACAGAATGTGAAATTTTAACAGACATGTTGAAGAAAACCTATTTTCCTTGCTCTCTTTACAAATTTCTCACAGCCAATTTCTCAGATAAAGCTAAATTTTCTTTTACAAAGTAAATTGAAATGAAAATCATAATGAAAGGTTAACTTTCTGCAAGAGAAGCCACTGTCATTTCCAACAATGCAGCTATTGTTAAGAGTCTCTCATAGATTCCTGGACACCCGTGGTGAAACAAGGCTAGGGGTGATACTTAAAGGAATTTCTCCACCTCTGTCTTTCAGTTTGTAATGTAACAATACTGTACCTTCAAAGTAGAAACATCATGTAAAATCTGGTTCCCGTTAACTGAAACTGCCTTAACCCCAAGCAGCATATTTGCAACCGAATACATCTGATTCGCAGTCAACCTTCTATTACCCATCTATGCGAGATGGCCCTGCGATTTCTTTCAATGGGAGCCTTTCCTTTTAAAACCCCAGGGGACACAATAGATGCCACACTCTGATTTAAATAATTCCAAGAAAATTACAATATAAACAAAAGCTGACTTAGGGAACTTGCATAAGTAAAAATCAAAAAACCTAAGAAAAAGGGGTAAAAAAATACCAACCACAAACCCCTAAATCATGAATAAATTTTAAGACTGAGCCAGGAAAAAAGGAATACTCTCTGGACAAAGAATTCTATTTCAAATTTTTTAAAAAATATATCAGATTTTGCTTTTAAAAAATTTAGGCTTAGGAAATACGCTAAACAACAAAACTGGAATACTCAATTGTTTGATATATATACATATAGCAAATTAATCGCTGCATTGACTGTGTTAAAAAGGCAAGACAATTCAAAGAGATTTGATACCCTCTCCAACTGAGGAACCCCCAACTACTCTGAAATGGCAGATTATTTAACACTCTTGGAATGGTTAACTTTATTTAGAATGCCTCTTTTGGAGTTCTATTATTTAATTCAGCCAAACGGAATTTTTCCCTAATTAGGTTTCCTTGTACTTGTGAAATGCTCACCATACAGTGCTGGCAGCATTAGCTCTACAGCTTCTCTCTTCTGGCTCCTTCCCCCGTCACCCACTCTCACCTCCCCCCCCCACCCCCGCCCCGAAAAAAAGATTTCCTTCCCAAATGTTCTCTTCTCTGCATTTGTCAACAGAAACACCTACTGGTGGTGTCAAACTGCTAAGACTGCTGCAGGCTTCCTTATTCCTGGTTTCAGTGTCAACGCCAAAAATTCTCAATCCTAAAATAGTACTTTTAATAAAAAGAAATTAAAAGTCTTGCTAGGTACTCAACCTATCATATTCTCGAAAAGCAGCATGCCTTTTTAAAAAATCTATTATTAATGGACCCTAATTGGACTGTTAATCATAAGATCATACTATCCCCTTCAACACTAAGATACAGAAACAAGTAAATATAGCCTCTTCACATTTTGTGAATAACACATTTTAAAACACTTAAAGGGAATAAAAACAAATTTACATCTAAGCGTCACTCACATGTAATTCCGAATAGCCTCGGTGAAGATGTCTTTTTTGTAACCCTACACCAAGAAAGAAACAAGCTGGAAATGTTCCAGCAGATGTTACCTAAAATGATAATCCTGTTCTATACACATCTCTGTCTCCTGTTTCAGACAAACGCTCTCAGACAAATTAATTTGTCTAATCTTTTACATTTAACTATATAACCATTACGTTCAAACAAACCTAATTCAGATGCACAGAAATAAATCATTCGGTGTCAACAATACTTTCTAAAATCAGCTTAAATTCCAGCCAATTAAAATAGATTATGCTAACAGAATACTGATCTGCAACTACTTAAATATCACAGCACCCGTCTAATCTCACTGTAGAGATACTAAGGTCAGGCTTTTCTTATTCAGGCATCTGTGCTTTAACACTCAAGTGAAGCGAAAAACAAAACCCTCAAGGAAGATCTGCCTTTACACTGAAATATGTTCAGGTTATTTTTTCCCACAACGTGGGCACAAAACGTGTCAATGCAAGGAGGACCTGTTCGTTCTGGGAGACGGTTCCAAACCCCAGAACCTGATTTCTATGAGGGTCCAAAGGGTATCAAGGTCTGAGAAGGGGCCATTCTTCTTCCCCGCACTATGCCAGTCGTGAACTTCACAGCATCGCCTGAAACTTGTTCGGGGGAGGTTGCGGAGCCGTGGGGCCAGCGGCGGGTCGCTCGCCCACCCTCCCGGGCAGCCAAGGTCAGAAGGGCCAGAGCCGCGACTGGAGTCTCGGGCTCCCTCCGAACTCGGGCAGGGGGCTCGGGCGCGCAGGCCCCTCCTCGGCGCCGGCGGGAAGGGGCTTCCCTCGCCGCAAGCCCCGGGGAGCTCTTGCCGCGGGAGCGGCGGGGCGGGGACGCCGCAGACCCGCCGCTGAGGGGAGCCCCGCGGGGCGGGCTCGACCCATCGCCCCTCTTTCACACCCTTTCGCCTCCCCACACCCCAAAAGGCAGCCCCAGCCCCTCGGAGGAAGCCCTTCCAGAGGCGCAGGGGAGCGCTGAGGAGGGGCTACTCCGGGCCGGGACGCCCTCACCGCGTCGCCCCGTTCCGGGGGGACCGGCGCCGCCGCCCCTTCTCTCGTCCGCCCGGGGGGACCGGGTGGGTCCCCACTCTCAGGAGAAGCTGGGTGAACGCGGGGCCGATGTAAGGGCAAGAAGGCTTGGCGGGCGGGTGGTGGCGCGACTACTCACCCCGCCGAGTCCCCCACTTCTAGCAGGGGACCCCACAGCTCCTGAAGACGCCGTCGCCGCTTTACCTTCCCTCAGCGGCAGAGACAACTAATCGAAACCTCCGGCCCCGCCCTCTAGCAGAAGCGAACGCGCAGCCTAATTTGCTAACTGCCCCGCCCCAGCCGGCCCGTTCTGACCAATGGAAAAGCGCCTCAGGTTCTGCCCGATCCCGCCTTTACCCCGCCCCCTTCTGGTAGGAGCCAATGAGAAGGAAGCGCTTGTCTTGGGGTTCGGGCTCGCGCCGCTCGTGCTCGAGTCTCCGAAGCCGAAGAATGCTGGTTCCTTATACAAGCTCGCCTGCGCGCTCACGCGCGCGCCGCGCCTCCTGGCACGCCAGGTTTGGTTGCCCCGCCAAGCCCTAGCAACCTGGGCTGGAGAGGCTGAGAGGGGCGGGGCCCGAGCCTGGAGCTGACGCCGGGGGGAGCGCGAGGAAGGAGGGAGAGGGTCGACGGTGGTGGGGTGGGGAGATCGTGACTGAGAAAGGGGTGACTGCGGGGGTAGGGGGTGGCGAGGAGGCCCCGGAATCCGCCTGTCACTGCGGAAAAAAGGGGGAATCCTGCCTACAGCGCAGCTATCCTGCCCTCCCTCCGGAGGGACCCGTGCCGGGGGCTTTGGTGGGGGAAGTCGGGGAAGAGGGGGAGAGCACACTCGGGGCGGGAGCTGAGAAATACAGGATGGAGGATGGTTTATCTCTGTTGTTGGTAAAAATGATATCGAAGTCCATTGCTGCTGCTGCCCAACTGTTGCCGCTGCGTGTGCACACACACACGCCCGTATGCACACACATAACACACACTCACACGTACACTCATCCAGCAGCTTGCTGTCCCTTGGGTGAGTTAGGCGCAAAGACCTAGCAGCCTGAGGATTCCTTACACAGCAGCCAAGCGCGTGCAAAGAGCTGTCGCAGCAGTAGCAGCAGCAGCAGCAGCAACGACCCACACCTCCGCTTCGGTCCGATGCTCTGCCACACAAGATCCCCCCAGCTGGCTTGAAAGCAATGAAGTCATCGCCCAACCAGTAGAAATGTAAAGATCTTAATACCCACCATGGATCGGGTTTCCACGGAGGATGAAGAAGTGATGAAATGGAAGGAGATAACATCTCCAATGCTACTTTTAGAAAATAAAGAAAATAATTTTTAAAAAGACATTGGGGACAAATCTATGGAAAGCTGCATAATAATTTTCACTTTAACAAGCAAAGGCGAAAAATAGGGTCTCTTCTAGTTAGGAAAAGCATGGAAAATAGGCAGTGTATGAGGTCATAGCAGTCACCAAATTAGAAAGATGCAGTACTGTAATAGGAAATAGATATTTTGGATAAAATCCACTTAATCTATTCCTGTAGTGAATCTGGTAACAATATGTAGCAGCATGCTCAGTTTGGCCACTTGATACCAAGCCAATAGGATTTTCTTTTTCATAACGGTGAATATTTGATGAGGAAATGAAAGTGGAAGCATATTAGAAAATTTTACAGGTAGGAGCAATGAATTAGCAGTGAGGGAAAATGGAGTCAGAGGCAACAACAGAGGACTTCACAGAGTCTCCTTCCTCCTCCAGATGCAAAGTAACAGTGCTGTGACCTCCAGCTTCACCCACGTGGATCCAGAACTCCTGGGGCAATCACTCCATTTTCATCCCTGTATATCAGAGACTATGTACTAGGAATTTCAGCAGCATTACCTTTGACTCAAATGAATAATTTTTAAATTTTTCTTTAGACCTGGTGAACCAGAAGTAATGAATTAATTATCCATATAGATTCATAGGATGGAGAAAAAACAATAACTTAACATCTGTTAATATAGGTCCAATTTAGTATTAAGTAGTAATATTAGATGCCTTATAATGTGCCATCCCATATATACAAATATGACCTTCTGCTTAGGGACATTTGCTTTGATCTGGTTTTCAGTAGTGGTAAAGGATTTCTTGCAGTCACACGCAGTTTAGTTAATTCCTCTTTTGGTCAAAAACTAACCTTTCTAGAAAGTTAGTAAAAGTTTAAAAAGTACCATGTGCCGGGAGTGGTGGCTCATGCCTGTAATCCCAGCACTTTGGGAGGCCAAGGCGGGTGGATCACCTGAGGTTAGAAATTTGAGACCAGCCTGGCCAACATGGTGAAACTCCCATCTCTACTAAAAATACAAAAAAATTAGCTGGGAGTGGTGGCACGCACCTGTAGTCCCACCGACTCGGGAGGCTGAGGCGGGAGAATCGCTTGAACCTGGGAGGTCAAGGTTGTAGTCAATCGAATGGTACCACTGCACTCCAATCTGGGCTACAGAGTAAGACTCTGTCTCCAAAAAAAAAAAAAAAAAGTACCGTGCTGCCATTTAACTGAGCTCTTATGTAGAAAGAACACTAGGCCGGGCGAGGTGGCTCAAGCCTGTAATCCCAGCACTTTGGGAGGCCGAGACGGGCGGATCACAAGGTCAAGAGATCGAGACCATCCTGGCTAACACGGTGAAACCCCGTCTCTACTAAAAAAAATACAAAAAACTAGCCGGGCAGCTACTCGGGAGGCTGAGGCAGGAGAATGGCGTGAACCCAGGAGGCGGAGCTTGCAGTGAGCTGAGATCTGGCCACTGCACTCCAGCCTGGGCGACAGAGCGAGACTCCGTCTCAAAAAAAAAAAAAAAAAAAAAAAAACAGAAAGAACACTAATACTAACCAGCGAATGGATACCTGCTATGTGCGAAGAACTTCACGTAGATTTAGGGTCGCCAGGGTCGCCAGGTAAAATGCAAGATGCCACGTTAAATTTGAATTTCAGATAAACAACGAATAATTTTTAGTGTAAGTATGTATTTTTATCCTGGATACATGTGGGACAAGGCTAGAAAACTAAATCAGGTTCTAACCATTGCCAAAAAAATTACAAAATGCCCTTCTAGGTCTAGACCTTGTAATGCAATCAGGATCTGGGAGAAAAGCTTACGAACCAAATTAATGTATAAATTTGTAGTGTTTGTAGAAAGAGGTGAGCATACTTAGACTAAAACATTATTTGCTGTTTATCTCAAATTCAATTTTAACTGAGCATCTTCGATTTTTATTTGCTAAATCTGGCACCCTACATACATTATCTCTAATCCTCTCAATTCTCTGTGAAATTCTCACCATTTTCCAGATGAAGAAACAGCTTCAGAACCTACCCAGCATCAATTTGCTTTTTTGCCCTTCTAATAGAACCCCAACTCCGTTGAAAGAAAGATGTAAGACATTTTTATCCTCAATATATGTGGGACAAGTCTACTTCTAGCATTCTATTCATTGTCAAAAAAACATTTATGAAGTATCCATCTTGGCCTAGACCTCATAATGCAATCAGGGTCTGGTAGAAAAGCTTAAGAATCCAACCAACACATAATTTGTCTTGCTTTGTCGCCCAGGCTGGAGTGCAGTGGCATGATCTCGGCTCACTACAACCTCTGCCTCCTGGGTTTAAGTGATTATCCTGCCTCAGACCCCCGAGTAGCTGGGATTACAGGCGCACGCCACCACACTCTGCTAATTTCTGTATTTTTAGTAGAGACAGGGTTTCACCATGTTGGCCAGGCTGGTTTCGAACTCCTGGCCTCAAGTGATCCGCCTGCCTCAGCCTCCCAAAGTGCTGGGATTATAGGCGTGAGCCGCGGTGCCTGGCTCAGCACATAAATTTATAGTGTTTGCAGGAAGAGGTGAGCATTAGTTATTCCTTGGCCCTGCTCAGAGCTTAAATCAAACTGTCAGATCTTACATGTTTTCATTTAAAGTTTATACCATTTGGAAAATTTTCATTTTAAAAATTTGAATCCAATTCCTCATTTGAAACAAAACCTCTATCTTTGTCCTCCAGACACTGAGTTTAACCAGGAACAGTGTGGAAAGAACAGAAATGTCAGCCTTAACACTTTAACCAATTTTCTTCTGTATCTTGAGCAAACCTTAAATTGCAATCATATCTTTTAAAAAATGTTCAGGACATTTTCTCCCTAACCAAATAAGCTGTATCTCTGTGATGGTGATTATGACCTATCACAGTCATAGACAGTGAAAGTTGGCAAGGGAGCTATAAATAGTAATTAAATCCTAATATCTTGCAGGAGTTTGGTAGCAGGAATTAAAAACATTTTTATGTGTTCTTTTTTATTTTATTTTATTTTTTTTTGAGACGGAGTCTCGCTCTGTCGCCCAGGCTGGAGTGCAGTGGCGCGATCTCGGCTCACTGCAAGCTCCGCCTCCCAGGTTCACGCCATTCTCCTGCCTCAGCCTCCCGAGTAGCTGGGACTACAGGCGCCCACAACCGCGCCTGGCTAATTTTTTGTATTTTTAGTAGAGACGGGGTTTCACCGTGGTCTCAATCTCCTGACCTTGTGATCCGCCTGCCTCGGCCTCCCAAAGTGCTGGGATTACAGGCGTGAGCCACCGTGCCCGGCCCATTTTTATGTGTTCTATGTTAAAAACAAAAAAAAAGAAAAGAAGGAAGGTAGGAAGGAAAAGGAGAAAAGAAAGGAAAGAAAGAAGGGAAGGAAGGAAATGTCTGTTTCAAAAGACTCAAGAAAGAAAACCACACCAGAGAAGAATGCCATAGGAAAGGGGTTTGTTGCCGGGGCAGTGTAGCTTAGTGACTAAAACTATAGACTTGGGCGTCAGACGGCCCGGGCTCAAATGCTAGCTCTAGTTATGTCCTTTGGCAAATTGCTCAACTTCTCTGTGCCTCAGTTTCTTCCTCTGTAAAAATGGAGATGAAGCCAGGCGCGGTGACTCATGCCTGTAATCCCAGCACTTTGGAAGGCCAAGGTGGGTGGATCACTTGAGGTCTGGAGTTCCAGACCAGCCTGGCCAACACAGTGAAACCCGTCTCTACTACAAATACAAAAATTAGCTGGGTGTGGTGGTGAGTGTCTGTAATCCCAGCTACTTGGGAGGCTGAGGCAGGAGAATTGCTTGAACCTGGGAGGCAGAGATTGCAGCGAGCCTGAGATTGCACCACTGCACTCCAGCCTGGGCAAAAGAGTGAGACTCCATCTCAAAAAAAATTGGAGATGATGATGATAATAGTGGTTACTTCATAGGTTTAGGTGAGTGACTATTTGTGAAACATTTAGAAGAGTATCAGACCCATAGTAAGGACTTTATAAAGATTAGGTGTTACTGAGCAGGCTCAATTCCATGGGGTATAAATGAAGTGGTTTATTTCTCTCCGATCACTACTTTGAAACATGTTTTGTGGTAAATTTACCTTTCATGTCCCTTCATATCTTGGATACTTTTTTTGACATTTAGATGTTTTCTGCTATTAAAAATCAACCGTTTAAAACTCTAATCTTGTGTTTGATTTAAATCCACTTCCCCACTTCCCACCATCATCACCTGTCAGGCTTGTGGCTCATGGCACCTAAAGTGACCAAAGTGACCAACATAAAGTGACCAGGGCATGTGATGGGGCCTTACTCCAGTTCCTTGGAAGGTGTGGTCAGTTCCCTCACCAAGCCTAACTTCTGTGACCACAGGGAGGCAGAGGGGAGAGGGAACCATCAGCTCTTGGCTTAACAACTCATGAAAGCCCCTTTGAACATGGGCTACACTTAGTAACTCACTTTGAACAAAATATGGCAAGAGTACCGATCACTGATGGTCATGACCTGAGACTAGGTCATAGAAGGTATAGCAGCTTCCTCCTTGCTCTCTCTCTTGAATCACTCACTAAGGGGGAAGCCAGCTACATGTCACGAGGACACTTTCAAGAGGCCTTGGCCACGCATAGTGGCTCACACCTGTAATCCCAGCACTTTGGGAGGCCAAGGCAGGAGGATCACTTGAGGTCAGGAGTTTGAGACCAGCCTGGCCAACATGGTGAAACCCCTTCTCTACTAAAAATACAAAAAAAATTAGCTGGGCATGCTGGAGGGGCGCCTGTAATCCCAGCTACTGGGGAGGCTGAGGCAGGAGAATCGCTTGAACCCAGGAGGCAGAGGCTGCAGTGAGCTGAGATTCCACCACTGCACTCCAGCCTGGGCAACAGAGTGAGACTCCATCTCAGAAAAAAATTAAAATAAAAATAAAATACAAAAATACAGAAAAAAAAAAAATAGGCGTGCTGGCACCTGCCTATAATCCCAGCTACTTGGAAGGCTGAAGCAGAAGGATTGCTGGAGCCCAGAAGTTTGAGGCTGCAATGAGCCATGACATGACATGACAGCACCACTGCACCCCAGCCTGAGTGACAGAGCAAGACCCAATCTCAAACAAAACAAAACAAAAAATGTGTGGCTTATGGAGAGACCATGATGCGAGGAACTGAATGGAGAGACCATGAGGTGAGGAACTGAAGTCTGCTGCCAATAGCCATGTGAGTACGCCATCTTGGAAGCAGATTCTCCAGCCCCAGTTAAGCCCTTGATGGCTGTAGCCCCAGCTGACATCCTGACTGCAACCTCATGAGAGACCCTGAGCCAGAACCACCCAGCTAAGCCCCTCCTGAATTCCTGACACTCAGAAACTATGGTATGACAAATGTTTGTTGTTTTGAGCCACTAAGTTTTGGGGCAATTTGTGATGCACCCATGAGTAACTAACACAAGTGGTTCCTATCTCCATTTTGCAGATAAGGTTTTAGGAACCTGCCCAAGCTCACCCAGCCAGTAGGCGGTGGAACCAGGACCCAGGAAGAAGTCTAACTCAACCTTTAAGCTCTTTCCCCTCAGCAGTAGAAACCATGTACGGAATGCCACTATGTGCCAGGAACTTCCCTTACGTTGTCTCATTTATTCCACAATAGCTCTGCAAGGAAGACATCTTTCTGCCTTTCAAAAAGGTATCAAAGTAAAGTTCCTATCTTCCTTTTTTTTCTTCTTTTTTTCAGACAGGGTCTCGCTCTGTCACCCAGGCTGGAGTGCAGTGGCGCCATCTCGACTCACTGCAACCTCTGCCTCCCAGGCTCAAGAGATCCTCCTGCCTCAGCCTCCTGAGTATCTAGGTTAGGACTGCAGGCATGAGTCACTATGCCTGGCAAATTTATTTTGTGTGTGTGTGTGTGTGTGTGTGTGTGTGTGTATGGGTGTATATATGAATGGATAGATAGATATATATACAAATTTTTATAGGTGTATATAAAATACAATACATTTGTAGAGATGGGGTTTTGCAACGTTGCCCAAGCTTATTTCAAACTCCCGGGCTCAAGCGATCCTCCTACCTCAAGGGACACAACTGTTCCTTTTCGGTTCAGAATATATACTTTTTAGTACATTCTCAAGTCAAGGCAAAGATATGTACTAAAGCATATTAAATAAGAATACCCATCACAGACTGGGCATGTTGGCTCATGCCTGTAATCCCAGCACTTTGGGAGGCCAAGTCAGGCAGATTCCTTGAGGTCAGGAGTTCGAGACCAGCCTGGCCAACATGGTGAAACCCCATCTGTATTAAAAATATAAAAATTAGCCGGTCATGGTGGCATGCACCTGTAGTCCCAGCTACTCGGGAGGCTGAGGCATAAGAATCACATGAACCTGGGAGGCAGCAGTTGCAATCAGCTGAGATGGTGCCACTGCGCTCCAACCTGGGCGACAGAGAGAGACTCCATCTCAAAAAAAAAAAAAGAATACCTGTCATGGAACACAATCCAGCAACTTCTCCACCAAATTCTCATAGATTTAATTTTTAATATAATGGGAAATATTGAGCCCATCTGATTTTATATATTAATCAAATATAATTTTTATAAGATAGATTGAAACAGGAACGAAATTGTCCACATTTTAAAATAGACCTCAAAATATGCTACTTCATCAATTGATGACTACAAGTTGCTTTGAAATGTATAAAAAATAAGATGATTAATAGAAGGATTGATGAATGGATAGATAGGTGATGAAGCAAATAAAGTAAAAAGCAAAATCTTTTTTTTTTTTTTTTTTTTGAGACGGAGTCTCGCTCTGTCGCCCAGGCTGGAGTGCAGTGGCCGGATCTCAGCTCACTGCAAGCTCCGCCTCCCGGGTTCACGCCATTCTCCTGCCTCAGCCTCCCGAGTAGCTGGGACTACAGGCGCCAGCCACCTCGCCTGGCTAGTTTTTTGTATTTTTTAGTAGAGACGGGGTTTCACCGTGTTAGCCAGGATGGTCTCGATCTCCTGACCTCGTGATCTGCCCGTCTCGGCCTCCCAAAGTGCTGGGATTACAGGCTTGAGCCACCGCGCCCGGCCAAAAGCAAAATCTTAATTGTAGAATCTCGGTGGTGGGTATGTGGATGTTTAGTGCACAATTCTTTCAACTTTTAATATTTTGAAAATGTTGATCATTTGCCATAATAACCCCCAATAGAGACCACTTATCATTCTATACATGTCGATAAGATTTTCCCCTGAATCCACCTATATCCATCATCATTTGGAAGGTACCATAGAACCTTCCAAAAATTGACTTAAAGCTGCTTCCAGGGAATATATGTATATATATTTTTTCTCATTTATTTTATGTATATATTTAGGGATATGCTTACCTGTGTATTATTTTCTTCTCCAAAACAGACAAAAGTTAGAATTATATGGATGAGTAAACCTAGCAGGACACACTTCCATTTTAGACAGATGCTCAGCTGATACCTTTAGTGCACTGTAAGATCAATCAGCCACAACATAAATTATTTTAAAGAATACTAGCTTCTGAGATGTTATACCCACCAAGTTTAGAGAAGGCAGTTGGAAAAGTATTACCATAAAGACAAATAGAAAGTACCTTTAGAATTTGGAAATTAGGGACATGGAGAAGGATCATAAATAATTAATCACCACAGCAGGCTGTATTTCCCCCCAAATGACTGCAACAATATCTCTCATCCCACATGTCCTTTTTTTCTATTAGATAGAGATGGAGGTTTCACTATGCTGCCCAGCCTGGTCTCAAACTCCTGGACTCAAGCAATCCTCCTGCCTCGGCCTCCCAAAGTGCTGGGATTACAGGTCTGAGCCACAGCACCTGGCCCCACATGTCCTTCTTGCAACGTGACTTTGACACTCTTCCCATTGAGAGATGAAGATTTATGCTCCCTCTCCTTGAATCTGGGTGAGCTTGTGACTTGGTGAAAGTGACATTGTGTGACTTCCAAAGCTAGGTTACAAAAGGCAGTATAGCTTCCATTTGGTTCTCTTTGGGTGGTTAATGTTTTTACCCAGTCGCTGTGTTGTGAGGAAGCCCAAGTCACCCTATGGAGAGGTCACCGTGGAGAGGAAGCAATAACCAGTCCCAACTTGCCAGGCATGTGAGTGAGCCACTTTTGAAAGTGCTTCCTTTAGCCCTAGTCAAGTCACCCCAGCTGATGCAACATGGAACAGAAATAGCCAGTCTGCACCAAACCTTGCTCAAATTGCAAATTCACAATCAAAATAAATAATGGGTAGCCACTGCATTTTAGGGGTAGTTTGTTATGCAGCAACAGATAACTGATACAATGCCTAAGATAAACAGATAAACAAATAAACAAGCAAACAAACAAAAAACATGAATTTGCACACCCTGGCTTCCAAAATCAAGAAAATACCTGTTATACTGTTCTAGTAGGAGACAGATCTTGAATCCTATTGACATCTGTCAATAATCCAACTATTTCACTTCAGGCAACTCTGTTAGTCTCTCACATATGAAAACTTTTTTTTTTTTTTTTTTTTTTTTAACAATAATTGCTAGCAAATGGCCAGGTTGGCTTGAGTTCATCTGTCCAACAAATATTAATAAGTACCTGTTATATAGAAAACGCTGTGCTTATCACCGTGGGGATACACAAATGGAGCCAATCATCATAAGCTATATTTTCCTGATTATTTATCCTTCAAACTGCTAATAAACATGGACATAATCAAAAAGTAATCATGTGAAAAAAAGGAAAAGGCTGTTACTTTACTCATTCATCAGTAAGGCAATCAACTCCTGAAAACATCACATAGATTAACTAAAATAAAAACAAAACACAAGTTTATTCTTTTACTAATTAACTTCACCAGTGTAAAATGTGTAACTTAAAGACTGTCTTAGTCCAGTTTGTGCTGGTATAACAGTATATCTGAGACTGGGTAATTTATAAAGAAGAGATTTATTTCTCATAGTTCTGAAGGCTGGGAAGTTCAAGGTTGAGGAGCCAGCAGCTGGTGAGGGCCTTCTTGCTGAGTCACCCATGGTGGAAGAGAGAAAGGCAAGAGAGCACATGAGAAAGAGAGAGAGGGAAAAGGGGCTGAATTCATCCTTTTATCAGGAATCCACTCTCATGATAACTAACCCACCTCTATGATAACAGCATTAATCCATTCATGGGAGCAGTGCTCTCATGATCTAATGACCTCTTAAAGGCCCCACCTCTCAACACTATTGCATTGGGAATTTTTTTTTTTTTTTTGAGACAGGGTCTCCCTCTGTCACCCAGGCTGTAGTGCAGTGGCTTGATCTCAGCTCACTGCAACCTCTCCCAAGTAGCTACAGGTGTGTGCCACTACGCCTGACTAATTTCTGTATTTTTAAATTTTTTTTTTTGTAGAGATGGGGTTTCGCCATGTTGCCCAGGCTGGTCTTTAACTCCTGGGCTCAAGCCATCCTCCCACCTTGGCCTCCCAAAGTCCTGGAATTACAGGCATGAGTCGCCACACCTGGCTGAATTGGGGATTAAACTTCCAACACATGATCTTTAGGGGACACGTTCAAACCAAAGCAAAGACTTTGCTGAGAAGGAAATTTCAACATGTCTTATTGTCAATTCATTGGCTTCCAAGCAAAAGAGTATCTAACTACATATGCCAATTAAATGGTTGCAAAATCTCAGGCTCCTTTGGAAACTTTATCTGTAATGAATGCATTTACACAAGGCAAGGTCTAGGCAATAGTGTTGGTTTTAGGGAACCCAGCCTCCCTTTCTACTCCTTTTCCCAGCCTCCCTATGATCTCAGATTTAGTACTCCCAGTAATCTCCTACCTTCTCCTCTTTAAAGGTCGCTCTGAGAGGCTGGGCGCGGTGGCTAACGCCTGTAATCCCAGCACTTTGGGAGGCCGAGGTGGGCAGATCACCTGAGATCGGGAGTTTGAGACCAGCCTGACCAACAGGGAGAAACCCCATCTCTACTAAAAATACAAAATTAACCAGGCATGGTGGCATATGCCTGTAATCCCAGCTACTTGGGGGGAGGCAGAAGAATAGCTTGAACCCGGGCGGCAGAGGTTGCAGTGAGCCAAGATCATGCCACTGCACTCCAGCCTGAGCAACAAAGCTAGACTCCATCTCAAAACAAAAAAAAAAAGTAGCTCTGAAAAAAACACTTGATAAATTCATTGAAACCAGCCTATAATGTTAATGTGTTGTGCGTAATCTTTCCTGGCAATTGGCATTTTAACAGTAACCAATTAATCAACCAATCAATAGGACAGAAGCAAAACCTCTAGTTATAAAAATCCAACATTGAGTGAAACTAACAACATTATTCATAATAGTCAAAAAGTGGAAACAACCCAAACTATGGAGTGATGAATGGTTAAACAAAATGTGTTCTATCCATACAATGGAATATCAGTCGACGATAAAAAGGAATGAAGTACTGATGCATGGTAAACATGGATGAACATTGACAATGTTATACTAAATGAAAAAAGTCAGACACAAAAGACCACACATTGTATGGTTCCATTTATATAAAATATCTAGAATAGGCAAATCCATAGAGACAGAAAATAGCTTGGTGGTTGCCTATGGCTGGAGGGAGGGGCTGGAGGGAAATGGGTAGTGACTGCTAATGGATATGGGATTTCATTTTTTTTCTTTTCTTTCTTTTCTTTTCTTTTCTTTTTTTTTTTTTTTTGAGACAGGGTCTCGCTCTGTCATCCAGGCTGGAGTGCAGTGGTGCCATCTCAGCTCACTGCAACCTCCTCCTCTCAGGCTTAGGTGATCCTCCCACCTCAGCCTCCCGAGTAGCTGGGACTACAGGCACGCACCACCACTAATTAGCTCGGCTAATTTTTTAAAATTTTTTGTGGAGACGGGGTTTTGCTGTGTTGCCCAGGCTGGTCTCAAACTCCTAGTGGAGTGCAGTGGTGCAATCTTGGCTCACGGCAACCTGCACCTCCCAGGTTCAAATGATTCTCCTGACTCAGCCTCCCGAGTAGCTGGGATTATAGGCATGTGCCACCACACCTGGCTAATTTTGTATTTTTAGTAGAGATGGGGTTTCACTGCGTTGGCCAGGCTGGCCTTGAGCTCCTGACCTCAGGTGATCCACCCACCTCAGCCTCCCAAAGTGCTGGGATTACAGACGTGAGCCACGGTGCCCAGCCTTGGATATGGGATTTCTTACTGGGGTGATGAAAATGTTCTGTGGTGATGATGGTTATACAACTCTGTCAACACTAAAACCACTGAATTGTATACTTAATTTTTTTTTTTTTTTTTTAAGAGATGGAGTCTCACTTTGTTGCCCAGGCTGGAGTGCAGTGACACAATCATAGCTCACTGCCACCTCTATGAATTGTACACTTTAAATGGGTGACTTGTATGTGTTTTGAATTATATCTCAAAAAAATTCTTTAATAAATGAGTCCAGGAGAATACACAAGGGGTTATACTATAAAAATCTCCAGCCTTTGCCTGTGGGCTACTCAGGTCTACTCGATTGCTACTCAAATGTGTTCCTCAGACCAGCAGCACCTGAAAGTTCAGAAATGCAGAATCTCTGGCCCAGGCCCCTGAAATGGAATCCATTTCACTGAGTCATGCCATCTTTGTGGACCCAAAGCTTTTCAAAAGTTTTCAGTTAGGTAGAACCACATAAGTTCATCAATGTTACAAAACGAAGTAAGGAAGCAATCTTCTTTCCCTTCTAGAAAAGGAGCTACTCTTATAACATTTGGCAATTTTTGGTGCCTTGCTTTTAGAAAGCAGATGGCACCGTAGGGCCAGGGTAGGGGGCACGAGGGTGACTGCTAATGAGTACGGTGTTGCTTTGTGGCTAGTGAAAATATTCTGGAGTCAGATAGTGGTGATCAATGCACAACTTTGTGAATATACTAAAAATATTGAATTGTACAATTTAAAAGGATGAACTTCATGGCATGTAAATTACTATATATTTCAGTAAAGTTATTATTTACAAAAATCAGTGAGACAGGCAGAAGAGGCATTTTTGTAGAGCTGGTAATAGTAGTTCACAATGCCTAGAAATTCCACTGAATTTGATTATACCAGGGTTTCTCAACATTATGACTATTGACATTTTGGGCTGGCTCATTCTAGGGCATGGGGGCTGTCCTGTGCACTGTAGGATATTTGGCACCATTGATGGTCTGTATCCATTAGATGACAGTTAACACCCTCCTCCTAATTGTGACAACCCAAAATGCCTCCAGACAAGGCAGACCTTGCCAAATATCCCCTTGGACACAAAATCATCCCTGCCTGAGAACCACAGACTTGTACACAAAGTTGGCCATACCTTTAGGATAAGGAAGCTTTTCCTTAAAAATAATCTATGATTCTCTGGCATTGACAGGATTTCCTCCTGTTATTTTCTCAGTGGAGATGGTAAATAAATGCTTAAATTCCTATAATTACTTTTCAGTTGCCTAAATCCTTTATTTATGGATGACCTTCAGCCTTTTGCCTGCTCACTTATGCAACTTTTCTTCATCTGTCCCATTTTCAAGTCTGAATTCTTTTTACAACTATCCAATTGACCTTTTTATTTCTTAGTTTCTTTTAAAATGGGAAGTTTTAAAATGAAATAATGTCTCTGTCAGAGTCCAAGCAGGAAAAGAGAATAGGCTCTAGATGTAGCCAACAGAGATAATTTTTTTTTTCTAGAGTCTCGCTCTGTCACCCAGGCTGGAGTGCAATGGCATGATCTTGGCTCCCTGCAACCTCCACCTCCCAGGTTCAAGCGGTTCTCCTGCCTCAGCCTCCTGAGTAGCTAGGATTACAGGCATGCACCACCAAGCCCAGCTAATTTTTGTACTTTTAGTAGAGACAGGGTTTTGCCCTGTTGGCCCGGCTGGTCTCAAAGTCCTGACCTCAGGTGATCTGCCCACCTCAGCCTCCTGAGTATCTGGGATTACAGGCATGAGCCACTGTGCCTAGCATAATTTTTGTATTTTTAGTAGAGATGAGGTTTCACCATGTTGGCCGGGCTGGTCTCAAACTCCTGACTTCAGGTGATCTGCTTGCCTCGGCCTCCCAAAGTGGCAAGCAGAGATAACTTAACGGAGGGAATTGCTTACATAATGCTTGGAAGGACTGAAGAAGTGAAAGGGGAAAGGTGGGGTTCCCCAGAGATTAATGATTACAGGAAGCCTTACCACCACTAAGACCGGAAAGCAAAAAAGGAAAATGGGTTTTCCTGAGCCCAGGTAGGCTGTGCAGCTGGAGTTACTGGAATATTAATCACTTATCTTGAAGCACGTGCTGCCGTCTCCTGGCAGGAAGTCAATCACCTGTATTCCCATGGATGTTGCAGGAGCCCCATGGTGACCCCATCAAAGGGGTTTCTTTCTGACGTGAGGAGACTATAACATACTGTTCAGTGAAAAAAAAAAAAAAAAAAAAAAAAAAAAACCTAAACTATGTGATGACAACAGCTGCCATTTTTCGAGCAATGACTATGTGCAGGTATTTTACATACATGATCTTCTTTAAGGAGACAATCGGCCGGGCGCGGTGGCTCAAGCCTATAATCCCAGCACTTTGGGAGGCCGAGACGGGCGGATCACGAGGTCAGGAGATCGAGACCATCCTGGCTAACACGGTGAAACCCTGTCTCTACTAAAAAATACAAAAAACTAGCCGGGCGCGGTGGCAGGCGCCTGTAGTCCCAACTACTCGGGAGGCTGAGGCAGGAGAATGGCGTGAACCCGGGAGGCGGAGCTTGCAGTGAGCTGAGATCCGGCCACTGCACTCCAGCCTGGGCGGTACAGCGAGACTCCGTCTCAAAAAAAAAAAAAAAAGGAGACAATCATTCTGACAGAAGCCTTATGGGGTAGGTATTGCTATCCACACTTGATAGATAAGAAAGTGGAGGCTTTAAAGAAGGATAAGTTTCCATTAACATGCGAATTCATGAAGTAAAGGCTTTGCTTCCCTTTTTCAAACTCATATTCCCAGTGTTATATGATATTTTTCATTTTTTCCCCCTTTTTTACTGTTCTGAAGGTACATTGGCACCCAAGGTCACATCATAGATAGCTGTTTTTAAACAATTATTTATATATTTTTAAAAATAGAGATGAAGTCTCCCTATGTTGTCCAGGGTGGTCTCAAACTCCTGGGCTAGTGATCCTCCCACCTCGGCCTCCCAAAGTGCTGGGATCACAGGCGTGAGCCACTGCACTCGGCCAATAGCTATTTTTTGAATTAGTGAATGAATGAATGAATGAATGAAAGTTTCATAACGAGTAAGTCAGAGACAGAATTCCTACCAGGTCTTTCTGCCTTCAGAGCACATGTTCTTAACTACAACACACTGCTGCCTCCCACAGGTGTAACATGAGCTCAACTGCGGATGGGAATATATATTTTAGGAAAAATATGCTAAAATGTTAACAATGATTACCTGATTATTTCTGGTTGGTGGGCTTGTGGATGATTTTCCTCTGTTTTTATACCTTTTTTTGTAAATATAAGTTGCTTTTATAGTCAGGATAAATAAATAATTGAATTCATCTATTTTCTTAAAAATAAGTATTCGGCGGGGCGCAGTGGCTCACGCCTGTAATCCCAGCACTTTGGGAGGCCGAGGTGGGCAGATCATGAAGTTAGGAGTTTGAGACCAGCCTGGCCAACATAGTGAAATTTCTGTCTCTACTTAAAAAAAAATACAAAAATTGGGCAGGTGTGGTGGCATGCACCTGTAGTCCCAGTTACTCAGGAAGCTGAGGCAGGAATCACTTGAACCCGGGAGGCAGAGTTTGCAGTGCACCATTGCGCTCCAGACTGGGCGACAGGGCAAGACTCTGTCTCAAAAAAAAAAAAGAAAAGAAAAGAAAAGAAAAAAAGTATTCAAGGTTTGGCCTGGTGGCTCACGCCTGTAATCCCAGCATTTTGGGAGACCGAGGCCGGCGGATAACCTGAGGCCAGGAGTTCAAGAACAGCCTGAACAACATGGTAAAACCCCGAATCTACTAAAAATACAAAAATTACCCTGGCATGGTGGTGTGTGCCTGTAATCCCAGCTACTCAGGAGGCTGAGGCAGGAGAATTGAACCGGGGAGGTGAAGGTTGCAACGAGCCAAGATTGTGCCACTGCACTCCAGCCTGGGTGACAGAGTGAGACTCCATCCAAAAAAAAAAAAAAGAAAGAAAAGAAAAGAAAAAGTACTCAGGGCCAGGAGCAGTGGCTCACACCTGTAATCCCAGCATTTTGGGGGGCCAAGGTGGGTGGATTACTTGAGTCAAGACCAGCCTGGGCAATATAGGGAGACCCTATCTCTACAAGAATATTTTTTAAATTAGCTGGGCGTGGTGGTGCATGCCTGTGGTCCCAGATACTCGGGAGGCTGAGGTGGGAGGATTGCTTGAGCCTGGGAGGTCAAGGCTATGATGAGCCATGACCATGCCACTATGTTCCAGCCTGGGCAACACAGTGAGACCCTGCCTCTACAAAAAATGTTTATAATTTAGCCAGGTGTGGTTGTGTGCCCCTGTGGTCCCAGTTACTTGGGAGGCTGAGGCAAGAGGATCGCTTGAGCCCAGGAGTTCAAGGCTGCAGTGAGCTGTGATAGCATCACTGTGCTCCATCCTGGGCAACAGAGTGAGACCCTGTTTCAAAAAAATGAATCAATATTGCAGTGAGGCAGAGTTTTCTTTTTCTTTATTTCCACGGCATGTCTGCTGGAAGCTGCCATGGTAGAAATGAAAAGGTCTTGGTTGCAGTCCAGACCCCATATTCAGCAACAGGCACATGAACTGGTTGGCCCATGGATTGCAGGCTGTTGCTCTTCCTGCAGAATGAATCTGTGCAGGTGGGAATATCAATTTAAGCAGGTGTGCTTTTTGTTTTTACACTATCAATTCATATGTATCATCCACTTTGAGTGTTGTGGTAGATACCTTGGTACACCAGCCCAAGTCCCCTTGGATGAAAGGCTTGTCCTAGCAACTGGGAATGCTGGCTCATTTAGGAGTTGTCTCAGCTGTATAGCCACCTGGTCCAGGTGGCCTGCATCTGATGGCTGATAGATACAAGGTTACAAAGGCCTGGCCATCTGGCCCAAACCCAGGACGAAGCTCCAGAAGTCACCCACTCCTGCTTCTCTCCCCTCCCTTCCACAGAGCTTCACCCCAAGGGCACTTCCTAATAAACATCCTGTGTCCGTCGTCTCGGAGTCTGCTTCCTGCAGAACCCAACCCATGACAAGTCTCAGTTCATATTTTATTTTTTTCACTAAAAATTAATCGCATCTTCAATAGAGAAAGAGGACCATTATAGGAGGAATGAGGAGTTGAAGGGCATTTTATAATTTAGCAAGGTATCAGCACAGAGAGCTAACTTTTCCATTAACCCAAAAAGCTTTGTTGTCACCAGACAACTCCGGCGAGGATGATGTCTAAAGTGTCATTACTCTCAGAGGAATCTGTAAATGGAAAAGACTTCCTAACCTACACTTTCCCTAAAACAATTTAATGTCATGCTGATATTTTGGGACTAGTGACCCTTCTGTGCCGCTCAATTCTTCTTCCTGGAGACATATTGTTACAGTGATGTGCCCATTTCTAATCACCTGCCTATCCAGTGGCCCCAGACTTTATTCAACTCGTCACCAGAAGGAACCCTTATAACTTCTTTTTTTTTTTGAGACAGTCTTGCTCTGTCACCCATGCTGGAGTGCAGTGGCTCGATCTCGGCTCAGTGCAACCTCTGCCTCCCAGGTTCAACCGATTCTCCAGCCTCAGCCACCCTGGTAGCTGGGACTATAGGCATGTGCCACCATGCCTAATTTTTGTATTTTTGTTTTTATTTTTAAAATATTTATTTATTTATCTATTTATTTATTGAGATGGTGTCTCACTCTCTCTCCCAGGCTGGAGTGCAGTGGCACAATCTTGGTTCACTGCAACCCCTGCCTCCCAGGTTTAAATGATTCTCCCGCCTCAGCCTCCTGAGTATCTAAGATTACAGGCGCCTGCCACCATGCCCGGCTAATTTTTGTATTTTTAGTAGAGACAGGGGTCTCACCATGTTGGCCAGGCTGGTCTAGAACTTCTGACCTCAAGTGATTCACCTGCCTCGGCCTCCCAAAGTGCTTGGATTACAGGCGTGAGCCACCATGCCTGGCCAGAAGCCCTTATAACTCTTAAGACAAAATACAGGGAAAGCCAAAGTCTGACTATTCTTCTAAAAGAGACTAAATGTCTAGTGCTTGTTCCGGGAACAGGAATATTTCCTGGGCTCAAATGATCCGGCTGCCTCAGCCTCCCAAAGTGCTGGGATTACAGGTGTGAGCCACCATGCCCAGCCCTAATCTTTACAATGTTCTAAAAATATGAGATTCAGAGAACGGGTATTAAATTCTTTCTTTCATTCACTAACATACAGCAGATTTCTCTAGGCTGAGACAACATACAATGAAGGAAACCCGTGTGCAAGCCCGCCCTGCAGTACCGTCTACCCTCAACTTTACTACGAGTTCTGCTGCTCACTGGCAGGGTGACCCTGAACAAGCACATTCACCTCTCTAAGTCTTGATTTCCTCATAATTGTACCTTCCTTATATTAGTTAGAGCTCCAAAAGTATCAGGTTTTATTATCACGTGACTGCCACTGACATGAACGCAACCAGGCCTATATTTACTCAGCAACCAAAATGTTTCTCTGCCTCTGTTCCATGTGAAATATGGTTCCAAGAAGTTTCTTTCAAAATGTTAAATTGGGGGAAAGGATTAGTCAGAGTCAAACAATTTGAGGGAACAATGGTGCCAAATTGACACCATCTGGGAAATCCTCTGTCTACACTTAATGTTTAATCTACTCACTTTTTTCGCTCTGCATTTTGTCCTATTGAAAGCATCCAGTTGCACTGCTATCGGTTCCTCAGATTCCCAGATTCCCAAGTCATAAAAATGTGTAAATCATGAGCAGGACCCTGACTTCACATCCTTTTTCCAATTCTGTGCATTTTGCTTTTTTTGTAACCCACATAGAAATCAGCACCCCCCATAATCCATTCTACATGCTGAGAGTCATTCAAGCAGCACAGCCCGACCTCCAAAAGCAACCACAGGCCGGATGCAGTGGCTCACGCCTATAATCCCAGCACTTTGGGAGGTCGAGACAGGAGGATCGCTCAAACTCAGGAGTTTGAGACCAGCCTGGCCAACATGGCGAGACCCTGTCTCCATAAAAAATACAAAAATTAGCTGGGCGTGGTGGCTTGACCCTGTGGAGGCTGAGATGGGTGGATCACTTGGGTCTGGGAGGCGGAGGTTGCAGTGAGCCGAGATTATGCTACTGCACTCCAGCCTCAGTGACAGAGTGAGACCCTGCTCCAAAAAGGAAAAAGAAAAGAAAAAAAAAAAAAGAGCAACCACACTTCATCAATTTGCAGCTCCCACAATACTTCATATAATCCAGTTTTCCCTTTCCTCTCATTGCAATAGCTTTCCGACCCCATAAATGGCATGAATTTCTCAATCCCTCAGTCTCCACTTACCATTTAAAAAAAATTTCCCTAAATAACTAACCTACATGAGTTCTCTCTTTTTGACTGTTCCACCTAGTTAAACCGTCTCTTCTCCCTGTGTGATGGTTAATACTGTCAACTTGATTGGATTGAAGGATGCAAAGTATTGATCTTGGTTGTGTCTGTGAGGATGTTGCCAAAGGAGATTAACATTTGAGTCAGTGGACTGGGAAAGGCAGACCCACCCTCAGTCTGGGTGGTGGGTACCATCTAATCAGCTGCCATCTCCGCCAGAATAAAAGCAGGCAGAGGAACATGGAAATATTTGATTGGTTTAGTCTTCAGGCCTCCATCTTTCTCCCATGCTGGATGCTTCCTGCCCTTGAACATTGAACCCTAAATTCTTCAGCTTTGGGACTCAGAGTGGCTTCCTTGCCCCTCAGCTTGTGGACAACTTATTGTGGGACCTCACCTTGTGATCATGTGAGTCAATACTCCTGAATAAACTCCTCTTTATTTATTTATTTAGAGACGGAGTCTCACTCTGTCACCCAGGCTGGAGTGCAGTGGCGCAATCTTGGCTCACTGCAACCTCTGCCTCCCGGGTTCAAGCGATTCTTGTGCCTCAGCCTCCCGAGTAGCTGGGATTACAGGCACACGCCACCATGGCTGGCTAATTTTTGTATGTATATATATTTTTAGTAGAGACCGGGTTTCACAATGTTGGCCAAGCTGGTCTCAAACTCCTAAGCTCAAGTGATCCACCTGCTTAGGCCTCCCAAAGTGCTGGGATTACAGGTGTGAGCCACCACACCTGGCCCTGAATTGTGTCTTGAGACAGGACCTTGCTCTGTCACCCAGGCTGGAGTATAGTTGCATGATCTTGGCTCACTGCAACCTCTGTCTCTGAGGCTGAAGGGATACTCCCACCTCAGCCTCTGGAGTAGCTGGAACTACAAGTGTGTGCCACCACGTTCAGCTAATTTGTCTTTTAATTTTTGTAGAGACAAGGTCTCACTATATTGGCCAGGCTGGTTTTGAACTGCTGGCCTCAAGCGATCCCCCTGCCTTGGCCTCCCAAATTGCTGCTGATTACAAGCATGAGCCACTTCATCCAGCCTCAAAATTAATATATTCAAGCTTCATTCCTCAATGTAACCATACTTGGAGACTGGGCCCTTAAAGAGGTAACTGAGATAAAATGAGGCCCTTAGGGTAGGGCCTTAATCCAATATGACTGATGTCCTTATAAGAAGAGGAGGAGACAGCAGGAGTTCACACGAATAGAGAAAAGGCCATGTGAGGGCACAGCAAGACGGTGGCCATCTACAAACCATGGAGAGAGGCCTCAAGAGAAACTAAACCTGCTGATACATTGATCTTGGACTTCCAGCCCTGAGAACCATGAGAGAATAAATTTCTGCTGTTTAAGCCACGCACTCAGTGGTATTTTGTTATGCAGCCCTAGCAGACTAATACAGGGGGCTTAGGATAACAGCTTGCTCTATGCAACCTCTCCTAAAGATTATATGTTTACATCAACACACTGTTTTTAATTAAATTGTATATTTATTTATTTACTTTTTATTTTTTATTTTTATTTTTATTTTTTGAGACAGAGTCTCGCTCTGTCCCCTAGGCTGGAGTGCAGTGGCACAATCTCAGCTCACTGCAACCTCTGCCTCCCAGGTTCGAACCATTGTATATTGATTTAAAGTTGTTTGTATGGAGGTGAGGGCTGAAGAGATTACTCGTGGCATCAAAGCCTCCCTCATCCCAAGGCCCTTCTTTCCATGATCAAATCCACCTAAACCTCATTGATTTTTTTTTTATTTTCTTTTTTTTTTTTTGAAACAGGGTCTCGCTCTGTCACCCAGGCTGGAGTGCAGTGGCACAATCTTGACTGCAATCTCTGCCTCCTGGCTTCAAGCAATTCTTGTGCTTCAGCCTCCCTAGTAGCTGGGATTACAGGCATGAGCCACCATACTTGGCTACTTTTTGTACTTTTAGTAGAGACGGGGTTTCATCATGTTGCCCAGGCTGGTCTAAACTTCCTGAGCTCAAGTGATCCACTCCACCTCGGCCTCCCAAAGTGCTGGGATTACAGGCATGAGCCACCACACCCCACCCTCATCTGATTTTCTTTGAGCTATTGCCTGTTTCACTCTGTAACCTCATTCCTCAGCATTTCCCAGCTCTGACACCTGCTCAATCCTAAAACCAAGCAAATCTGTCTGCTGCCGCCTTTAGCCCACAACCAGCTGGCCTCTAGGACTGGGCCTCAGTGTACTTCATGTTCCCTCCCTCCTGCCTTCTCTTCATTTCCTCGTATGACGCAGTAGCCAGTGTATGCACTCACAGCTCTGTGCCCAAACAAGAACCGCAGGCGCTCCTCCACTGTATTCATCTGCTCAGTCTGTTGCAACAAAGTGCCACAGTCTGGGCAGCTTAAAAAACAGACATTTATTATCTCGAAGTTCTGGAGGCCAGAAGTGTGAGATCAAGGTATCTGCAGGGTTGGCTCCTTCTGAGGGCTGTGAGAGCCTCTCCCTTAGCTTCTGGTGGTTTGCTGGCAATCCTTGGCACTACTTGGCTTGTGGATGCATCACTTTGTGTATTAGTCTGTTCTTGCGTTGCTATAAAGAACTACCTGAGGCCGGGCATGGTGGCTCACGCCTGTAATCCCAGCACTTTGGGAGGCTGAGGCGGGTGGATCACTTGAGGCCAGGAGTTCAAGACCAGCTGGCCAACATGGCAAAACCCCGCCTCTACTAAGAATACCAAAATTAGCTGGGCATGGTGGTGCGCACCTGTAGTCGCAGCTACTAGGGAGGCTGAGGCAAGAGAATTGCTTGAACCTGGGAGGCAGAGGTTGCAGTGAGCCAAAATCGCGCCACCACACTCCAGTCTGGGCGACACAATAACTCTGTCTCAAAACAAAAACAAAAACAAAACAAAACAAAACAGAATGGGGGTGATTTTTTTTTTTTTTTTTTTTTTTTTGAGATGGAGTCTCGCTCTGTCGCCCAGGCTGGAGTGCAGTGGCCGGATCTCAGCTCACTGCAAGCTCCGCCTCCCGGGTTTACGCCATTCTCCTGCCTCAGCCTCCCAAGTAGCTGGGACTACAGGCGCCCGCCATCTTGCCCGGCTATTTTTTTGTATTTTTTAGTAGAGACGGGGTTTCGCCGTGTTAGCCAGGATGGTCTCGATCTCCTGACCTCGTGATCCGCCTGTCTCGGCCTCCCAAAGTGCTGGGATTACAGGCTTGAGCCACCGCGCCCGGCCGGGGGTGATGTTAAAAGTTCTAGAGCGGGCCGGGCGCGGTGGCTCACGCCTGTAATCCCAGCACTTTGGGAGGCCGAGATGGGCGGATCACAAGGTCAGGAGATCGAGACCATCCTGGCTAACACGGTGAAACCCCGTCTCTACTAAAAGTACAAAAAAAACTAGCCGGGCGAGGTGGCGGGCGCCTGTAGTCCCAGCTACTCGGGAGGCTGAGGTTGGAGAATGGCGTAAACCCAGGAGGCGGAGCTTGTAGTGAGCCGAGTTCGCGCCACTGCACCCCAGCCTGGGTGACAGAGCAAAGACTCCGTCTCAAAAAAAAAAAAAAAAAAGTTCTAGAGCAGGAATTCTTACCCTGAGATCCAGGATTTATTTCCAGGAGGATCTATGGCTCATCCACATTATATGCAGAATGTGGATTGGTTGTGTGCACTCCTACGACTGTCTTAGGGGATGGTCCATGTTTTTCACCAGATTTTCAGAGGCCAGGACACACAAGGGTTACAATGCTGTTTGAGAGACGAAAAGGCTTGTGTCCAGCAGAAGCGACTGAACAGTGAACCCCAGGTCCCTCTCACACCCAAGCAGGACTCCAGCAGGCTGTGGGCTCTCATGATCACCCACAGCTTTCCTTAGCAACGGGGCTCTCTGGCTTGGCTTTTCCTTCCCACTGTCACCACTTGTGCTTTCATCCCTGACTCCACTTCACTTAGCCTGTCCCCTCCCCTCATCCCTGAGGCTATCCTATGGTGCCTCATGAGGCCAGTTCCCCTGCATTCTAAACTGAATTTCTTGCTGTCTCCCTACCTTCATCCCCTGAACTCAGCTAAAACCTGTGTCTGCCAGGACACCAAGTCTCCAGGTCTCCAAATCTTCCCTTTATCAGCTATCAGAGGGGGTCGTGGTGGGGCAAGGGTCTGATCCCTGAGCTGCTATACACTTGGGCCTCCCCACTGGGTGTTTAGCTTGATCCAGCTAAACCCAGAGATGGGAGGTCAAGGACAGCGCCTTGGGAGGCTGGAATCAAAGGAGAGCAAGCCGGTTTCAGAGAAAGAGTGTCTGCGGCCTGACCCAGGATGCTGTTTGGAGCAATGTGGGTTATGATGACCCAGAGAGACAAATCTAGTCAGAGGCCACCTAAGACTCCACTGGAAAGACCAAATACAAACATGTGTTCCAAAGGCCAGAGACAAGATCAATATTTTTTTGCAAAGCTAAGAGTTAAGACACAGAGGGAGACCAAACTCGGACAAAAAAACAGGCCAGGGACAAATGAGAAAGATCCAGGACCATCATCCTGGTTGGACTCAGGCATCTGTTTTCATAAAGGCAGTACAGTGGTTAAGAGCATGGACTCCAGCACCAGACCGCTTTGAATTTGTATAAATTCTGGCTCAGCCGCTTCCCAGCTGTGTGACCTTGGGCAAGTTACTTAAGTGCTGTGTGCCTCAGTTTACTCATCTACAAAACAGGGAATACTAATCATACTTACCTCTTGGGCTTGTTGAGAGGATTGAGTGGTTTAACACATGTGAAGGATTTAGAATGGTGCCTGGCACACCTTAAGTAAGTGTCAGCTGATATTATTATAAAGTCAGTACATGGTGATTCACAGGCAGGCCCTTGTGAGTTCAACATCCATGTGAACACATCACCTAACACTGCCATTTCTGCACTGTTCTGGCTCTGTTGCAGGCCACTGACACCAATGATAGCCATGCACCAGCCCAGGTGAAGCCTGAATAGCTCATCATGTGCCACACACTACTCTAAGCTGCCAGGCTTGGAATGCCAGCGCCTGGACTTTTTTTTTTTTTTTTGAGATGGAGTCTCACTCTGTTGCTCAGGCTGGAATGCAGTGGTGCGATCTCGGCTCACTGCAACCTCCGCCTCCCAGGTTCAAGCGATTCTCCTGCCTCAACCTCCTGAGTAGCTGGGATTACAGGCATGCGCCACCATGCCCAGCTAATTTTTTTTGTATTTTTAGTAGAGACGGGGTTTCGCCATGTTGGCCAGGCTGGTCTTGAACTCTTGACCTCAAGTGATCCGCTCGCCTTAGTCTCCCAAAGTGCTGGGATTACAGGCATGAGCCACTGCATTCGCCAGTGCCTTAACTTTCATCTGCTCAAGCTTCTCTCTCTCAGAACCCCAATCTAGCTTTTTACTGTCTGATTTTTGAAATCTACCACTTTACCCAAACCCATGCATGCATGATCCTGACTCCCTTTCAGTCATGATCACCCAGTTAGCAGCTCAGTGCATTCTTCACTAATACTCAAACCTAATCTTATATATTTTAAATTAATTTAATTAATTAATTAATTTATTTATTGAGACAAGGTCTTGCTCTGTCATCCAGGCTGGAGTGCAGTAGTGCTGTCTCAGCTCACTACAACCTCCGCCTCCTGAGCTCAAACCATCCTCCCACTTCAGCCTTTCAAGTAACTGGGACTACAGGGGTGCACCACCACACGCAGCTAATTTTTATATTTTTTGTAGAGATGGGGTTTCACCATGTTGCCCAGGTTGGTCTTGAATTTGTGAGCTCAAACATAATTTTAATCTGATAAATCTATTGCTCCAGACTTCCATGTTGTAGGGAAGAGAGAGATCAGACTGTTACTGCGTCTATGTAGAAAGGGAAGACATAAGAAACTCCATTTTGACCTGTACCCTGAACAATTGCTTTGCCCTGAGATGCTGTTAATCTGTAACTTTGCCCCAACCTTGAGCTCACAGAAACATGTGTTGTATGGAATCAAGGTCTAAGGGATCTAGGGCTGTGCAGGATGTGCCTTGTTAATAAAATGTTTACAGGCCAGTATGCTTGGTAAAAGTTATCGCCATTCTCCAGTCTCGATAAATCAGGGGCACAATGCACTGTGGAAAGCTGCAGGGACCTCTGCCCTGGAAAGCCGGGTATTGTCCAAAGTTTCTCCACATGTGATAGTCTGAAATATGGCCTCATGGGATGGGAAAGACCTGACCATCCCCCAGCCCGACACCCATGAAGGGTCTGTGCTGAGGAGGATTAGTAAAAGAGGAAGGTCTCTTGCAGTTGAGATAGAGGAAGGCCACTGTCTCCTGCCTGCCCCTGGGAACTGAATGCCTCGGTATAAAACCTGATTGTACATTCGTTCTATTCTGAGATAGGAGAAAAACCGCCCTGTGGTGGGAGGTGAGACATGTTGGCAGCAATACTGCTTTATTATTCTTTACTCCACTGAGATATTTGGGTGAGAGAAACATAAATCTGGCCTACGTGCACATCCAGGCATAGTACCTTCCCTTGAACTTATTTGTGACACAGATTCTTTGCTCACATGTTTTCCTGCTGACCTTCTCCCCACTATCACCCTGTTCTCCTGCCGCATTCCTCTTGCTGAGATAGTGAAAATAATAATTAATAAATACTGAGGGAACTCAGAGACCAGTGCAGGTGCAGGTCCTCCGTATGCTGAGTGCTGGTCTCCTGGACCCACTGTTCTTTCTCTATACTTTGCCTCTGTGTCTTATTTCTTTTCTCAGTCTCCCGTCCCACTGACAAGATACCCACAGGTGTGGAGGGGCAGGCCACACCTTCACATGTTGAATCTTTCTTCTTTTCTTTAGAGACAGAGTCTCATTCTGTCACCCATGCTGAAGTACGGTTGTATGATCATAGCTCACTGCAGCCTCCAACTCCTGGGCTCAAAAGATCCTCTTGCCTCAGCCTCCTGAGTTGCTGGGACTACAGGCTCCTGCCAACATGCCTGGCTAATTTTTAAATTTTTTTTGTAAAGACAAGATCTTGCCATGTTGCCCAGGTTGGTCTCGAACTCCTGGGCTCAAGCTATTCTCCTGCCTCGGCCTCCCAAAGTGCTGGGATTACAGGTGTGAGCCACCGTGCCTGGGCTGAAGAGGGAGATAAAACACATAGGGCATGATGTTAACAGTGGGTGAATCCAAGGGAAAGGCAGTCAGGAGTTCACTGTAATATTCATGCAACATTTCTATAGTTTTGACGTTTTTTTCAAAATAAAATTTTAACTAAAAAAAAAAAAAAAAACCAGATTATACTCCACGTGAGTTCAGTAATTCATTTAGCATCTCAGAAGTTCCTCTTGAACAGAAGTTCTTGACAGAGTACGTTGAGTTGAATGAATCTGTTAAAGTCTTTTTTAGGCATACATGTATTAGGTTGGTGCAAGAGTAATTGTGGTTTTTGCCATTCGCCAATTTAATATAATACCAGTGGATGTATCTTTATCACCTCATGCATGAAAATTTCAAGGGTTCAGTGAAGGATCAGTTTATGTAATAATATATCTGGCATGATGGCTTTCTCAGCTAATTACTGTTAATTGCTATTTAAGAAGATATGTATTGCTTCCAAAGAAATAAAAATAAATAAAAATTTAAGTTTTTGGCTGGGTTCAGTGGCTCACACCTGTAATCCCAACAGTTTGGGAGGCCGAGATGGGTAGATCACTTGAGGTCAGGAGTTTGAGACCAGCCTGGACAACATGGCGAAACCCCATCTC
Organism: Macaca fascicularis; assembly: GCF_037993035.2. Taxonomy (NCBI): domain Eukaryota; kingdom Metazoa; phylum Chordata; class Mammalia; order Primates; family Cercopithecidae; genus Macaca; species Macaca fascicularis. The sequence goes on along the minus strand of NC_088395.1, from coordinate 18,271,795 downwards.
TACTAAAAATACAAAAATTAGCTGGGCTTGGTGATGCATGCCTGTAATCCCAGCTACTCAGGAGGCTGAGACAGGAGAATCACCTGAGCCAGGAGGTGGAGGTTGCAGTGAGCCAAGATCGTGCCACTGCACTCCAGCCTGGGCGACAGAGCGAGACTCTATCTCAAAAAAATAGAAGTGTGTGTGTGTGTATATATATATGTGTGTGTATATATATATATATATGTGTGTGTATATATATATGTGTATATATATACACACACACACACACACACACACACATAAAATATGTATATATACTTATATATTTCAACAAAAGAAAAGGCAACTCCTTCCTCTGGTACACATTATTTAAATCTTTCCCGCTCTCTTCAACTACACACAGGCCTTCACTATCCTGGAAAAGTCTTTCACTACCTACCTCCCCTGGTTATCATCCTATTTCTCTCTGTTCTTCACTGTTTCACTTCTTGATCACACGGTCAATATCCTCTGCTTTTCTGCTAAGAATATTATGGTGTGGACAGAATGAAAATATAGAGGCAAAGCAAGAGTGACACGTGAAGTCAGGAGTTTTGCAAAATCTGGTGCAACTTGGCCGGTTGTGGTGGCTCACGCCTATAAGACCAGCCTGGGCAACACAGTGAGACCGCTCCCATCGTTATTATTTAAAAAATTAATGTAATAAAAAAATAAAATCTGGTCCAACTCAATAAATATTAACTACATTTGTCACTGTGCTAGGCCTCTGGGATACAAATGGAATCAAATGTGGTACGTTCAGTAATTGGCTCAGTCACTGATAGTTACAGATGAAGGCTGGTTGAAACTCAGGTATGTACCTACAGAATCTCCTATGGGCAGAATTATTTCGTGGCCAAAGAAGGCTCAAGAAAAGTGCTATGAGGTTGCAGAGGAAGACACAATTATTTGAGTAATTTCAAGATAGATGAGAAATGAGAGGACTGGCAAAATGATAGCTCCCTGAGAGAATCAAAGACTGGCAAAGATTCCAGGTTCTGGTGTCTGCAATGGCCAGAGCTGAGAAAACGCTAGGAACCATTAGGCCCGGTGCAGTGGCTCACGCTTGTAATCCCAGCACTTTGGGAGGCCGAGGTGGGCGGATCACCTGAGGTCAGGAGTTCAAGACCAGCCTGGCCAACATGGTGAAACCTCGTCTTTACTAAAAATACAAAACTTAGCCAGGCATGGTGGTACATGCCTGTAGTCCCAGCTACTCGGGAGGCTGAGGCAGGGGGATTGCTTGAACTCAGGATGTGGAGGTTGCAGCAGTGGACCACTGCACTCCGGCCTGGGTGACAGAGTGAGACTCTGCCTCAAAGAAAAAAAAAAAAAAAAAAGCTAGGGACCATTAGAAACTCTTTGGGACTTGATGCTGCCCAGCCAAAAGGATACTGAATGGGCAAGCAGTGCCAATGGCCCACAGAAACCTGGCTTTCCTCTTCTGTGGTCAGCAACATCCTTTTTGGTACAACTCTACCTTTTTCTCTTCTCCTTGATTCCTTGTGCCTTCTTGTTCTTTATTCTCCAAAAAAAGGGTCTTTGGTGCACCTTGCTTTCTCTCTCTCTTTCTCTCTCGTTTGGTTTATTTTTGTTTTTATTTTATTTTATTTTTTTCTTTTTTTTTTTTTTTTTTTTTTTTTTTGAGACGGAGTCTCGCTCTGTCGCCCAGGCTGGAGTGCAGTGGCCAGATCTCAGCTCACTGCAAGCTCCGCCTCCCGGGTTCCCGCCATTCTCCTGCCTCAGCCTCCCAAGTAGCTGGGACCACAGGCGCCGCCACCTCGCCCGGCTAATTTTTTGTGTGTTTTTAGTAGAGACGGGGTTTCGCCGTGTTAGCCAGGATGGTCTCGATCTCCTGACCTTGTGATCCGCCCGTCTCGGCCTCCCAAAGTGCTGGGATTACAGGCTTGAGCCACCGCGCCCGGCCTTATTTTATTTTTTTCAAGACAGAGTCTTGCTCTGTTGCTCAGGCTGGAGTGCAGTGGCACGATCTCAGCTTACTGCAACCTCCACCTCCTGGGTTCAAGAGATTCTCCTGCCTCAGCCTCCCAAGTAGCTGGGATTACAGGCGTGCATCACCACGCCCAGCTAACTTTTGTATTGTTAGTAGAGATGGGGTTTCACCATGTTGACCAGGCTGGTCTTGAACTCTTGACCTCATGATCCACACGCCTCAGCTTCCCAAAGTGCTGGGATTACAGGCCTGAGCCACTGCACCCGGCCCTGGTTTATTTTTTATTTTTTATTTTTTGAGATGGAGTCTTGCTCTGTCACCCAGGCTGGGGTGCAATGGCATAATCTTGGCTCACTGCAACCTCCGCCTCCCGGGTTCAAGCAATTCTCCTGCCTCAGCCTCCTGAGTAGCTGGGATTACAGGTGCCCGCCACCATGCCTGGCTAATTTTTGTATTTTTAGTAGGGGTGGGGTTTTGCCATGTTGGTCAGGCTGGTCTCAAACTCCTGGCCTCAAGCTATCTGCCCACCTCGGCCTCCCAAAGTGCTGGGATTACAGGCATGAGCCACCGCGCCAGGCCAGCCCTGGTTTATTTTTAGAGACAGGGTCTTGCTCTGTTCGCCCAGGCTGGAGTGCAGTGACACGAACACAGCTCACCATAGCCTCAACCTCCTGGGCTCAAGTAATCCTCCCACCTCAGCCTCCCGAGTAGCTGGGACCACAGACATGCATCACCACGCCCAGCTAATTTTTTAATATTTTGTAGAGACGGAGGTCTCCCTATGTTGCCCAGGCTGGTGTCAAACTCCTGGGCTCAAAAGGGATCTTCCTGCCTCAGCCTCCTGAAGTGCTGGGATCACAGGCATGAACCACTGCGCTTGGCCCCTTTTCCTTTTTAATCATTGTTCTCAAAAAGCATATTCCAATTCCGTGGCTTCTAGGATGGCTCCAGAATCTGAATGGGCAGCTCTGACTTGCCTCTGAAGCCCCTAGTCTCAAATCTCTTGTTTGATGGACTGGCCAGTTACATGCCACTTTAGTAGGCTCAACATTTTTTTCTTTTTTCCTTTGAGATAGGGTCCTACTCTGTCACCCAGGCTGGAGTGTAGCGGCACGATCACGGCTAACTGCAACCTCAACCTTCTGGGCCCAAGCGATATTCCCATCTCAGCCTCCCACGTAGCTGGGACCAGAGGTGTGCACCACCATGCCCGGCTGTTTTTTAAATTTTTGGTAGAGATGTGGTCTTGCTATGTTGCCCATGCTTGTCTCAAACTCATGGACTCAAGCAATCCTCCCACCTCAGCCTCCCAAAGTGCTGGGATTACAGGTGTGAGCCATTGAACCCCGCCCGGCTTGACGTTTATACAAATGAACTTTTTCTAATCTTTCCAAAGCTGCCTGCCTCTCTCAACGTCCCTTATTGTCCTTTAGGCCACTATAACAGTACCGACTCTATGTTAGAAAAAAGTTTGCTTGAAGAGGAGAGAAAAAAAAAGAAACAAGTTTGCTTGGCTGGATGTGGTGGCTCACGCCTATAATCCTAACACTTTGGGAGGCCAAGGTCGGTGGATCACATGAGGTCAGGAGTTTGAGACCAGCCTGGCCAACAAGGCAAAACTCTGTCTCTACTGAAAATATAAAAATTAGCCGGGCGTGGTTGTGGGCGCCTATAATTCCAGCCACTCAGGAGGCTGAGGCAGGAGAATTCCTTGAACTCAGGCGGGGGCAGACGTTGCAGTGAGCCAAGATTGCACCACTTCACTCCAGCCTGGGCGAAACAGTGAAACTCCATCTAAAAAAAAAAAAAAGTTTGCTTGCTTGAATATAATTATTGCTTTGCTTGAGTTTGTAGATTATTTACTAGAAACAGCCTCGGGAAAACAGGGCTTTCAACAAAGATAAAAGAAAACACGCAGACCAACAACTCTGGGAACGGGCTGACTGGCCTGATAAGAATACATTGATGGTGCCTGCAGAAGGCCACAGAAAGTTGACCAAGAAAGCAATGATTAACTGCCTGTTGGAGGCCACGCATGTTTCACAAGAATTTTTGTTCGTTTGTTTTTGAGACAGAGTTTCCCTCTGTTGCCCAGGCTGGAGTGCAGTGACACGATCTTGGCTCACTGCAACCTCTACTTCCTGGGTTCAAGCGATTCTCCTGCCTCAGCCTCCCGAGTAGCTGGGATTACAGGCACCCACCACCACACCCGGCTAATTTTTGTGTTTTTAATATAAATGGGGTTTCACTATGTTGGCTAGGCTGGTCTTGAGCTCCTGACCTTAGGTGATCCACCTGCCACGGCCTCCCAAAATGCTGGGATTACAGGTGTGAGCCACCTCACCTGGTCCGCAAGAATGTTTTGATCATCATTTCCCCTAATTTCTCTTAAAAAAAAAACAAAAACAAAACAAAAAAAACCCTGATCCAGAGGCACAAGTGGGAAAGCTGGTCTTTGAATGCTAATTTAACGCCTGCCTCGGGTTGCTAGCTTCTCAGATAAAACGAACTTTCCTTTCAACAAAGCTCATCTCTTGAGTTTTTGGCTTTCAGGTGATGAGTGGCCCATACCTGTGCTCAGTTACAACACCACAATTCTCCCGAGCCCTGGAGCCCTCTTTAATTTCTCCTTTAGTCTTCTGGATGCAACAGTAGCCAAGTCCTATCAATTTCACAGTTTATTTTCATTACTTCCCTTATTTCCACTCATGAGGCCATGGTCCTAGTTCAGGCCATTACCTCTGCCCATCTTCCGACAATGGCCTTGGCCTGGGAACACTTTCTCCTGTCTCTCTCTCTTCCCTTCAGTCCGTGCCGTGTGGAGTTGCCAAGCTAATCCGCCTAAATCACAGCTTGGATCGTGTCACTGCCTAGCTAAGAAAAGCTTTGTAACTGCCCACGCTCTACAAAGAAAGATCCAGGCTCCTCACGGGACTCTGGAGGCCTCTTGGAGGCTGCTCTTTGCCTGGTGGACAGAGGCACGAGCAGAATGGCCCAGGTGGGGAGAAGCTTTGGGCTTAACAGCAGCCCGCTCCCACCTGTTCTCCATCCTGAGCCCTAATTGTGGACCTACTCACGCATTTTGCTGACCATTCAGGCGCCCTGCACTCTGGCTCCACTGTGCTTCCCAAAATTCAATTTCACTCTTTGGATCGTTAAACCTCTTCCTTTTCACTGTGCAAATCCCAGCCAGCCTCCAAGACCCTATCCCATTCCAACTCTTCCTCTTTCTTTTTTTTTTTTTTTCTTTTTTGAGACAGAGTCTCGCTCTGTCTCCCAGGCTGGAATGCAGTGGCGCGAACTCGGCTCACTGCAACCTCTGCCTCCCGGGTTCAAGCCATTCTCCTGCCTCAGCCTCCTGAGTAGCTGGAATTACAGGCATGTGCCACCACGCCTGGCTAATTTTTGTATTTTTAGTAGAGATGGGGTTTCTCCATGTTGGTCAGGCTGGTCTCGAACTCCCAACCTCAGGTGATCTGCCCGCCTCAGCCTCCCAAAGTGCTGGAATTACAGGCATGAGCCACCACACCCAGCTTATAGAAGTATATTTTTAATACCACTCATTTGAGATTCATTCCCTATTGCCATCACTAGATTTCCTGCACTGGCATGTCGAATTGTCAGTTTTCTCTACATTTTTGTATGTTCAGTGCCAAGCAAGCATTGATATATCAAAAGCTATATTTAACAACTACCTGCATAATAGTTGGCATTGTTAAATTTTTAAATATCTCAAACATATAGAAGAATAAAGACACCAATGTAATAGACAACTATGCCACCAACTCCCAGGTTTAACAGATGCTAATATGTAACTGAATTTGCTTCGGAAATCTTAAAAAGAAAGAAAATAAAAACATAACCGAGGATAAAAGCCCACCTCCCTCCCCTCAACCCATGTATATACTTGCTCCTCCCTTTTCTCTCCAGAGGCCATCACTGTCCTCATTCCCAAGAATGTTTGTACTTTTAACTATATATGTATATTTCCATAAATAATAATATCTAGAACTGTATGCTTTAAAATTTTACACAGATATCATATTGCTATGGTTTGAATGTTCCTTCCAAAGCTTGTGTTGAAACTTAATCCCTAATTAAGTATTGAGAGGTGGGGCCTTTTAAAAAATATATTATAAATAGAGACAGGACTGGGTGCAGTGGCTCACGCCTGTAATCCCAGCACTTTGAGAGGTTGATTGCTTGAGCCCAGGAGTTCAAGACCAGCCTGGGCAACATAGCAAAACTTCATCTCTACGGAAAAAAAAAAAAAAAAAAAAATTAGCTGAGCGAGGTAGTGCATGCCTGTGGTCCCAGCTACTCAGGAGGCTGAGGCAGGAGGATTGCTTGATCCTGGGAAGCAGAGGCTACAGTGAGCTGAGATGGCACCACTGCACTCCAACCTGGGTGACAGAAGGAGACCCTGTCTCCAAAAATAAATAAATAAATAAATAAATAAATAAATAAATAAATACCTAAATAAGAGAAAGGGTCTCTCTATGCTGCCCAGGCTGATCTCACACTCCTAGCCTCAAGTGATCCTCCCGCCTCAGCCTCCCTAGGTGCTAGAATTACAGGTATAAGCCACTGCGCCCAGCCAAGAGGTGGGGCCTTTAAAAAGTGATTGGGTCCTAAGGCTCTGCCTTCATGAATAGATGAATTTATTCATAGATTTATGGATTAATAGGTTATCATGAGAGAGGAATTAGGGGCTTTGTAAGAAGAAGAGAGACCCGAGCTAGCATCTTAGCACGCTCAGCCCCCTCACCATATGGTGCCCCTCGCCATCTTGGGACTCTGCAGAGAGCCCCCATCAACAAGAAGGCCCTCACCAGATGTAATCCCTCGACCTTGGACTTTTCAGCCTCCAGAACAGTAAGAAATAAATTCCTTTATTTTATAAATTACTCAGTTTCAGGTATTCTGTTGTAAGTAACAGAAAACAGACTAAGAGGGTGGGCATGGTGGCTCATGCCTGTAATTCCAGTACTTTAGGAGGTCACGGTGGGAGGATTACTTAAGCCTAGGAGTTCAAGACCAGCCTGGGCAACATAGAGAGACCCTGTTTTAAAAAAAAGTTAAAAAAAAAAGAAAAGAAATGAAAACAAAGATACATGTACCTGTCCTGTTCCAATGTGCCTTTTCTTTGAAACCAAAGGTTGTTTTTTGTTTGTTTGTTTGTTTGAGACAGAGTCTCACTCTGTTGCCCAGGCTGGAGTGCAGTGGCACCATCTCGGCTCACTGCAACTTCTGCCTCTCAGGTTCAAGTGATTCTCCTGCCTTAGCTTCCTGAGTAGCTGGGATTACAGGCACGTGCCACCACAGCCGGCTAAGTTTTGTATTTTTAGTAGAGATGGGGTTTCACCGTGTGTTGGCCAGGCTGGTCTTGAACTCCTGGTCTCAAGTGATCCATCCACCTTGGCCTCCCAAAGTGCTGGGATTACAGGTGTGAGCCACTGTGCCTGACCGTAAACGAAAGGTTTTGTTTTGAGATTTTTTTTCATATTGATGGCTTCATTCATTGTGCCTGTCATCCATTGTACTGGTTGCATCAGTTTGGGTCACATTAAGAATGAGATGGCAGGCCGGGCGCGGTGGCTCAAGCCTGTAATCCCAACACTTTGGGAGGCCGAGACGGGCGGATCACAAGGTCAGGAGATCGAGACCATCCTGGCTAACACGGTGAAACCCCGTCTCTACTAAAAAACACAAAAAACTAGCCGGGCGAGGTGGCGGACGCCTGTAGTCCCAGCTACTCGGGAGGCCGAGGCAGGAGAATGGCGTAAACCCGGGAGGCGGAGCTTGCAGTGAGCTGAGATCCGGCCACTGCAGTCCAGCCTGGGCGACAGAGTGAGACTCTGTCTCAAAAAAAAAAAAAAAAAAAAAAAAAAAAAGAATGAGATGGCATATACCCAGCAGATTTAACTAAGGAGAGTTCATTTCAGGGGCTCCTATGAGAGATATGGGTGGGCTTAAGGGAATCAATAAGTAATGATGGTGACTCGCCCAGGGACTAGCAGCATCAGGAAGGTTTTGTACTGATTCCCTTTGCACTGATTCCCTTTGCTCCAAATTCATCCTTTCTTGCCAGCTCTGTGAAAATGGATTTGGGCTGGTCTGAGGGCAGTGGTGTTTACAACTAATTGACCACAACCAGCTGTAGATTTCTTTGTTCCTTTTTCACTCCCACTGTTTCCCTTGATTAGTCTTAAAAAAATAATAAAAAGAAAAAAAAAAAAAGAAAATGGATCTCAGCCCTTTAAGTATCTTGCCTTTGGGCCGGGTGCGGTGGCTCACGCTTGTAATCCCAGCACTTTGGGAGGCCGAGGCAGGGAGATCACCTGAGGTCAGGGGTTCAAGGCTGGCCCAGGCAACACGGTGAAACCCCGTCTCTACTAAAAATATGAAAATTAGCTGGGTGGTGGCGCACACCTGTAGTCCCAGCTACTCAGGGGACTGAGGCATGAGAATTGCTTGAACCCGGGAGGCGGAGGTTGCAGTGAGCCGAGATCTTGCCACTGCACTCCAGCCTGGGTGACAGAGCAAGACTGTCTCAAAAAACAAAAAAAAAAAACAAAAAAAACCAAAAAAACTTGCCTTGCCAGCTGGCATGATATGAAGCGTCAGTAGGGGTGAGGGAGTGATGCTACGGGAGGAGAGGGTTTGGGCAGCATGCTACTGAAGGTACTGAGAGGGTTTGGGCAGTGCTACTGGAGTCCTGTAGCACTCACAACTCCAGTGCTTGGCTCTTGCTGTATACAGCAGCCGGCATCGCCCTGCGGCCAGCAGGTTCCCCTGCCACACACCTTAGGTGGTTTGGCAGCCTCTAGTGAGTCGCTTTGCCTAGCACCCTAGAGGGAAGATTCCCAGAAAGTTCCAGAGCACAGATTTCCAGTCCCACCTGCGCAGCAGCTCAGTGCCTTCTCTGCCTTTTAGCGAGGCAGGGCTGCATGCTCCCAGTGTGGTCTGGATCTCAGCTTTGGAGCAGGGAAGGGCTCTTTCTTGCGTGTTCCATCACAACCATCCGGTAGCAGGAGCTGCTCCTCCTGTCGGCTAATCCTAGATTCTCCAGAGTTCTCTATATTTCTTACTAGCCAATCCCTCTCTGCTTCAATGAATCATTCTTCATATTAAATGTTCTCTGGTCAAGTGATCGTGTGGTTTCTCTTTCTTGATTGTCCCCAAATTGATACACAGTTCTCATCCCTAAGCCTGAAGGGCCAAGAGGGAACCAGCTACTGAAATCCAGCAAGAAACGAAGTTATGGGAGAGTGCTGCCTCATTCGGAGAATGATTAAACGGAGGCTTGTTCATACAGTGAAATGCGGTGCGACCGTGAATGCTAGGCAGTCTCCATTCTCCCTTCTAGACACCGTCTCAATCCTTCTTCCCCCTGCTCTGCGCCTGGGAAACCGACAGCGGGGTGCCGGCAAATGGTTAACAAGTACGTGGGGAAAAAATAATGATCCTAGTTTGCAGTGTTGGCTGATTTCTTTGGCATAAATACTCCCACCATGGCTAAGAGCCAGCCCCAGCACACCACAGGCGGCTAAGACTGCAAACCTCAGGTTCCTTCGCCCTTTGGTTTTCAGATGGCTGGGCCACTGGGAGGCCCAGCAGATGGGAGGTGAGATGAGATCGTTCCCTTGACCCCCTCTTTGTAGGCTGTGGTTTGGGTGGGCCTCTGTATCTCTCCGCACAAGAGGCCTAGTTGTTTCTGCCTTTTCTCTATGACACAGCACAGCTGCAGTGAGAATCTTTATGTGCGTGTGCACGTCCCCTGGACCCAGGTGTGACAATTGTCCCTGCTGCAGGGCTGTCAAATAAAATACAGGGTGCCAAGCTAAACCTGAATTTCAGATAAACACCAAATAATTTTTTGGTATACATTTGTCTTAAATATTGCATGGGACATATTTATGCTAAAAAACTGTGAGAGTAGAATGATGGCTACCAGAAGCTGGGAAGGGTTGTCGGGGCTGGGAGGGGGTGGGATGGATGTGGGACAGAATGGGCACAAAAATATGGTTAGATAGAATGAATAGGATCTAGTATTTAATAGCACAACAGGATGACTACAGTCAGCAATAATTTATCATACATGTACAAATAACTAAAAATGGATGGCTTGTAACACAAAGGATAAATGCTTGAGGTGATGGATACCCCATTCATCCTTATGGGATTATTACACATTGCCTGTATCGAAGTATCATATTGATATGGTTTGGCTGTGTCCCCACTCAAATCTCATCTTGAATTCCCACGTGCTGTGGGAGGAACCTTGTGGGAGGTAACTGAATCATGGGGGCGGGTCTTTCCCATACCGTTCTCGTGATAGTGAATAAGCCTCACAAGATCTGATGGTTTTAGGAAGGGGAATTTCCCTGCACAAGCTCTCTCTTTGTTTGCTGCCATCCAGGTAAGACGTGACTTGTTCCTCCTTGCTTTCCGCCATGACCGTGAGGCCTCCCCAGCTATGTGGAACTATAAGTCCAATTAAACCTCTTTCTTTTGTAAGGGCCCAGTCTTGGGTATGTCTTTATCAGCAGCATGAAAATGGACTAATACAATAAATGTATCCCATAAATATACAAACATACTATTACCCACACATTAAAAAATAAAAAATCCTTCATTGTTTATCTGAATATGAAATTTAATTGGCTATCCTTTTTTTTATTGTTCGTTTTTTGCTAAATCTGACAACTCTACCTGGGGAGACTCCTAGAAATGGAATTTCTCTTTTTTTTTCTTTTTTTGAGACAGGATCTCATTGCCCATGCTGGAGTGCAGTGGCATGATCTTAGCTCATTGCAGCCTTGACCTTCTGGACTCAAGCGATCCTCCCACCTGGAATTTCTAAAATAATGTCTCCAATATGGTTTTAGTTATGTAAATTAAATTAAATTAATTAATTAATTTTGAGACAGGGTCTCACTCTCGCCCAGGCGGCAGTACAGTGGCACAGTCATGGCTCACTTCAGCCTAAACCTCCTAGGCTCAAGCAATCCTCCCATCTCAGCCTCCCAAGTAGCAGGGACCACAGGTGAGTGCCACCACACTCAGCTAACTTTTTATTTTTTGTAGAGATGATTCTCACTATGTTGCCCAGGCTGGTTTCAAACTATTGGGCTCGAGGGATATACCTGCCTCGGCCTCCCAAAGTGCTGGGATTATAGGCATGAGCCAGTGTGCCCTGCCCAGGTCCTGTAAATATTATATGATAATTTGTTTTCCTGTTCTTAAGATACCCCTTGATCTAGTTTTCAGTCATCCGTAACCCCGTATTGGGTCTTTAACAGGGTTTGACAGGGGGGTGGGGCCGTGGTCACATGATGACAATATAGAGGCTAGAGCTCTCTGGTGCTAGAGCAAGACTCTGTCACATGAGACATGTCCATGGAGGAGGCTGAGGAATGTGCTTCCGTCTGAAATTCAGCACCTCTGGACCCAGCCTCCCCTCCACCTTAACACTGATTGGCAAATGCCTCTGAGTGGGCCAATGGGGATTTGCCTTTAGAGCCGAGGTCCCTTCCCTTCCAAAGTTCCCTCCCCCTGGCCTCAGTTCCCAGAAGCCTGACTCTGGGGTCCTACCCAGGCTTCTACCCTTGAGCATCAGACTTGATCCTCTCCCTGTTTCCCTAGCAAGTCTTTCTGGTTTGGGGAAGTTTCTTTACTGTCAAGGTATTACAAAGCAAGGTGACAAATTAATGCCCGGAAAGGTCAGGTCTTAATGATGGTGAAATGTGTTGCTCTCCTGGAGCATTTATGTTTAAAGCAGTAATCCAAAGGGCTGGATTTTTTTTTCTTTTTTTTTTTTTTTTAGACGAAGTCTTGCTCTGTTGCCCAGGCTGGAGTGCAGTGGCACGATCTCGGCTCACTGTAACCTCCACCTCCCGGATTCAAGTGATTCTCCTGCCTCAGCCTCCTGAGTAGCTGGGATTACAGGCGCCTGCCACCATGCCTGGTTAATTTTTGTATTTTCAGTAGAGACGGAGTTTCACCATGTTGGCCAGGCTAGTCTCGAACTCCTGGCCTCAAGTGATCCCAAGGGCTGGATTTTAAGAGAGCATTTTAGGGGGACTTTCTGGCACTTACATATTTAAATACAACTTACCCTTCTCTTCCAGGGGAAGAGTCCTTGTTTTCTTTTCCACTATTTCCTCTAAGTTTATCTTATATTTCCTCATCCAGAATAATTCCTAATCTTCTGACCTTGGAGATACAGATTTTATAAATAGGTCTGGATCAGGCAGCCGATTGTGTTCCATCAGGTCTGTTTCCTCGTCTTCTTCCAAGCTTCTTGAAATAAGTTTTTATATTAATAGTTATCCCACAGCGCTATCTGCTGGCTGAAAGCAGTAGGCACCCGTAAGTTATTTTACAAGAGCAGGTTTTTGTTGTTGTTTTTGGGTTTTTTTTCTTAAAAAGAAAGATTTGTTTCGTTGGTTAGAATAGGTTGAGTTAGGTTAGGTTTGGGTTGGTTTGGTTTGAGTAGGTTTCCTTTGCTTTGCTTTGTAACACTGATGAACTGGGGTTCTACATAACTGGAAATTCTTCAAAAGCTTTAGGTCTTCTAAGAAGGCATCACCCAGTGAGTGGAGTCTGTTTCAGGCGGTCTGGGCCAGAGATGCTGCATTTCTAACAAGTCTCAGGTGATGCCAGTGCCACTGATCCAAGGGTCACCTTTGAGTAGAGAGGGGATACACCTGAGTAGAACAGACGCCTGGGCGGGAGACTTATAGTATAACCCTCCTGGATGCATTTTTTTTTTTCATGCTTTCAGTTAATACATAGAAAAACAACATCTTTCTCTTCCTTCATAAGATAATTTTATCTTTCCTCATCCAGACAATTTCTTAATCTTCTGACCTTGGAAGTGTAGATTTTAAATACATCCAGATCAAGCAGGAAATTGTGTTTGATTTTGTTTCCTCGTCTTCTTCCAAGCTACATTAAAAACAACTGTGGCCAGGCGTGGTGGCTCACGCCTGTAATCCCAGCACTTTGGGAGGCCGAGGCGGGCGGATCACTTGAGGTCAGGTGTTTGAGATCAGCCTGGCCCACATGGCGAAACCCTGTCTCATAAAAATACAAAAATTAGCTGGATGTGGTGGTGTACACCTGTAATCCCAGCTGATTGGGAGGCTGAGGCAGGAGAATCAGCTGAACCTGGGAGGTAGAGGTTGCAGTGATCTGAGATCGCACCACTGCACTCCAGCTTGGGAGGCAGAGTGAGACTCCATCTCAAAAAAACAAAACAAAACAAAACCCAATTGCTTTCTGGTTGTCCCCCAGTGCCATCTACTGTCTAAAAGCAGCAGGCACCTGAAAATGACTTGACAATGTATTTTGTAAGAAAGAGCAAGTCCTCCTCTCGAAGGAACAATCAAGTTATTTGTTTCCCAATATTTGTTTCCTAATATACCTCTGAGGTTCTATGTAACTAAAACTTTTAAAAGGCTAAACGTTCTTAGGAGAATTTAAATAAAGTTTTAAAAAATTTCTTCAAGCACTTTAATGATCTAACGTTTTGATTTTTATTATGTCTTCATTTGATGGTGCCAGAAAGGGTGTTTTCATTCAATCAGACTTTCACCTCATTAATGAAGCATCTGTTGGTGGCAAAGCTCTGAGCCTGGCCCTTTTCAAGGCAAAGCTCCCTGGGAGTGGGGGCTGGAGCAGCACAAAATCCAGGCAGGGCACAAGAGAGCTCAGAGAGGCTGCTTTTTTTTTTTTTTTTTTTTTTTTGAGACAGAGTCTCACTCTGTTGCTCAGGCTGGAGTGCACTGGCATGATCTCGGCTCACTGCAACCTCCGCCTCCTGGGTTCTAAGGGATTCTTGTGCCTCAGCCTCCTGAGTAGCTGGAATTACAGGCGGGACACCATGCCCGGCTAATTTTGTATTTTGAGTAGAGAGAGTGGTTCACCATGTTGGCCAGGCTGGTCTTGAACTCCTGACCTTAGGTGATCCACCCACCTCGGTCTCCTAAAGTGCTGGGATTACGGGCGTAAGCCACCTCGCCCAGCCAGAGGGTCTTCTTGATGTCATGTGGAAGAAGATGCCAGAGATGGGACATCTCCCTCCTTCCCAAGTGTGGAAAGTAATCAGCTCTAGTGGGAACATTTATCGGCCACACCACATCTGGGCACCTGGACACAGCCATAGTGAAGCTGACAGCAACCAGGAAGCCCCTCTCAACACAGCATCAGCTGTGGCTTTCATCCAGGCTTCTCAAATCTGCAAATCCTGGCTGTGTTTTGTGCAGAAGCAGTGAAAGTGCCTCTCGTCCCACTTGGTGTGACCCATTGTCACAAGGGCACAAATTTGGGACTATTTTTGCCCCAAACTTCTTTTTTTTTTTTTTTTTGAGACGGAGTCTCGCTCTGTAGCCCAGGCTGGAGTGAAGTGGCGTTATCTTAGTTTACTGCAAGCTCCGCCTCCCAGGTTCACGCCATTCTCCTGCCTAAGCCTCCCCAGCAGCTGGGACTACAGGCACACACCGCCACGCCCAGCTAATTTTTGTAGTAGAGATGGGGTTTCACCGTGTTAGCCAGGATGGTCTCGATCTCCTGACCTTGTGATCCGCCCGTCTCGGCCTCCCAAAGTGCTGGGATTACAGGCGTGAGCCACCGTGCCCGGCCCCCACAAATTTCTACAGTTTGTAATAAAATGGCCAAATGGCCTTTTCACTTTTTTTTTCTTTAGACGGAGTCTTGCCCTGTTGCCCAGGCTGGAGTGCAGTGGTACGATCTTGGCTCACTGCAACCTCCTCTTCCTGGGTTCAAGTGATTCTCCTGCCTCAGCCTCCCAAGTAGCTGGGATTACAGGTGCATGCCACCATGCCCAGCTACTTTTTGTATTTTTAGTAGAGACAAGGTTTCACCATGTTGGCCAGGCTGGTCATGAACTCCTGACCTCAAGTGATCCACCTGCCTCGGCCTCCCAAAGTGCTGGGACACTTTTTTTTTTTTTTTTTTTTTTTTTTTTTTTTTTTTGAGACAGGGTCTGTCTGTTGCCCAGGCTGGAGTGCAGTGGCATGATCATAGCGCACTACAGCCTCGACCTCTGGGACTCAAGCAATCCGCCCACCTCAGCCCTCTGAGTAGTTGGGACTACAGGTGCATACCACCACACCTGCCACCACATCCAACTAATTTTTTTATTTTTTATTTTTAGTAGAGATGAGGTCTTCCTATGTTGCCCAGGCTGCTCTCAAACTCCTGAGCTCAGGCGCTCCTCCTGCCTTGGCCTCTTAAAGTGCTGGGATTAGAGGTGTGAACCACTCGCCCGGCCGATTCTCTACTCTTATAGAATGAGTTCATTCCTAAGAGGCACCTCAGGCCATGCATGAGTCTAGGCCCTTTTAGTTGCAAGGTCAGAAGCCCAGTCAACTGACTTAAGCAAGGCAGAAAAAAAGAACAGGAAATGAATTGGCTTATGTTATTGGGAAATCCAGAGGTGTACTTCAGGCATGGAGGGATCCAGGGACTACAAACTGTTGTCAGGGCTTTCTCTATTTCCAACTCTTCTGCTGCTTTCTCTGTTTGTCCTCATTCTTTCCCAGTTTATAAGGGCTTCCTCTAGTGGCAGGAATATGACCATTGAAATCTTCAGGCTTATAGCATCACAGCTTGAGAGCCCGGGAAAATGAGAGTGGTTCTCATTTCCAGCACTCATATATGTGATTCTCAGAGATGCAGTCTAACTGGGCTTGCTGGGTTCATGTGCCCATCTCTTGAACAAATCAGTGGCCAAGGGGATGGAGCAGCAGAGTCAAGCACTGTGGTCAGTTGCCTGCCTTCAAGATGGCTCCCAATAATCCCCGCCTCTCTCAATAGTTGTGCCTTTGCCTAATGTCCTCCCAAATGGTATCAGGCTGGTCTGTGTGAACAGTAGAAGAATAAGGCAATCGTGATTGTGTGTGACTTCTGATGGTAGGTCAAAAGGCACTGCAAATGCCACTTGGTCTTTCTCTTGGATCACGCCCTCCGGGAGATGCCAACTGCCATGACTTTAGGAGAGATCCATTTATTAAGGCACTGAGGTCTCCTGCTGACAGCGTGGGGGTGAGGCTGGAAGTGGATTCTCCAACCACAATTAGACCTTCACATGACTGTAGTCCCAGCCGACATCTGGATTGCCACCTCATGAGACACCCTGAACCAGAACCACGTAGCTAAGCCATTTCCAAATTCCTGATATATATATATATATATTTATTTATTTATTTAGAGATGGAGTCTCGATCTGTCGCCCAGGCTGGAGTCTAATGGCACAATCTTGGCTCACTGCAATCTCCACCTCCCGGGTTCAAGCGATTCTCCTGCCTCAGCCTCCTGAGTAGCTAGGACTACAGGCGCCTGCCACCATGCCCAGCTAATTTTTATGTTTTTAGTAGAGACGGGATTTCACCATATTGGCCAGGCTGGTCTCGAACTCCTGACCTTGTGATTCACCCGCCTCGGCCTCCCAAAGTGTTGGGATTACAGGCATGAGCCACCGCGCCCGGATTAATTTTTGTATTTTTAGTAGAGACAGGCTCAGGAGCCCAGCTGGCTTCGCCTAGTGGATCGCGCGCCGGGGCCGCGCGCGGAGCTGCCCGACAGTCCCGCGCCGTGCACCCGCACTCCTCAGCTCTTGGGCGGTCGATGGGACCCGGCACCGCGGAGCAGGGGGCGGCGCCCGTTGGGGACGCGGCTGAGGCCCGGCGAGAATTCGAGCCCGGCGCGGGCAGGCCGGCCGTGCTGGGGGACCCGGCGCACCCTCCGCAGCTGCTGGCCCGGGTGCTAATCACCTCACTGCCCGAGGCCGTCCGCCGCCGGCCGCTCCGAGTGCGTGGCCCGCCGAGCCCGCGCCCACCCGGAACTCGCGCTGGTTCGCGAGCACGGCGCAGCCCCGGTTCCCGCCGGCGCCTCTCCCTCCACACCTCCCGCAAGCAGAGGGAGCCGGCTCTGGCCTTGGCCAGCCTAGAGAGGGGCTCCCACAGTGCAGCGGCGGGCTGAAGGGCTCCTCAAGCGTGGCCAGAGTGGACGCCCAGGCCTGAGGAGGCGCCGAGAGCGAGCGAGGGCTGCTAGCACATTTTGTCACCTCTCATTATTATCTTTCTTTTTTTTTTTTTTTTTTGAGACAGAGTTTCACTCTCGTTGCCCAGGCTGGAGTGTAATGCTGCGATCTCGGCTCACTGCAACCTCCGCCTCCCACGTTCAAGTGATTTTCCTGCCTCAGCCTACCGAGTAGCTGGGATTACAGGCTGAGATTACAGGCATGCGCCACCACACCTGGCTAATTTTTGTATTTTTAGTAGAGACAGGGTTTCATCATGCTGGCCAGGCTGGTCTCGAACTCCTGACCTCAGGTGATCCGCCCTCCTTGGCCTCCCAAAGTGCTGGGATTACAGGCGTGAGCCACTGCGCCTGGCCTAATACAGTATTATCTAAAAACCACCTGCAGCTGTCCATTCCATGGCACGCAATATAAAAGAAGATGTAGAAATAGAAGTGATCTAAGACTTCATGGTGATCCTTTGGAAAAAAAAAAAGAGATAAATAGAAGTGATTTAGAAATTAAACTTCTTCACTGTTCCTGACCTTTTCTACCAAATATGTAGAAATATCCTATATTACATAAATACAGATACTCATTTTTACTTTGTAAGCTAAAGAAATAAGTGAACTCGGCAGAGAATTCAATCTAAAATTCTAAGGAAAGAAGAAGAAATTTAAAAATGGTACTTAATGCTTCCTTACTACTACTGATATAAACTTCCACGGCACTTACTCTCCTGAAAAACAAAAAAAATTTTAAATTTAAATTTTTTTTTTTTTTTTGAGAAGGAGTTTTGCTCTTGTCGCCCAGGCTGGAGTGCAATGGCACAGTCTCGGCTCACTGCAACCTCCACTTCCCGGGTTCAAGCAATTCTCCTGCCTCAGCTTCCTGAGTAGCTGGAATTGCAGGTATGTGCCACCACGCCCGGCTAATTTTTGTATTTTTAGTAGAGACAGGGTTTCACCGTGTTGGTCAGGCTGGTCTCGAACTCCTGACCTCAGGTGATTCACCTGCCTCAGTCTCCCAAAGTGCTGGGATTACAGGTGTGAGCCACTGTGCCCGGCCTTTAAATTGTTTTTTAACACACTAGATTTGGATCTCTTTTTGATGATCATCTATAGAATGCTCCTTTATCCACTTGTTATCACCTTCTAATTTTGGTAGACTGAAAATATTGCTAGTAAAGTTTGTCATTGGAGCAGGGATTCATCTAAACCATCTCTTCAAATTCCATTCGCAGGCTTCTATTTCAGGAATGTAATTAAAATTGGCTGCAACGGCTTGAATTCTCGCTGGATAAAATCTCTGCAGGCCAATCTCTTTTGTGGATTCTGTTTAAATTTTATGTTAATTACAAATTTCGTCTAATTAAAACTCCTACCTTGTGGTCCTACTCTGAACCTTTACGCCTTGATAGTCTAAGGGTGGACCTAATAGTGCTGGCTTTGTATGTTTCTTGTACTTAGGTTTTTTTTCCTAGTACTTTCAGGCAGTTCCTCGGTGTAGAATATTAGAATTTGTGTCTTAAGATTCATATTGTCTGGGGGACTCTTTCCAGCAAACATTACTCCCACTGATGGGAGATTTGCAGGTGTAATGTTTTAGTTCTCACAAGGCCACCCTATCCTGGGTGCGAGGGCGAAGTATGTTGGAACTGCAGGCCACAGCTGCCTGGGTGTTTACACCGACCAAAGCCCAGATGGTAGAGTCACAGAAACAGCAGCTCCTGCTTCTCATTGAGATTTAATTGTTGTGTGTGGATGCAAAAATAGAAGTGGATTTTACCTTTCCCATTGTGGCTTCCCACTAATGACATAATGATGGCACCAATGTCAAAATTTCCAGAGCTTAAAAATACGTATTTCACAGTCATTGAGTTCCTTGAAAATTGTCAGGACCATGTGACACAATGACAAAGGAGGTAGTTACGAAAGGCACAAACCTAGCAGAAGCTACAGCAGACAAAAGAGAGAGGAATGCAGTCGCATGCCCAACACGTAGACACCACACAAGGTCTCTGGACAGTAGGCCAAGAAATGTGAGATCTTTTTAAATATCAGATGAGACACCATGATTGCTGGTGTTTGCAGCTTCTGGATCTTGACGCCCTTATCTCATGGATGCTGAAGCTTTATCATGTCTTAAAATCTTGGCCAAATGCATATCGGGTCGAGTGCTATTTATCTTTGGTGGCTGACTCTGGTTTTTGGTTAGTGTTCAATTTGTTCTAAACGGGAAATCAACTTACATTTAAAGATAACAGACTGGTCAAGGTCAGAGAATTGGTAGATGGCAGGGGAAGGAGAGATCCTTGAAGCCAACTGGATTCTTCCACTATGCCACACTGCTTGCCCTAGAGGAGAGACACAGATTTATCATGTAACCCATTACTCACTAGAAAACGCCAAGGCAGTACAAGGAGGCAGGTTGTGATCTAATAATTATTTCTTTTCTTTCTTCTTTTTTTTTCTTTTTTGAGATGGAGTCTCCCTCTGCTGCCCAGGCTTTAATGATCTTGGCTCACTGCAACCTCCACCTCCCGGGTTCAAGCGATTCTCCTGCCTCAGCCTCCCAGGTAGCTGAGATTACAGGCGCGTGCCACCATGCCTGGCTAATTTTCGTACTTTTAGTAGAGACGGGGTTTCGCCTTGTTGTCCACGCTGCTCTTGAACGCCTGACCTCAAGTGATCCACCCGTCTTGGCCTAAACTGCAGGGATTACAGGCGTGAGCCACAGCGCCCCGCCAAAAACTTAAATTTTTTATTGTTAATCAATCTAACAGATAACAGTTTGTTCAAAATAATAAGAGCAATAATGTAGTCAATTGTGTATGCTTACATATATTGCTTATGTATAAGTGAAATGAATGGCAGCAGGGCTATCAGGGATGGGAGGACAGGACTAGGATTATTTTGTCATTTTAAGGTAACTGCACTACCTGTAAAGTGGTGTAGTGTTAGTTGAAAGTGGACTTGGATTAGTTGTAAATGCATATTGCAAACTCTAGGATAATCACTAAAAAAGTAAAAAGAAATATAATTGATATGCTAACAGAGGAGAGAAAATGGAAACATTTAATATGCCCAATTAAAACCACAAAAAAGGGGGAGGGGGGAGGGATAGCATTAGGAGATATACCTAATGTAAATGACGAGTTAATGGGTGCAGCACACCAACATAGCACATGTATACATATGTAACAAACCTGCACGTTGTGCACATGTACCCTAGAACTTAAAATATTATAATAATAATAAAAAACCACAAAAAGTATGGAAGACAAAAGTAGAAACAGAGAACAAGGGAAACAAATAGCAGACAGTAACAAATATGGTAGCTATTAATCCAATTATATAAAGAAAAATCACTTTAGGCCGGGCATGGTGGCTCATGCCTGTAATCCCAGCACTTTGGGAGACTGAGGCAGGCAGATCACTTGAGCTCAGGAATTCAAGACCAGCCTGAGCAACATGGCGAAACCCCATCTCTACAAAAAATAAAAAAATTAGCTGGGTGTGGTGGTGGGCTCCTGTAGTCCCAGCTACTTGGGAGGCTGAGGAGAGTGGATTGCTTGAGCCCAGGAGGTTGAGGCTGCAGTGAGCTGTGATTGTGCCACTGCACTCTGGCCTGGGTGACAGAGCAAGACCCTGTCTCAAAAAACAAAACAAAACAAAACAAAAAAAAACACTTTAAATATAAATGATCTAAACACATCAAACAAAAGACAGAAATTGTCAAATGGGTGATAAAACAAAGGCCAACTATACGTTATCTACAAGAAATGTACTTTAAATATAAAGACATATATAGATTAAAAGTTAAGGGATAGAGAAAGCTATCCAATGCTAACACTCATCAAAAGAAAGCAGGAGTAGCTGTATTAATTTCAGACAGAGCAGACTTTAGAACAAGGAAAGTTATCAGGAATAAAGAGGAGCATTACGCAATGATAAAGGAGTTGATACTACAAGAGGGTATAACAATCCTAATGTGTATATGCCTAACAAAAGAACATCAAAATTACCTTATAACAGACACAAAACTTTTTGTCTCTACAAAAAATTTTAAAAAAATTAGCTGGTCACGGTGATGCATGCCTGTGGTCCCAGCTACTCATGAGGCTGAGGTGGGAGGACTGCTTAAGCCCAGGAGGTTAAGGCTGCCGTGAGCCATTGATCATATCAGTGCACTCGAGCCTGGGCAACAGAGTGAGACCCTGCCGCAAAAAAAACCCCCCCCAACAATACTTACATTAGCACCCCTAAAAAGGAAATACTTAGGTATAAATCTAATCAAATATGTACAACATCTATATGAGGAAAAGTATAAAACTGATGAAATAAATCAAATAATAACTCAATAAATGGAGAGATATTCCATGTGCATGAACAGGAAAACTCAGTATTATCAAGATGTCAGTTCTTCCCAATTTGATATATAGATTCAACACAATCCTAATCAAATTCCCAGGCAGTTATTTTGTGGATATCAGCAAATTGCATCTAAAGTTTATATGGAGGGGCAAAAGACCCAGAATAGGCACCACAATACTGAAGAAGATCAGTGTTAGGGGACTGACATTACCTGACTTCAAGACCTACTAAAAAGCTACAGTAATCAAGACAGTGTGGTATTGGCATAAGAATAGACAAATAGATCAATGGAACGGAATAGAGAGCTCAGAAATAGACTCACATAAATATAGTCTGCTCATTTTTTTTTTTTTTTTCGAGACAGAGTCTCACTCTGTCGCCCAGGATGGAGTGCAGTGGTACGATCTCAGCTCACTGCAACCTCTTCCTCCCACGTTCAAGTGATTCTCGTGCCTCAGCCTCCCGAGTAGCCGGGATTACAGGCACGCACCACCACGCTAGGCTAATTTTTGCATTTTTAGTAGAGACAGGGTTTCCCCATGTTGGCCAGGCTGGTCTTAAACTCCTCGACCTCAGGTTATCCGTCCACCTTCACCTTCCAAAGTGCTGGGATTACAGATGCAGCCACCGCACCCGGCCCCCTAGGTTCTGACAAGTAGTCATCTTTACCTAAAACTCAGTTAACATGATTTGTTTTCACACTATTCATTCCTTTTAAAATTTTATTTAAAAAATTGATGTATGGCTCATGCCTGTAATCCCAGCACTTTGGGAAGCTGAGGCAGGTGGATCATCTGAGGTCAGGAGTTTGAGACCAGCCTGGCTAACATGGTGAAACCCCATCTCTATTAAAAATACAAAAATTAGCCTGGTGGGTGTGGTGGCGGGCACCTGTAATCCCAGCTACTTGGGAGGCTGAGGCAGCAGAATCGCTTGAACCCGGGAGGCGGAGGTTGCGGTGAGCCGAGATCTTGCCATTGCACTCCAGCCTAGGCAGCAGAGTGAGATTCTGTCTTAAAAAAAAAACCCAACAAACAAACAAACAAAAACCCCAAAACGTACAAAACATAACCTATGTATAAAAATGCATACTACACATATGTACCTTTTAATTTTAAAGGAAGAAACAATCTGGTGTAATTCACCCATGTCAACAAAACAGAATATTACAGAACTCCTCCACATGTAAGTAACCTCCTGGATCATGACTCTCATCCTCCTCCCCAGAGGTAACTCCTAACTCATGATAAATCCAGTCCTTGTTTTTCACATGTGTTTGTTTTTATTTTACACTGAGGTGTGCATCCTGGATTTGAGTATTGTATGGATGGGATGGAATCATACCCTTTGGATTCATTCTCTCTCTCTCCTTTTGCTGAATATTATGATTTTGAGATATCATCCATGTCTCAATGCATAGTTGTGTATTTTCATTCTATAGAGTATTTGTTCTATTGAATGAGTATGCCACAATTTAATTTGCATTTTACTATAGATGGACTTCGTGTTTTCCATTTGAGGTTATTATAAATTATGCTGTTATGAAGTTTTTTGTTTGTTTGTTTTGTTTTTTTTTAAAGAGACAGGGTCTCGTTCTGTTGCCTAGGTGGGAGTGCAGTTGTGCTATCACAGCTCACTGTGGCCTCAACTTCCTAGGCTCAGGTGATCCTCCCTCAGCCTCCTGAGTACCTCGGACTACAGGCATGTGACACCACACCCAGCTATTTTTTTGTATTTTCAAAATAGAGACAGGGTCTCCCTATGTTGCCCAGGCTGGTCTCGAACTCCTGGGCTCAAGGGATCCACCCACCTTGGCCTCCCAAAGTGCTAGGATTATAGGCGTGAGCCACCGCACCTGGAAAGATTCTTAAACACTTATCTTGTTGTACAATGTGCATACACATGTTTCTCCGGGGCGTAGACATAGGATAGAATTGCCCACAGGCTGTGCTCATCTTCAACTTTATTAGATAATGCCAAACTGAGCTCATATCCAGTTACTTGGCTTCCAGGCAAAAAAGTTAAAGTTTTTTTTTTTTTTTTTTTTTTTTTTTTTTTTTAGAGACAGAGTGTTGCTCTGTCACTTAGGCTGGAGTGCAGTGGCACAATCTCGGCTCACTACAACCTCCGCCTCCCAGGTTCAAGCAATTCTCCTGCCTCAGCTTCCCAAGAAGCTGGGACTATAGGCGTGTGCCACCACACCTGGCTAATTTTTGTATTTTTTACTAGAGATGGGGTTTCACTATACGTTAGCCAGGCTGGTCTCGAACTCCTGACCTAAGGTGATTTGCCCACCTCAGCCTCCCAAGGTGCTGGGATTACAGGCATGAGCCACTGAACCCAGCCTAAAATGTTGTTTAAAAAAGATAATGCCAAATTGTTTTCCAAAGTGGTTTTACTAATTTACACTCCCATCAGCAGCATATGAGAGTTCCTATGCTCCACATTATCAAAACCTAATATTGTCAGTCTTTTCCCTACTTTGTAATACTGGAGCTGCACCTCTGCAACCTACGTTTTGTGCTTTGGCAGCCGGCTCCATGTTATACTCTGCCAATAGGGGGCACTGGAGGACTTTTCTGCTTCCTGTTTGCTGCTTTGTTTCTCCTCACTGCTGGGACTGGCTTGATGGGCGCAGTGTACCACTGGCCCTGTGGTGTTCCCTGTGTGGTGGGCATCCAGTGAGTTTCCTCCTCACTGTGGTGGTGGGTGGTGGATTCCCGCAGAAGCTGCAAAATTCTTTTCTTTCGTTTTTGTTTTTGTTTTGATAAACAGAGTCTCCCTCTGTCGCCCAGGCTGGAGTGCAGTGGTTCAATCACAGCTCACTGCAGCCTTGAACTCCTAGACTCAAGTGATCCTCCTGCCTCAACCTCCCAAAGTGCTGGGATTACAGGTGTGAGCCACCACATCCTGCCCAACAATTTTTTTTTTTTTTTTTTTTAAGACAGGGTCTTGCCCATGCTGGAATGCAGTGGCCGATCATAGCTCACTGCAGCCTTGAACTCCTGGCTCAAGCGATCCTCCTGCCTCAGCCTCCTCAGTAGCTGGGACTGAAGGCATGCACCACTACATCCAGCTAATTTTTAAATTTTTTTGCACAATTGGGGGGGTGGGCCTCGCTATGTTGCCCAGACTGGTCTCGCACTCCTGAGTTCAAGCAATCCTCCTGACTTGGCCCCCCGAGGAGCTGGGATTACAGGTGTGAGCCATCACTCCTGGTCTGCTTAACTCTCTAAATACTTTACCTACACCTGTTCCAGCATCTTATAGTCACATCCCAGTATTTAGTAGGGGCAGAATCAGTTAGTTTTAAGTGGCTAGCTAGCCAGAAGGAGAGACTTGGTACTGATTCCTTCCTAGCTTGGGACAACTTTCTTTGGGGAGCTGGAGAGAGAGTTTGGCTGGACAAATGAGGGGGCTCAGGGTCTAAGAGCAAATTACAGACAGAAATGGGATAGGTGATCCAGGATGAAGTAGCCAGCATGTCAATCAATCATAGTAGTCCTGTCACTGGAGTTGTCCAGGTTCTTGGTGTTTTGAACAAAGAATTGGACAAAACGCACAAATGAAGCAATGAAAGAATGAAGCAACAAAAGGACAGATTTATTGAAACAAAAGTACCCTCCAAAATGGGAGCGGGCTTAAGCAAATGGCTTGAGAGCACTGGTTACAGAATTTTCTGGGGTTTAAATACCCTCTAGAGGTTTCCCATTGGCTACTTGGTTACACCCTATGTAAATGAAGACTTGGCCCACGACTAGTCTGATTGGTTGTGGGAGGCGAACAATCAGAGGCTGAAGTGAAGTTACAAAGGCAGTGGCTCACGCCTGTAATTCCGGCACTTTGGGAGGCTGAGGCGAGTGGATCATTTGAGGTCAGAAGTTCGAGACCAGCCTGGCCAAGATGGTGAAACCCCATCTCTACTAAAAATACAAAAATTAGCTGGGCGTGGTAACATGTGCTATAGTCCCAACTACCTGGGAGGCTGCACTGAGGCAGGAGAATTGCGTGAACTCAGGAGGTGGAGGTTGCAGTGAACCAAGGGTGCACCACTGCACTCTAGCCTGGGCGACAGAGTGAGACTCTGTCTCAAAAAAAAAAAAAAAAAAAAAAAAAAGAAGAAATACTTGGCCTGCAACCAGTCTGATTGGTTGTGGGAGGGGACCAATCAGAGGTGCTTTCCATTTTTCATCTGTGACACAGTGGAACGCCTCTGATCCTTTTGTTACTTAGGTGTGGAGAGGTGGGGTTTTCCTTTTGATTCAGTACTAGGAAGTCAGTGTGAATCGGCCTTGGGTTCCCTGCCTCCAGACCCTATTCTCCTGCCTCATTTCCCCACTGAGAGATGTGATCTTTATGGGAGGCAGAGGGACCCATGGTCTTTCTTATGTAACTGCTTCCAGCTGACTGGGGGCATAGTCCCTACCACTGGAGATCACAGAACTCTTGCCGCGCTCTGTCTAGTGGAGACAGGGTAGCTTCTTGATGGCCAATGGTAGTGTCTTCACCTGGAACTGGCTGGAAACCTTGTTGCATGATCATCTGAAGTTTGATGGTCCCTAGGCAAGAGGAAATGAAATTGGTTAAGAGATTTAACAAACATGGTCCAAAAACCAAGACAAGTATAATCATTAATAATTGGCTAGCCAGCGCAAGGAGCCATGAACCCCTACTTAGCATTTTGACCAGGAGCCCCATGACTCGGACAGCTGTTGTCCTACCTTAGAGGCCCAATTGGCTAGTTTTCTGGTGTCATATCTTATTAATCCTGATTGATATAAAAAAGCATTCTTCTAGGAAAAGACATAAGCCACCTTTCTCAGCAGTTAGGAGAGCCAGTCCCCTTCTATTTTGTAAAGCAACTGCCACCAAGAAGTCTATTTGATTTTGTATCGATACTTTGGGCAATGTCTTCTAAGCTGTCTGAAAGCTTGTCTGAGTCATGGGGCTCCTGGTCAAAAATGCTAAGTGGGGGTTCATGGCTCCTTCCTCTGGCGGGCCAATTATTAATTATTATACTTATCTTGGTTTTTGGATTTTTTTTTGTTTGTTTTTTGAGACGAAGTCTTGCTCTGTTGCCCGGGCTGGAGTGCAATGGCGTGATCTCAGCTCACTGCAACCTCCACCTCCGGGGTTCAAGCAATTCTCCTGTGTCAGCCTCCGGAGTAGCTGGGATTCCAGGCACGTGCCATCATGCCTGGCTAATTTTTGTACTTTTAGTGGAAATGGGGTTTCACCATATCGGCCAGGCTTGTCTCAAATTCCTGACCTCAGGTGATCCGCCCACCTCAGCCTCCCAAATTGTTGGGATTACAGGCATGAGCCACCGCACCTGGCCTGGACCATCTTTGTTAAATCTCTTAACCAAATTCATTTCCTCTTGCCTAGAGACCATCAAGCTTCAGATGATCCTGCGACAAGGTTTCCAGCCAGTTCCAGGTGAAGACACTACCACTGGCCATCAAGAAGCCACCCTCCACTAGACAGAGCAGGGGGAGAGTTCTGTGATCCTTGGACAAGCATTGGTAATAGGACACGGAAGTTGCAAGCCCACGAACTCCCATTCTTACTCCCGCCGTTATTTCTAGGCTTACCAAAAGGGGTAGGAGTTGGATGGCTCGTTTGTGTCTAGCGGTTGCAGTTAAAGGTATAATGAGGAATTGGTTCTTGGGAGCTATATTGATATCGGAGGCTAAATAAACAAGTGTACAGGTTCCAGTCCAATTGGCTGGTAATCATAAGTAAACTGGTCCCACACAGGAAAAAGGCTTCTTGTTTTTCAAGACAAAAATTGTTTATTTGCTTTTTGAGATGGAGTCTCGCTCTGTCACCCAGGCTGGAGTGCAGTGGCGCGATCTCAGCTCACTGCAACCTCCGCCTCCTGGGTTCAAGCGATTCTCCTTCCTCAGCTTCCCAAGTAGCTGGGATTACAGGTGCCTGCCACCACGCCCGGCTAATTTTTTGTATTTTTAGTAGAGACGGGGTTTCTCCATGTTAGTCAGGCTGGTCTCAGACTCCTGACCTTGCGCCCGCCTCGGCCTCCCAAAGTGGTGGGATTACAGGTGTGAGCCACCACGCCTGACAAAGTGTTCTTACTACAAAGTTCACTGATAAGATCTAGAGCCCCCAGTAGGAGACTGAGACGTTAAACAAGTTTCCAGAATAGGTACTTGGGGCAATGACAAAGTAAGAATCCTGGATGTAAGAATTAACGTCCCATATCAGAATCAAATGATGGGGAAGGTAGCTGGATGCTTATGTCTGTCCTTCCAGGGGCTGAAGTCTGTTAAATATCTCTTGCCTTAGGTTAGATCAGTCCTGGGAGCTGATTCAGTGTTGATTTTATGGGTGTGGGCAAAACCTGGCACATTCCTTTCTCCTTGATAATGGTTTCTGCTGTATAAATGTCATCTCCTCCACTGGTCTGCAAGCTCTTGAGGCCAGGGCTTTCTCAGGTTTACCTTCCATTGTAGCTAACTCAGTGCATTGCACAGAGTGAAAGTGGCTGGTATTAAATAAATATATGTTGAGAGAGGTGAGGAATAGGCCTGGATCTCTGGAGTGAAAAAATAGAGAATGGGGATGTGGTTGTTGGGGATGAAGAGGAGTTGTGGATTCAAAGGTCATAGTTCTGGCACCCAAAACTGGCACAGGCAATGATTCAAGATAAGAAGCTGGGTCTAGAGAAGAGTGAGTGAGACGCTAGGCTGGAGTGCGGTAAGCTGGGTCGAGCCAATGCAAACCTTACTCTGGCAAGGGTGGGAGAGAATGGGAGTTGTAGGGCATCCCCTGGATAGCTATTCATATGAGGGAGTCTATCTATATGTAGAGGTCATATATACTATATAGAGAGAGGTTGGAGAGTGACTGAAAATAAAAAAAACTTACTAAATATGTAAATTGGAGATCATTACATGTGCAACACAGTGATTATTTGCTTTACAGAAGGGTTCATTATAGGGATGCTATTAAAACAAAAATAGGCTGGGCACGGTGGCTCACGCCTGTAATTCCAGCACTTTGGGAGGCCGAGGCAGGTGGATCACCTGAGGTCTGGAGTTCGAGACCAGCCTGGCCAACATGGTGAAACCCTGTCTCTACTAAAAATACAAAAATTATCCAGGCATGGTGGTGCGCGCCTGTAGTCTCAGCTCCTCAGGGGGCTGAGGTGAAAGGACTGCTTGAACCCAGGAGGCGGAGGTTGCAGTGAGCTGAGATCACACCACTGCACTCCAGCCTGGGTGACAGAGCGAGACTCAGTCTCAAAAATAAATAAATAAATAAATAAATAAAATTTAAAAATTAAGAGTCCATTAAGACATTTGAAATTTGATTCCTGCTCCCACACCTCCACTAGGCAATACTCTGATTCCGACTGTCTGTGGTGGCTCTGCCCCTGAAGCAGAGATTTCTGCCTGGGCCCCCATGCTATCCATAACATCCTTTCTAATCTAGGTGGAGGCAGCCATGCCTCCACAGCTCTTGCATTCGGCAAGCCTGCAGACTTAACACCATGTGGATGCTGCCAAGGTTTACTGCTTGTGCCTTCTGGAGTGGGGGCCCAAGTCATGCCTTGGGCCACTTGGGCCACTTGAGCCATGACTGGGATGGCCCACTTGAGCCACGACTGGGATGGCCGAGGGATGCTGCAGTAGAATAAGTCCTAAGGCAGGTCTGGGCAGTGAGCCTGCAGGGGGTGCCTCAGGCCTGTTCCCTAAAACCATTCTGCCCTCCTAGAGCTCTGGGCCTCTGATGGGAGAGGTAACCTCAAAGATCTCTGAAACACCTTTGGGGTCATTTTCCTGTTGTTTTGATGAATAGCATTTGGTTTCCTTCTGTCCATACTAGTCTCTTTAGCAAATGGTTGCTTGGCCACACCCTTAGTATTCTCTTGTGAACATGCTTTCTCACTCTACGTGGCCAGGCTGTGAATTTTCCAAATCTTTCCATTCTGCTTCCCTTATCATTATAAATTCTGTCTTTAAGTAGTGTGTTTGCTCTAACATCTCACTGTATGCCATTAAAAGTAGCCACACAGCAGCCCGAATGCTTTGCTGCTTAGATATTTCTTCCACTGGATATCCTAGTTTATCACTCTTATGTTCTACAGTCCATAAAGTCCTAGGACGTGGACACAATTCAGCCAAGGCCTTTGCAACTTTATAACAAGGATGGCCTTTACTCCAAGGTAAGTTTCCAACACCTTGTACTCATTTCCATCTGAGACCACATCAAAAAGACCTTTATTGTCCATATTTCTACTAGCATTCTGATCACAACCACTTACGTAATCTTTAAGAAAGTCCAGACTTTCCCTACAGCTCTTGTCATATTTTTTTTTGAGACAGAGTCTTGCTCTGTTGCCTGGGCTGGAGTGCAGTGGCACGATCTCGGCTCATGCAACCTCGGCCTCCCAGCTTCAAATGATTCTCATGACTCAATCTCCCTAGTAGCTGGGACTACAGGCATGTGCCACCATGCCCAGCTATTTTTTTTTTTTTTTTGTATTTTTAGTAGCAAAGGGGTTTCTCTGTGTTGGCCAGGCTGGTCTTGAACTCCTGGCCTTAAGTGATTCACCCACTTCAGCCTGCTCTTGTCTTCTTCTGAGGCCTCACCAGAATCACCCTTAATGCTCTATTCACAGTAATAGAGGCTTTTTCTAGCCTGCTCATCCAAATTCTCCCAGCCTCTACCCTGCACCCAGTTCCAAAGCCGCTTCCACATTTTCAGGTATTTGGTACAACAGCAACCCACTCCTAGTACCAATTTTCTGTTATAGTCCATTTTCTGTTGTTATAACAGATACCACAGACTGGATAATTTATAAAGAACAGAATGTTATTTGGCTCATGGTTCTGGAGTCCAGGAAGTCCAAGAGCATAGTGCTAGCATCTGGCCAGGGTCATCCCATGGCAGAAGGCATCACATGGCAAGGGAGCACATGTGTGAGACAGAGAGAAAAAGGAGGACAAACTACTGTGATAATGAATCCACTCCTGCAGTAACAGCATTCATCCATTCATGACCTAATCGCCTCTCTCTCTCTATTTATTTATTTATTTTATTTTTATTTATTTATTTTTGAGACGGAGTCTCACTCTGTCGCTAGGCTGGAGTGCAGTGGCGTGATCTTGGCTCACTGCAATGTCCGCCTCCCAGGTTCGAGCAATTCTCCTGCCTCAGCCTCCCCAGTAACTGGGACTACAGGCATGTGCCACCACACCCAGCTAAGTTTTGTGTTTTTAGTGGAGACGGGGTTTCACCATGTTAGCCAAGATGGTCTCAATCTCTTGACCTCGTGATCCACCGGCCTCAGCCTCCCAAAGTGCTGGGATTACAGGCGTGAGCCACTGCACCCAGCTTCTCTTTTTTATTGAAACAGGGTCTTAATCTGTCACCCAGGCTGCAGTGCAGTGGTACAATCAATCCTAGCTCACCACAGGCTCGAACTGCTGGACTCAAGCAATCCTCCAACCTCAGCCTCCTGAGTAGCTAGGACCACAAGTCCTAATCACCTTTTAAAGATCCTACCTTTTAGTACCATTACAATGGCAATTACCTTTTTTTTTTTTTTTGAGATGGAGTCTCACTCTGTCACCCAGGCTGAAGTGCAGTGGCACCATCTCAGCTCACTGAAACCTCTGCCTCCCAGGCTCAAGCAATCCTCCCATCTTAGCCTCCTGAGTAGCTGGGACTACACATGTGCACCACCATGCCTGGCTAATTTTTTGTATTTTTTGTAGAGATGGGATTTTGCCATGTTGGTCAGGCTATTCTCAAACTCCTGGGCTCAAGGGATCTGCCTGCTTCGGCCTCCCAAAATGTGGGATTTTAGGCGTGAGTCATCATGCCTGGCCTAGGTGATTCTTATGATCAAACCAGTCTAGGAAACATTGACTTAGACCAGTGCTTCTCAAACTTTAATATACATACAAATACCCTGGGCATTTTGTTAAAATGAAGATTCTAATTCAGTAGGTTTGGTGTGGGGCCTGAGATTCTGCCTTTGTGACAAGCTCCCAGATGACGCTGAAGCTGCTAGTCCATGCTTTGTGTAGCAAGGGCTTAGAACAATTCTAATAGAACTTTCTTTGAGATGGAAATATTCTGCATGGCCCAATATGGCAGCACTAACCACTTGTAGTTATATAGCATGTGAAATGAAGCGGATATGACTGAGGGGCTACAATTAAATTGTATTTCATTTAGATTAATTTAAACTTAAATTCAAATTCAAATAGACACATGTGGCTAGTGGCTACCATATGGAAAGCCAGATTTAGAACATTCTTCAGGATAAGTTATTGCTGAAGAAAGTACTCCAGAATCATTCCAGGTTAGTAAGTTATGCTGGTTTTTCAAACCTTTGATTTAGAAATTAGCATTCTCAGGCCAGGCTCAGTGGTTCACGCCTGTAATCCTAGCATTTTGGGAGGCCAAAGTGGGTGGATCACCTGAGGTCAGGAGTTCAAGACCAGCCTGACCAACGTGGTGAAACCCCGTCTCTACTAAAATACAAAAAATTAGCCGTGTGTGGTGGCGGGAGCCTGTAATCTCAGCTACTTGGGAGGCTGAGGCATGAGAATTGCTTGAACCCAGGAGGCGGAGGTTACAGTGAGCCGAGAGTGTGCCATTGCACTCCAGCCTGAGCAACAAGGGCAAAACTCCGTCTCAAAAAAAAAAAAGAAAGAAAGAAAAAGAAAAAGAAAAATAAATTAGCATTCTCATACAGTAAAGACTGTGGGCGGTGTACTTTATTCCTGGAAGCCTCAATCGAGTCGTGTTGTCTATATAATGTGCTTTCTAGGAAATTTTTCTTTATCTCAACTTCTGCTATTTGGTTTCTAAAGTTTGTTTCTCATTTACAAAATTTTCCAAAGTCATCAACATTTAAGAAAGGGAACTAGGGTAACTCATTTATTGAAATATTTATTATTGAAAAAAATTCACCCTAAAATAATTCTGAAGGTCCAATTCAGAAATAGCAAAACATATTTGGGACTGTTGGCAACTCTATTTACGAAGGAGTTGAAATACTTAAGGCTGTTCACGCCAGAAAACATTTGCAGTCATTTCCTTAGAGAGACTGCCAGAAAATTGGCCCATCCTGCACTGCCAAAACATTTTATGAAAATTTGGAGCTTGCCTGTTATTTATGGAAACTGTGCTAGCAAATGGGTAGACGACAAGGACTTGATTGTTCATGATACCAAATCTTTAATGTCTTATGTCGTGCTTTGGAAGTTTGCAGGCTTAGGCTTAGTATATTTTTCTTTCCCTATCCTAGCCAACACTACATAATAAAAAAGTTTTGCACACTGTGAGTTTACACAAAGCATCCCACAGAGCCACAGATTTCCATCTTGTTTTCTCAGGCACCTGGGTCGATGGTCCCCACCACTGGAGGGGAGAAGAGAAGCCATTGAGAGTACTGTAGTATTCAGGCCTGCTGGGTCCAGGTCTTTAGACCACGTGGTGGACTGACTCTGTCTCTCTAGATGCCTAGAGGCAAGGTTTGGAAAGACAGCTTGCTGGGAATGTATGAAGCAGAGTGTGTTGGAAATTTCCAAAACTCAGGAGCTAAACGACTTCTTTAGGAAAAGGAGGAAAATGTCCTCTGAGTGAATTTCGTGTTAGCTTGTCTAATTTCACTGTGCTGTATACTCAAAGTCTATAGGATTTTGCATGAAGAACTATTTGTGTTCATTTACATAAACATGTAAGAGTCCATTTGCTTAATAAATGAATACCTATTTGTGCCTATGAGAAATGCGAGCAATGCGTTAACTTAATTGATAACTCTGACCATTAAAATTGCTTATTAATTTATCTGCAGATCATATATGTATTGCAGGACCTGGTGTGTGGTAGGCTTAGTAAATACTTCCTGCCTCAATGTGGAATGAATGTGCATGATGTTACACGCAGATGAATTACGATGCTGGATGCTGGCTTTAGCTGGGTGGTCTGAAACAGCTCTGAGAGGGGCTTATGTCTGTGGGCTTTTCCAGTCATTATTGTCATGTCGCCCAGGCAGTTCTGGCACTCTGTTGCCCAGGCCAGAGTTCAATGTCGCGATCTCGGTTCACTGCAACCTCTGCCTCCTGGGTTCAAGAGATTCTTGTGCCTCAGCCTCCTGAGTAGCTGGGACTACAGGCGCCCGCCACCATGCCAGCTAATTTTTGTATTTTTAGTAGAGACAAGGTTTCACCATGTTGGCCAGGCTGGTCTCGAACTCCTCACCTCAGGTGATCCACCCGCCTTGGCCTCCCAAAGTGCTGGGATTACAGTCGTGAGCCACCGCTCCCTGCCTATCCTGTCATTTCCTAAAAGTAATTTGAGATTTTTAATTTTGATTTTTTT
The DNA here is from genome assembly GCF_037993035.2 of Macaca fascicularis. Lineage (NCBI taxonomy): Eukaryota > Metazoa > Chordata > Mammalia > Primates > Cercopithecidae > Macaca > Macaca fascicularis. Next base: position 18,238,032 of record NC_088395.1, on the reverse strand, counting down.
TTTTTGAGCCAAGGTCTCACTATGTTGCCCAGGCTGGTCTTGAATTCCTGGGCTCAAGCGATCTGCCTGCCTTGGCCTCCCAAAATGCTGGGGTTACAGGCATGAGCCACCATGCCCGGCCCAGTCTGAAATATTTAAAAATGGTAAGTCTTTGGTTTTGAGTTTCTCTGATGTGTATTTGTCACTGAAGTGGTGTTGAGTCCATATTTACACCTTTTCAATTACTCACTTAAAAATATGTTTATGCTCCTCTGCCTGCCTCTTTTGAGCATGGTTTTATTTTATTTTGGAGGTTTTCTTACTTTATTTTGCCTAAATCCCTTTATGTAGTGTCAGTCTTAAATGTCACCCTTTGGCAAACCTTGATGAACAGCTTCTCAAACTTTTTTCCTTTACTTTTTTTTTTTTTTGAGAGAGAGGGTCTTGCTCTGTTGTCCAGGCTGTAGTCCAGTGGCATGATCACAGCTCATTGCAGTCTCAAACTCCCGGGCTCAAGCAATCCTCCTATCTTAGCCTCCCGAGTAGCTGGGACTACAGGTGCACACCAACAACCCTGGTTAATTTGTTTACTTTTTGGTAGAGATGGGGTCTCAATATGTTGCCCAGGTTGGTCTTGAATTGCTAGCCTCAAGCTATCCTCCTGCCTCAGCCTCCCAAAGTGCTGTGATTATGCGCATGAGCCACTGTGCCTAGTCCTCAAACTTTAACCTGCATCAGAATCCCCTAGGAGATTTTTTAAAACACAGATTGCTGGACCTACCCCCTGGTTTCTGCTTCAGTGGGTTTGAGGCAAAGCCCGAGAAATTTGCATTGCTAATAAGTACCCGGGTGAGACAGATGCTGCCACTCTGGGGACTGCACTTTGACAACTGCTGACCTAAGGGATCAAGGCATTGAATAGCAACAGCTGCTGACGTCATAAAAGGAGAGATGACCAGGTGTTATGTGCCTCCTGATGAAAAAGCATACTACCTACCATCTAGGAAACATTCTTGCCAAAAAACAAAAACAAACAAAGAAAAAAACTTGAATCTTACCAAATTACCAATTTATAGGAAATATAGGCAGAGTAACATATGGGGATGCAATTGGCCAAGTCCAGAACATGAGAAACCAGGATTCTTCAAATAACAAATTACAAAAAAAGAAAGAAAGAGAGAGATGGAGGAGGAACCCATAGATTAAAAGAGATTTCAGGCCAGGTGAGGTGGCTCATGCTTGTAATCCCAGCACTTTGGGAGGCCAAGGTGGGCGGATCACTTGAGGACAAGAGTTTGAGACCAGCCTGGCAAATATGGTGAAACCCCATCTCTAATAAAAATACAAACATTAGCCAGGCATGGTGGTGTGTGCCTGTGATCCCAGCTACTCAGGAGGCTTAGGCAGGAGAATCGCTTGAACCCGGGAGGCAGAGGTTGAGGTGAGCCGAGATCACGCCACTGCACTCCAGCCTGGGCGACAGATTGAGACTCTGTCTCAACAACAACAAAAGATTTCAAAGGCCTGTCAATCAACTGCAACATATGGATCATATTTTCTTTTAAAGCTGTAAAAAAGTGGTTTTTTTTTTTTTTTTTTTTTTGAGACAGAGTCTCACTCTGTCGCCCAGGCTGGAGTGCAGTGGCACAATCTCAGCTCACTGCAACCTCTGCCTCCCAGGTTCAAGGGATTCTCCTGCCTCAGCCTCCTGAGTAGCTGGAACTACAGGTATGTGCCACCACACCCGGCTAATTTTTTGTATTTTTAGTAGAGATGAGGTTTTACCGTGTTAGCCAGGATGGTCTCAATCTGACCTCGTGATCCGCCCACCTCTACCTCCCAAAGTGCTGGGTTTACAGGCGTGAGCCACTGTGCCGGGCAAAAATGTGTATTTTCATCAGAAAATTGGAAATTTGAATAGTAAGTGGTATCTTATGATATTAAGAAATTATTTTAAATTATTTAGGTGGCATTATGGTTATGTTGTGTGGTACATAGGATAATAGCTCCCCCAAAGATGTCCACATCCTAATCTCTGGAACCTGTAAATATGTGGCAGAAGGGACTTTGCAGATGTGTTTAAATTAAGGATCTTCTAGTGGGGAATTATCCTGGATTGTCTGGTTGTGCCCAATGTAATCACAGGATCCTTATGAAGGAAAGAAGAGAGTAGGGGATTCAAAGTCAGAGAAGGGAATGTGACAATGGAAGAAAAGGTCAGAGAGAGAAAGAAAGAGAGCTTTGGGGCCAGGTGCAGTGGCTCGTGGCTGTCATATTTGTGCTTTGGGAGTCTGAGGCAGGAGGATCGCTTGAAGCCAGAAGGTTGAGACCAGCCTGGGCAACATAGTGAGACTACATCTCTATTAAAAGTAAAACAAATTAGCTGGGCATGGTGGCATGCTTCTGTAGTCCCAGTGACATGGGAGGTTGAGGCAGGAGGACTTCTTGAGCCCAGGAGTTGGAGGCTGCGGTGAGCCATGATTGCACCACTGCACTAACGCCTGGGCAACACAGTGAGACCCTGTCTGTAAAAAAATTTTTTTAAAAAAGAGAGAGCTTTGAAGATGTTAGATGGCTGGCTTTGAAGGTGGACAAAGGACCACAAGCCAAAGAATGCAGGTGGTCTCTAGAACTTAGAAAAGACAAGGAAGTGGATTTTCCCCTAGAGCCTCCAAAAGGAATGCAACTGGACTGACCCATTCTGGACTTCTGACCTCCAGAACTGTAAGATAAACTTCTGTGTTTTTTTTTTTTGTTTTTTTTTTTTTTTGAGATGGAGTCTCACTCTGTCGCCCGGGCTGGTGGCACAATCTCAGCTCACTGCAACCTCTGCCTCCTGTGTTCAAGCAATTCTCCTGCCTCAGCCTCCTGAGTAGCTGGGACTACAGGCATATACCACCACGCCCGGCTAATTTTTGTATTTTTGTACCTTTTTTTTTTTTTTTCCCGAGATGGAGTCTTGCTCTGTCACCCAGGCTGGAGTGCAGTGGTGTGATCTCGTCTCACTGCAACCTCTGCCTCTTGGGTTCAAGTGATTCTCCAGCCTCAGCCTCCCGAGTAGCTGGGATTACAAGCACGTGCCAGCACACCCGGCTAATTTTTGTATTTTTAGTAGAGATGGGGTTTCACCATGTTGGCCAGGCTGATCTTGAACTCCTGACCTCAGGTGATCCGCCCTCAGGTGATCAGCCTGCCTCGGCCTACCAAAGTGTTGGGATTACAGGCATAAGCCACTGCACTTGGCCTGTATTTTTTTTTTTAGTAGAGACAGGGTTTCCTCATGTTGGCCAGGCTGGTCTCAAACTCTTGACCTCAAACAATCTGCCTGCCTTGGCCTCCCAAAGTGCTGAGGTTACAGAGTGAGTCACCACACCCAGCCAACTTCTGTTGTTTTAAGTCACTAAGTTTGTTATAGCAGCAATAGAAAGCTAATATGGTTATATTATAAAAAGGGTCATCAGCTGGGCATGGTGGCTCATTCCTGTAATCCCAGCAATTTGGGAGGCTGAGGCGGGTGGATCACTTGAGGTCAGGAATTTGAGACCAGCCTGGCCAACATGGTGAAACCCTCTCTCTCCTGAAAAAAAAAAAAAAAAAAAAAATTAACTGTGCATGGTGGTGGGCACCTGTTATCCCAGCTACTCGGGAGGCTGAGGCAGGAGACTCGGTTGAACCCGGGAGGTGGAGGTTACGGTGAGCCAAGATTGCACCACTGCACTCCAGCCTGGGCAACAAGAGCGAAACTGTCTCCAAAAAAAGAAAAAAAAAAAGCTATATTTTAGAGATGCATAATTAAATATTTACAAAATGCTAGAATTTGTTCTGAAATACTATGGCAGTGGGGAGAATGGAGAGAGGTGTGCAGGGGCAGAATTGACCATAATTATTGGGGCTGAGTGATGGGTGCATTCTTTGTGTATTTTAAAAATTGAACACAAATATATACACACGAAAAAGAATAGTTACATCTAAGTGTTATAAACCAAAATACTTCTGAAGACCTAGGTTGGTGAAATCCAAGCTGGTCTCACCTAGGGGTGGTAACACAGCCAAAGTGGGAGTATTATAAGGACTGAAGTGAGAGGGACCTTTCTTCAAGTTGGCACTGGAATGGGACAAGACCTAAGGGGCCCAGCCCAGGAAAGACACAGGCTGGAAGGGAAATGAATGATGTGAGGCCCTAGGACAGTGGAAGAGTTAAATCAGCAAATACATACAAGGAACAGAAAGACAGTGAAATGAACCAGTCAAGGAGCAAAAATTGTGCCGTGTTTCACAGAGTCAAACGTTCTACTTGCCCTCTCTTAGGCTCTGGGTCACCTTGGTGTTCAAGAGTAGACAGATGCCCACTTCCATTCACCATTTTGCTTCTTTTTGCCCTCTTTTCCAGTTCTTTTGAACCCATGCTACCTGAATTATATCCTTCCTTTTGTCAGATACTGTTGCTTCCTATTTCCATGATTGCCTATTGTATTAGGCCATTCTCACATTGCTATACAGAAATACCTGACATTGGACAATTTATAAAGAAAAGAGGTTTAATTGGGTCATGGTTCTGCAGGATGTTCAGGAAACATGGCACTGGCATCGGCCTGGCTTCTGCTGAGGCTTCAGGAAGCTCCCAATCACGCTGGAAGGCAAAGGGGGAACTAGTATATCATATGGCAAGAGTGGGAGCAAGAAAGAGGGGGAGGTGCTACACACTTTTAAACGGCCAGATCTCGTGAACTCATTCACGAGATAGCACCAAGGGGTTGGTGCTAACATTCATGAGAAATCCACCTCCCACCAGGCCCCATCTCCAACACTAGGGATTACAGTATAACATGAGATTTAGAGGGGACAACATCTAAACTATATCACCTATATTCATTTGACTTTATGCCTTCCCAATCAATTTTTCTTGGTTGTTTGCTTTATTTTTTTGCTTGTTTTTGGCAAGGCAGAGGCAAACAAACAGAATAAAAATGCCCACATGGGTGGCATACATGTAATGCAAAGGGCCTCTAAATGTGTTTTTCTTCCCAACCACCATGTTGGTTTACAAATCTGTATTATTTTTATTTATTTTTATTTTTTTGAGACCGAGTCTCGCTCTTGTCGCCCAGGCTGGAGTGTGATGGCACGATCTTGGCTCACTGCAACCTCCGCCTCCCAGGTTCAAGCGATTCTCCCGCCTCAGCCTGCCGAGTAGCTGGGATTACAGGCGCCTGCCACCACCATGCCCAGCTAATTTTTATATTTTTAGTAGGCACGGGCTTTCACCATGTTGTCTAGGCTGGTCCCGAACTCCTGACCTCAGGTGTTCCACATGCCTCGGCCTCCCAAAGTGCTGGGGTTACAGGCATGAGCCACCACGCCTGGGTATTTTTAGTTTTTTGAGACAGAGTTTCGCTCTTGTTGCCCAGGCTGGAGTGCAATGGTGCGATCTTGGCTCGCTGCAACCTCTGCGTCCCAGGTTCAAGTGATCCTCCTGCCTCAGCCTCCCGAGTAGCTGGGAATACAGGCACATACCACCACGCCCAACTAATTTTTGTATTTTTAGTAGAGACGGGGTTTCTCCATGTTGGCCAGACTGCTCTTGAACTCCTGACCTCAGGTGATCTGCCTGCTTCGGCCTCCCAAAGTGCTGGGATTACAGGTGTGAGCCACCACGCCCCGCCTCAAATCTGTATTTAGGCCGAGGACTCTAAGGGGAGGAAGGGTCCACAATTTACCTACACAATACCCTGCACAGGTGTAAGGTGAAAACTGCTGTTGGCTATGAATTAAAGCAAAGCTTTCATTATTAAGATGACTAAGGTTTAATATAATTGGGGGCCTTAATGAAAGATAATTCACCGTAAGAAGGAGGAGAAAATAATTGGAAGGCAAATTACAGTAGCCTTAATAAAAAAGAAGAGGGGGGTACAGGGAAGTTGTCTGCAACATTTCCTAAAATGAGGGTGATGCTTTACCAGCAGGGATGAACGTCAAGAACATAATGTTTAGTGAAAGAAGCCAGCCTCAATAGAGGACATATTATGCGAGTCTATTGATAAGATATCCAGGAACAGGCAAAACTAATCTATAGTGATAGAAATCAGAATGATGGTTACCCGAGCAGGAGGCACCATGAGAAGATTTTCTGGGGTACTGGCAATGATTGTTTGTTTATTTATTTATTCGAGACAGGGTCTCGCTCTGTCACCCAGGCTGGAGTGCAGTGGCGTGGTCATAGCTCATTGCAGTATCGCACTCTGGGCTCAAGGGATCCTTCCACCTCAGCCTCTCGAGTAGCTTGGGACTACAAATGTGCTAATTTAATTTTTTAAATTAGCTGGCCATGGTGGCGCGCACCTGTAGTCCCAAGTATAGTGAGAGATATATTGCTCAGGCTGGTCTCGAATTCCTGGCCTCAAGCGATCCTTCTGCCTCAGCTTCCCAAAGTGTTGGAGTACAGGTGTGAGGCACCGTGCGCAGCCAATAATGTATATAACTTGGTGTTGGTGACAGCACATGGGTGTATGCATATGTAAAAAATTAAGCTGTAGATGTATGATTTGTGCACTTTACGGTGTGTAGGTTAAACGTCAACTGAAGAAAAAAAAAGGATGAGACCACACTTGGCCTTGTGGATTGCTAATCTAGCTGGCTTGCTGCCTACTGTGCTGCGCGTCACTCTCCCTGTGACCATGAAACTCGAACTGCCCTGACTGTTCCCAGCCTCTGCCCGCTCGAGCCACTGGCCCCCTGTCAATGCTCATCCCATCTCTGGTTGCTCTTGCAGACATCACGTTTCCACTAGGAGAGGTGGGCAGAGCCCTCGGAGTGGTAGCAGCAGCTAGAGGGGTGGTGGGATTTGCAACTGTTTCTACAAGTTTTCTGCTTAATAACCATCAATGGGGCCCCATTCCCCACAGAATGAAGTTCAGACACCTTAGCATAGCACTCCAAGTCCTGTCTAAATTGACCCCTTCTTCTTCTTATGATTATTTTTTGAGGCGGGGTCTTACTCTGTCACTGAGGCTGCAGTGCAGTGGCGCGATCTCGGCTCACTGCAACCTCTGCTTCTCAGGCTCAGGCGATTCTCCTGCCTCAGCCTCCCCAGTAGCTGAAACCACAGGTGTACATCACACGCCTGGCTAATTTTTCATGTTTTTGGTAGAGACGGGGTTTCACCATGTTGCCCAGGCTGGTCTCAAACTCATGAGCTCAAGCAATTCACTCGCCTCAGCCTCCCAAAGTGCTGGGGTTACAGGCATGAGCCATTGCACCTGGCCACTGCAGTGACTGTTCATTACTTTGTGCACATGCTGTTCTCTACGCGCTTCTGTGTTTGTCAAACTCTGCATTCTTCCCCTCTCAACTCAAATGTCACTTCTTTTACCCTCTTAAAAAATAGGCACATGAGGGACTAACACTTGTGGAGTGTCTGTTATCAACCAGATAGCATTTAGGTGCTTTTCATACCTTATCTTCTTTAACCTTCACTCTAAGACACTTTCTCCAAATCAATTTTATCCACTCTTAGCTCATAGTATTATAGTGCCTTCCATAAAACAGGCTGTGAAATCTTTAAGTGCTATAGACACAGTGCCTCGGGTCTCTACATTCTCACTTTACAGAAATACTTGAGGCTCCCAGCCCCACAGTTGGTTGGCTTGAAATATGAAAAGAAAACTGTTTCAATAATGGTCCCAGCAGAAACAGAAGATGTAGTCATAGGTTATTTTGAATTTACTAGGTTATTTACAGAGGTGTGGGTAGGTTCAAGGGAACTAGCAAGAGATGCTGAAGGAGCCAGGGACTGGTGGAAGCTGGAAGGTGTACCTGCTTCTCCACCAACCCCTCACCTTCCTGAAGACCCAGTGAGAACCAAAGCTGTGAAAAGGGGACCCCTGCCAGGAGCTGTCATTGTACTGCCACTGCCACTGTCACTGCCAGAACTGAGGTCCTAGAAGGAAGGGGCATGGGGGAGGGGGAAGGACTCAAATGGAGAATAACCAGAACAAAAGGTGTAAAATGAAAAAAAAAATTTTTTTTTTTTGAGACAGGGTCTCACTCTGTCACCCAGGCTGGAATTCAGTGGCATGATCTTGCTCACTGCAGCCTCGACCTCCCCGGGCTCAAGCCATCCTCCCACCTCAGCCTCCTGAGTAGCTGGGACTATAGGCGTGCACCATCATGCCCAGCTAATTTTTGTGTTATGTATGTATGTATGTATTTATTTATTCTGTAGAGGTGAGGTTTTGCCATATTGCCCATGCTGGTCTCAAACTCCTGGGCTCAAGTGATCCACTTGCCTTGGTCTCCCAAAGTGCTAGGATTACAGGCATGAAAATAAAAATGATAAATGTTTTAGTGAAATGTCCAAAAGGCCAGTTGTTGCTGGTAAACTGCAAATTCATTCATCTAGTTATACAAAAAATATAATATAGGTACATCTAAAAAGGTTCGATATGGTGAAGGGTGTGGTAATAGATCCTAGTTCCTCTGAAGATCTTAAAACATATGTCTATCTATCTCTGTCTTCTCTTTGGATGGGATGTAAACTCCTAGAGTATTCAAACTGTCTTATTTATTCTGGTATTTCCACTTCTGGCAGAGTGACACGTAAGCATTTAATACATCACTGAATGAAGGACTGACTGAAGGTAATAATGGTCAAATGTAGTGTAGTGTTCACTGAGGTTATGCCAGTTTTCACAGCATATAAAACACTTGAGTTGGCCAAAGTCAGCTTAGGTGTCATGCACTTTGTTGGTAAAAGGCTAATGTAATTTTTTTTTTAATGTGGGGATTTGTTAAGCAAAGACCATGTAGTTTTCTGATAGATTTGACTAGTATTTTCCCATCTGTGAAGTAAATGTAGCAGATTTTATTATCCCCATTAAAAAAATTAAAACAATCTGAGGCATGGAAAGGTTCTAAAGAAATATAGTTAGTTGAGATAGACTAATGATAGACTTGAGATTCCAGACGAGAGACAGGGTCTCCCATCCACCTCCTTTTGCTAGAATACGATGCCTTCCTGTTAGACTAGTTTCTCTGTCTTCCTATTGCACTTCACTTCTTGATCTTTTTCCAGGGAAGCTACTATTTTGAAGTTAAAAAAAGAGGTTTATTGTAAGCAATACTGAAAACAATTTATATCTTACAGATATGTGCTCTTGATTTAATGGGGAAAAAAGGGCAAATTGTTAGAGAAAAGGATCTGAAGATGTTTGTAAAGTCACTATTTTAAACAATCAGTTATTTAATACCCATTCTATGGATTTTTACACTAAGGTGAAAATATGAATAGTGGATTTGCTAGTTACAACTTGGAGCTCTAGTCTCTGCCAGACTTAGGCTTCTGTGTTTTAGGGAGAAAGATGCCCATTGAGTGGGAAAACTAGAGGGAGTCCTCACTAATCCTAAAACGTTAACTTTATGTATGCAAATTATATTGTTTCTTTTTTTCTTTTTTTTTTTTTTTGAGATGGAGTTTCGTTCTTGTCGCCCAGGCTGGAGTACAGTGGCATGATCTTGGCTCACTGCAGCCTCCACCTCCCGGGTTCAAGCGATTCTCCTGCCTCAGACTCTAAAGTAGCTGGGATTGCAGGCACTCGCCATGCCACCCAGCTAATTTTTGTATTTTTAGTAGAGATGGGGTTTCGCCATGTTGGCCAGGCTGGTCTCAAACTCCTGACCTCAGGTGATCCACCTGCCTTGGCCTCCCAAAGTAGGGGGATAACAGGTGTGAGCCACTGCGCCTGGCCGATATTGTTTCAATATAAGCATGTGTACTGATGAAGATCTAGATTAAACTTGCTTATCTAGGGAAGAGTATCTTTTCACTCTAATATTGAACTCTAAAAAAGGTACAAAAGGAAGTAATAAAACACACTTGAAATACAGGAGTATTTTGCCCTGGACTTGGACTGGGTGGGGTGATGTGTCTTTTTGAAGGTTGTCACAGGTTTGGGGCCAAATCAGGAGAACTATAGGAGCAAATTCACAGGAGCAAATCTGAGGCTTGAAAAATATATCATGAAAACGTGAATTTCACCAGCTTTAGTTCTTACTCTTTCAGTTCACAGTCTCTTTATTTTCATGTTTTCTAGGCAAAGTTAATTGAACATAATAATAGTAGGTATTCATTTATCCACTCATCCATTCACTTATTCAACTAATATTTGCCAAATTCTTACTATGTGCAAGACACTTACATATAATGTAAGAGAAACAGTGATGTTCCAACCTGTGTTAACATTATGAAAAAGCTGTCTCAAATTTATTTTGGCAAAGGGAAAAGCAGGGTATAATAAAATAATTGTTACTGAAAACTTTATATACATAGTGGATAAAAGCATAATTGATGATAAGGGTGGAAGGAATTATTAGGACATATTTGAATATATTAATATATTCAGAAGCGAACTGCCACTTATTTGCTGTGTAGTAATTTATTTTCCTCATCTGTAAAATGGGAATGAGTATCTACCTCATAGGAAAGTTGTGAAAGAACATTGCAAATATTGGAAATTTATCTGTAAAGAGACTGGCGTGATTCTCAGCACATGCTCAACAAATGGTAGCTATTGTTATTATGGATAACTCGGATTTAATATAACAAAGAGTCACACTTCTATAAATCCTTTGGTGAGGATAGTAACTGAGAAGATGTTCTAGGATAGATAATTCAAATTTCATTTTTAGAGTAAGGGCTTCAGTAATTTCATGTTAAGATAAATATGAAAAATTAGGCATCAGTGAGTCAGGCAATTCTGCAATCATAGTAGTATTCCTACAATTTAATAGAGTCCATAGAAGTAAAAAAGGTATAAGTGATAAGCCAAAGTAAATCTTTCTTTTTTTTTGAGACGGAGTCCCATATAAATCTTTCATACATAGAATGTAGAGATGAATTTCAAATATTTGCATCGCATCGGGATTAGGACAGTGGCCACTAATTAAGAATTTAAGTCCTCCTCAGCCCTGCTGGTGCCCATAATAAGGGTTTGTTTAGATTAAACTTCTGTTTAATTTATTTCCGTTAAAGATCTCCTTCTGGCTTTTTTTTTTTTTTTTTTTTTTTTTGAGACGGAGTTTCGTTCTTGTTGCCCAGGCTGGAGGGTAATAAGCGCGATCTCGGCTCACGGCAACCTCCGCTTCCCGGGTTCAAGCGATTCTCCCGAGTAGCTGGGACTACAGGCGCGTGCCACCATGCCCGGCTAATATTTTGTACTTTTAGTAGAGACAGGGTTTCTCCATGTTGATCAGGCTGGTCTCCAACTCCCGACCTCAGGTGATCCACTCGCCTCGGCCTCCCGAAGTGCTGGGATTACAGGCGTGAGCCACCGTGTCCGGCCTCTTTCTGGCTTTTAAAAACATGTTTGGGCCGGGCACGGTGGCTCACGCCTGTAATTCCAGCACTTTGGGAGGCAAGAGGCAGGCGGATCATGAGGTCAGGAGATCGAGACCATCCTGGCTAACACGGTGAAACCCCGTCTCTACTAAAAATACAAAAAATTAGCCTGGCGTAGTGGCATGCGCCTGTAGTCCCAGCTACTCGGAAGGCTAAGGCAGGAGGATCACTTGAACCCGGGAGGCGGAGGTTGCAGTGAGCCGATATCTGCCACCGCTCTCCAGCCTGGGCGACAAAACGAGACTCGTCTCAAAAAACAAAACAAAACAAAAAACATGTTTGAACCTTCATCTTAGAACACTTCAACATTTTCTCCTATGTGATATATATTATAGAATTGATAGGACCAAATCTCACTCTAATATTTGCATATCATCAACCTAGTCTTTTTATTTTCGCCTTAAAGTTTACTTGAATTTGGCATTAACATTTAGTTTTTCATTTTTAAAGGATTAAAATAATAGAGCCATTTGATTCTGTGCCACTTGCCAATGTTTAGATACAATAAACACTTTGACTTTTCCTTAATACTGCAGAAGCTGCAACTGGAAAATTCTACCCTGCGTTGTAGACAATGGACATATTTCACAGGAGTTTTTTGTTTTTAGTTTTAAGCTCTGATTTCCAAATTATGATTTAAAAAGTATTTCATGCCCTCTGCACTAAGTTAGGTGATCACAGATGCAAAACCTACACCCAGCTTTGGAAAGAGTTCTAGAGAGAAGCCCTTACCAATGGTTTGTTTTTGGCTAACATAGCACGTTGTATTAGTTTTCAAACAAAAGTTTGAAATCAGCTTATACCTAACCTCAGAACGAGGGACAGATGTTTTTCTCCGGCATTCTGTTTGCTGTAATTTGTGCTGAGAGATTCGCTGGTCGTTTTGAAGCGATTTTTACGCCCCCTCCTTGGTGCGACCTCCACTTGCGCTATGGGCCCTGCCTGGTGGGAAAGGCAGCGGGCAGAAGGGACCCCAAAACGCACTCTCGGGGATGCTCCTGAGTCAGTGAGCAAGTGATTTCCCTCTGCGGGTTCATCTAGTTCCCGTTAGCTCAACCCTGGGTTTAGAGGAAGAACGAAATCCAGAGAGTGAAGCTGGGAGGGGAATGCGTGGCAAAAACTAATGGAAAAAAAAAAAAAAACAAAAAAAACCCAACCCAGTTTCAAGGACTATGCTGCAACCCGCCAAGCGGTGGCTTTGCTTAAGCTGCTGTAACCAGCTGCTTCTCGAACTTGCTTGAGTTCCGAGGGAAGCGCCTGCTTTTCGGGTGCGTGGCCAGGGTGGGTGGTGGCCAGGATTCGAAGGCGACAGCGAAGGGGAGCGAGTTCCTGGGATGGAACTTGACGCGGAACCCGGGGTCCCATCGAGGGGCTCCCCACGGCCTCGGGTGCTTGGGCTGCGATTGGTTTTTCATTTGGCATAGGCGTGGGGGGTAGGAGGCAAAGTGGCAAGGGCTTTCCCGGGCTCACAGTGTCTCACGGTCCGCCACTGCCTGCGGTGGCGCTTGGCTTGACCCCGACTCGGGCCCAGCACGAGGCGGCGGTCAAAGGGCGTGCTCGCAGCAACCGCAGGGCACGCGGGTCGGCCGCGCGGGGGGCGGGGCGGCGGTGGCGGTTGCGGGGCATGCGCGGCTCCGCGCGCGGCTTCTCAAACATGGCGGCGGCGGTGTGAAGCTCGGTGCCGGCTCGCGCGATCGGTGGGACAGAATTTCGTTGTTTTCACCGACGAGACTGGAGGTACGTGGTGATTCCGGGTCCCGTAAGGAATGGAGAAGCGGAGCTGTCTCCCGGACCCTGACCGTTGTCCGTGGGCGGGCGGGGAGAAGCCATCTGCGCGCGTCCCGTGCGAGGAACGCCCCCTTACGATCCCGCCGATGTCCCATCGCAGCTCGGCCTCGTGCTTCGGTCTCCCGCCCCAGGCGCCCTCCGCGGACGCCCGTAAGCCGCTCTCGCGCTTCCCCTCACGCTGCCCCGGGGCCCCTTCGCCTCTGCGGGGTTTGGGCGCCCGGCCGATAGCTTCCATCCGTCCCCTTGCCTGCAGCGCGGACAGCGCCCTCCGGCGCATCCTCCCTGTTAGGTAGCGCTGGGCTGGGGCCCGGGAGGCGTCACGGTGGGCGGCGGGGCCGAGGAGGGAGGTTGACTTTGCCTGGTCTGGGCTAGGATAACTTTTGGAGCTTGGGAGGGAAACGTCTGCCCGGAAGGATGCGCCTGTGGCGGCGGCGTGCGGGCGCGGATTCTGGTGCCAGGTGCGCGCCGCCGGGCTCCTGGCGGGGGCTGGGGGCGCCAGTGGCTCACCCTAGCGGTGCAGCGGGACCGGAGGGCGCGTCCCGTCCGGGGCTGGCGGGGAGGCGAGGGGGGGCTCTAAGCCTCCTGAGGGGACGAGAGACGGCCGCGATGGCCGTGCCTCGCGGCCTGACCGAAAAAAAGTTGCTGCCTTCACTTAGAAACAGTCCCGAAATAGTTTCTTACCTTTCTCCCTTTTCCCACTGGATCGTGCTTGTGCCCCATCCAGGTGTGAAGAGCCGGAGGGAGAACGGGTCTAGGCGAATTTGCTCGATTTTGCGCCTCGAGGTTGTACATAGATAGCGTCCTGGGCCGACCTGTAATTCGGCTCCCCCACCCCCCAAATGTTTGAGCAGCACAAATATTTACTTACAGGCTCCCATTTGAGACTGTTGATTTTTTAAAAAGAGGTTGTTAAACATTTGTCAAGCATCAGAAAGTGTGATTGCAATTTGAAATATGCTTCTTGTTTGTAAATTAGGAGATTAACGTTTATGACTTATTTTAGGGCATCTCTGGAAAGTTAATGGATCGGTTAGTGGGGGTAAACTGAGGCAGGGAAAGTAAATAACTTGCTTATGATCATATGATTTACAGAACTATTGGAGATAGGTGTTTTTTTTCCCTGAAACAACTTCAGATGCTGCTACATTTTAATGCCCCCAGAGCTATTCATATTTCTGTTTTGAGGGATACAACATTTATGGAGTACAACTGCCTATGATGAGCAATTGTTTTATAACAATGGTTCATAAACGCATATTTAATTCTTTTCAGTAATAGTGTAGGGAAATGTTTTTCAATAATGACGATTTTGCCTTTTTTCTTACTCATTAAATAAAGTATTTCCAATGACGAATGTGCTTTCAGGCTGTGTGTGTGTGTGTGTGTGTGTGTATGTGTTTTCTATTTAATGGGAGGAATGTGAAAATAAGCTTTTGGAAATGAATCCAGTGGGATTTTGAGAAAAGATTGAGTTTATGAATATTCACCTGATGCCTTGTATTTAGCTTTATCTGTAACCTTTAAAACAGTCTGATAGAATGTAAAGAAAAAACACCATTTAAACTGGCTTTGAAAGTTTTGAATAAACTTTATATTTATATCATGCAGCCATATGAGCTTCTTAAGGATGTATACTTGTTTACCCCAGAGAACCTGATTTGCTTTGGAATTGGTAGTTGGAAAAAAAGATTAATATAACTCTACTGCATTGTATGTGCCGACGCTTTGAAGTTGAGTGTCATAACATGTACAAAAAACAATGGAGTCAGTCTAAAAAAAGATGTATCAGTTTTTCTTATGAGGTGGTTGATCAGTCCATTTGATTTATGATTACATCAACACATGTTTTTTTTTTTGAGACAGAGTCTGGCTCTGTCGCCCAGGCTGGAGTGCAGTGGCGCGATCTCGGCTCACTGCAAACTCCGCCTTCCGGGTTCACGCCATTCTCCTGCCTGAGCCTCTGGAGTAGCTGGGACTACAGGCGCCCGCCACTGCACCCAGCTAAGTTTTTGTATTTTTAGTAGAGACTGGGTTTCACTGTGGTCTCGGTCTCCTGACCTCGTGATCCGCCCACCTTGGCCTCCCAAAGTGCTGGGATTACAGGCGTGAGCCACCGCGCCCAGCCCATCAACACATCTTTATTAAGCACCTGTGCTGTCTTTACGATGGAGTTCAGTTTATTCAGAGCCCACTATGTGTCTATGTGTGCTAATTTCTGGGTGTCTAAGGCTTTCCACCCATAGTTTATTCCTGAAAATTTCGGGGGGTTATAGCTAAAAAAACAATTCGAATGTAGAACAAGTATTCCTTTCATTCAAAGGGCGAACTCGAGAAGTCAGTATTTTTGTCGTAATTCTCCAAACAAAATTCTGAGTGTAACTGCAAATTATTTCTGACTTAGGTGATATTAACTTTGTGATTTTTTGGTTAGGATTATATAAAGCTATATATTTTGATGAGATTATTTTCTGGTTCAAATAGATAACATACTGGTTAAGCTTGAGGGGAAAAATGAGTTGCTGGTATAAATAGAAATCAATATGTGCTCTGGAGATTGGGTAATTTTTAATACTAAGCAACCTCACTTCTATTACTAAGTAGTTTAAGCTGTAATTAAGTTTTAACTGGTATTTTAAGGCATTTTGTTTTTTCAAAATATTGCAGAAATCTCTGAGCTCAGAAATAACAAATAAGGGTTATGATCTTCAGCTCTAAGCCAGATGTGACTCTTATTTTCTTTTGGGCTTGTTCCTTTTTAGCTGCCTGCCTGTTCCTCCCAGATGCTTCCTATCACCCCTCTTCCTGCCCCTGTTCCCTTCGCTGTTGGTGTCTGTTTCCGCATCAGTGAAATGGTCAGGGTAATCCTTCGCTGCCTCACTGAGAAATAATTAATGATGATAAAGTGCCTTGAAAAGGCTGAGTAAATACCAAGTCTTTTGAATTAACATGATGTAGCCACTTGTTCCATTTAAGGAAGAGCCAAATTCCAATTTTAGTTTGAGATCTTGGGGGTGGGAGAGAAAAGTTTCACTTGAATATTTTACTGCCTTTCTTTTTGGGTTAATAGCAATGACTTTTGTAACTCTAGTAACTGGAACACGGGTGGATACAGCAGTATCCTCTGCTGTTTGCCTTATTAGTCACCTCTAGTATTTTTTTTTGGCCTGGTTATCCTGTCTGCCATTTTTCTCCTGCTATTCTCTTTCCACTTGTAAATGGAAATCTGAGGTAGTGGTGGTCTCTGTTAGCTCCCCTCTCGGGGTGGGGAGGGTAGGTCTCACTGTCTCCTCATAGTCATATTCCTGATTTTTAGGATATACAGGAACAAAGTGGGCTCTGCCAGCTGTCAACCTTAGAGCTATGAGCTGTGGTGCAAATATTAGTCTGGTGTTGCCAGAAGGTGTTTTCTAGTTTGCAGTGGGCAAATCAAGCATCCCTAGTAATTTTAGAACTCTCAGTAATTAATGTCTGAGAATTACTACATAATACCTTAGAATTTGAACTGATTGTTGATTCCAGGAACTAAAAACCTGGACATTTTGAAAATAGCAAATGTTGGTGATTTTTTTTTTTTTTTTTTTTTTGAGACGTGCTCACGCTCTGTTGCCCAGGCTGTAGTGCAGGGGCGTGATCTCAGCCCACTGCAGCCTCTGCCTCCTGCGTTCAAGCAGTTTTCCCACCTCAGCCTCCCGAGTAGCTGGGATTACAGGGGTGCGCCACCGTGCCCAGCTAATTTTTGCATTTTTAGTAGAGACAGGGTTTCACCTAGTTGGCCAGGCTGGTCTCAAACTCCTGACCTCAGGTGATTCTCCCACAGTGCTGGGATTACAGGTGTGAGCCACCATGTCCGGCTCCATGTTGGTAATTTTGAAAGAAGAGTTTATACCCATCCCTGGCTTTGGAGCTTAACATTCATGATCTCTTTGTCTTGGGGAAATAGATAAAAGAAACCACTGGCATTTATCTTAGATTAAAATGGCATAATTTATACCATTATATGAATACTGGTATAATTTAGTGGTAAGTACATTTTTTAGACTCTTAATCTTAAGTACATTAGGCTTTGGTTACCATTTATAAAAAGAGTTTGTGGTGGTTCTTTTTTGATACACAGTCTTGCTCTGTTACCCAGGCTGGAGTGCAGGTACAATCTTGGCTCATTGCAACTTCTGCCTCCTGGCTTCAAGCGATTCTCCTGCCTCAGCCTCCTGAGTTGCTGGGACTATAGACATGTACTACCACGCCAAGCTGAATTTTTTTTTTCCCCGAGATGGAGTCTCATTTTGTCACCCAGGCTGGAGTACAGTGGCACAATCTCAGCTCACTGCAACCTCTGCCTCCCACGTTCAAGTGATTCTCTTGCCTAAGCCTCCCAAGTAGCTGGACTACAGGTGTGCACCACCGAGCCTGGCTAATTTTTGTATTTTTAGTAGAGATGGGGTTTTGCCATGTTGGCCAGGCTGGTCTCAAACTCCTGACCTGAGGTGATCCACCCACTTCTGCTGCCTCCCCAAGTGCTGGGATTACAGGCAGGAGCCACCAAATCTGGCCTTTTTTTTTTTTTTTTTTTTTTTTGAGAGTCTTGCTCTGTTGCCCAGGCTGGAGTGCGGTGGTGTGATCTCAGCTTACTGCAACCTCTGCTTCCTGGGTTCAAGCAATTCTCGTGCCTCAGCCTCCTGAGTAGCTGGGATTACAGGTGTGCATCACCATGCCCGCTAATTTTTGTATTTTTCATAATTTTTATTTTTAGTAGAGATGGGATTTCACCATGTTGGCCAGGCTGGTCTCGAATTCCTGGGCTCAAGTGATCCTCCTGCCTTGGCTTCCTGAAGTTCTGGGATTACAGGTGTGAGCCACCTCGCCCTGCCAACGGTGGTTCTTAAAAATAATTTGAAAAAATTTTAGAAACTGTCAAGATTTGAAATGTGTATGTGTTCTTTGGTTTTCATGACAAAGGCAATTTTGTTTATTTTGTCATTATGTTGTCTATACCTTGGCAATCTTAGAAATAATACTGGTAGTTATTTATTTATTTATTTATTTATTTATTTTTGAGACGGAGTCTTTCTCTGTTGCCCAGGCTAGAGTGCAGTGGCACAATCCTGGCTCACTGCAACCTCCGCCTCTGAGGTTCAAGTGATTCTTCTGCCTCAACGTCCTGAGTAGCTGGGATTATAGGCGTGTTCAACCATGCCCAACTAATTTTTAAAAAAATAATTTTAGTAGGGACGGGGTTTCACCATGTTGTCCAGGCTGGTCTCGAACTTCTAACCTCAAGTGATCCACCTGCCTCGGCCTCCCAAAGTGCTGGGGTTACAGGCGTGAGCCACCGCGCCCGACCAGGAGAGGTTTTAACATAAGCAATGGAGATATCTTATTGTGTGAAAAATGAAATATTTGAGGATCCTGTAGCAGTGAATATGATGGTGCTGTTCATCTTAATATCATGATCATTTGACCTAGACTACATGAATTCCTTATTTGAAGAGTTAAAACCTTTAGAATAAGCTTGACTCTGTGTGAGTAAAGACCTGGGAAATATTTGAAGATAGCACTTGATTACCTACTATTTGTGACCTGTGTTTATAGCTACAGCTCTGCCCCCTCCTAAGTTTATAGGAGCAAATTGTTGTTAAGAGGGGAAAGAGAGTGCCCACTTTCGGTGGTAATGTACCGTTGTAAACTTCAGAACTTCAGAAGTTTACCGTTGTAAACTTCAGAATATTACAATTCTTGGGCATACCTTGAAGATTCTTTCATTTCTCAGAGAAGAGTTTGTGGGGCTCTCTTTGGTTGTGTTTAGAATACACATTTGATTTTTCTCAACCTCTGTTTCTCATAAAGATTAACTGGTGTGAATTATAGACAAACAGCTCCATTTGGTATGTACCTTATAGTCTTGACATAGTTTTTTAAGTGTATTGACAATGTGCTTTTTTTTTTTTTTTTTTTTTTAAACATTTGGCCACTTTTCCTACCTTTCATCAGTTTTAGCTGATTTAAGATTTGATTATATATTTATTTTTAAATACTGAATCAAATGTGTTTCTTCTTTTCAGTTCTCTTCGTCTTTGAATACAGTTGGAAACATGTGCCCTTTGCTATGAACTGTTGCTTTTTTTTCTTTTGAAATATTTAAAAAAATGTTATTTGCAGTGTTTTTCTCCATAATGTTATTTGAAAAGCAGTATAGTGAGTATTAATTTTTAACTAACTTGATAGAGTTTCATAAATCTGTTCAAATGAAACATCTTTGGTCATTAAAAGAATTAAGATATAGTAGACAATAAATAGTATATTTAGATATTGTTTGGTTTTAGACTACTTTAGAGACTCTGATTTGAGATTTTTTTGTGTGTTGAAACTTGAGAAGTTGTAGATATATTTGAATGGGTAATTTGCTGACACCTGCCTATGTTTGAGGTATTTTCAAGGATGTTTAGTTTTCTGGTCTTTTCAGATTGTGGTTTATTGCATGCTTTTCTGCAGTCTGTTGTCTAGTGGGGATTGTTGTTGTCATCATTTCCATGATTTCTTGTAGGGCCGGTGTTAGAAACCATAAATCTAGACTGCAGTGATAATAGGAACAGCCTGTAACCAGATCCAGTTCTTTTGTCAAAATGTCGCACCATGAGCTGCCTGTAGTAAATTGACATGCCCTGCCATTAACTCAAGTCCTTCACAAATGTCAGTGGGTAGCAGGTCTTTGGGCAGTTAGCTTGTAGCTGTGCTTTAAAACCTTAGGAATTTACAACTATAAACTGGGATTTTGGCAACCCTTGACTTATCTTTAGTTTATCTGTTTTCTGACATAACATACTTCTTCACTAAATACATAGCTTTCACAGAAATCATTTTAAAATTGCAAGTGATTAACTTACAGGTTATGATTTTTTTGGATAACTTAAATTAGAAATTTTTGAAAATAGTTAAGTCTTCTTAGGTTTGTTTTGACACAGAAAAAGATTAATTACTAATTTGGGGTGGACTTTACTAAAGCATAATTTAAAATTGCTCCTTTAGAAACCTTAATTTCCTCTAGAAGGCTTGATTTGATAAGTTGTTGCTACCAAAAATGTTCTTCGATTTTATTTTTTTTTACAGATTTCAGAAATATGGAGATGAAAATGTTCCTTTTTTTTTCTTTTTTTTTGAGACAGAGTCTTGCTCTGTCGCCCAGGCTGGAGTGCAGTGGCATGATCTTGGTTCACTGCAGCCTCTGCCTCCCAGGTTCAAGCAATTTTCATGCCTCAGCCTCCCGGGTAGCTGAGATTATAGGCATGTACCACCACAGACGGAGTTTTGCCATGTTGGCCAGGCTGGTCTCAACCTTCAGACCTCAAGTGATCCGCCCACCTCGTCCTCCCAGAGTGCTGGCATTACAGGCATGAGCCACTGCGCCTGGCCCAAAAATGTTCGTTCGTTCGTTCGTTCGTTCGTTCTTTCTCTCTCTCTCTCTCTCTTTCTTTCTCTTTCTTTCTTTCTTTCTTTCTTTCTTTCTTTCTTTCTTTCTTTCTTTCTTTCTTTCTTTCTTTCTTTCTTTCTTTCTTTCTTTCTTTCTTTCTTTCTTTTTCTGTCTTTCTGTCTGCCTTTCTGTCTTTCTGTCTTTCTTTCTGTCTCTCTCCCTCTCCCTCTCCCTCTCTCTCTCTCTCTCCCTCCCTCCCTCTCTCCCTCTCTCTCCCTCTCTCCCTCCTTCCCTCCCTCCCTCTCTCTCTGTGTCTGTCTGTCTGTCTCTCTCTCTCTCTCTCTCCCCTTTCTTTCTGATGGAGTTTTGCTCTTGTCACTCAGGCTGGGGTGCAGTGGCACAATTTTGGCTCACTGCAGCCTCCGCCTCCTGGATTCAAACGATTCTCCTGCCTCAGCCTGCCAAGTAGCTGGGACTACAGGTGCCCGCCACCACACCTAGCTGATTTTTGTATTTTTGATAGAGATGGGGTTTCACCATGTTGACCAGTCTGGTCTCGAACTCCTGACCTCAAGTGAGTCACCTGAACTCAGCCTTCCAAAGTGCTGGGATGACAGGCGTGAGCCGCCGCATCCGGCTTGTTCTTTCTTAATATTGATTAGTCTTAATTCAGAGATAGAATTTTAGTTTTAAATGTAATTACAATATTAGAGTTTAGTGTTTTTCTGATTACTTTTATAACTGTTAGAAAATGTGACATTTGATTGTTTACTTGAGTGAATTGAGTAGATACTTGTGGAATCTTAAATTGATGACTCATGTTCAATTAAACAAAATTGTATATGACTATACAATGGAATATACACTTTTTCTATCCTGTGTTAGGATAATCACCATTACCAGAAACAAAATCTTAGTTGAAAGAGAGAGCTTCTCTTGGTCAAAGAAAAATACACAACTACAATGTATTTTAATTAAATCAGTATTTTTTTTTTTGCATTTAGGCGTAAATGTGAAGTACTTCTTGAAACAAAATAATAAACTATTTTCAAGTTAAAAACATAAAGATGTTGTTTTATGCAGTTAACTCAGACCTTCCTCTTCACAATAAAGGAGGGCATTTTTGTTTGTTCAAGTCTAAAAGTAGTATCTTTATAACAAGATAGATTTAGAAAGGAAAAGAACCCTTTCTGTCTGTGCTATTTAATTAATCTCTGGTAAATTGTGTACGTATAATAACTTCCATCACTTATTCCAACATTTTCTTTAAAACACCAGCAAACATATTTGTGAATCTCTCTTATCCTTGAAACTTCTTATACTGTTGATAAACTCAAGGGGATATGATGAGACATTTTTTTCAATAGATTATTTTGTGAATAGGGACTGTGTCTTTTTTTGGTGAATATTGGTTTAAAGCACATGTTTTAGTTATACCTGTTATGTAGTTGGCATTTATAAACTGAATTCTATAATAGTAACTTATTTATATGGAACCTGTCTTTTTGAGACCACAAACATCCTAGAAAGAGATAAAATTCAGAATAAAAAAAAAGACCAATCAACTTCTGGGAAAGAGAGAGATATTGGAGGTGGAGGATTGTCTCAGATCTCACAGAATTTTCTCCTTGGCCCATTGAGACTTGTGTCTAAATTAAGACAGCTGATTTGATATTGCAGGAAGGAACAGAGAACACCAATAACAGCCAAAAGAAAAATCTCAGTTGAGCGCCGTGGCTCATGCCTGTAATCCCAGCACTTTGGGAGGCCGAGGCAGGAGGATCGTTTGAGCTCAGGAGTTTGATACCAGTATGGGCAACTTAGTGAGCCATCGTCTCTACTAAAATTAAAAAAAAAAAAATTAGCTGCCGAGCTTGTTGGCACATGCCTGTAGTCCCAGCTACTTTGTGTGTGTGTGCGGGGGGCGGGGGGGGGGGCAAGGAGGGATGCGGGGGGTGTGCTGAGGCAGGACAGTCACTTAAGCCCGGAAGGTCAGGCTGCAGTGAGCCCTGATTATGCCATTGCACTCCAGCCTGGGCAACAGAGTGAGACCCTGTCTCAAAATAAAAAAAAAAAAGAAAAATTTTGTCAAAAAATTGTTTTAGGCCATGCATGGTGGCTCACACCTCTAATTCCAGCACTTTGAGAGGCTGAGGCAAGAGGATTCATTGAGCCCAGGAGTTTGAGACCAGCCTGGGCAACATGGGAAAAACCTGTCACTACAAAAAATACAAAAATTAGCCAGGTATGGTGGTGTGTGCCTGTAGTCCCAGCTACTAGGGAGGCTGAGGTGGGAGGATCACCTGAGCCCGGGGAGGTTGAGATTGCAGTGAGCTATGATCACTCCACTGCACTTCATCCTGGGCGACAGAGCGAGACTCCATCTCAAAAAAAAAAAAAACAAAAAAAACCCCTGCAATATTCTGGTTCTATATAGTTTAGATACAAGCAGCCTATAGCACAGCAGAGTTTACTCATTCAGCAAACATTTTGGGGACCCTAGTATGTGATAGACACTGTGCTCATTATTCTGAAGGATATAAAGAAGAACAAGATGTGATACTGCACCCAGTAGCTTATTGTCTATCAGAGGAGAAAAGGCACTTACACAGTTAAACACAACAAAGGCAATTTTAGCACAATGGTTAAGTATTCATGAACCTAGATTCAAATCTAGCTGGGTGATCTTGGGCAGGTGTTTGAGCCTCAGTATCCTTAACTTTCAAATGAACATTAATGGACATTAATAACAGTATCTACTCTGTAGGCTTGTAATAAGCTTTAGATAAGAAAAAATATATATAAAAGCCTTAGGGTAGGGTACCAGGCATTCATTAATAGCAAGAGCTCAGTAAGTAACAGATCTAAGTATTATTATCACCACTGCCAACACCATTATCATTGGATCTCTGGGAACATAACTTCTGTTTTCTCCTGCCCTCATGGATCCATTTTTTTCTAGGGTATCTGGCATATTACAATATCTCCTTATATGAGTGTGTTTTCACACTACTGATAAAGACATACCTGTAACTGGGCAGTTTATAAGAAAAAAGAGGTTTAATGGACTTACAGTTCCACCTGGCTGGGGAGGCCTCACAATCATGGTGAAAGGCATGTCTTACAGGGCAGCAGACGAGAGACTGAGAGCCAGATGAAAGGCATTTCTCTTTATAAAACCATCAGATCTCCTGAGACTTATTCACTACCATGAGAACAGTGTGGGAGAAACCACCTTCATGATTCATTTATCTCCCACCGGTTCGCTCCCACAACATGAGGGAATTATGGGAGCTACAATTCAATATGAGATTTGGGTAGGGACACCAAACCATATCACTCCTTATTTCTCCCTTTCAAAGCATGTATAGTGTATTGGAGCCTTGTCTTTTGGCATTTGACAAACTTAGGTTTGAATCATTTTTCTTTCACTACCAGCTTCCTGACCTTGAGGAATCAAAATTACTTGGTAACTGCTAAGACACAAGAGGAGAGGAGTCAGAGATGACTTCTGATTCAGAAAGATTGAGGGTTTGTAATGCTTTTAAAAAGAGGAGCTCATTTTGATGGCAAGAATTTGGTTATTTATGTATTTATTGTTTTATTATTATTATTTTTAGAGACAGGGTCTCACCATGTTGCCCGGGCTGGTCTTGAACTTCTGGGCTCAAGCGATCCTCCTGCCTTGGCCTCCCAAAGTGCTGGGATTACAGGCGTGAGCCACTGCACTTGGTCTTTTAAAAAGTTTTTTATTTTTTAAGTTTCCCACGAGTCACAGGGAATGAGAGTTTGGTTTTGTATTTTTATTTTTTTAATTTTACTTTTATTTTTTTTCTTTCTTTTTTTCTTTTTTTTAAAAAGAGGCAGGGTTTCACTGTGTTGCTCAGGCTAGTCTCGAACTCCTGAGCTCAAGCAATCCTCTCGCCTCAGCCTCCCATAGTGCTGGGATTACAGGTGTGATCATGATCTGGCCCAGGTTTTTTTTTTTCCTTTTCTTTTTCTTTCTTTCTTTTTTTTTTTGAGACAAAGTCTCGCTCTTTTCACCCAGGCTGGAGTGCAGTGGCGCAATCTCTGCTCACTGCAACCTCCGCCTCCCGGGTTCAAGCAATTCTCCCTGCCTCAACCTCTGGAATAGCTGGGATTACAGGTGCCCGCCACCACACCTGGCTAATTTTTGTATTTTTTTTTTTTGAGACGGAGTCTCACGCTGTTGCCCAGGCTGGAGTGCAGTGGCGCGATCTCGGCTCACTGCAAGCTCCGCCTCCCGGGTTCCCGCCATTCTCCTGCCTCAGCCTCCTGAGTAGCTGGGACTACAGGCGCCCGCCACTGCGCCCGGCTAATTTTTTGTATTTTTAGTAGAGACGGGGTTTCACTGTGGTCTCGATCTCCTGACCTTGTGATCCGCCCGCCTCGGCCTCCCAAGGTGCTGGGATTACAGGCTTGAGCCACCGCGCCCGGCCTAATTTTTGTATTTTTTAGTAGCGGCGGGTTTCGCCATGTTGGCCAGGATGGTCTCGATCTCCTGACCTCGTGATCCACCTGCGTTGGCCTCCCAAAATGCCTGATTACAGGCGTGAACCACTGCGCCTGGCCGTATTTTGTTGATTCTTATGTTCTCTCAGGTTGAAATTCTACAGTTGCGTTCATTTTATAACATCTGACCAATGGCCTAAAGTTGAAACAGGCCGTGGGAAATCTTTCTCTCTCTTTTTTTTCCCCTAGTGAAACTGAACTGAACCTAGAAACTGGGAGATTTCTTGCTGTCAGATTTGTTTAGTTCCTGTCCTTGCCAAAATGTTTACCCTTACTGAAGATCACTGCTCTCCAGGCAGTGATCTTTAATTAGAGACTCAAGGTGTAGCTTACTTTATCTTAAAAACAAAACAAAATTAAAAAAAAAAAGGAGGTGGGGTACACCAAAGAAAAAAATAAAAAATAAAGGGAAAAGAAAAGAAAAAGAAAAAAACTCTCCAAACAAAAAACTCCAGAAAATAAACAAATAATGGAAAGGCCCTGTAACCTTAGAATTATAGACCCATTAATTTGCTAAATAGTACTTTAAAACTGTTTTTCTCAACAGACTGTAGAATTTTCTCCAGAATCAGATAAGAGTAATGGGGGTTTTAGGCTTAATAATTCCACTATTAATCACTGTTTACATTGTTTAATTGTGTTGAGAAAATGGTTTAAAACAAGAGTTTTCAAAGCATTTGTTGATCTTTTATCAGCTCTTAGTTCTGTAACAAGATACAATCTGCAAAACAAATGGTTGTGTAAAAGATTGCAGATTGTCCATACTTGTTCAGAGCTTCTAGATAAAACTGCTAGATTAAGTATAACCGTAGTCTTTTTTTTTTTGAGATGGAGTCTTGCCCAGGCTGGAGCGCAGTGGCATGATCTCGGCTCACTACAGCCTCCACCTTCTGGGTTCAAGCAATTCTCCTGCCTCAGTCTCCTGAGTAGCTGGGCTTATAGATGCTTGCCACCATGCCTGGCTAATTTTTGTATTTTTAGTAGAGATGGGTTTTCACCATGTTGGCCAGGCTGGCCTTGAACTCCTGACCTCAAGTGATCTGCCCGCCTTGGCCTCCCAAAGTGCTGGGATCACAGGCATGAGTCACTGTGCCCAGCCCAACTGTAGTCTTTTGGTAAATGAAATTTCAATGTCAGACACTATGAAGTACTATTAACCTAACCTTTTTTTTTTTTTTTTAAGGCTTACTTATATTTGAATGTTTTTTCACACAGTGGAATTGCTCCTAATATGCATTAAGTGAAGCAACCTCTACTCTTTATGTTGCCAAAAACAAAAACAAAAGCCTGAAGCTTTTAACTTTTTTTAAAACCAAAAATTTTTCCCCCATGTATCGAGGAAAGTTATTTGAGGGTCTTTTTGGAACCTTTCTTATAATGCCGAAGCAGGTTCAAAGTATATTGAAAGCAAAGATAAGCTTTTTTGCAGTTTTCCTTGCAGACTACCACGGTGGAAATGAGATGTGTCTTCATTTCTAAAAGAATGTCAGGCTTCTAATTTTTCCCAGAAAGAGCTGTGCTGTCTGCCTCTATTGCCACATATATTTCTATTTGAGACACTCTGAGGATTCAACTAAGAATCCGTTGATACTATCCATCCTTTACCAATAGATTATAGTAATCTTCCTTTCTTTAACATCTATAACGTCTATCCTTGTGACTGAAAGACAGGTGAGTTACAGTGTAATGCATTTTAAGAGGGACAATAGAACCTTTTATTTTTTCTCAAGTTATAGTCAAAGATAGTTTCTATTAAATTAGTCAATATTCTTTTTTCCTTTTTGAGACAGAGTCTCGCTCTGTTGCCCAGGCTGGAGCGCAGTGGTGCGATCTCGGCTCACTGCAACTCTGCCTCCCAGGTTCACGCCATTCTCCTGCCTCAGCCTCCCGAGTAGCTGGAACCACAGGCGCCCGCCACCACGCCCGGCTAGTTTTTTGTATTTTTAGTAGAGACGGGGTTTCACCGTGTTAGCCAGGATGATCTCGATCTCCTGACCTCATGATCTGCCCCCCTCAGCCTCCCAAAGTGCTGGGATTACAGGCGTGAGCCACTGCACCTGGCCGTCAATATTCTTTTTTTTTTTTTTTGAGACGGAGTCTCGCTCTGTCCCCCAGGCTGGAGTGCAGTGGCCGGAACTCAGCTCACTGCAAGCTCTGCCTCCCGGGTTTACGCCATTCTCCTGCCTCAGCCTCCTGAGTAGCTAGGACTACAGGTTTTTTAGTAGAGACGGAGTTTCACCATGTTAGCCAGGGTGGTCTCGATCTCCTGACCTTGTGATCCGCCCTTCTCGGCCTCCCAAAGTGCTGGGATTACAGGCTTGAGCCACCGCGCCCGGCCGTCAATATTCTTTTACATCAGAATCTTTGCAGATTTTTCCTAGTATTTGGTCCTACGGAAATGTTTGTCTTTTTTTCTGAATTTCTTTGTATATAACCCAAGTGTTTTCCTTTTTGCTTTTATCTACTAGGAAGCCCAGAGGGAATTACTAAATTTTTCCCAACTAACTAGTACATTTTTATTTTATTTTGTTTTTTGCCATGATCTGTGTTTTCATTATTCATGCAAATAATTTTGTTTTGTTTTGTTTTTTTTGAGATGGAGTCTCGCTCTGTCGCCCAGGCTGGAGTGCAGTGGCGCTTTCTTGGCTCACTGCAAGCTCTGCCTCCCGGGTTCACGCCATTCTCCTGCCTCAGCCTCCCGAGTAGCTAGGACTACAGGCGCCTGCCACCACGCCTGGCTAATTTCGTGCAAATAATTTTCTATAATATCCTGGGGCAAACCAGAGAATTTGGCAGTCTGATTGGAACCATAGGGACCCTCAGGCTGGTGGCATCAGCGTGGAGTGCCCAGGTTCACAGCACAGCTTGTGGCTTATGTCCATCTGGCGGTGATTCTTCCTCCACATCACTACTGCGGTCTTGAAGATGACAGGGGTAGGGAATCCTCTAGGTGCTTAGGAAATTTCACTCTGCTTCTGCTCAGTGGCCTCTTTGGTCGGCAGGGTGTTCTCCTGCATCTCTGTTTTCTTCAGCTTGGCCTTATTGAAGCTGGCAATTTCCCCCATGTCTGGTTTGTTTGCCATTTTCTTAAAACAATCCTAGTGGGCAAACCAAGGCTCTTGGCCTGGGTCTGGGGACCAGCGCTCCTTTCCACATTCCCTGCCAGTGCCTCTCACTGTGGCACTCCTGCCGGCAGCCCGAACGCCTAGGTAGTGTAAGAGAAAGATGCAGAAGCAGCAGGTTTTGGGAAAGTGATGCTTGGGTGTAGGTCTGTTGAATCAGAGGTACAGAAGGCTCTCTAGTTGGCTTCATTATTTATTATTATTTTTTTAAGAGGCAGTCTTGCTCTATCTCCCAGGCTGGAGAGCAGTGGCGCAATCTCAGCTCAGTGCAACTTCCACCTCCCAGGCTCAAGTGATTCTCGTACCTCAGCCTCCCGAGCAGCTGGGAGTTCCGGCGTGCGCCATCACCTTTTTTTTTTTTTTTTTTTTTTTTTTGAGACAGGGTCTCACTCTTATGCCCAGGCTGGGGTGCAGTGGTGCAATCTTGCCTCACTGCAGCCTTGACCTCCCCAGGCTCAGGTGATCCTCCCACCTCAGCCTCCCAAGTAGCTGGGACTACAGGCATGTGCCACCATGCTCAGCTGATTTGTTTTTTTACTTTTTGTGGAGACAGGGTTTTGCCATTTTGCCCAGGCTAATCTTAAACTGCTGGGCTCAAGAAATCCACCCGCCTTGGCCTCCCAAAGTGCTAGGATTACAGGCATGAGCTACTGCACCCAGCCTATGAATGTATTCTTCATAGGTTTCCTTTAAGTGCCAGATTACCTTCAGTTATACACATCATCATGTTCTTATTATAGGCACATGGAGTAATGACAGGATAGATAGCCTTTTGCTATATTAGGTTTATCCATGTACATTTTTAAAATAGCACTTACGTTGTGTTTTGTTCATATGCTTATTTCTGACTAGACTGAGATCTTGAAGGCCAAGGACAGTCTGTTATTTATCTTTGCTGCAGAATGCCTGACATATTGAGGACATGCAGGAAAACTTTGAATTAATGAATTATAGCTCAAAATACACAAGGCTTCTAACAAATAATTCTTGTTAGACTTGACTCTTGCAGTTCTTACAGGTTTTCCCAACATAGTCATAATTCTTGTACCTCTTGGCAACATGATGTAGCAGAAGTGGGCTTCCTGGGATAGGCCGCAGTTTGAATCCTAACTTTGCTAACCTATCAACTGTTCTTTTTTACTCAATTAATCTTAAAAATTGAGTCATAATTTACATGCCATAAAACTCACCCTTTTAAGGTATATAATTCAATGATTTCTAGTATTTTCACAACAAGGTGTACAACCTTCACCACTATCTAATTCTAGGACACTTTCATTACCCCACAAAGGAAACTTCATACCCATACTCATGCCCATTAGCAGTCATCCCTCAATTCCTTCTTCCTCCATTCCCAGGCAACTAGGCATATACAAATCTTACCATTTTTCTTCAAGGGAAACAGATTAAATTGATCTGGCCTTATAACTGACTTCTAATGCTCTTTACCCTTCAGAAATGTATTATGCTAAAAGGAGGCATTAATTGGTTTTTCTCCCTGTAGGAAACAACACCAAATACGGATACCATGGGACAAACAGTGAATGAAGGTAAGATTTACTTGCTAAAGGTAATAATGTTTTTAGTTACTCATTTGGAATGAATATCTTCTGGTATACTGAACTTTTGAAATAAAGCCTTTAAAAAATAAATTTATAGGAGATGCTAGGTGCTTAGAATTTGAATTTTAGAACTGAATAGCTATTAAAGGTCACTGTCTTTCCTTGCTAGTTATATAAATGAGAAAACTAAAACTTAGGGAGGTTAAGGTCATACAACAGTTTGTGACAAAGCCAGGATTAGAATCCAAAGAGTGATTAAAAAATGTTTTATCCTGTTTTGCTCTATGAGAAGTCTGCTCACTATTCCATGAATATGCCACACTCATTTGCAGTCAACTTTGTGTTGTATCTTCCTTCCCATAATACATTCTTTACACATTGGCCTTCCTACATCCTGTTTCTCCTTTAAGTGCTGTATCTCTCATGACTTCCTCTGGCTGAATGCTGAGTACTAAATGCTGTTCTCTAATTTTAAGTGTATCAGTTTAGTGTAGTCTCTTAACTAGATTCTTAGCTTCTCTAGAAGCTAAGCATGCCTTTACAGTTTTACTTTGTTTTCTATTAGAAAAATCTTTCTGTAGAACTATTTAGTAAATATAAATTTGTACTTTTCTTGAGCAGATTCAAGTTTGGCTTTTTGGTGGAGGAGGAGAGGATAAGATGACTTCATAAGCGGTGTTGTGTATTTCTCACAGTAGACTCCTAATATGTAGTTATCTCTCTCTGTCTTTTTTACAATTTTTATTTTTATTTTATTTTTT
This sequence comes from Macaca fascicularis, assembly GCF_037993035.2. Classification (NCBI taxonomy): domain Eukaryota; kingdom Metazoa; phylum Chordata; class Mammalia; order Primates; family Cercopithecidae; genus Macaca; species Macaca fascicularis. Next base: position 18,207,490 of record NC_088395.1, on the reverse strand, counting down.
GAGATGGGTTTTGCTCTGTTGCCCAGGCTAGAGGGCAGTGGCATGATCATGGCTTATTGCAATCTCTGCCTCCTGGGCTTAAGTGATCCTCTTGCCTTAGCCTCCTGAGAGGCTGGGCCACAGATGTGAGCTACCATGCCTGGCTAATTTTTTGTATTTTCAGTAGAGACAGGGTTTCGCCATGTTGGCCAGGGTGCTCTCGAACTCCTGACCTCAAGTGATCTTCCCGCCTTGGCCTCTCAAAGTGCTGGGATTATAGGCGTGAACCACCGTGCCTGACCTTTTTTTAAAACATATTTTTTTTACAGAGATGAAATTATCAGACTGAAGTGCAGTGGCGTAATCACAGCTTACTGTAACCCCAAACTCCTGGGCTCAAGTGATCCTCCTGCCTTGGCCTCCCAAGCAGGTGAGGCTGCAGATGTGTGCCACCACACCTGGCTAATTAAAAAAAATTTTTTTTTTTGTGGAGACTGGATCTTGCTGTGTTGCTCAGGTTGGCCTCAAACTCCTGGCCTCAAGCGATCCTCCCTCCTTGGCCTGCCAGAATGGTGGGATTACAGATGTGAGCCATCGCATCCAGCCTAGTTATCTCTTCACATCACAAAAAGTCATGGATGGCTCTTTTCACATCACAAAAAGTCATGGATGGCTATTGCCTAGATCCATTCATTTATTAGTAGTTATAAAATGAAGGTATTCTATCATTCTTCATTAGCCGGAAAATTTCTATATAGAGGAACTACCTTTCTTCAACCACTCAGTTGAAATCATTTAAACAGAAAGCAGCTCATATGTCCCTCTCAAGTGTTCACATATCTTGAAGAGTCACTCAGTCATAACTAGTAAGTAGATCTGTTACGTTGAATGGCATCATTCTTAGATCCTTCTTTAAGAAGTTTTTCACTTGACAATTAGAACATCAATAAGGGTAAAACAGCAACAGATGAAAACACAAGTTTAAATCCATGAGTTCATAATGATAATAAAAAGCAAAACAAATAAAGCTTACTGGTCATCTGTGGAGAATACTAGAGATCTAGCTTATCACTTTGAAAACTAGAAAATACAGGAAAATAATAAAGTGTTGATTGTGATTTCTCTATGTGATCCGTGCCTTAAGGTAACTGAATGGTTGAAGCATGGAAGCTTCTCTCTATAGAAGTTTTCTGGCTAATAAAGAATGATAGAATTAGAATACCTTCATTTTGCAACCATTCATAAACGAATGGATCTAGGCAATAGTCATCCACGACTGTTCACATCACGAAAAGAGAGATAACTAGATATTAGGAGCCTCCTGTGAGAAATACACACCACCACCTATGAAGTCATCTTATCCTCTCCTGTCCCACCAAAAAGCCAACCTTAAATCTGACCAAACTCTTCTGGATTGAAATATGAATGCCAATTTAAAGAAAATACAAGAACCAGAGGAACCCAACTCTGTGGGGAGGTAGTCAGCAAAATCCAGATGCGAAAACTTGAAAGGACCAACCGACTGATATTGTCAGCAAAAAAATTGTAAAGGGAAAGAATAAAAATGAGAAGAAAGGAGGAAAACGCCTGTAGATCAATAGAGGCCTAAGAGACATATCAACCATTGCTATGTGTGTAGACTTACTTGGGTTCTGAATCAAGCACACACACTGAAAATAGTTAAGACAATTGGGGAAATAAGAACACTGGTTATTTGATGATTTTAAGGAATTATGGTTAATTTTTTAGATGTAATAAAAGTATTATGCTTAAATTTTAAAAAATGAATCCTTTTAGAGATACATACTATATATAATACATGTGGATGAAATGGTACATCTTAGATTTGGTGAGGTTACAAGGTCCAGTGTTATTTGAGCTCTTTAGCTTAGCACCAAGAAAATCTCTGCGCAGTCCATTGAATTACACTGTATTGTAGCTTCTCTGTTATGTTTTGAACTCTCAAAACCATCCATTTTGTTTCTAGGACATGTTAATTTAAACATTGTAAAGATCAATCAGCTCATTTTGATTTATTGATGCACTGAATTTTTTTTTTTTTTTTTTTTTTTTTTGTGACGGAGTCTCACTCCGTCACCCAGGCTGGAGTGCAATGGCGCTATCTTGGCTCACTGCAACCTCTGCCTCCCGGGTTCAAGTGATTCTCTTGTCTCAGCTGCCTGAGTAGCTGGGATTACAGGCGCCCGCCACCATGCCTGGCTAATTTTTTGTGTTTTTAGTAGAGACAGGGTTTCGCATGTTGGCTTGGCTGGTCTCAAACTCGTGACCTCATGTGATCTGCTTGCTTTGGCCTCCTCAAGTGCTGGAATTACAGGCATGAGCCACCGTGCCCGGCCTGATGCATTGATTTAACAAATGCTTGAGAGTGTTGCGATGCCAGGTCCTGTTTTAGGCACTTGAGGATACCACAGTGAATGAGATAGACAATAAAATAAATAAATCTCCACCCTTTTGGAGATTTCATTTGAGTAGAGTGAGACAATAAAATAAATGAACAAATTATAAAATGCATAGTATAATAGAAAATGGTAAGTCCTACGTGGAAAATGAGGGTATTAAAAAACTAAAATTGGCTATTTAACATTTTTTAATTTATATTTTTCTGAGTGCTCTTTCAAGCTGTTGCTGTGGCCTCCCACTATTGCTATTTTCTTTTTTATTAGATTCCATGGATGTCAAGAAGGAGAATCAAGAGAAAACTCCTCAGTCAAGTACGTCTTCTGTACAAAGAGGTAGGTTTTAAAGTAATTTAATACAGCATAGTTTTCTTCCTCACTAGTGTTAAAATTAACTTTAAGTGCAAATTTTCTTATTGTTTTGATTTCTTATTGTATAGTCTGTATACCGTAAACTTCTGTAAATATAAAATCTAATAAGAAAGGTCAAAAATTGTATTTTATTTTGAAAATTTTACTTTGGTTTTACTTAGAGATTAAGTTGACATGGATTAAGTAAAAAGGTAACTTTGTATATTTCAGTGCAAATTTTCCTAAATTATAGGTATCTAGTTATTAATTGCCATGTATATATTACCAATTTAAAATAATTTGGTTATTAGCAAAAACCCTTCTAATGTTATAGTCAATGTGAAAGCTTTTTTTTTTCCTGGCCATGGTGACCTTGGGTACATTACTCAGCAGCTCTTAGACTCTTTTTCTTCTTCTTTCTTTGAGACAGAGTCTTACTGTGTCACCCAGGCTGGACTGCGGTGGTGTGATCTTGGCTCACTGCAACCTCCACCTTCTGGGTTTAAGTGATTATGCCTCATCCTCCCAGGTAGCTGGGACTACAGGCGTGCACCACCATGCCTGGCTAGGTTTTGTATTTTTAGTAGAGATGGGGTTTCACTGTGCTGGCTATGCTGGTTTCAAACCTCCGACCTCAGGTGATCCACTCGCCTCAATCTCCCAAAATGCTGGGATTACAGGCGTGAGCCACTGCGCCCGGTTCTTTTTTCTTCTTTATAACACAGGGATAATGATAGTACTTATCTCATGGTACTACTGGAAATAAATAGAGGAAATGAATTTAAAGCACCTAATATAATGCTTAGGCATATAGTAAGTGTTCAGTAAATGTTAATTTATTAATTCATGTTCCTTATTATGAACAGCACGTGTATAATATTGCATCAGAGACACTCAGGAGATGTAATAGAATCTGATGCATTGGCTTGCTCTTAAATGAGAAAATAAGTCATGTACACAAAAGGCATTAAAAAATAACATAGCAAACTGTTGTTTTACCAGACATTTCCAGAGATTTCTTGCCCCTTGTGTTTCTGTTGTATTTGCCCTGCCAGCCCCAGTGCAGAGCAGTTCACCCTATGACTTTCTGTTCCTATGTGAAGATTGCCTGTAGAGGTAATCCCCGTGGAGTTGTTGTCTCTCACTATAGCTGGGCCCTCAGTGCTCCCTTAACTTTCTTTCCCGTGGCCTTATTTGTTCTTCAACTCTTCCCTGTAACCCCCAAATCCTCTGAGCTTTGAAATGGAGGCCATTGAATTAGACTGTTCTTTATCCCTACAAACTCCTCTCCATGTGTTTTTAAAAATATAACAGCTTTACTGAGATAAAATTCACATATCATATAATTCACCTATTTAGAGTGCACAATTCAGTGGTTTTCAGTATGTTCACAGAGTTGTGCAACCACCACCACAGTCAATTTTAGAGCATTTTTATCCCCCTAAAAAGAAATCCTGTACCCATTAACAGTACTTCCCATTTCCCCCTAGTGCCTCCTCTCTCCCCCAGCTCTAGGCAAACACTGGTCTACTTTCTGCCTCTATAGATTTTCCCATTGTAGACATTTAGTTAAAAAAATAGATTACTTAAGTTGATAGCCATCTGCAGATACTTCTCAGGCCTGGGCCCTAACATCCTATTTTAGAAATCAGTGAGTGACTACCAGAAGATAAGCTCCAAGAGAGCCAGGGTTTTAATCTGTTTTATTAACTGATGCATCTGCAGTACCTAGGACAGTCCCTGGCACATGCTGATGACCTGCTATGGGAATCCGGTTATGAACAATACAGACATGATTCCTGCCCTCTTTTATTGACTGACTGATTGAGACAAGGTCTTACTCTGTCACCTAGGCCGGAGTGCAGTGGCATGATCATGGCATATTGCAGCTTTGACCTTCTGGGCTCAAGTGATCCTCTCACTTCAGCCTCCTGAGTATCTGGGACCACAGGCGTGCACCACCATGCCTGGCAATTTTTAACAATTTTTTGTAGAGACAGGGTCTCCCTGTGTTTCCCAGGCTGGTATTGAATTCCTAGGCTCAAGCGATCTGCCCACCTCAGCCTTCCAAAGTGCTGGTATTACAGGTGTGAGCCGCTGCACCCAGCCTCTTACCCTCTTTGAGCTTAGTGGGAAAGATAGAAATCAACAGATGCCTAATTATAGTTGTGATAAATGCTGTGAATTAGTGGATGCTGATCATTCAGCTGAGAAACTTCTATCTCTAGGTATTTTGCCCATCTTCACATAGCTTGTGATCCCAAGGATAGCACTGGTGGAAGACATGATTCTGATTTACTCTAGGGAAGACCAGGGGAGCTCACATGGGTTATATTCAGTGCAAAAAGATGTTGGAGCTAATGTGTGGACTAGAATAGAGTGCAAGTAAAAGAAGAAGAGAGACCATGGGCATATGTGAATAACAATCAGATCACAAGGTTATATATGTATCGTATCAGTTCCCAGGCCTCTCTTCTGGGATAGAATACTGCCCCCATCCCCAATCTGTCAATGGAGATATGATGCAGAGGCAGACTGGGACCTCAGGCTTAACTAAGACTTTCTGACTGTTTTGACTTCCGGTTGGGAATTCCAGTGGTGGTATTGATGTAGATGTGTCAAGTCTAAATTAGTAAAGCCTGGATCTTTGTGTGTTTCCCCTATGTTATTGGTAGAGTCTGAGCATGTGGGCAGCCAAGATGAACAGTTTTATCAAGATGATTAAGAATTTTGCCTTATGGAAAAAAGGGAAAAACAACAACAACAACAACAAAACCTGAGGCTCCAAATGGCAAATGCTGGATATGGTCATTAACCAGTAATCTGATAGAAAATTATATTGTAGAGCACTAGTATAAAGGATTTGCTAGCTCAAATTGTAGCCCATTCAGACACAAATGGTAATAGAATATTTTTAAAATTTGTGTTATGGAGATGAATTAAGTATTTTCTAATATTATTGAAAAATTTTACAAATGTCGTTGGTTTATGGAAGAGTGTTAGTTCTTTGGGTATTCATTTCCTGCTTGTTTTACACTGAGTTACACTCTTTTCCTCCAGGGATGTCAGCTTTGTAATGACATCCATCCATCCCAACTAAATGTTTTTTTTTTTTAGACGGAGTCTCCCTCTGTTGCCCAGGCTGGAGTGCGGTGGCGCGATCTTGGCTCACTGCAACCTTTGCCTCCACCTTCCGGGTTCAAGCGATTCTCTTGCCTCAGCCTCCCAAGTAGTAGCTGGGAGGCACCCGCCACGACGCCCAGCAAATTTTATTTTATTTTATTTTTTTCTTAGTAGAAATGGGGTTTCGCCATGTTGGCCAGGCTGATCTCAAACTCCTGACCTCAGGTGATCCGCCCACCTCGGCCTCCCAAATGCTGAGATTACAGGAGTGAGCCCCTGTGCCCAGCCCATTTTGTTCTTTTTAAATGCTCTCCAAGATCATATGGTAGTAGAGCTTCACTTAGAATCTGTAGTGCTAGGGGTCAATCACTGAAACATCTGCTCTGTTTAGTTTTGAAGCCATGGATTTCAGTTTTCACTTTTGACAAAGTTATTCAGTATTAATAAATTTAAGCACAACTATGACTTCTAGTTTTATAATGTGCCGTTTATTGAGTGACTTACATATATGCTACTTTATTTAGCTCTCAACATATCTAGTACCATGTACATTACTTTTCCCATTTTATAAATGAAGGAACTAAGGCTAAGAAAGTGAATGACTTGCTTAGGGTCACATAGCTAGTAAGAGGTAAAGCCATACTGGAAGCAGGCAGATCTGACTCTAAAGCCCACATTCTTTTTTTTGTTTTGAGATGCAGTCTCACTCTGCCACCAGGCAATGGTGCGATCTCGGCTCACTGCAACCTCCACCTCCCGAGTTCAAGCAATTCTCCTGCCTCAGCCTCCCAAGTAGTTGGGATTACAGGTGCCCACCACCATACCCAGCTAATTTTTGTGTTTTTAGTAGAGATGGGATTTCACCATGTTGGCCAGGATGGTCTCGAACTCCTGACCTCAGGTGATCCACTCGCCTCAGCCTCCCAAAGTGCTGGGATTACAGGCGTGAGCCACCACACCCGGCCCTAAAGCACACATTCTTTTTTTTTTTTTCTCTCTTTTTTTTTTTTTTTTTGAGACGGAGTCTCGCTCTGTCGCCCGGGCTGGAGTGCAGTGGCCGGATCTCAGCTCACTGCAAGCTCCGCCTCCCAGGTTTACGCCATTCTCCTGCCTCAGCCTCCCGAGTAGCTGGGACTACAGGCGCCCGCCACCTCGCCCGGCTAGTTTTTTGTATTTTTTAGTAGAGACGGGGTTTCACGGTGTTAGCCAGGATGGTCTCGATCTCCTGACCTCGTGATCCGCCTGTCTCGGCCTCCCAAAGTGCTGGGATTACAGGCTTGAGCCACCGCGCCCGGCCAAAGCACACATTCTTAACACTCTTCTCTGATGCATGATTTTCAATGCTGGTGGTGCTTGCTTCACATCATCTGGAAGTGGAATCAAACCCAGTATTTTCTTTTAAATGAAACAGTCTCTTAGATCTATTAAACAAAAAGCAAGGTGCAAAATGTTATGTGTGACATGCTTAATACCACATATAGTATGTATACATACATATGGAAATGCATACACACATATGTAATGGTGGCACACTGGAGCTGGTTCACACCGGCTTGGGAGAGCCAATTGTGTACATCTTTTCCCAATTTGGTGGTTGGTGGTTTTACCTTGGCACCTTACAGTCAACCATGGTGGTCATATTTACATCACAGAAATCTGCAAACGCTATCAGTCAGGTTTTTTGTTGTATTTTCCAGAAAGCTGGTGGTTAAACATTATCAGCACTCTGTAGGTTTTTTTCGTTTTTTGCAAGGGGGGAGTCATCTAAGTATATCTTTTGAAGGAAGTGTAAGAAGCTGGTAAACATAGATTCTTCCAAGAAAGAGAACTGTCAAACCCAATATTTTTATAGTGAGGAAATTTAACAAGAGTATAGAAAAGCCTCATGAATGATGAGAATTAAACATCATGTGAATTACTAGTTCGTTCACTACTACTATCAAGTCTTTTTCTCAGTGTCTTGACAGTCTGGCTGGCACAGTGAAATGATATGTTCAAGCCAGACAATGTGCTCTGCTTTCTGATCTTCTCTTCTAACATTATAATATGTCATGAAGACTAAGGAAGGACAGCAAGAGTCTGTAGAAAATGTAGGTCATTAAAATAATCCATATTAGTGACTGTACTGATGACTGGTTTATTGCTTTGTTCTGCCACCATCTTCTTGACACTCTGAATGGAGATCTAATAGTCCATTGAGAAACTACTCTGGTTACTGGATTTTTTTCTTTCCATAAAGCATTTCAGGGGTAAAATTCTGTTTGACCACACACTAAACACCTTTAGCTCCCCATGAATAACAAAGAAGTGCCTTCACATTAATGGAATAAAGTGGTGTAAACATATTTATCGAATAAATTTATATTAGAGACAGATGGGTAGACTTTGCTATTACTCTGTAACAATTTCTTTAGTTATTTGTAACATCCACATTTTTAGAATCACTGTGCTGTAGTCCACATTACAATGAGAGTATCTAGGTTATAATTTATAGCTGAGCCATTATTATGAGGATATCATCTGATCTTTTATTTTTATGCTGGTCATGAAATGTAGATCAGGATGTTTGAATCTACTCTTTTGGAAGTTTGTTTGTTTTTTTTTTTTTAAAGAGGCATGGAACTAAAACCCATTTTAATCCTGAAAGTTGTATATACTAAAAGTTACATTGTATATGCTTTAAGAAACTATTTTGTACATGTGTTTTTTCCAGATGATTTCCACTGGGAGGAGTATTTGAAAGAGACTGGGTCTATAAGTGCTCCTTCAGAGTGCTTCCGTCAGGTATGCCAAGATTCTGTAGCTGTTGGTTAATGTAAACTATTAACTTGTTGGAGGATGTCTGTGTGATTGTTAGATTGTGGTAGTGTGAGGAGATAGTGGGATTGTGGTAATGCCACTTAAGAGCCAGATGGTCCCTTTGCATTCATGAATTAAGAACTTACTCTATGTCAGGTATACTAAGCTTTATGATTGCCCATCTGGCAGGAAAAGCAGACATGTAAATAAATAATTATGAGAAGTGTGATAACTCCACACTGGAAGGGCTCACAGGAGAGATGCTATTTGAGATGGTTGGAATGGGAGGAAGGATATTCCAGGCAGAGAGAACATCTAAAGCCAAGGCACATGGGCATGAAAGCATCTGAGTATTAAGGGATGGCTTGGGGTGACTGGAGCACAAAGTGGATAGAGGCGATAATGTGGAAATGAGGTTAAAGTTGTGGGGGCATTTAAACTGTGCTGAGGAGTTGGACTTTATTATAGGCAGTGGTGAGCTGCTGGTTGGCTAATTTCAAGGGGAATGGCCTAATCAGATTCTTACTTTAGAAAGCCACTCAGGGTATATTTTAGAGGTTGTATTTGTGTTGCCTGGAAGTGGGCAGATGAGTGAGAACAGCAGTGGGTAGTGTTTTTATGCTGCATGTCAAGCCAAGGAGAGAATTTGAAGATCTTTTGCTTGACTCTTACAGCTCTGACCTCACTTATCATCCGCCGTGACTGTTATTTAAAATGTTCCTCAGGTATTCTGGTGACATAGCTATCCATGTGTCTCGTCTTATAGTTGATGCATTTTAACCAAATTTTATTTATATGTATAGTCTCAGATTCCACCTGTGAATGATTTCAAAGTTGGTATGAAATTGGAAGCCCGTGATCCTCGCAATGCCACTTCAGTGTGTATTGCTACGGTTATTGGAATTACTGGGGCCAGGTTACGGTTACGACTGGATGGTAGTGATAATAGAAATGATTTTTGGAGGCTTGTCGATTCCCCAGACATACAACCTGTTGGGACATGTGAAAAGGAAGGAGACTTACTTCAACCTCCACTAGGTAAGAAGAAACAGTTTTAAAAATAGCGTATTCTTTCTAATGTGATGTTCAATAGAAGTGGCTTTAAGTGGCCTTTTAAAATTTATTTTCTCGGGCATTCTTATAAATAAATGGTCAGATGGTTACTGTGGAGAATGTATGATGAGAGAGGAAATCAGCACCATCTGTTGTGGAGTTTTGCTTAAGTACATATCTGGCATATGTGTATGGAAGGTTCCCCACTCCAGGGCAAGACTCATGCTAGGTCTTCAGACTTGAAATGTCAGAACCAGCTCTACTAGATTACATATGCAGATTCAGAACTCCTTCTGGAGAAGAACTTTGTAGCATTTGATACAAGGCACATGCTCTCTCAATGTTGTCCACTGAGCCATTCAGCAATTTTGGTATAGGGATAAGTCTAGGGGAAGGGTATGATTCCACATTCAGTTTCCAGTTTCAAACTCAAGAATTTCATTTCACCTACAGTGGGAAGAAATCAGAGTGAGAGGGGCAGGAATTAGTACCTTTAGGTCTTTGAAAAGGAGAAAATGGATATTTTAGACAAGATTTTAAGGTACAAAATATGTACTTTAATGTTGGCCAAATTTTTGAAAGGTAAAAAGAGTGTGACTAATTTGGGGCAACATTTTTCTTTTTAAAATTTAAGCATACCATGATACTCTGTAGGAAAGAAATTATTTAGTTTATTTAGTTGCTGTTCTATACTTTGAGTGAATGGTGGGTATTTGTTTTTATTTGGTTCTTTACAGTGCTGAAAATGAAAATTCCTTGTTGCAAAGCACAATAAAAGAATGGATTTTTTTTGTTTTCCTATTAGTGAAAAATTCCTTGAGAATCACAAATTTAAGATATTAACAATAGCCACTCTAGTAATATATCTTTATGCTGTCCTTGTTCTGTTTGTTCGTTATAACTCATTTGGTTTAAAAAATATTTTTTTTTGAGATGGTTCTCGCTCTTGTTGCCCAGGTTGGAGTGCAGTGGTGTCATCTCGGCTCACTGCAACCTCTGCCTCCTGGTTTCAAGCCATTCTCCTGCCTCAGCCTCCCGAGTAGTTGGGATTACAGGCGCCCACCACCACACCTGGCTAATTTTCGTATTTTTAAGTAGAGACGAGGTTTCACCATGTTGACCAGGCTAGTCTCAAACTCCTGACCTCAGGTGATCCGCCCACCTCTGCCTCCCAAAGTGCTGGGATTACAGGAGTGAGCCACTGCTCCAGGCTAAAATATTTTAAAAAACTAGTTGGAGATATGTTATTCCAAGAAGATGGCTTGGGTCATGTTTGTTTGTTACCTTTTGCCTTCTTTCACTCACGTCTTTTGTTGTTTATTTGTTGTTTGTAATATTTCTCAAATTACACAATCTGTGTGAAAGATAAGTACAAACTTGGGTTTAGTGCTTCCCTATTTGGATTTTATTTCTCTTTTTGCAATGTGGAATGTTTTTGCAGTTTGTTTAAGGAGATGCTGCTATTGTAATTGTTAGCATTTCAGATACATAACTTGATTTATGGTCATTCTTTTAAATAAAATTCTTAGACTTTTGTTTTATTTAAAAATATGAAATGTATAGAAATATGTGCCGATTAGTATCTGTTTTGGCAATATACCTAAAAATGCACAATTGGTGCCAGTTTGCTTTTTAGGCACTTTTGAGTAGTTTAACTTCCATTTTATTTACTTATTTATTTGTTTGTTTGTTTATATTTATTTATTTTGAGACAGAGTTTCGCTCTGTTGCCCAGATTAGAGTGCAGTGGCGCCATCTCGGCTCACTACAAGCTCCGCCTCCCAGGTTCACGCCATTCTCCTGCCTCAGCTTCCAGAGTAGCTGGGACTACAGACGCCTGCCACTGCACCTGGCTGATTTTTGTATTTTTAGTAGAGACAGGGTTTCACCATGTTAGCCAGGATGGTCTTGAACTCCTGACCTCATGATCCACCTGCCTCTGCCTCCCAAAGTGCTGGGATTACAAGTGTGAGCTACCGTGCCCGGCCAGCTTTCATTTTAATACAACTTATTTAGTTTTCCTTTGAAAAAGATTTATTGATTTAAACTTTAAAGGTTATTATTAAAAGATTTTAAAAAGTTTTAACACACAAACTGAAAGGTGTACAGGTCATAAGTATATAGCTCATTTATAAATGAACACATCTGTAAAGCCATCATCCAAATCAAAAACAGAACATTATCAGCCCCCCAGAAGACCCACTCCTGCTGATAACTAGTCATAATCTCTCCTTTCCTAAAGGTACTGCCATCTAGACTTCCTAACCTTATAAATTAGTTTTATCTCTTTTTAAACTTTTTATATGTACCTTAACCCAATTTTGGTCTTTTAATCTATGTTTGACTTTAAGCAATTATAGAATTAAGTAAAATGTTACATTCAGGAAAATCTGGGCACATGATGGAATAGGATAATACGGGGATTGAGAGAAAGGTTTAAGGACCAGAGAATGATTCTTATGCAGTACTCTCCATAGAATGGAGAATAATAATGTTGATTTATTGTAAGGGAGTATGTGAAAAATCACCCCCCACCCCTGTTTTTTTTTCTAGCAACAATTGTGTCTCTAGTCAGATTAAGGGGATTTTGGTACAGGGTTATTAGAGGATGACTTTCCATCTTACCTTTTTTGTATGTTTTGTTCTGTTGATGGAGAATAGGACAAAACCTGCACCCATTGCCAGTGATTCATGTGCCTCTCTGTCTTAATGTATGCACGTATCAGGGGCGCATCCAAATTCTTTCTAATTCTGGCATTGAGGCAAGCAGGTGTTGCATGAAACAGATTGCCCCCAGAAAGCAGTAAAACTAGCAGACCCCTGCTCCCTGCTGCATTTGCCAGATGCTGTGATACCATTAGTTAGTGAGATCTCTAGAAAAGATACTTGTTGAGTCTATTTTGATAGCATCTGATACAAATTCTAAAAGAAGATCATTTTTAGTATGTATTAAGATTGCTAAAGTGAGAGCTGTCTTTTTTTCTAACACATTTTATGGAAAATTTCAAACATGCAGAAAACGTGAAAGAATTTTACAGCGAGTACCCCCATGTCCACTTTCTAGATTCTACCATTATCATTTTATTATGCTTACTTTATCACATATCCATCTATCTGCGCTTCTGTTTATTCATCAATCCTTCTTATTTGTCAATACATTTCAGAGTGAGTTGTTGACATCAGTGCACGTCCCCTAAATACTTTAGCATATATATCATTAATGAGTAAATATCTATAGGTTTTTTTCTTTTGAGGTAAAATTACATGCAATGAAATGTATTGTTGTGTGTGTATATGTGCTGAGTTTGACAGAAAACTGTCTTTCTGAAATGAAAGAAGCCAGGGGCCCTGAGGAAAAGGGGGCTAGGAGTCTTTTACAGCCTTTACCCTTGCTTGTGTGATTGTTGGTGGTGGAATGGAAGCTCTCCTAGGCTCCAGCTTAGATCACCCCTGGTATTATATACATGTTTGTTGGTGAATCCTAGCTAGTGGCTTCTCTTAAAATGAGAGTTTCTACGCCCACTGTAGCATTGTTGCCAGACAGTACAGTGGGGACACTAGCAGTGAGAGGAGGGTACATCTGCTCCTCTTGCCCATGTTCAGAGTTCTTAGATAAGAAAGTCATTCTCTTGAGAATAATGGGAATGAAACCTATTTTTTATACCAACTTGTTAATAGTATCACAGGGAGGCTTTTTCATGATACCTAATTTATTTTATAAAACAGGGTACCAGATGAATACATCATCCTGGCCGATGTTCCTCTTAAAGACACTAAACGGGTCTGAAATGGCATCTGCCACATTATTTAAGAAGGTAAGAAAGATGTTATAAAAAGCTGCCATGTTTTTATTGTTTTAGTGGGAATGCTTAAATGCGTAATCTTCTGTGACATGGAAGAGCAAACATACTTTTAAAATTACTGGATTGGCAAGTGTATTAGTTTGCTGGGGTTGCCATAACAAAGTACCACAGACTGGGTGGCTTAAACAACAGAAATTTATTTTCTCCATTCTAGAGGCTGTATGTCCAAGATCAAGGTACCCTCAGATAATGTGCAGTGCTCCACCATTAGCATACAGACATGTTTGTATCTCCACACCTTCACTAACATTGAATATTATTCATCTTTTAAAATGTTGGGAATCTTTTTTGTGGGGGAGTGGTGAAGATGAGGATGGTATCCCGTTGGTTTCTGGTGAGATCTCTCTTCTTGGCTTGCAGATGGATGCTTTCTTGCTGTGTCTTCACATGGTCTTTTCTCTATCCATGCACATCCCTAGTGTGTCTTCCTCTTCTTATAGGGACACCAGTCCTATTGGATTAGAGGCCGACCCTTATGACCTCACTTAACCTTTATTACTTCCTTAAAGGCCCTGTTTCCAAATACATTTATGTTGGGGGTTGGTGCTTCAACATATGAATTTTGAGATGATAGAATTAAATTTGTAATAATAGATTAAATAACAGAATTGTATTTTTGCACAGTTGTGGAGGCTAGAAGTCTGAGATCAAGGTGTCAGCAGGTTTGGTTTTTGTTTTTTTTTTTTTTTTGAGACAGTCTCACCTGTCACCTAGACTGGAGTACAGTGGCGCAATCTTGGCTCACTGCAACCTCCGCCTCCCAGGTTCAAGCAATTCTACCTTAGCCTCCTGAGTAGCTGGGACTACAGGTGTGCACCACCATGTCCAGATAATTTTTTTGTATTTTTAGTAGAGGTGGGGTTTCACCATATTGGCCAGGCTGGTCTTGAACTCCTTTTTCTTTTTTTTTTGAGACTGAGTTTTGCTCTGTCACTCAGGCTGGAGTGCAATGGTATGATCTCGGCTTCTCGGGTTCAAGCAATTCTCATGCCTCAGCCTCCTGAGTAGCTGGGATTACAGGCACGTGCCACCACACCGGGCTAATTTTTGTGTTTTTAGTAGAGACGGGGTCTCACCGTGTTGTCCTGGCTGGTCTTGAACTCCTGGGCTCAGGTGATCTGCCAGCCTCAGCTTCTCAAAGTGCTGGAATTGCAGGCATGAGCCACTGCCCCCAGCCAGGTTTGGTTTCTTTTGAGGCCTCTCCCCTTGGCTTGTAGATGGCTGCCTTTTCCCTGTGTTTTCATGTGATGGGTTTATCTGTGTCCAATTTGTTCCTCTTATAAGGATGTCAGTCATATTGGATTAGGGCCTACCCTGATAACCTTATTTTAACTTAATTACCTCTTTGAAGACCCTATGTCCAGATACTATCACATTCTGAGGTACTGGGGGTTAGTGCTTCAACATATGAATTTTGGGAGTGACACAATTCAGTCTATAACATCAAGTCATAAAAAAGTCTCAATTATAATAACCCACTAGTCCAATTTCATTAGTAGCCTCTTTCTTGACTGTAGATATAAAAAGAGTGCTCTACTGGAAGCAAATATTCATTGCTATTTTTTATTTGCATTCAGAAGTGAATCTTCCCCTCACTTTACTGTGTTAGTCCCTTTGATACTGGAGAAAAAGATGATGGGCCAAAAAAATAACTTGAAAGTTAGTTGGAGAGATTTGGTTTCAGAAGTAA
Organism: Macaca fascicularis; assembly: GCF_037993035.2. Taxonomy (NCBI): domain Eukaryota; kingdom Metazoa; phylum Chordata; class Mammalia; order Primates; family Cercopithecidae; genus Macaca; species Macaca fascicularis. The sequence goes on along the minus strand of NC_088395.1, from coordinate 18,192,215 downwards.
ACAATGTTAAAAGCAGTCATTGGAAAGAATTTGTCATGAGGAAATACTTGCTATATAAAAAAAGAGGAAAAATTTCCAGAATAGTTTATATTCTTGAGAAAATGTTGAAAAGTATGTTAAGAAACAATAAAAGCCACGTTTTAAATTATGAGTCAAAATATTTCTTTCTCACCTTTTCTTCTGATTGTTTTTCAATCTCTTAACTTTTATTACAACTATACTTGGAATGATAAGAATTGATTGTAGTTTTAGAAAGCTTTTGAAGAAGATTGAAGGCATAAGGATGTGAAACATCAATTACTATGCCTCCTTCATTGCAAAGAAAAATTCTGTGGGTACATCTTTGAGGAAGATGAATGCAGAAAGTGGACTTGCCCTACCTGTAAGGGACACAGGCAGCACAGGCCCTTTGGCCCGTGGTAAGCCGTGTGTGAGAATAGCTAATTAAAAAATATTTAGCAGAAGTCTTTATTTATTGAACACCTATTAGCTTGGGTTGTGACTTTAGAAAAGCCATTGGATCTGTTTTACTAGTCAGATTGCTTGATCAGCTGGTCGTGTGCCACACTTGTTGTACACATTATGTTTTCAATTTTTTTAATTATAAAAATAATTCATGTGGTGGGGGGCAGGGGATGGGAATCAAGCTATACTCTTAGCTGGAGTGAAAAATGCATCTCCCTTTGTCCCAACCATTCCTTCATTCCCCTCTTCCCTCCAAATTGAAGTTTTATTTGTTCTCCCAGACCTTTTTCTTTACATTTATAAACAAATATGGGCTTTTATTTTCTTAAACATCAATTGGAATATATTGTACATATTATTCTGTGGTTTACTTTTTCTCCTAACATATGTGTGTTTTGGAAATCGTTCTATTTCATTTCATATATATTTTAGCTTGTATTGTACTCTTCTGTAGTATGGATCATCAGAATTCATTTAACCCTAGAATTGACTTAACTGTAAGGACGGATGATTAGGTCATCTCCACATTCTTGTTTAGATCAGCTCTACAGTGAGCATTCTTATAAAGAGTTTTGTGTATAAGTGTGAACAGTTGCATTCCTGGAACTAGAATTGCTTGTTCAAAGGGATGTATGTTTTGGTTGGGCTTTGGGAGGCCAAGGCAGGAGGATCGTTTGAGCCCAGGAGTTAAAAACCAGCCTGGGCAACACAGGGAGACCCTGCCTAAAAAAAAATTTGAAAAATTGTAAAGAAAAAACAAGGGAATGTATATTTTAAATGTTGATATATACTGTTAAATTGCATTCCCAAAGGGTATTCTAAGGCAGGTGTCCCCAACCTTTTTGTCATCAGGGGTCAGTTTCGTGGAAGACAATTTTTCATGGATGGAGGGGTGGGTGGTTTCAGGATGATTTGAACACATTACATTTATCATTAGATTCTCCTAAGGAGTGCGCAATGTAGATTCTTCGCACATGCAGTTCACAATAGGGTTTGCACTCCTATGAGAATCTAATGCTGCTCTTGATGGGAGACAGAGCTGAGGTGGTAATGCGAGTGATGGGGAGTGGCTGTAAATACAGATGGAGATTTGCTTGCTTGCCAGGTGTGCCACCCAGTTCCTAACAGGCCACGGACCAGTACCAGTCCGGGGGGTGGGGATCCCTGTTCTAAGCTATGCTCCACCATTAGCCTATAAACATGTTTGTATCTCTGCACCTTCACTAACATTGAATATTATCCATTTAAAATTTTCGTGAATCTTTTTTTGGAGGGGGTGGTGAAGATGAAGATGGTATCCCATTGTTTTAATTTGCATTGCACTGATTACTAGTAAAATTGTGCTTTTAAGATTTGTTTAATGGCCTTTTGTTTTTCTGTGAATTGTCTGATTATAGCCTTTGCCTGTTTTTCTGTTTTGTTTTTGAGACAGAGTCTCATTCTGTCTCCCAGGCTGGAGTGCAGTGGCGTGAACCTCAGCTCACTGCAACCTCCACCTCCTGGTTCAAGTGATTCCCATGCCTCAGCCTCCCGAGTAGCTGGGATTACAGGCAGGCGCCACCACACCTGGTTAATGGTTGTGTTTTTAGTAGAGACAGGGTTTCACTATGTTGGCCAGGCTGGTCTCGAACTCCTGACCTCAGGTGATCCGCCAGCCTTGGCCTCCCAAAGTGCTGGGATTACAGGTGTGAACCACTGTGCCTGGCCCTTTGCCTGTTTTTCTGTTGGATTTCTTCTTAGAATCATCTTAAATCCTCACTTTTCCTTGATTTTGGCCTCTGGAGGTCTACTCACTTAGCTTCGTAATTATTTATTTGTTCTGTTTCTTTCTAACCTTACCACCACTGCCCCTTGGGCAGACTGTCAGCCTAAAATAACAACAGAGAAAGAGGCTCTCCAAAAAAAAAAGTCTATTTGGGAACGAATGGCAAGGGGTTTCAATGCAGGATATTTGTGCTGTTTTGGATCATTGGCATATCTGGTGATGGTAAGGCAAAGGGAAGCTTTTAAAGGCAAAACAAGGAAGGTTACATAAGTTGTTTTGAAGCACTTATCCTTGGCCACAAGGATCAATAATAAGAGTGGTATCTGGGGTTGAACAGTTACTGGATAGATGTCCTTGCAGGAGTATTTGTGTAAGGTTGTGGTTTTCAGAGAGTCCTTGTAATAGTTTTTATCATAGGCGTGTGTACATGAGAGCCCCTCCTCTATGGTCCTTTTTGTTAGGGTTAGGCATAAGTGACTCCATTTTGATTCTGACAACTTTTATAAGGCTTTCCTCTTGCCTGAACTGTTACGCTAGCCTTTTAACTGCCTCTAATCTTCACCCTTTCACACAACCGCTAGAAATGTGTATCCTATACAAAAACCTTACCATGTTATTCCCCTGTTTAAAACTCTTTTGAAGTTCCTGGTTATACTCAGGATGAAGTATAAGTTTTCCAGTATGGCCTGTTAGGTCCTGTGTGATCAGGTTCAGGGATGCCACTCCCTGCTTTGGATGTTATGTTCTTAAATTGCTTGTAATAGCTTGTAGATACCTTGTTTATTTTTAGAGCTCTGTTTTGACTCATGTTGGTTTTCCCTGGTTAACTCCTACTTTTTAAAGATTCAAGTCAGACGTTAAATCCTCCAAGATAATATCCCTAATTCCCCTTCTCCATTCTTCTACTTTTTTTTTTTTTTTTTTTTTTTTGGTGAGACAGTCTCCCTCTGTTGCCCAGGCTGGAGTGCAGTGGTGCAATTTCAGCTCACTGCAGCCTGCAACCTCCACCCCCTGGGCTTAAGTGATTCTTCTGCCTCAGCCTCCCACGTAGCTGGGACTATAGCCACCTGCTACCATGCCCGGCTAATTTTTTTTGTAGTTTTAGTAGAGATGGGGTTTCGGCATATGACCAGGCTGGTCTTGAACACCTGACCTCAAATGATCCACCCACCTTGGCCTCCCAAAGTGCTGGGATTACAGGTGTGAGCCACTGTGCCCGGCCCATTCCTATGCTTCTGTAGCACCTTGTACATCCCAATCTTTGTATGTGTTAGATTATATTATTATTTTTACTGTCTGTCTTCCTGGACTGTGAGTTCCTTTTGAGCAGTTAGCATGTCTTTGTATTGTCAGTGCCTACATTAGTTTCTGGACACATACTTGTTTGTTAAAAGAATGAAGAAAGGGTAAAAGAATACAGGAAGATAAATACTTATGGAAGGAACAGATGGGCTTAGTTTTGGACATATTGAGGTGTCTCTGGGAAATTTGAGTAGTGATGACTATCAGGCTGTTGAAAGTAAGTGGTTTAGAACTTAGGAACAAAGTTTGGCTTGGGCACATGGATTTGGAAATTTTTAGTATAAATAGTAGTGATAGAAGCTTTGAGCTTAAATGAGCTAGTCCAGAGAATGTATAGAAGGAAGAGAGAAGAATGTCAAGGTGAGAGCCTTGAGAAATACCTACCTACCTTAGAGGGTAAGTAAAGGGATAGGTGCAGCTCTAGAAATGGAGAAGGAAAACTAGAATAAGCTGGTGTCATTGAATCCAGTGGGGCAGAGTTGCAAGGATTAGGGAGTGGTTAATAGTCTCAAGTACAACTCAGAGTTACATAGTGGCTGGCCTATATCATGTACTTAAGGAAGGTCAGTTAAGAAGAAAGCTGATTTTTGACTCTTTGGTAGATAGAAAATCGTCAGTTACATTAGCAAGAGCTAAAGTCCAGGTGAAAAGTGTCCTCAGAGCTAATTTATAATTTTGGGGCAGAATATATGGAGATCATTCCTGATGGCTTCAATTTACTATTTCTATAAATAGACCTCAATGACGGGAGGATCACTTGAGTCTTGGAGGTTGAGGCTGCCATGAGCCATGCTTTCGCTACTGCATGCTAACCTTTAGCCTAGGTGACAGAGTGAGACCCTGATTTAAAACAAAACAAAACAACAACAAAAAACAAAACCTCAAATTCCTATTTCTGCAAAATAGGAAACTGGCAAAGGCTGGAAGAAAATTCACACATACTGGTTGGGGAGAAAGTCAGTTAAGAAAATAACAAACATATAGTGAGGCTACATCATTTATCTTAAGGAGAATGGTTAAGGTTTGGAACAGCTGCCATATGGGATGGGAGAGGGTATGGTCTAGGGACACATGACAGTGTTTTGGAGGGCTTAGCTAAGGATGAAGGGTAAAAATGTGTGTCACTACATGTAATAAGCATGTGGGAGGGACTTTGCTGCAGCAGTGCTCAGCAGCTGTATTAATCTGTTTTCACACTGCTGATAAAGACATGCCTAAGACTGGGGAGAAAAAGAAGTTTAATTGGACTTACAGTTCCACATGGTTGGGGAGGCCTCAGAATCATGGTGGGAGGCAAAAGGCACTTCTTACGTGGTGGCGGCAAGAGAAAATGAGGAAGAAGCAAAAGCAGAAACCCCTGATAAACCCGTCAGATCTTGTGGGACTTATTCACTGTCCCGAGAATAGCATGGGAAAGACCAGCCCCCATGATTCAATTACCTCCCCCTGGGTCCCTCCCACAACACGCGGGAATTCTGGGAGATACAATTCAAGTTGAGATTTGGTTGGGGACACAGCCAAACCATATCAGCAGCTAAGTATAAATAGGTGAAGTGGATGGTGATATTGAACTAAGGTTTGGAGATAACAGGGCAAGGACAAGGGAATAAGTTGGTTTTGGGTGCTGAGAAGAAAGTAGTGAAATGATGCTTTATAACCTGGATATGAGTGCTGCTTCACATCCTACAATGCACAGAATACACATACACACATACACACATACACACACACACACACACACACACACGTGCACGCCCATTCTGGCTGCAAACGTCATTAGTGCCAAGGCTGGGAAACCCTAACCTGTATTAATCCCCTGGTGAGCTCATCTAATTTCCTGGCTTTAAATACAGTTTATATGCAGATGATTTTCAAATTTGTATTTCCACCCCAGACTTACTTACTCCCAACTCAGATTTGTATGTCCAGCTACCTACTCAACATCTCCACTTGGATGTCTGATGGACATCTCAAACTGCTCCACCTGTTAACCTCCCTATCTCAGGGAGGGGAAACTATCCTTCTAGTTGCTCAGGCTTCAAACTTTGGTAATTATTTCTTTCACACCCTACATCCGGTCCATAAGGAAATCCTATTGACTGTACCTTCAGAATACAGTGAACTTTCCATATCCTTGGGTTCTGCATCCATGGGTTCAACCAACTGCAGATTGAAAATATTAAAAAAAAAACCCCAAAATACAGTAAAAAATAGTACAAGTGAAAAAACAATATAGTAAAATAGCTGTTTACATACCATTTACATTCTATTGGCATCATAAGTAATCAAAAGATTACTTAAATTATTTATAATCTAGAGATTATTTAAAATATATGGGGGGATGTATATAGGCTATATGCAAATACTGTGCCATTTTATATCAGGGACTTGAGTGTCCTTGGATTTTGGTATCCTCAGTGGATCCTGGAACCAGTCCTGCGTGAATACTGAGGGACAAATGTATATCCAAAATCCACCCACTTCTTGCCATCTCTATTGTTATCACTCTGATACAAGCTGTCTTTTTCAATCTCAGTTGGATTACTACAGTAGCTTCTCACTGGTCTCTGCATTTGTAACTTTACAGGCTATCATCAGCACAGAAACCAGAGTATTCCTTTTAAAATGTAAATCACGGCCGGGCATGGTGCCTCACGCCTGTAATCCCAGCACATTGGGAGGCCGAGACGGGCGGATCACTTGAGGTCAGGAGTTCAAGACCAGCCTGGCCAACGGGGTGAAACCCTGTCTCTACTAAAAATTGAAAAATTAGCTGGGCGTTGTGGTTGCACCAGCTACTCTGATGGCTGAAACAGGAGAATTGCTTGAACCCGAGAAGTGGGGGTTGCAGTGAGCTGAGATTGCGACACTATACTCCAGTCTGGGCGACAAGAGTGAGACTCAGTCTCAAAAACAAAACAAGCAAACAGAAAACCCACAGAAGTCAAATTATATCACTCCTCTGTTCAAACTCTTCCAGGGGCTTCCTGTTTTATTCAGAGTAAAAGAATCCTTACAGTGACATATAAAACTGTATATGATATGACCCCTCATTATCTGTCTGAACTCATTTCTTTCTGCTCTCCTACTTACATGTTACATTTTACCCACACTCACTTCCTTGGTATTCTTTGAACATTTCAGACACAGCTCCTGCTTTAGGGCCTTGACTCTGGCCATTTCCCTCCTTCAGATTTCTGCTCACATGTCACCTTCTATATGAGACTTGTTTTAATTTCCCTATTTAAAGTTGTACAACCCCTCCTTCTACATTGCTCTCTGGATTTCTCTTATTGTGCTGTTCTCTCTCTCTCTCTCTCTCTGCATAGCATTTATCATTTCTAATGTATGTGTTTTACTTTTTAAATTATGTTTATTGTCTCTCCTCACTAGCATGTAAGTGCTGTGAAGGAGGGATTTTGTTTTTTTTGCTTGTTAATATATCCCAAGAACCTCCAGTGGTGTCTGGAATATAGTAGATACTAAGTAAATATTTGTAAATGAATAAATGAAGGTTAAAGGACTAAAATTCTTGGTGAGGTCAAATAAGTAGTTGATGAAAAATAAGGAGATAGAAGTTCATGTATTAATTTGTGGTCAGAGGTAGGTACTGGGTATATTGCAGTAAACAAAGCATAAAATATGCCCCTTATGGAGCTTACTTTCTACTTGGGGAAATGTTTAATAGATCATGCTAAATAACTAAAGTATATCTTATGTTTTATACTCTTACATGCTTAGAAGAGAGGTCGACATTTTAGATAGGTTGGCCAGGAGGGTCTGAGAAGGTACCTTTTGAGTGACGATCTGAAGGAAGGAAGACAGTGAGCCATGAGGCTGCAAGAGTAGGATTATTCCCCAGGCAGAGGAGTAATGCAGAGAATGCTGAGACTGGTTTTGGATTTTGTGGGACATGGGAAGAAATAGCCTTTAAGGAGAACCATATTGTAGGTAATCAAGAAGGGAGGTTAGAAGCTGGTTGTGGTGACACGTTCCTGTAGTCCCAGCTACTTGGAAGGCTGAGGCAGGAGGATTGCTTGAGCCCAGGAGATTTGTGTCCAGCCTGGGCAACATACTGAGGAGACCCTGTCTTTTATTTAAAAAAAAAAAAAAAAAAAGGCCAGACGCGGTGGCTCACACCTGTAATCCCAGCACTTTGGGAGGCCGAGGTGGATGGATCATCTGAGGCCAGGAGTTTGAGACCAGCTCTGACATGGCAAAACCCTATCTCTACTAAAAATACAAAAATTAGCTGGACATGGTGGAACGCACCTGTAATCCCAGCTACTTGGGAGGCTGAGGCAGGAGAATTGCTTGAACCCAGGAGGTGGAGGTTGCAGTGAGCCGAGGTTGTGCCACCGCACTCCAGCCTGGGCAACACAGCGAGACTCTATCTCAAAAAAAGAAAAAGAAAAAAAAAGGAGGTAGTTAAAAGAGCATTCTTTGTTAGCCATCTTCTAGAATAGAACCATTTTTGTCTCACCATAAAAGAAAAGAGAATTCCTTGTTTATTTTAGCTATTGCTTTTGCAAATTATATTTTTGTGTTCAGGAAGTTATTAAAGAACTGGTGATGATGACAAACCAAATTCTTTAAAAGCATTTCACGTAACATAATGACCTCCAGTTCCATCCATGTTGCTGCATTGACAGGATTTCATTTTTATGGTTAAATAATTTCCCATTGTGTATATATATCACATTTTCTTTATTCACCTGTTGATGGACTCTTGGTTTTTTTGTTTTCTTTCCAACTTTTATTTTAGGTACATGGGGTACATGTGCAGGTTTGTAATGTGGATAGATTGTGTGTTGAGGGGGTTTGGGGCACAGATTATCTTATCACCCTGGTAATAAGCATAGTACCCAATAGGTAGTTTTTTGATCCTCACCCTCCTCCTACCTTCCACCCTCAAGTAGGCCCTGTTATTTGTTGTTCACCTCTTTGTGTCCATGTGTACTCACTGTTTAGCTCCCACTTATAAGTGAGAACATGCAGCATTTGGTTTTCTGTTCCTTTAGGGTAATGGCCTCCAGCTCTCCATCTGTGTTACAGAGGACATGATCTCGTCCTTTTTTATGGCTGCATTATATTCCATGGTATATATGTACCAAATATTCTTTATGCAGCCCACCATTGATGGACATCAAGGTTGATTCCACATCTTTGCCATTGTAAATAGTGCTGTGATGAACATGCGTGAACATGTGTCTATGGTAGAACGATTTATTTTCCTTTGGGTATATACCCAGTAATGGGATTGCTGGGTCGAATGGTAGTTCTGTTTTAAGTTCTTTGAGAAATCTCCAAACTGCTTTCCTCAGTAGCTGAACTAATTTACATTCCCAGCAGCGGTGTATAAGCATTTTCTTTTCTCTGCAACCTCACCAGGATCTGCTGTTTTTTGACTTTTTAATAATGGCCATTCTGACTGGTGTGGGATGGTATCTCATTGTGGGTTCTCTTTTTTTTTTTTTTTTTTTGAGACAGAGTCTCATTCTGTCTCCAAGGCTGGAGTGCAGTGGCCCAATTTCGGCTCACTGCATCCTCTCCTCCCGGACTCACTGTCTCTCGGGTTCAAGAGATTCTCATGCCTCAGCCTCTCGAGTAGCTGGGACTAGCCCCCAAGCCCGGATAATTTTTTTGTATTTTTGGTAGAGACAGGGTTTCACCATGTTGACCAGGCTGGTCTTGAACTCCTGACCTCAGGTTAGCCACCCACCTCAGCCTCCCAAAGTGAGGCTGATTACAGGCATGAGCCACCGCACCTGGCCATCTCATTGTGGTTTTGATTTGCATTTCTCTAATGATTAGTGATATAGAGCATTTTTTCATATGCTTGTTAGCTACTTGTACATCTTCATTTGAGAAGTTCTGTTCATGGGTGGACACTTTTGATTCCATATCTGGCTATTGTGAATAGTGTTGCAGTAAGCATGGGAGTGCAGATGTCTCTTCAGTATACTGATTTCCTTTCTTTTGGGTATGTACCCCCAGAAGTGAGATTGCTGGGTCATTTGGTAGTTTTATTTTTTTCTCTGCTTTCTCACCAACATTTGTTTTTTTTTGGTCTTTTTGATAATAGCCATTCTAACTGGGGCAAGATGGTATCTCATTGTGGTTTTGATTTGCATCTGTTGGCTGTTTCTGTGTCTTCTTTTGAGAAATGTCTATTCAGGTCTTTTGCCCATTTTAAAATCAGGTATTTGTTTTTGCTATTGAGTTGTTTGAGTTCCCTATATATTCTGGTTATTAATCCCTTGTGATGGATAGTTTGCCAATATTTTCTTTCTCCCTTTCTGTAGGTTGTCCTTCCCTCCCTCCCTCCCTCCCTGTCCTTCTGTCCCTCCCTCCCTCCCTTCCTGTCTTTTTTTTTTTTTTTTTTTTGTGATAGCATCTCACTTTGTTGCCCAGGCTGGAGTGCAGTGGCACCATCTTGGCTCACTGCAACGTCCACCTCCCAGGCTCAAGCAGATCCTCCTGCCTCAGCCTCCTGAGTAGCTGGGACTACAGGTGTGCACCACCACACCCAGCTAATTTTTTTTTTTTTTCTTTTGAGATGAGTCTCGCTCTGTCACCCAGGCTGGAGTGCAATGGCACCATCTTGGCTCACTGCAACCTCCGCCTCCTGGGTTCAAGCGATTCTCCTGCCTTAGCCTCCTGAGTAGCTGGGATTACAGGTGTGCATCACCACACCTGGCTAATTTTTGTATTTTTAGTAGAGACTGGGTTCCACCATGTTGGTCAGGCTGGTCTCAACCTCCTGACCTCGTGATCCACCCACCTCAGCCTCCCAAAGTTCTGGGATTACAAGCATGAGCCAATTTGTATACTTTTTGTAGAGACAGGGTTTTGCTGTGTTGCTCTGGTGGTCTCTAACTCCTGGGCTCCAATGATTTGCCCACCTTGGCATTCCGAAGTTCTGGGATTACAGGCGTGAGCCACCATGCCCAGCCTAGGTTATATATTTGAATCTTAAAATTAGTTCTATTGCATTGCTTATTCCAGTCTTTTAATTGTTTTGTTGCAGAAAATATACATTGCCATTTGAACTTAGTTTTCTTTGCTACAGAAAGTCTCAGTCTGTTATATGACAGTGTAAGATCCTGGGATCCTTATGTGTGCCTTGAATGTTTTCTGCATTCTGTGAGCATCTAGCACAAGCTTGTCAACTGCTATGTTTATTTTTTGTTAAATGCAGCTCACCTCCCCACTTTTTTCTTCTCATACATAGTAACAGGCAGTTAACCTTTAGCCCTTTCATGTAACACTGCTTCTTTCTTATCAGCTATTTATCAAATACTTTGATCTTTAATCATCTACCTTTTGACTTGCCGGCTTTCAGGGTGGGGTTTTTTTTAAATTTATTTTTATTTTTAATTTTAATTTTTACTTTTTTTGAGGCAGGGTCTCACTCTGTTGCCCAGGCTGGAGTACAGTGGCAAGAACACGGCTCACCGCAGCCTGGATGACTTTCGGAGCTCAAGTGATTCTTCTGCCTCAGCCCACTAAGTAGCTGGGACTACAGGTGTGCTGCCACCATGCCCAGATAATTTTCGTATTTTTTGTAGAGACAGGGTTTCGTCTTGTTGCCCAGGCTGGTGTCAAACTCCTGAGCTCAACCAATCCACCTGTCTTGGCCTCCCAAAGTGCTGAATTAGGGATTACAGGTTTGAGCCCAGGGTGGTTTTTAAGAATCAAATTAAGATATGTAATTCAGCCTGGCATGGTAGCTCACACCTGTAATCCCAGCAGTTTGAGAGGCTGAGGTGGGAGGATTGCTTTAGGCCAGGAGTTCGAGACCAGCCTGGCCAACATAGCAAGGCCTCGTCTCTATAAAAATAAAATTAAAAAAAGAATATGTAATTAAAAGGACTTTGGAAGCTAATAATTAAGGAGCTGCCAGATTGTAAGAGTGTAAAGAGTAACAATGGAAAAATACAGGGTGATGAGATGTGTTTTAAGGGGGCATTTGAAAAAGAAACCAACCTACCAGATATACTTTTTAAATTGGTGCGAGAATTAGTTGAGAGCTTTTTTACTGTTTTCGGGTGATTCCTTGGTTCTTTCATTTAAAAAATTGCTTGCTGTTGGTTATTGTGCTGGAAATAATAATATGAATACCTGTTTTTAATAATCTCTTAGTCTTGTAGAGGAATGAACACATTTCTGTAGTGATATTACAATTGAAGATGAAAGTGGCTTGGTTGGAACTGGGCCTAGGAGTGGACAGGGGTTGGTCAGGGAAGCATTCAAGGAAGCTAGGAGAACTGGGCTTTAACCTGAGTGAGTTGTCCAGGCAGATGCTGGGGTAGGGTGCTCCAAGGAGGTGACTCCGAGACAGACTGTCTAGGTTTAAAATCCAGCTCTGATTGGGAGGTTGTGGTTTTTAATTGAATTTTGGGTAAGTGAAAGGGATTAATCTAGGGTAGTGGTTCTCAACCTCAAGTGCACCTTAGAATTTCCCTGATAATTAAAATATTGCTGCTTCCCAGGCCCCACCATAGACCAATTCAATTAGTATCGCTGGTAGTGTGGTCACAGGTGATTCTAATGTTCATTCAGGCAGAAAATCACCAGTCCAGGACTACTATTTTTTTGTTCTTTTTTTTTTTTTCTCTTTTAATTTGAGCAAGTGTCAGTAGAATAGGATTACTATTTCTAGTCTTTTGGCTTAGGTGACTGGATTGCTGTGATGGTGCCATTTAGTAGGATGAAAAGCAGATTGAAAGAAAATATGTTGCTTTTAACATAACACTTGGGCTTTTTAGCAGTTCTGTTAATATTTACATGCTTTAGCCTTTTTGTGACTAATACTTTTTAAAATATTGATTTCTGGATTGGGTATTGTAAATGACCCCAGACTATATGACTTTCATGTTCTTGTGTCTGTATTTTATCCTTTGAGTTTCTTTTTTTTTAAATTTTAAGTTATTCATTTTCTTTAGAATTCTTATGCTTTGGGTTTCTTTTAGGATATTATCTGATGTTGTTTCTTTTCTTTGGACTTACCACTTTTTGACACACCAGTTTACATATTCGTTAGGTTTGTCTGACTGCCTGTTGTAAAATTTCTTGTTGATTGCTTTTCCCTGTCCACAACCACTACTATTACCAGCACTAGCTCCATCAGAGCAGGGATGTTTGATTTATTTGTTCATCAATGAATCTTAAGTTCCTGCTACATAGTAGATAATACATATTTCTTGAATGAATGAATCCGGTTGGTTTTGTTTCTTTCCAGGTTCTTGACTCTGCTCTGGAGAAAATATGAGATGTTGGAGAGCAGAGTTTCAGATCTGTGAGAACTGTTGTCTTCCTGTATTAATTGATAATTAGACGTGGAGCTTAATTTTTGGTTGCTAAGGGTTGTGAGAGAATACGCAACTTTTCACTTCGAGCACATGGGTCTTAATACATCTTAACAATGAAATCTTTTTTTTTTTTTTTTTAATGTTTTGGTAGGAACCACCAAAGCCCCTACTAAATAATTTTAAAGTGGGGATGAAACTAGAAGCTATTGACAAAAAGAACCCGTATCTCATCTGTCCTGCGACCATTGGAGATGTTAAAGGGGATGAAGTTCATATCACATTCGATGGCTGGAGTGGAGCTTTTGATTACTGGTGCAAGTATGATTCTCGAGATATTTTCCCAGTTGGGTGGTGTCGCCTGACAGGAGATGTATTACAACCCCCAGGAACTAGTGGTAAGATAATAGTTAACTACATTTTCTTTTACTTTATTGAAGTTAGATGTAACTGTCGTTGGTGGCATTGTGGTTAGCATTGGTGGTACTAGGACTTCATGCCCCAACTGGTGGCAGGCAGAACAAAGCACTGTCCAGGCTAGAGAACTGGAGGTAAAGGAAAGCTATGATTAGAATTCTTGAGGTCACTGCAGCATCATAGTCTGAGTTCCAGTCCAACTGGAGAATATGGACAAAGCTAAAAGTCATATTTGGACCATTGAGGTCTTGTTGCTATAAGAAAGGGGGGTGGTACACACTCAGCTCCTTTTATAGTTGATATTCAATGAAAAATTATGCATGATATTCCATTGTTCATATCTCAAAGATATTTTTTAAAAGGTTGGGCTTAACAACTGTTATAAACATGTCTTACATGATTTTGGTCCTGTTTTTAAGTTAAATTGACACTTTGATAGCCTTAAGTTAAATCTACAGTGAAAATTTTTGACTCTGGGGAAGCCATCATAAATTAGTATGTTATTTTAGTCATGGTAATGTTTATTAGTTGTAACAGTGTTTCCTAAGCTGAGTACTATGATCTTCTAGATATTTTCTTTCAGAGAAAGAAACGTCAACATGTTGATGTTCCTTGGTGACTCTTTCAAGGGCTTAGATATGCCTAACCTGGTCTTCTATGATGGAGTAACTGCTGAGGCTTAAGTGGGGTCTAAGCATAGAACCCAATCATTGGCCTAAGTTTAATATAAACTTAGTGGGATTCAATTAGCCGGACGTGGCGGCATGTGCCTGTAATCCTAGCTACTCAGGAGGCTGAGGCAGGAGAATCACTTGAACCTGGGAGGTGGAGGTTGCAGTGAGCCAAGATCATGCCACTGCACTCCAGCCTGGGCGACAAGAACAAAACTCTGTCTCAAAAAAATAAATAAATAAAAAATAAGCTTAGTGGGATTGAATATAAACATACTTTAAAAACTTACCCTACTAAGTATATTTATTTTATGAGAAAAAAAGAAAGATAGATGAAGAAAATAAGTAGGCAAAGTGTGCAGAGGAGTGTAATGTCTAGGTAAGAGCTTGTAGCCCTATTATTCTTGCAGTGGCTATTAGGATCATCTGTAATTTGGGACTTTAACACATTCCATTATACTACAGTACTATGTACCACAGTGTCCTTTTTATTAGGTACATCTTTAACCAGTTTCCTGTTTCCATAAGTCTAGGAAGTAGATATTAATGGTTGATTTTGTAAAATTTAGTATGATATAGATCTATGTGTATATGATATTAAGATAAATAAAACATAGTCTCTACCCTCAAGAAGTTTACCTTCTAATGGAAGAGGGATGCATGGAGGCATAGACTTGTAAAAAAGAGATAGAGTATTAGCAACGCAAAAATAGAGATGTATGCTAGATGTGGAGGTGGCCCAAAGACTTCCAGTCTTGGCTGGAGGGAAAGGTGGTTGCATAAAGGAAAGCATCACAAAAGGTGCATGATGTGAGTATTAGATGAGAAGCAGGAGTTTGCCAGGCAGAATGGAGATAAAGGTAGGATGGATACATAACAAACGTGCAAAATTCCAGTTTATCCTAAAAACTGACGAGTTCACTTTGGAACACAGTTTGGAACGTGTGGCTGAGAATGCTGTTGTCCTCCGGTATTTCTTCCCTCTTTTTTTCTTAGTATTACAATTGGCTGCCTGACATACAGACTACATTTCCAGACTCCTGGCAGTATGGTATGGCCACGAGACTAAGTCCTGGTTGATGGAATAAAAGCATACATAGTGTGTACTTTTTCCAGAAAGTATATTATAGAGAGATGAGCATGTCCTTTCCTCTTCCTTCTTCCTGCTTTTATCCTGCTGTTACGAATGTAGTTTTGACTGGAGCTCCATCTTGGAGCATGAGATGGGGACCATATGCTAGACACTGTGCAGTGGGTGGAAAGCAGCCAGGAGCCAGAGTCCCTGAGAACTTGGTGGAGCAGAGCTTTCATACTAGCCCATATTATCTGTTTTCAGACAATTGTGAGAAATAAACTTCTGTGTTATATAAGTCGCTGTTCTTTTAGGTTTTTCTATTACTGTTAGCTGAACTCAATCCTAACTGATTCAGGGTAACTTTGGGACATCCAGGTGCACATGTTCATTGGAGCTGCACATGTACATCTGGAGCCTAAAAAAGATAGATCTTGTTGACAAAGCAGGTTTGAGAGTCACCATGTTCACTCAAACAAATATTCTTTGTGCCAAGTGGGATTATAGGTGCTTGGGATGGGAGGGTGAGCAGTTTACTTATTTTGTTGATAGCAGCAAGTGGTGGAAGTTTTGAGCGTGTTTTAATTTTGTGTATATAACAAGTAGAGGTAGAAAAGGACCAGTTCAGAACCTTGTGGGTCAACATTTAAAGCAGTAATTATTACTCTTGAATTGCCTGGGGGAGCTTGTTAAAAGGCAATGCTCGGGAACTCACATCCTGGGGTTTGAATCCCTGGGTTCGGAGTCGGGCTCAGTTGTTTCCAGTGCACATGGTTTGAGGCCTGAACTTTGAGAAGCACAAAAATAAGGAATAGGTAGTAGAAGTCAATCTAGGACACTGGAAAAAAGTATACATAAATGTAGGAGATCACTAGGTTGGTTTCCGTGGCAACAGTAGAGAAAAGATTTTAAGGAGAAAGTACTCAACATTATCAAAGGCAGTGTAAAAGTCAAGCAAGAGGAGAACTCGTTAGTGGTCTTAGTAAAACTGTGGTTACTTGGCTTCTTTAAAAAGCTAGATTTAGATGGTATCTCATTGTGGTTTTGATTTGCATTTCTCTGATGGCCAGTGATGATGAGCATTTTTTCATGTGTCTGTTGGCTGTATGAATGTCTTCTTTTGAGAAATGTCTGTTCATATCCTTTGCCCACTTTTCGATGGGGTTGTTTGTTTTTTTCTTGTAAATTTGTTTGAGTTCTTTGTAGGTTCTGGATATTAGCCCTTTGTCAGATGAGTAGATTGCAAAAATTGTCTCCCATTCTGTAGGTTGCCTGTTCACTCTGATGGTAGTTTCTTTTGCTGTGCAGAAGCTCTTTAGTTTAATGAGATCCCATTTGTCAATTTTGGCTTTTGTTGCCGTTGCTTTTGGTGTTTTAGACATGAAGTCCTTGCCCATGCCTATGTCCTGAATGGTATTACCTAGGTTTTCTTCTAGGGTTTTTATGGTATTAGGTCTAACATTTAAGTCTCTAATCCATCTTGAATTAATTTTCGTATAAGGAGTAAGGAAAGGATCCAGTTTCAGCTTTCTACTTATGGCTAGCCAATTTTCCCAGCACCATTTATTAAATAGGGGATCCTTTCCCCATTTCTTGTTTTTCTGAGGTTTGTCAAAGATCAGATGGCTGTAGATGTGTGGTATTATTTCTGAGGACTCTGTTCTGTTCCATTGGTCTATCTCTCTGTTTTGGTACCAGTACCATGCTGTTTTGGTTACTGTAGCCTTGTAGTATAGTTTGAAGTCAGGTAGCGTGATGCCTCCAGCTTTGTTCTTTTGACTTAGGATTGTCTTGGCGATGCGGGCTCGTTTTTGGTTCCATATGAACTTTAAAGTAGTTTTTTCCAATTCTGTGAAGAAATTCATTGGTAGCTTGATGGGGATGGCATTGAATCTATAAATTACCTTGGGCAGTATGGCCATTTTCACGATATTGATTCTTCCTATCCATGAGCATGGTATGTTCTTCCATTTGTTTGTGTCCTCTTTTATTTCACTGAGCAGTGGTTTGTAGTCTCCTTGAAGAGGTCCTTTACATCCCTAGTAAGTTGGATTCCTAGGTATTTCATTCTCTTTGAAGCAATTGTGAATGGGAGTTCATTCATGATTTGGCTCTCTGTTTGTCTGTTACTGGTGTATAAGAATGCTTGTGATTTTTGCACATTAATTTTGTATCCTGAGACTTTGCTGAAGTTTCTTATCAGCTTAAGGAGATTTTGGGCTGAGACAATGGGGTTTTCTAAATATACAATCATGTCATCTGCAAACAGGGACAATTTGACTTCTTTTCCTAACTGAATACCCTTGATTTCTTTCTCTTGCCTGATTGTCCTAGCTAGAACTTCCAACACTATGTTGAACAGGAGTGGTGAGAGAGGGCATCCCTGTCTTGTGCCAGTTTTCAAAGGGAATTTTTCCAGTTTTTGCCCATTCAGTATGATATTGGCTGTGGGTTTGTCATAAATAGCTCTTATTATTTTGAGATATGTTCCATCAATACCGAATTTATTGAGCGTTTTTAGCATGAAGGGTTGTTGAATTTTGTCAAAGGCCTTTTCTGCATCTATTGAGATAATCATGTGGTTTTTGTCTTTGGTTCTGTTTATATGCTGGATTACGTTTATTGACTTGCGTATGTTGAACCAGACTTGCATCCCAGGGATGAAGCCCACTTGATCATGGTGGATAAACTTTTTGATGTGTTGCTGAATCCGGTTTGCCAGTATTTTATTGAGGATTTTTGCATGGATGTTCATCAGGGATATTGGTCTAAAATTCTCTTTTTTTGTTGTGTCTCTGCCAGAATTGCAATCATTAAAAAGTCAGGAAACAACAGATGCTGGAGAGGATGTGGAGAAATAGGAACACTTTTACACTGTTGGTGGGATTGTAAACTAGTTCAACCATTATGGAAAACAGTATGGCGATTCCTCAAGGATCTAGAACTAGAAGTACCATATGACCCAGCCATCCCATTACTGGGTATATACCCAAAGGGTTATAAATCATGCTGCTATAAAGACACATGCACATGTATGTTTATTGCGGCACTATTCACTATAGCAAAGACTTGGAATCAACCCATATGTCCATCAGTGACAGACTGGATTAAGAAAATGTGGCACATATACACCATGGAATACTATGCAGCCATAAAAAAGGATGTTTGTGTCCTTTGTAGGGACATGGATGCAGCTGGAAACCATCATTCTTAGCAAACTATGGCAAGAACAGAAAACCAAACACCGCATGTTCTCACTCATAGGTGGGAACTGAACAATGAGATCACTTGGACTGGGGAAGGGGAACATCACACACTGGGGCCTATCATGGGGAGGGGGGAGGGGGGAGGGATTGCATTGGGAGTTATACCTGATGTAAATGAGGAGTTGATGGGTGCTGACGAGTTGATGGGTGCAGCACGCCAACATGGCACAAGTATACATATGTAACAAACCTGCACGTTATGCACATGTACCCTAGAACTTAAAGTATAATAAAAAAAAAAATAAAAACTAAAAAACATAAAAAATAAATAAATAAAAAGCTTGATTTAGAGAGTCAAGGAGTAAATAGGAAATGCACAGTGTTAAAAAAAAAAAAAAGAAAAAGAAAAAGTGGCTTCCCAATACTTTGTGAGATCTGCCTTCTCTGTCTTTACCCCAGTTGACATTCACTTTGAGTGAACTTTAGAAATCGTACCTCACTTTATGTCCCTTTACCCTCTATTATATATAATTGTCTTCAATATTGAGAACCACATTAGTGTTATAATTTTTGCTTCCGCCATCAAACATAACTTAGAAAACTCAAGAGAAGGAAAGTCTGTTGTATTTATTTATATTTTTACCCTTTAAATTGTTCTTTCTTAATTCCTGATTTTCAAGATTTTCTTATATTATCATTTTCTTCCTGTTCAGAGAACTTCTTTTAACCATGCTTTTAGGGTTGGGTGGCAACAAATTCTCTGTTTTTTGAAGACAGGGTTTTGCTGTGACACCCAGGCTGGAGTGCAGTGGTGCTGTCATGGCTCACTGCAGCTTCAACTTTCCAGATGCAAGCGATTGATCCTCTTGCCTCAGCCTCCCCAGTAACTGGGACTACAGGCACGTGCTACCATGCCAGGCTAATTTTTTAAATTTTTAGTAGAGATGGGGTCTCACTGTGTTGTCCAGGCTGGTCTTAAACTGTTGGACTCAAGTGATTCTCCCTCTTCAGCCTCTCAAAGTGTTGGGATTATAGGCATGGGCCACCACACCCAGCCCTCTTCTTCATTCTTTAGGGATAGTTGCTGGATATAGAATTCTAGGTTGGTAATTCTTTTCATTTTTTTTCTTTTCTTTTCTTTTTTTTTTTTTTTTTTGAGACTGAGTCTTGCTCTGTCACCAGGCTGGAGAGCAGTGGTGTGATCTCGGCTCACTGCAACCTCTGCCTCCTGGGTTCAAGTCATTCTCCTGCCTCAACCTCCCGAGTAGCTGGGACTACAGGCGCCCACCATCACGCCCAGTTAATTTTTATAATTTTAGTAAGGACTGGGTTTCACCATATTGGTCATGCTGCTCTCGAACTCCTGACCTCAGGTGAACCATCCGCCTCGGCCTCCCAAAGTGCTAAGATTACAGGTGTGAGCCACCGTGCCTGGTCAATAATTCTTTTCTTTTCGCACTTGAAAAGTATTCTGCAACTTCTGTCTGGCTTCTATGGTTTCTGATGAGAAATTTACTGTTATTCAGATTATTTTTCCTTACAGCCTTCATATAATTATGGATTTGTTTTTTCTTGTAGTTCTTTCAATTTTGCTTTCTGCTTTATCTATTTTGTGGCTATATTACCAAATGTGTACCAATTTTGAATTGTTATAACTTCCTGGTGGACTGAACCTTCCACAGTAACCTGATTTATTTATGG
The DNA here is from genome assembly GCF_037993035.2 of Macaca fascicularis. NCBI lineage: Eukaryota > Metazoa > Chordata > Mammalia > Primates > Cercopithecidae > Macaca > Macaca fascicularis. The sequence continues at coordinate 18,172,305 of NC_088395.1, read as the reverse complement.
TTTTTCTCCTGGTGCCGGGGAAACCAACCTAATGATTTTTTTTTTTTTTTTTTTTTTGAGACGGAGTCTTGCTCCGTTGCCCAGGCTGGAGTGCAGTGGTGTGAACTTGGCTCGCTGCAACCTCTGTCTCCTGGGTTCAATAGATTTTCCTGCCTCAGCCTTCTGAGTAGCTGGGATTATAGGCACCTGCCACAACACCTGGCTAATTTTTATATTTTTATTAAAGACAGGATTTCCCCATGTTGGCCAGGCTGGTCTTGAACTCCTGACCTCAGGTGATTTACCCGCCTTGGCCTCCCAGAGTGCTGGGATTACCGGCGTGAGCCACCATACCTGGCTGATCTCCTTTTTTTAACCTTTACGTCTACTTTATCTGATGACCAGATTTTGTGTGAATGATGTTCTTGTTACCTTTTTCTGACTAATGCTCAAACTTGTTTTTTTTTTTTTTTTTTTGAGACAGGGTCTCACTTTGTCACCCAGGCTGGAGTGCAGTGGCGTGATCTCGGCTTAGTAAAGCCTTGACTTTCTGGGCTCAAGTGATCCTCCTGTCTCAGCTCTCCAAGTAGCTGGGACTACAGGTGCGCACCACCTCACCTGGCTAATTTTTGTATTTTTAGTAGAGACCGGGTTTCACCACGTTACCAAAGCTGGTCTCGACCTCCTAGACACAAGCAGTCTGCCTGCCTCGGTCTCCCAAAGTGCTGGGATTACGCGCATGAGCCACCACGCCTGGCCAAGAAGTTGCCATACTATTTTCCATAATGGCTGTACTAATTTACATTCCCACCAACGGTGTATAAGAGTTCCCTTTTCTGGCTAGGCATAGTGGCTCACCCTCTAATCTCTACACTTTGGGAGGCTGAGTTGGGAGGATTGTTTGAAGCCAGGAGTTTGAGACCAGCCTGGGCAACACAGTGAGACTCTGTCTCTACAAAAAAATAAAAAAGTAAACTGGGCATGGTGATACGAGCCTATAGTCCTAGCTGCTGGCGAGGCTGAGGTGGGAGGATTGCTTGAGCCCTGGGCCTCATTAGCCCAGTGAGCTATATTCATGTCACTGCACTATAGCCTGGGCAACAGAGCAAGACCTTGTCTTTATTTAAAAAAAAAAAAAAGAAAAAGAAAATAAAAGAGTTACCTTTTCTCTGCGTCCTAGCTAGCATCTATTGTTTTTTTTTTTTTTTTGTCTTTTTAATAGTAGCCATTCTTACTGGAATAAGATGACAACTCATTGTGGTTTTGATTTCCATTTCCCTGATGATTAGTGATGTTGAGCATTTTTTCATACACTTGTTGGCCATTTGTATGTATTGTTTTGAGAAATGTCTATTCAGATCCTTTGTCCACTTTTTTTTTTGAGATGGAGTCTCACTCTGTTGCTCAGGCTGGAGTGCAGTGGCACGATCTTAGCTCACTGCAACCTCTGCCTCCCAGGTTCAAGCAATTCTCCTGCCTCAGCCTCTTGAGTAGCCGGTACTACAAGTGCGTGCCACCATGGCTGGCTAATTTTTTTTTTTTTTTTTTTGTATTTTTAGTAGAGATGGGGTTTCACCATATTAGCCAGTATGGTCTCTGTCTCCTGACCTTGTGATCCGCCCACCTTGGCCTCCCCAAGTGCTGGGAATACAGGCTTTGCCCAGCCCCTTTGCCCACTTTTTAATTAAGGGATTATTAGTTTTTTCTTGCTGTTGAGTTCCTTGTATGTTCTGGTTATTAGTCCCTTGTGGGATAAATAGTTTACAAATATTTTCTCCTATTCAAGAGGTTGTCTTCACTCCGTTGATTGTTTCCTTTGCAGTGTATATGCTTTTTAATTTTATGTAGTCCCACTTGTCTGTTTTTGTTTTTGTGGCCTGTGCTTTTGAGGTCTAGCCATAAAATCTTTGCTTAGACCAATGTCCTGAACTGTTTCTCCTATGTTTTCTTCTAGTAGTTTTGTAGTTTCGGGTCTTATGTTCAAGTCTTTAATGCATTTTGAGTTGATTTTTGTATATGGTGAGAGAGGGGTCTAGGGGTCTAGTTTCTTTTTTTTTTTTGTGAGACACAGTCTCACTCTGTTGCCTAGGCTGGAGTGCAGTGCAGTGAGTGCAGTCTTGGTGCACTGCAACCTCCGCCTCCTGGGTTCAAGCAGTTCTCCTGCTTCAGCCTCCCGAGCAGCTGGGATTACAGGCGCCCACCACCACACCCATCAGTTAGATACGGGGTTTCCCCATGTTGGCCAGGCTGGTCTTGAACTCCTGACCTCGGGTGATCTGCCTGCCTTGGCCTCCCAAAGTGTTGGGATTACAGGCATGAGCCACCACGCCTGGCCTAGTTTCATTTTTTATATATGGATATCCAGTTTTCCTAGCACTGTTTATTGAAAAGGGTGTCCGTTTCTCAATGTACGTTCTTGGTGCTTTTGCCAAAAATCAGTTAGCTGTAAATAGATGGGCTTATTTCTGGGTTTTCTGTTTTGTAGGTCAATGTATTTGTTTTTATACTAATACCATGCTGTTTTGGTTACTATAGCTTTGCAATATATTTTGAAGTCAGGTGGTGTGATACTTCTCTTTTTTTTGCTCAGGATTACTTTGGCTATATGGACTCTATTTGGTTTCATACAAAATTTAGGATTGTTTTTTCTATTTCTGTGAAGAGTGACATTGGTATTTTGATAAAGATTGCATTGAATCTGTAGCTTGTTTTGGGTAGTGTGGTCATTTTAACAATATTAATTATTCTGATCCATAAACATGGAATGTCTTTCCATTTGTTCATGTCCTCATTAATTTTTTTCATCAGCGTTTTGTAGTTTTTCTTGTAGAGATATTTCACCTCCTTGGTAAAAATTTCTTCCTGTTTTCTTTCTTCTTCTCTCTTTTTTTTTTTTGAGACTGGTTCTTGCTCTCTTGCCTGGGGTGGAGTGCAGTGGCGTGATCACAGCTCACTGTAGCTTCCACCTCCTGGGCTCAAGGAATCCTCCTGCCTCAGCCTCCTGAGTAGCTGGGACTACAGGCATGTGCCACCTTGCCCAGATAATTAAAAAAAAATTTTTTTTTTGGTAGTGACAGGGTCTCACTGTGTTGCCCAGGCTCCTGGACTCAAGTGATCCTGCTGCCTTAGTCTCCCAAAGTGTTGGGATTACAGGTGTGAGCTACCACACCCAGTGTTTTATTTCTTATGTGGTTATTATACATGGAATTTTTTAAATTTCTTTTTCAGCTATTTCGTTATTGGTGTATAGAAACACTACTGATTTTTGTATGTTGATTTTGTATCCTGCAACTGTACTGAATTTGTTTATTAGATCTAAGAATTTTTTGGTGGAGTCCTTAGGTTTTTCTAAATACAAGATCATGTCACCTGCAAAGAGGGACAATTTAATGGTTAGAAAGTCGTGTGAGGAAGTAGCCACTTGAGCCAAAGCCAGCCTACGAGGCACAATCTGCCTTCCTTTTTTCCATTTAGATTCCTTTTATTTCTCTTGCCTAATTGCTCTGGCTAGGACTTCCAATACTATGTTGAATAGGAGTGCTGAAAGTGGGCATTCTTGACTTGTTGCAGTTCTTAGAGGAAAGGCTTTCAGCTTTTGTTCAGAATGATGTTAGCTGTGCCTTTGTCATATATAGCTTGTGTTATGTTGAGGAGTGTTCCTTCTGTGCCTAGTTTGTTGAGAGTTTTTAATCATGAAGGACATTGGATTTTATCAAATGCTTTTTCTGCATCTATTGAGATGACCATATGGTTTTTGTCCTTCATACTTTTGATATGATGTATCACATTTATTTGTGTATGTTGAACTTATCCTTGCATCCTTGGGACAAATCCTACTTGATCATGGTGTATTATGTTTGGATTCAATTTACTAGTATTTTGTTGAGGATTTTTGCATCTATGTTCATAGGGAAATTGGCCTGTAGTTTTCTTTTTATTCCTTGTGTCCTTGTCTGGTTTTGGTATTAGGGTAATGCTGGCCTTGTAGAATGAGTTAAGGAGAATTCTCACCTCTTCAAGTTTTTGAAATAATTTGAGGAGAATTGGTGTTAGTTCTTTATAAATACGGTAGAATTTAGCAGTGAAGCCATCTGATCCCAACATCCCTAAGATTGTTGGGAGACTTTTTATTACTGATTCAGTCTCATTGCTTATTAATTGGTCTGTCAGGGTTTTCTGTTTCTTCCTTATTCAGTCTTGATAGGTTCTGTGTGTCCAGGAGTTTATGCATTTCCTCTAGGGTTTCCAATTTGTTAGTGTATAGTTGTTCATAATAGTCTCTGATGATCTTTTGTATTTCTGTGGTTTTTGTTGTGATGTCTCTTTTCTTTTGGGTAGTTTTCAGCTATTTTGTTAAATAGGTTTTCTCTGCCTTTGGCCTTCTTTTCATCTTTTGAAACATCCAAAATTTGTATATTTGTTTGCTTTATGGTGTCTCATATGTCATGTAGGCTTTCTTTATTCTTTCTTTTTTTTTTTTTTTTTTTTTTTTTTTTTGTCTGATGGGGGCTATTTCAAAGGACCTATCTTCCAGTTCTGAGCTTCTTTTTTTCTGCTTGCTCTAATCTATTGTGAAGCTCTCAAAGGAATTTTTTATTTAATGCATTGAATTCTTCATATCTAGGGTGTCTCTTTGGTTCTTTTTTATGGTATCTATTTCTCTGGTGAATTTCTCATTCACATCCTGAATTGTTTTTCTTATTTCTTTGTATTATTTATCTGTGTTCTCTTGTATCTCACTGAGCTTCTTTAATATCATTATTTTGAATTATTTTTCAACTATTTCTTTTTCATTGGAATCTGTTGCTGGAAAATTATTGTGTTCCTTTGGAGGTGTCACATTTCCTTTTTTTTTCATATTTCTTGGGTCTTTACATTGATGTCTGCACATCTAGCATAATAGTTGCTGCTTCTAATTTTTTGGACTGACTTTTGTAGGGGAAATCTTTTATTATTATTATTATTATTATTATACTTTAAGTTCTAGGGTACATGTGCACAACGTGCAGGTTTGTTACATATGTATACATGTGCCATGTTGGTGTGCTGCACCCATCAACTCATCATTTACATTAGGTATATCTCCTAATGCTATCCCTCCCCCTTCCCCACAATAGGCCCCGGTGTGTGATGTTCCCTGTAGGGGAAATCTTTTTTTGGAAGATGTTTATGTGTTGTTGGTTAAATAGGATACTTTAGCTTTGATTCTGAGTGCATGAAGTAGTGAAGTTTCTCTAGGAGTTATTTGGCTGTAAGCAGTGTCATTAGTGTTTGTAATTTCCTCAGTGGCTTAGGCTGCTGTTGTTGGTTGAGGCTGTGGTGAGGTTTTGCTGTGGATGAGGACACCAGGTGGGCCAGTCCTCAGGCCCCAGCGATGACAGTAGAGGGCCGAGCATGCCTGTTCTTGGGCCCCTGGTCATCTGGTCCAAACCGGCTGATATTTGGGCTTGCAGGTGACTTGATAGGATGTCAGCAGTGGCAATGCTGCAAGGTCCTTGGTTCTCTGGGTGGTGTGTGTGGTGTAGGTGATGGCGCTAATGGTGACAGGACAACTTTTGGGCCCCAAAGCAGCATGTGTTCGGGTTAACAGTGCCTGCAACAGGCTGGGTGAGCCAGTCCTCAGGCCCCCAGTGGGTATGTGCCAGTGGATGCTGGCTGAGGTGACAGTAGCAGGCTGGCTGGCCCCATCCTCAGGCCTCCAGGAGGAGTGCATAGCAGTGATGGTCAGGGCGGGTCAGTCCCCAGGCTCCCGGGAGGTATACTTGGGCAATGAGAGAGCAGTGCCAGCAGGCCATGCCTCAGGTCCCTGGTGGTGTATTTGGGCACTGGCTGTGGTGGGCAGGGTGGGGCAATACCCTGGACCCCCGGTGCAGTGCTTGGGTGGCAGCAGCAGTGGTGGGCAGGCAGAGCCTGTCCTCAGGGTGTGTGCAAGTGTGCCTCCGTACTGCTGCTTGGGAGAGCTGCAGCCACAGACAGGCAGTTCTCAGGCCCTGGTGGGAGCATGTGCTTTAGCCCCTGGTGGCGGCGGCTGTGGTAACAGCAGGGAAAACCAGTGTGCAAGTACACAGAGGTGGCCTTGCTGCTGGGGGTGAGGGGTAATTGCTAGGGGTGCACACTTAGGCCCCTAGTGGCAGCTGCTGTGGACAGTGTTAGAGTCTGTTCTCAGAGTCTGTGTGAAGGAGCCCTGCTACTGTGGAGGGAGTAAGGTTGCTCTCAGTAGTAGTCCTCCCAGGCAGGTGGTTCTTAGGCTTTAGGGAGCATGTGCTTTGGCTCCCTTTGTTTTGGGTGGGGGTGGACAGCCTCTCCAGTATGCTGCACCATTTGTTCCCCAGGGTGCAGGACACTGTGTATGGTAGAGTGCTGGGGACCTTGCCACTTCGCTGGGTCTAACGGTTGTTGCGCCACTGCAGCCCTCTGGGTGGATGTTGGGAGATGTTGGTGGGACTCTAGGGATGTGGACATGTAGGGGTTGTTGGGCTCCAGGGTAGGATGCAGTGTGGTGGGGGCTGAGATCTCAGAATGGCACTGTGCTACAGTTGCTTAGGACTTGGGACGTGGGCTCACTTTCTGGAGCAATGATGTTGCGTGATCTCTAAGCAGGTCCTTAAGCTGTTCTCAAGGCCTGTGATGGGTTTTTCTGTGGCTAGGGCTGGCGGAGTCCATGGTGGGAATATTGGCCACTGGGGATCTCTCACTTACCCTTTCCCCTCACTGAAGATCCTCTTCGGGCTCTCAGCCAGTCTTGACCAAACTGGCCGTCTTGCGTCCCTCTCTTTTCATGCCTCAGGTGTTTCCTCTTACTTCTTGTTAGATTCCAGTGTTCCTTCTTAGATGCTCAGTTTGAAGATTATATGCTTAATATTTTGGTTCTTCTTTCTGGAGGAGAGGAATATTGGAAGCCTCCAGTCAGCCATCTTGAAGTGATTTACCTATTGCATGTTTTAATTGTATCTTAAAAAAATCTCATGGGCTGTTACTATTATTACTTACATAGTCAATGTTTGTTGAGATTTACCCACATATTTAGCATGTTCTTTGCTCTTTATTTATTCTTGATGTCTCAAACCTTTCATCTGGGATTACTTTTCTTCTTTCTGAGGTAGATCCTTCAGAATTTCCTTTACTGAAGGTCTGCTAGTTGCATTCTGTCTTGGTTTCTGTTCATTTGAATATGTCATTATTTCAGCTTTGTCCTCAAAAGACACTTTCTGTGATGGTAAAATACCAGGTTGACAGCCATTGTCCTTCAGCACAATGAAGACATTCTTTTGACTTTTGGTTTCCATTATTGCTGTTGAAAATATAGCTGTCAGTATTTCTCCTCTGACTGTAATCTGTCATTTTAAAATCTAGCTACTTTAATCTTTTCATGTCATCTTTGGTGTTTTACAGTGTTACCTTGGTAGTTCTGTTTGTAGGTTTTGTCGAATCTTGATGTCTTGGCAAAACCGTGCATATATAAATACACTGTTCACCAATGAGATCACTTGGACTCGGGAAGGGGAACATCACACACCAGGGCCTATCATGGGGAGGGGGGAGGGGGGAGGGATTGCATTGGGAGTTATACCTGATGTAAATGACGAGTTCATGGGTGCTGACGAGTTGATGGGTGCAGCACACCAACATGGCACAAGTATACATATGTAACAAACTGCACATTATGCACATGTACCCTAGAACTTAAAGTATAATAATAAAAAATAAATAAATAAAAAAAACACACTGTTCACTTTCATGGTGAGAAATTAAGGATTTCAGATGGCACAAGTAATTCAAGGTTGTAAAGCAGTTTTCTTGATAGCCTTTTGAATATTGAGTACAAATAGTTCAAACCATGTTAAAGTAGAATTTGGAAGCAGTTAAGAGTAGAAACAAATGTGTGCCCACTGCTGCCACAATCTGTTTTATAAATATTTCCAGAAGTCCCCGGAAGAACTTTGGGATTCTGGGGAAAGTATGGTTAAAAACTTGTAGTTGGCGTTCACCCAAAGATAATGCATGTGTGATTCATTTTGCTTTTTTTCAGGCATCGCTTATTAATTATGGATAGGTTAATAGTAAGTACTGTACTTAGACAAAGTGAAATACTCTTTTTGCATAGGGAAAACATTTAGGCAATACACCATTTATTTAGATGTCAGCTGTAAAATAAAAGTATGGTTTTTTAGATATAATATGTATATTCTTGAAAGCAAAATATTTTTCTAATTATTTTTCATTCTAATTTTTAATGTAACAATTTTCTTCTAATAGAAAAAGTAAATGCTCAAAGCAAAATATTGGGAAAAGGTTTTGGATACAACTATGGCAAGCAGTGTGGTATTTGGCTTCATTCTACTTTTCTTTTCTCTTACATTACACATGTAACTTTAGAAAACACACACATACATGTTCAAATCAGTGGAGAAATGTTGAAATAAGTTATGGTATAGTTCTTTAGAATAATTATAGAATAATTTAGAATGAGAGTGTTTCTACTTATACTAAGGAAAGCTCTCTAAGATATATTAAGTGAAAAAAGTAAGTCCCCTCAAATATATACAGTGTAATACTGTTATGTCAAAACAAAATAAATATGTATTTCTATATGTACCTTTAGAAATATATGTGTAAATATGTAAAAAAAAATCTGGAAGGCTATATATCAGATCTGTAATACTGATTATTTCTGCGAAGGATGTTGAATGGTAAAGGAAGTGGTAATGGGATCTTGCTTTTATCTGTGGCTTAAAAAAAAAGAATATATTTGTATATAGCATTTGTGCTTTAAAGTAAATAAAATGACAATTTTAGTTTGAAAAGGGGTTATTGTGTATATTATTTCTTGCCTATTTTTTCCATAATCTGTTGTGACTGTATTCCCATGTAAAATATCTCTATAAATTGAATTTTATGTGTGCACTGCATTCCATTGTATGGCTGTTCCATAATTTACTTAACCTAATCTCTGTTTTGTTAAGCATTTAGAATATTTCCAGATTTGTTATTAAACTAGATGATATGATGAATACTTTTATGTATATATCTTTGTATACCTCTCTGTTTCCATAGATAACTTTGCTAGGTTAAGGGGTATGTTTTTAAGGCTGACAAGTGGTCTTTTAGAAAGGTATACCCATTTCCGCCAACCTCAGAAGTGTTTTTTTACTACTCTGGCCAACCTTGGGAATTATTTTTCTTGTTATTTTTTGCTAACTAAAAAAATATTTGTTTTCCAAAATTTCATTTATTAGATTACTAGTGAGATTGAATCTTTTTCTTTCCATGTTTTTTGGTCATTAATATTCCTTTATAGTTTGCCTGCTAATCACGTTTTCCCATTTTTCTCTTAGCATGCTTTTTTTTTAACTGATTTGAGTGCTTCATTTATTGCTCATATCAACCCTGTGTCATAAAAGTAAAAAATTTTTTCCAGTAGTTTGCTTTTTTTTTTTTTTTTTTTTGAGACAGAGTCTCGCTCTGTCGCCCGGGCTGGAGTGCAGTGGCCGGATCGCAGCTCACTGCAAGCTCCACCTCCCGGGTTCACGCCATTCTCCTGCCTCAGCCTCCCGAGTAGCTGGGACTACAGGCGCCCACCACCGCGCCCGGCTAATTTTTTGTATTTTTTAGTAGAGACGGGGTTTCACCGTCTTAGCCAGGATGGTCTCGATCTCCTGACCTCGTGATCCGCCTGTCTCGGCCTCCCAAAGTGCTGGGATTACAGGCTTGAGCCACCGTGCCCGGCCAGTAGTTTGCTTTTTAATGTTAAAGTTTTTTTAACTTAGAGAAATATTATTTATTGACTTGAATATTAAATACTTTAAATGCCTTAGAGTTAAATAATTTCAGAAGGCACACATAATATTAAATTAATTGAATTTCATAAATTAAAAAAATCTATTTTTATTTTGAATTTTTCTTTTTAAACACATCATTCAAATGACAATACTTTGAATATTTCTGAAAAACACTGGAAACGTTTGCTCTCAACCTTTATATAACAGCTTTTCCAAAATATTTTAAGGGTTGTAGCATTTAAAACCTTATAATTAATAACTAAAGAAATACAGTTGCATAGTTTCTTTAAAAATGTAACGAGGCATCGATGAATGCTCCTTGATATGACTTTACATTAAATAAATGTTTATTTAAGCTTTACTGGTTTCCTTTTCAAGGATAGTAATAAAGTTTAATTTACTTTAAAACTTTTTCTAACCATTTTTAAAAACTGTGTAAATACTTCTGTGATCAGAAACAGCAAAAATTTGCATTAGGCTTATTAATGGTAGAAAAAAATCACTGAGAAACTTACTTGGATAGAAAATTCAGCAAGCTGTATGGCTTTTTCCCTCTTGTTTATTTAGGTTTTCTTTTCTTAGCTCTTGTTATGACCCTACAATCTTTCAAAGCCCTTAGCTTCTGGTTGGTGCTGTCACAGCTCATCAGATTTACTCATGAGACCCGTGCAGAGTGTCTGGTGAAAAAGAGGAAAGGAACATATGTGCTGCTGTGTCCTTGGCAACTTGCAGAAGAAGGCTGAATGACGTAAATGAAAACGAGGCCCATTGTAGATTTTCTTCTTGCAAGTTTATTTGATCTTGCCGTTTTCTGTTTTCATCTTGCTCCCCGCTCTTCTGTATCTTATATTTTAGTTCTCTCTAAAAAATGATAGAAATTTAGGAATTCCCTGTAAGCTACCGTTTTTTCCCTATATTGCCATCCCCGTGTCTCCAGTGCATATATACTTATAGGAGTTTATAGCCAGTCATTTCATTAAAGTCCAAATATTTAATACATGAAAGAGCAAGACAGGATAATCCAGCAACTTAGAATCAAAACTAGGACTACCCTGTTTTGAAGGCTATGTGAAAATTTTTTTAAAAAATCTTTTATTTTTCCTGTCTTTTTTGGGGAAAGTTTGTAAACCCATTACTATTTTGTCTCTATAATTTTATTTATTAATATAATAAATAAATACAGATTATTAGTCTTTTGAAAAACTAAGAAGTAGAAGATTCTTTTAAAAGTTTGCCCCCAGTATTGTTTTCATTATTATGGGATGTTCAAAGTTTTTAACTTGAGCTTCAGATTTATGTATCATTGATTGTAACTTAATGACCTACTCTGGTCTGAAGTGTCATCTTGTAGCCTAATTCTTTAAGCAATTGTGACCTTACAGACTAGGAAGGAGGGCAAGCAGCAAACTTCCAGATGCTGAGTATAAGGTTGCAGGATCCCAAGGGTATAGAGGAATTCTTCTGGTCCAAAGGGAACCGTGGAGGAGGGGAAAACCTAGAATCAGGAAGGTGTAGCCAAGCATTCCTGTCCTGTGGCACTGTAGGCTTCCAGTGACCACCTTAACTGTTTTCTTGATAAAACCTTTCCGTTTATTGGGTCTTCTGTCCCCCTACATCTCACGGAAACAGCTTAATTTAGAATTGGAACTCAATGGTAACATTGCATTTCCTTCACAACTTACTTAAATAGACCTTAAAGGTAATTAATTATTTTGGGGAGTGTTAGCTGCTTCTTTGAATGCTGGTTTATTTTATGGGCAAGTATGTGTGTGGTTTAGTTTTTTCTTAATTAAAACTTTAAGGGAGTGGGTTTTAAAAATCTAAACGTTTGATCTTTAAAAAAAAATGTAACTGGTCACTTTAGTAGTTTTTTTTTTTTTTCTATTTTGAAAAACTCTAATGTTTTCCTTCTTAACTGTTTTAAAGTTTGTCTTTTGGGAAATTTTTCGTTGAGCAAACAAGAAATAGGTCTACTACTTTCCACACTCCCACCCCATTCTCATTTTTAAGAAAACAAAACTAGAAATTGTGGCTGCTTTTTGCTCTTTGTTCAGGTATGTGCAGAGAGGAGTATGTGGTTTCTGTAGCTTGTGTTTCATCTCTCTAAATTTTAAAATTAAGATTTTATAGCTTTTAATGCATGTATTCGCCAACTTTCCTCCTGTTTTTGTAGGACTGTGTATGTTCAGTTAAAGCCACATAAAGCAGCACTTTTCATTTTTCTGTGTAACAGTAGGTCAGAAGTGGCAGAGGTGCATATAACTAAGGTTGTAAAAAGTTCGAGGTTTGTCAGTCCCACTAGAAGGCTTCTGAATAAACACGATTATTTACGTAGATTTTTGCCCTTAATGTAATTTATAATAAAATACGGACTAATATACTGAGTATATTCAGTACTCTTGTTTGGTATAAATGAAATGGTTAGAAATGCTGTCAACCTAAATGACTCAAAAGCTATGAAATTTAATACAGCTGATACTTTCTTTTTCATATGAACAGCTTGGAACAAATGTTTTGCTTGTGCAAATGAGATGGCTATTATGATGCAAAGAAGTATCTTGGAAAAAAATTTTCCTTTTTCTGTTTTAAGTATTCCAGCTAAATACTGCAACAATTGCAAGCAGAGTCTGGAGATTTTTCTTTCTTGCTTCTGTTCTATGATATATTTTAGTAAGTTCTCTTGAGACTATTAAAATGTCTTGGTTTTTAGGACATGTGATCAGGTAGGGATAACTTTATCTATAGATGCAATGGGTTAGCAGTTAGATTTTGTGTGTCTTCTTATTTCTTTCCAGTTTCTCTGACCCAGGGTAACCTTTGGAAGGACCTTTGGTTCTTCTCTGAAGGCAGGAGTGAAGAAAGTTTGAGCAGGTGACTGATGATCACTGTCTCTACAGTCCACAGACAATATGTATTATGCGAATTACTTTAGCAGTCCCCTTAGTCCCCTCCTCCCACTCCTCCCCCCTTAAACCAACAAATGCAAATAGCTTCATCCCCATTTGCTAGAAATTCAGGCTTGCTCAGGCAACATGGGCTTTGTTGTTGACTTGCTTTCTCCAGAAAGGCAATTTTATTCCTGGTAAGGAGCAAGGCTATCTTATCATTTGGAACCTAAATCACCTTAATGGTAAAAACAGCAGCAACTTGTTTCTCTGGAATATTGATAAAGGTAGGAATTACTGCAAAAGTTTTTTTATATTGTAATTGAAGTGTGGTTAAAGAAATTCATTGTCTGCTTTGTTAGCTTTTGTATACTAAATATCTTGGTAATTTTGGTTATCTCAAAGACGTCCTCTGTTTGATTCTAAATATTACTTATTGAAATTGTTGGCACTATTATTTGAATAGTCACTTCTAAAAACTGTTTTATAGTACAGGGAAAAGTAAGTCTTTGGTTATTTCTACCATAAAAATTTTTTTTTCTTTTTAAAAAGAATAGTCCTATTGTAAGTCAAGTTTGATCATTTAAATCACCAGTTTGTAATGACACTGTTGTTGTTTTATTAAAAATAGTTTTTAGGGATATGACAGTAAATGCTTTTTTACTGGTATTACCTGAGATTTATTAAAAGTTTTTTTATGATACAGAAATGTGAATAACATTTTACTAATTAAATATATTAATATGTTTGATGTGTTTTTTGGAAATTGTAGCAGTGACAACCAAGATTTTTTTTTAACAATAGCATAATGGAAGTTACTCAAGAAATAATTTAGGAAGAAACAAGGTACCTATGGTTTAAAAATTGAGTGACTTTTAAAAGCTCATGTTGCTAGATGAATTATGAATTGACCTAAAAGAACTGAAGTTGCTTCTTTTTGTGTGAACTTTCTTCTGAAAATATTAAAAGCTATGGAGATTATCATATTTTTAATAATGTCATTGTGACCAAAATCTTGGGTTCTTTTGAAGTAAGCACATGTGAGTAGCAATTGTGAAATAAAATAGTCTTCATGAGAAGCATCCCCCATGAGGCTGAAAGGGGGAGTAGTTTACAAATAGTGTCAGTGGTTGATTGGCAAGTAGAAAACAAACATGTTTTAAAAACAAGATTCTTAGAGCCTTTCTAAATTCTAATTGTGATTTCTAGCTTGTTCTTGCATTTTTATGATTTTCTTTCTAGTCTGAATACTTATGGGGATATAATTATATAACAGGGCAGGGAAACGATATAAATTTTACTAAATTAGATTGTCTTATTTTAATTTAGCATATATGCCAACTTAAAATGGCATTGTCACTTAGGTATGGAGGTAGAGAACAACTTTAGCTGGGCTTTTGTGTCTTAAACAAGATACAGGTTAAAGAGCTATCCTTTAATGTCTCGTGTTTGGGAAATTTTTCCCAGTAACATTGCAAGTTGCCAGTAACCTTAAGATAGAGTTTTCTATGCAGATTAAGGTATAATGTTTTATAAGGCATATGAAGTGTTTCTTCTTCCTTCTTTAATCTGTTTATCTTAGGTCCCCAAGCCCTATTTTGAAATGGGGGAGGAGGGAGTAAATCAAAACTATAGATCCTATCAATATATTTGGTTTTGGTTTAGTTACCCAGACCTAATTTTTAAAAGCTGCCGGAAAAGACCTAACAGCGCTTCCTAATGAGAAGTTCTGTCAGACCCCCAAAGCAATCTAATTTAAATGAAATCCTTGCTTTTCTGAGTGAGTGATTTCTTTCTTTTTGTGTTGGAATTGCTTTTTATTATATGTGTTAAACATGTAATTTTTTATACTGTAAAACTATGATTCTTTGGTGTTGAGAGGGAAACCTACATGGACCATCAAGGAGACTCAGGAAGGATGGTGAAGGAGCTAAGGCAGCAGATTCTGGGCTTGTTTTTGCTGTTGAACTCTGGACATGTCATCCATCTCTGCTTGGTAAATGAAGAGAACCCTCTGGTTAAAATAGGGAAATTGGTGCAAGGTCCAACAAGGGTTAAAATATGAAAAGGCAGGTACAATTTTTATAAAAACTGGAACAGCTACCACTGAAAATTAAAGACTCTGTTTTCCTTTGTAAGTTCATCCCTTTTCCTTGTGGTGATCAGTTGCAAAACAAACCTTTGAAAATGAAGGGAGGGGAACAAAAGGGCATTTTGTGCTTGTTTTGGGCACAGTAGGAAAGTGGGAGAAAGAATGAAAAAGTAGTATCTCAGAGAAGTCTTTAAGTGATGATACGAGGAAGAGTGTTAACCTGTGGGAGGCAAGGTTGAGGTGTGGGAGGGATGTCTGACTAGAACAGAAGATGCCCTGTTACTATGCATGGAGGTAGACACTGTGTGTTTCTGACGTTCAACTAGTTGGGCAATAGAAATGCTTTTACCATTATGTTCTGCTGAGTCAGTTTCTTTGAACGGTTACTGCCTGTAGTACTGAGGTGATCTATTTAATTCTGAAATTGCTGGAGACTGAGTTGCAGATTATTGTGTTTTATTTGTGAGGATTCTAAAGGTCACTGCTGGTATGCAGTGAGCCTGCGTGGGTATTTCTAATGTTATTTTTAGTAGATTCACATAGGCTAGGCTAAAAATTATATAGCTGTTTATCTAAATAGAATATTATAATGCTAATGTTAAATCATTTTCTTTAGAGACATCTACATATTTAGAATGGCTCGTTCTATTGTTACTCAAAGAAATGGCTAAGTTGTTTATTTTTGTTGGGGCATTTTGTATTTTTAATGACAAAATTGATATTTATTATAGAACATTTAGAAAATAAGTGATAAGAGGAAAATCTGAAAACTACATATATTCTTGCCATCTGGAGATTATCACTGCTAATATTTTGGTATATAAGGACTAGGATATTTTAATTAAAAAATCAAATTTTAATTGCCAGTAGTCATTGAGACCAATTGAGGACATCTTTTAAAAAGCATGTTGTATTCTATTCTATATACACAGAATTGTATTGATTTGGTCTCATCTACTTAGGTATTCTTACTCTGTTATTGTAGTAGTTTAACAGACTTAAAATGTGGTCCGATTGTAAATATTTGAATTAGAGAAATTCCACAGGAAAATTTAAATTGTCAAGGAAGACTGTCAGAAGGTACTCCGCCAATATTTGTTGCAATAGTTTTTCTTAAAGGTATATTTAGTCAAGAGAATTGAAAAAACTCAACTGCTTTGAGGAAAAAAGAAAAAATTAAAACACCTAAACATCGACTTACTATTTTTAGGTTTCAGCTTTTATTTTAGATACAGAGGGTACATGTACAGGATTGTTACATGGGTATATTGCACCCAGGTAGTGAGCATAGTACCCAATAATTAGTTTTTCAACCTCTCCTCCCGCGCCCCCGCCGCCCAGTAGTCTTCTATGTCTATTGTTCTCATGTTTATGTCCATGTGTGCTCAGTGTTTAGCTCTCACCTATAAGTGAGGACATGCGATATTTGATTTTCTGTTCTTGTGCTTATTTGCTTAGGATTATGGCCTCCAGCTCCATCTATGTTGCTGCAAAGGATATAATTCCATTCTTTTTTATGGCTATCTAGTATTCCATGGTATATATGTACCACATTTTCTTTATCTAGTCTACTATTGATGGCCACCTAAATTGATTCCATGTCTTTGCTATTGTGTATAGTGCAGCAATGAACGTATGAGTGCATGTGTCTTTTTGGTATAATAATCTGTTTTCCTTTGGGTATATACTCAGTAATGTGATTGCTGGACTTAATGGTAGTTCTGAGTTCTTTGAGGAATCTCCAAACTGTTTTCCACAGTGGCTGAACTAATTTATGTCCCCACCAACAATGTATAAGTGTCCCTTTTCTCTACAGCCTTGCCAACATCTGTTTTTTTTTTTTTTTTTTTTGAAGTGGAGTTTCGCTCTTGTTGCCCAGGCTGGAGTGCAATGGCACAATCTCGGCCCACCGCAACCTCTACCTCCCAGGTTCAAGCGATTCTCCTGCTTCAGCCTCCTGAGTAGCTGGGATTACAGGCATGCACCACTGTGCGCAGCTAATTTTGTATTTTTAGTAGAGACGGGGTTTTTCCATGTTGGTCAGGCTGGTCTCGAGCTCCTGAGCTCGGGTGATCCACCCGCCTTGGCCTCCCAAAGTGCTGGGATTATAGGCGTGAGCCACCGCGCCCAGCCACATCTGTTGTTTTTTGACTTATTTTAAAATAATAGCCATTCTTGGCCGGGCGCGGTGGCTCACGCCTGTAATCCCAGCACTTTGGGAGGCCGAGACGGGCGGATCACGAGGTCAGGAGATCAAGACCATCCTGGCTAACACGGTGAAACCCCGTCTCTACTAAAAAATACAAAAAAAAAAACTAGCCGGGCGAGGTGGCGGGCGCCTATAGTCCCAGCTACTCGGGAGGCTGAGGCAGGAGAATGGCGTGAACCCGGGAGGCGGAGCTTGCAGTGAGCTGAGATCCGGCCACTGCACTCTAGCCTGGGCGACAGAGCGAGACTCCGTCTCAAAAAAAAAAAAAAAAAAAAAAAAAAAATAATAATAGTAGTAATAGCCATTCTGACTGGTGTGAGATGGTATGTCATTGTGGTTTTGATTTGCATTTCTCTGATGATTAGTGATGATGAGCATTTTTTCATGTTTGTTGGCCACGTGTATGTCTTTTGAGAAGTGTCTGTTCATGTTCTGTGTCCATTTTTAAATGGGGTTATTTTTTGCTTGTTGATTTAAGTCTCTTACAGATTCTGGATATTAGACCTTTGTTGGATGTGTACTTTGTGAATATTTTCTCCCATTCTGTAGGTTGTCTGTTTATTCTGCTGATGGTTTCTTTGGCTGTACAGAAGCTCCTTTGTTTAATTAGCTTCCACTTGTCAATTTTGTTGCACATGCTCTTGAGGACTTAGCTAAAAATTCTTTGCTAAGGCCAATGTTGAGAGGGTATTTGTTAGGTTTTTTCTAGGATTTTTATAGTTTGAAGTCTTACATTTGAATCTTTAATCCATCTTGAGTTAATTTTTGTGTATGGTGAAAGGTAAGGGTTTAGTTCCATTCTTCTGCATATGGCTAGTCACTTGTCCCAGCACCATTTATTGAATTAGGGAGTCCTTTCTCCATTGTTTGTTTTTGTTGGTCTTGTACAAGATCAGGTGGTTGTAGGTTATATGGCTTTATTTCTGGATTTTCTGTTCTGTTCTATTGGTCTGTCTGTTTTTGTACCAGTACCATGCTTATAGTATAGTTTAAAGTTGGGTAGTTTGATACCTCTGGCTTTGTTCTTTTTTGTGTAGGATTGCTTTGGTTATTTGGGCTCTTCTTTGGTTCCGTATGAATTTTAGAATAGTTTTTTTCTAATCTTGTGAAGAATGACTTTAATAGTTTGTTAGCAATAGTGTTGAATCTCTAAATTGCCTTACACAATCTGGCTGTTTTAATGATATCGAGTCTTCCAGTCCATGAGTATGGGATATTTTCTCATCTATTTGTGTGATCTCTAATTCTTTCTGCAGTGTTTTGTAGTTCGCCTTATAGAGATCTTTCACCTTCTTGGTTACCTGTATCTAGATATTTCATTTTCTTTGTGGCTGTTGTAAATGGGATTGTGTTCTTGATTTGACTCTAAGGCTGGATATTATTGGTATGTAGAAATGTTACTGATTTTTCCGCATTGACTTTTGTATCCTGAAACCTTGCTAAAATAATGTATCAGTTCTACTAGCCTTTTGGCAGTCATCAGGGTTTCCTAGGTATAGAACATATCATCACTGAAGAGAGATAGTTTGACTTTTTCTTTTCCTGTTTGGATGCTTTTTATTTCTGACTGTTCTGGCTAGAACTTCCAGTACTATGTTGAATAGAAGTGGTGAGAGTGGGCATCCTTGGCTTGTTCCAGTTCTCAAGGGGAATGGTTCCAGCTTTTGCCCATTTAGTATGATGTTGGCTGTGGGTTTGTCATAGATGGCTCTTATTATTTTGAGGTATGTTTGTTTGAAGCCCTGTCTATTGAGGGTTTTTATTGTGAAGAGATGTTGGATTTTATTGAAAGCTTTTTCTGCATCTATTGAGATGATTATGTGTTTTTTGCTTTTAATTCTGTTTGTGTGTTGGATCACATTTATTGATTTGTGTATGTTGAACCAACCTTGCATCCCAGGAATAAAGCCTGCTTGATCGTGGTGAATTAACTTTTTGATGTGCTGCTGGATTCAGTTTGCTAGTATTTTGTTGAGGATATTTGCCTCTATGTTCATCAGGGATACTGGCCTGAAGTTTTTTTTTGTTTTTTGTTTTTTTTTCCTTTGTCATGTCTCTGCCAGGTTTTGGTTAGGCTAATGATGCCAGCTTCATAGAATGAGTTAAGGAGGAGTCCTTCCTCCTCAGGTTTTTGGAATAGTTTCAGTAGGATTGGTACCAGCTCTTCTTTGTATGTCTGATGGAATTTGGCTGTGAATTCATTTGTTCCAGGGCTTCTTTTGGTTGGCGGGTTTTTTATTACTGATTCAATTTCAGAGCATGATATTGGTCTAGTCAGGGTTCCAATCTCTTCCTGATTCAGTCTTGGGCGATTGTTTGTTCCCAGGAATTTATCCATTTCCTCTAGATTTTCCAATTTGTGTGTGTAGAGTTTTGTTGGTTTTGTTTGTTTGTTTGAGATAGGGTCTCACTTTGTCACCCAGGCCGGAGTGCAATGGTGTGATCTTGGCTTACTGTAACCTCAACTTCCTGGGCTCAAGTGATCCTCCCGCCTCAGCCCCACGAGTAGCTGGAATTACAGGTGTGTGCTACTATGCTTGGCTAATTTTTGTATTGTTAATAGAGACAGGGTTTTACCATGTTGCCCTGGCTGGTCTTGAACTCCTGGATTCAAGCAATCCGCTCACCTTGGCCTCCCAAAGTGCTGGGATTACCAGTGTGAGCCACCACGCCTGGCCTTGCATAGAGTTGTTCATAGTATTCTCTGAGGATCTTTTATATTTCTGTGGGATTAATTGTAATGTCATCCTCATCATTTCTGATTGTACTTATTTCTATTTTCTCTTTTTTTTTTCTTTGTTAACCTAGCTAGTGGTCTATCAATCATGTTTATTTTTGTAAGGAACAAACTCTTGGTTTCCTTGATCTTTTGTATAGATTTTTGCATCTCAGTTTTTTTTTTTTTTTTTTTTTTAAGATGGAGTTTCACTCTTGTTGCCCAGGCTGGAGTGCAATGGCATGATCTCAGCTCACTGCAACCTTTGCCTCCTGGATTCAAGTGATTCTCCTGCCCCAGCCTCCCAAGTAGCTGGGATTACAGGTGCACGCCACCACGCCCAGCTAATTTTGTATTTTTCGTAGAGATGAGGTTTCTCCATGTTGGTCGGGCTGGTCTCGAACTCCTGACCTCAGGTGGTCCACCTACCTCAGCCTTCCAAAGTGTTGGGATTACAGGCGTGAGCCACAGCACCCAGCCTGCATCTCACTTTTATTAAATTCGCCTTTAATTTTAGTTATTTCTTTTTTCTGCTAGCTTTGGGTTTTTTTTTTTTTCCCCAAGTTCCTTTAGGTGCAAAGTTAGATTTTTTTTTTTTTTGAGACAGTCTCGCTCTATCCCCCAGGCTGGAATGCAGTGGTGCGATCTCGGCTCACTGCAACCTCCGCCTCCCAGGTTCAAGTGATTCTTATGCCTCAGCCTCCCGAGCAGCTGGGATTACAGGCACCTGCCACCATGCCCAGCTAATTTTTGTATTTCTAGTAGAGATGGGGTTTCGCCATGTTGGCCAGGCTGGTCTCGAGCTTCTGACCTCAGGCAATCCACCTGCCTTGGTCTCCCGAAGTGCTGGGACTACAGGTGAGAGCCACTGTGCTTGGCCCAAAGTTAGATTTTTAATTTGAGATCTTTGTAACTTGTTGATGAAGGCATCATCAACTTTCCTTTTAACACTGTTTTAACTGCATCCCAGAGATTTTGGTAAGTTGTTTCCCTATTTTTATTAGTTTTAAAGAATGTTTTGATTTCAGCCTTAATTTTGGTGTTCACCCAGGAGTTATTCAGGAGCAAGTTGTTTAATTTCCATGTATTTATGTAGTTTTGAGAGATGTTGGTAGTGATTTCTGTTTTTATTGCACTGTGGCCCAAGAATGTGCTTGGTATGATTTCAGTTTTTTTTTTAGTTTTATCGAGACTTGGTTTATGACTGAGCATGTGGTCGATTTTAGAATATGTTCTGTGTGCAGATGAGAAGAGTATATATTCTGTGGTTGTTGGGTGGAGTGTTCTGTAGATGTCTTTTAGGTCTAGTTTGTCAAGTGTTGAGTTTAAGTCTAGAATTTCTTTATTAGTTTTCTGCTTCAATGATCTAACGCTGTCAGTGAGGTGTTGAAGTCTCTCAGTATTATTGTGTGGTTGTCTAAGTCTTTTCATAGTCTTTTTAGGATAGTTAAGACTTCTTGTTGGATTGTACCCTTTATCATTATATAATTATCTTCATTATCTTATTTTTTATTGATTTAAAGACTATTTTATCTGATATAAGAATAGTGACTCCTGTTCTTTTTTGTTTTCTGTTTGTGTGATAGATCTCCATTCTTTTACTTTGAGCCTATGTGTGTTGTTACATATAAGATGGGTCTCTTGAGGACAACAGATGGTTAGGTCTTGTTTTTGTATTCAGTTTGTCATTCTGTGTCTTTTAAGTGGAGTGTTTAGCCCATTTACATTCAAGGTTAGTACTGATATGTATGATTTTGATCCTGTCATTGTGTTGTTAGCTGGTTGTTATGTAGACTTAATTGCATACTTGCTTTATAGTGCCTGTGGGCTGTGTGCTTAAATGGGTTTTTGTGGTAGCAGGTGTCATTCTTTCAATTTCATGTTTCCCACTCCCTTAAGGATCTGTTGTAAGGCTGGTCTAGTTGAAATGCATTCTCTCAGCATTTGCTTGTCTGACAAGGATTTTATTTCTCCCTCATGTATGAAGCTTCGTTTGGTGGGGTATGAGATTCTTGGTTGGAATTTCTTTTCTTTAAGGACACTGAAAATAGGCTCCCAATATCTTGTGGCTTGTAAGATTTCTGCTGAGGGGTCTACTGATAGTCTGATGGGATTTCCTCTGTACATGACTTGACCCTTATTTCTGGCTGCCTGTAAATTTTTTTCTTTTGTATTGACCTTGGTGAATCATAACTACCTGCTTTGGGGATGATTGTCTTGACCATCTAGCTGGTGTTCTTTGTATTTCTTCTGTTTGCATGTCAACCTCTTTAGTGAGATTAGGGAAATTTTCATGGACCGTATCATCAAATATATTTTCCAAGTTGCTTATTCTCCTCTCTCAGAAATGCCAGTGAGTCATAGATTTGGTCTCTTTGCATAATCCCATATTTCTCAGAGGTTTTGTTCGTTTTTAAAATCATTTTTTCTTTCTTTTTGCCTGAGTTGATTCAAAGAACTGGAATATGTTCTAGTATGTGATAGATCTCCATTCTTTTACTTTGAGCCTATGTGTGTTGTTACATATAAGATGGGTCTCTTGAGGACAACAGATGGTTAGGTCTTGTCTTTGTCATTCTTGTAGTGAGTTTTTCAGTTCTAGAAGTTCAGTTTGGTTCTTTCTTAAAATGGCTATTTTGTCTTTCACCTCTCACATTGTTTTACTGGATTTTTTGGATTGGGTTTCAGCTTTCTCTTGAGTCTTGATGAGCTTCCTTGCATATTAGATTCTGAATTCTGTGTCTGTCATTTCAGACTGATTAAGAACCATTGCTGGGGAGCTAGTAGACTCTTTTGGAGGTAAAGAGGACACTCTGGCTTTTTGAATTGCCAAAGTTATTGTGCTGATTCTTTCTCATCTAGGAGGGTTGGTGTTCCTTTAACTATGGTGTAAGTTGAGTACAGTCCATTGGCTTCATTTCTGGATGCTTTCAGGGGGCCAGTGACCTGTGCAGAATCTTTATGTGTAGGTGAATTCTTACATTTGATTTGTAGGTATATTAGCCCAATGATTTTTGGTTTTGTAGTTTGTGCTGTGATCCAGTAGATGGCACTTGACAGTAATAGCTGTAGGTAGTTAGGTTAATACCCATCTGCACTTTTGTACTTCGTCGTGTCCACAGGCGTGCTCTATAGTGGGGTACAGAGGAAGAGAAATGGTCCCCTCCCCAGGTCTGCCCCTGGGCCTCGGGGGAGCCCCCTCTGATGACTGTTGTTGTGCCTGTGATTCTTTTGTTAGGTTTTCCAGGTTATGGTGTCCCGTCGGGCAGGGGTTGCAGTGGAGAAATATAACACGCCCCTTCTGGACCCGCCCTCCAAGTGAGGTACACCCTGCTCCCGCCCTGGCTCAGGAACCTACATGTCTTGCCCCTCTCAGGGCTCTGAGGATGGGGGCCCCTCCTCTCCTCGAGTGGCAGCCACAGATCTTGGCTACATATTCCCTAGTTGCAGGCTGCAGCCCTGAAGGAACTGGAACTTTCCGTGGCTCCTGGTCAGATTCCATCTGTGCTGGGAGATCTGATGTGCTTCTTGGTTGCTAGGAAAGTAATCAGTTGCAACAAGGCACTCAGGCTGGGCTGCAGGGGCTGTGCTGTGCACCTGCTCCTGCAGGGTAGCTAGGCATTGGGCCTGGGAGGGGCTGGTGGGCAGAAGGGCTTGCAGAGCAGGCCTGCTCCAGTCCCATGGGGAAGCTGGCCCAGCTCTCTCTTGGCTCAGAGATCAACTGGGTGTCTGTGGCTGCTCCCTGCCAGAGCTGCGCAGCACATAAAACCTCCTGGACTCTGCACCATCCAAAGGCCTGTTTCTGCCTCCTTCCCAGGGAGATCCCCCTGCCAACTCACATGTTCATGGGGGATGCAGGGTCCTCTGTAGCTAAAATCACAGAGGTCCGTGGCAAGAGTGAGTTGCCCTTCAGTTCTTTTACTCACCCCTTTCCCAGGAGCTGTTCAGGGCTGGGAGCTAGCCTTGCATTCGGGTACCCTGTGCAGCGTTCCCAGCTTCCTCCCTCTTCAGCCTTTGCTTCAGTGGTGCCTATCCATTCACTTTTGGTGTTTTCTCCCCAAAGATCTGCCCAAATTATGGTGCTTTGGTTGCTAATTTGGTCTCTCTCTCTTTTATTATTTATTTGTTTATTTAATTTTGAAATAGGGCCTTGCTCTGTTGCCCAGGCTAGAGTGCAGTGGCATGATCTCAGCTCACTGCAATCTCTGCCTCCCAAGCTCAAGTGATCCTCTCACCTCAGCCTCCTAAGTAGCTGGGACTACTGGCGTGTGCCACCACATCTGGCTAATTTTTGTAGAGATGGGGTTTTACCGTGTTGCCCAGGCTGGTCTTGAACTCCAGAGCTCAAGTGATCCTCCCGCCTCGGCTTCCCAAAGTGCTGGGATTACAGGTGTGAGCTACCACACCCAGGTAATTTGGTCTCTCTCGGTGGGAACGGCATTTCCTGCTGTGTCTAGTTGGCCATCTTCTCTCCTCTCAACACTGGATTATTAAGGAAGGGCATATTGATACTTATTTTCTGTGCTACTTAAATTTTTTTTTTGTGGTTTCTATGTAAGCTCCCTCAAATTTGAACCTGAAAAACATATTTAACCAAAATATTTAATTCTGTATTGTGTTTATAGAAGAAAATATTTTGATTAAAAGATCTCTTTTCATTTTCCTCCTCATTAATTAAAAATAGTACCCAGTTTAAACAAAGAGCATGAGCTTTTGGGTAAGACAGTTCTGAATTTGAATCCTAGTTCTACCACTTCTAGACTAATGTGTGATACTGGGTTGGGTGGTTACTTATCTTGCTGAGCCTCTGTTTATTCATATTTAAAATAGAGATGATACTTGCTTCACAAAGTTGTAAAGACAAATTTTAATACTATATTCTGAGTCTCCAGCACATTTGAGGTATGCAGATTTCCTTCCTGACCTGGCATGGTGGCTCATACCTATAATCCCAGCACTTTGGGAGGCCGAGGTGGGTGGATTGCTTGAGGCCAGGAGGTTGAGACCAGCCTGGGCAACATGGTGAAACTCTGTCTCTTCAAAAAATAAAAAAATTAGCCGGGTGTGGTGGTGCATGCCTGTAGTCCCAGCTACTTGAGAGGCTGAAGTGGGAGGATCTCTTGAGCCTAGGAAATCGAGGCTGCAGTGAGCCATGATCACACCCCTGCACTCCAGCCTGGGTGACAGAGTGAGAACCCTGTCTCAAACAAAAACAGAAACAAATTTTCTTCCTTGTTTTTATCCTAAGGTTTTTTTTGGTTTTGTTTTGTTTTTTTGCAGTGAAATTCACATAACACAAAATTTAGCCATTTTAAAACGAACAATTCAAGGGCATTTAGTACATTCACTATGTTGTGCTACCATCACCTCCATTTTATTCTGAAACATTTTTATCACCTTAAAAGGAAACCCTGTACCCATTAAACAGTTGCTCCCCATTTCTTTCTCCCCCTTGCCCTTGTTAATCACCAATCTATATTCTGTCTCAATGGATTTACCTATTCTAGATATTAATAGTTTGTGTAAATGGAATCATACAAGGTGTGACCTTTTGTGTCTTTCACTTAGCATAATGCCTTCAAGGTTTATACATGTTGTAGCATATATTAGTACTTCATTCCTTTTTATGACCGAATACTATTCCTTTGTATGGATATGTCACAGTTTGCTTATCCATTTCTCCGATGATGGACATCTAGGCCTTTTCCACCTTTTGGCTACCGTGAATAGTGCTGCTATGAACACGGGTGTGTGTGTGTGTATATGTATGTATATGTATATGTGTGTATATATATGTATATGTGTGAATATATATGTGTGTGTGTATGTATATGTGTGTGTATATATGTATGTATATGTATATGTGTGAATATGTGTGTGTATATGTATGTATGTGTGTGTATATATGTATATATATGTATGTATATGTGTGTGTGTATATATGTGTGTGTGTGTGTGTGTGTATACATGAGTACGTTTTTCAGTTCTTTGGGATCTGTACCTAGGAGTGGAATTGGTGGGTCATATGGTAATTTAACTTTTTTGAAGAACTGCCAAACTGTTTTTTTTTTTCTTCTTGAGACGGAGTTTCGCTCTGTCACCCAGGCTTTAGTGCAGTGGTGCAATCTTGGCTCACTGCAACCTCCGCTTCCTGGGTTTAAGCAATTGTCATGCCTCAGGCTCCCGAATAGTTGGGACTATAGGTGTGTGCCACCACGCCTGGCTGATTTTTGTGTTTTTAGTAGAGACGGGATTTCTGTTGGCCAGGCTGGTCTCGAACTTCTGACCTCAGGTGATCTGCCTGCCTTGGCCTCCCAAAGTGCTGGGATTACAGGCGTGAGCCACTACGCCTGGCTGCTAAACTGTTGTTCACAGCAGCTGCACCACTTTACATTCTCACTAGCAGTGTACAAGGGTCCTGATTTCTCCACATCCTTGCCAACAGTTGTTATTTTTCATCTTTTTTATTATAGCCATCCTAGTGAGTATGAAGTGGTACCTAAATTTGCAGTTTTTCCTTCCGTTTTGAATATATTCTAGAAATTAAGTTGGTTGATGAGTATTTGAAGCTTACTTTTGCCAAGAAAATGGTAAAATGTTACGATCAAGCTATAGTAGTCAATTTAATGCATAAACACCCTGAATTGTTTCTATGATAATATAAGATCAGAGACAAAACTTGAATTTTAAAAAGTCATTAATTCAGCAAACATTTATTGGATGCACATTATATGGTAGGCCCTAGACCAGGTATTTGAGAGGTAACAGTGGAACTTAACATAGTTCCTTCTCCTAAGGGAACTCACAGTATGGTGGGACAGATAGATATATGTAAATAAAGACAAGCTGTTACAAGGTCTATGCCAATAGAGATAAATACATACAGTATGTGTGCTGTGTGAACATCATGGTCCTATGTTTGCCTGAGTAACTTATTGCTAGAATTTTACAGAGCTGGTAGTTGAGCAGAATTTCGAAGAATATGTAATAGTTTAGCCATTGACAACAAGGAAGGGAAGGCCTTTCCTGAAAAGAGAATCGATCTCTGTGAAGGCAGAAAGAGTGAGAATGGAAGACTGAGCAGATGTTGATGAAAAGTTAAATTCTGTAAAATATTTGAAGAGATTTATTCTGAGCCAAATATGAGTGACCTTGGCCTATGACACAGCCCCCAGGAGATCCTGAGAACATGTGCCCAAGGTGGTTGGGGTGCAGCTTGGTTTTATACATTTTAGGGAGACATGAAACTGCAATGAAATACATTTAAGAAATACGTTGGTTTGGTCCAGAAAGGTGGGACAGCTTGAAGGTGGGGGGACTTCCAGGTCATAGAGTTAATTTTTTTTTTTATTATTATTATTATACTTTAAGTTCTAGGGTACATGTGCACAATGTACAGGTTTGTTACATATGTAGACATGTGCCATGTTGGTGTGCTGCACCCATTAACTCGTCATTTACATTAGGTATATCTCCTAATGCTATCCCTCCTCCCTCCCCCCACGACAGGCCCTGGAGTGTGGTGTTCCCCACCCTGTGTCCAGGTGTTCTCATTGTTCAGTTCCTACCTATGAGTGAGAACATGTGATGTTTGGTTTTCTGTCCTTGTGGTAGTTTGCTGAGAATGATGGTTTCCAGCTTCATCCATGTCCCTACAAAGGACATGAACTCACCCTTTTTTATGACTGCATAGTATTCCATGGTGTATACGTGCCACATTTTCTTAATCCAGTCTATCATTGATGGACATTTGGGTTGATCCCAAGTCTTTGCTATTGTGAATAGTGCCACAATAAACATACGTGTGCATGTGTCTTTATAGCAGCATGATTTATAATCCTTTGGGTATATACCCGGTAATGGGATGGCTGGGTCAAATGGTGTTTCTAATTCTAGATCCCTAAGGAATCGCCACACTGTCTTCCACAATGGTTGAACTAGTTTACAGTCCCACCAACAGTGTAAAAGTGTTCCTATTTCTCCACATCCTCTCCAGCACCTGTTGTTTCCTGACTTTTTAATGATCGCCGTTCTAACTGGTGTGAGATGGTATCTCATTGTGGTTTTGATTTGCATTTCTCTAATGACCAGTGATGAGCATTTTTTCATGTGCCTGTTGGCTGCATAAATGTCTTCTTTTGAGAAGTGTCTGTTCATATCCTTTGCCCGCTTTTTGATGGGGTTGTTTGATTTTTTTCTCGTAAATTTGTTTAAGTTCTTTGTAGATTCTGGATATTAGCCCTTTGTCAGATGAGTAGATTGCAAAAATTTTCTCCCATTCTGTAGGTTGCCTGTCCTCTCTGGTGGTAGTTTCTTTTGCTGTGCAGAAGCTTTTTAGTTTAATTAGATTCCATTTCTCAATTTTGGCTTTTGTTGCTGTTACTTTTGGTGTGTTAGACATGAAGTCATTGCCCATGCCTGTGTCCTGAATGGTATTGCCTAGGTTTTTTTCTAGGGATTTTATGGTTTTAGGTCTGACATTTAAGTCTTTAATCCATCTTGAATTAATTTTTGTGTAAGGTGTAAGGAAGGGATCCAGTTTCAGCTTTCTACATATGGCTAGCCAGTTTTCCCAGCACCATTTATTAAACAGGGAATCCTTTCCCCATTTCTTATTTTTGTCAGGTTTGTCAAAGATCAGATGGTTGTAGATGTGTGATGCTATTTCTGAGGGCTCTGTTCTGTTCCATTGGTCTATATCTCTGTTTTGGTACCAGTGCCATGCTGTTTTGGTTACTGTAGCCTTGTGGTATAGTTTGAAGTCAGGTAGCTGATGCCTCCAGCTTTGTTCTTTTGGCTTAGGATTGTCTTGGCAATGCGGACTCTTTTTTGGTTCCATATGAACTTTAGAGTAGTTTTTTCCAATTCTGTGAAGAAAGTCATTGGTAGCTTGATGGGGATGGCATTGAATCTATAAATTACCTTGGGCAGTATGGCCATTTTCACAATATTGATTCTTCCTATCCATGAGCATGGAATGTTCTTCCATTTGTTTGTGTCCTCTTTTATTTCTTTGAGCAGTGGTTTGTAATTCTCCTTGAAGAGGTCCTTCACATCCCTTGTAAGTTGGATTCCTAGGTATTTTATTCTCTTTGAAGCAATTGTGAATGGGAGTTCACTCATGATTTGGCTCTCTGTTTGTCTGTTACTGGTGTATAGGAATGCTTGTGATTTTTGCACATTAATTTTGTATCCTGAGACTTTACTGAAATTGCTTATCAGCTTAAGGAGATTTTGGGCTGAGACGATGGGGTTTTCTAAACATACAATCATGTCATCTGCAAACAGGGACAATTTGACTTCTTTTCCTAATTGAATACCCTTTATTTCTTTCTCCTGCCTGATTGCCCTGGCCAGAACTTCCAACACTGTGTTGAATAGGAGTAGTGAGAGAGGGCATCCCTGTCTTGTGCCAGTTTTCAAATTGTTCCAGTTTGCCAAATTGTAAAGACCATCGATGCTAGGAAGAAACTGCATCAACTAACGAGCAAAATAACCAGCTAACATCATAATGACAGGATCAAATTCACACATAACAATATTAACCTTAAATGTAAATTGGCTAAATGCTCCAATTAAAAGGCAGAGACTGGCAAATTGGATAAAGAGTCAAGACCCATCAGTCTGCTGTATTCAGGAGACCCATCTCACGTGCAGAGACAAACATAGGCTCAAAATAAAGGGATGGAGGAAGATCTACCAAGCAAATGGAAAACAAACAAAAGCAGGGGTTGCAATACTAGTCTCTGATAAAACAGACTTTAAACAAACAAAGATCAAAAGAGACAAAGAAGGTAAAGGGATAATGATAAAGGGATCAATTCAACAAGAAGAGCTAACTATCCTAAATATATATGCATCCAATACAGGATCACCCAGATTCATAAAACAAGTCTTTAGAAACCTACAAAGAGACTTAGAGTCCCACACAATAATAATGGGAGACTTTAACACCCCACTGTCAACATTAGACAGATCCACGAGGCAGAAAGTTAACAAGGATATCCAGGACTTGAACTCAGACATCTACAGAACTCTCCACCCCAAATCAGCAGAATATACATTCTTCTCAGCACCACATCGCACTTATTCCAAAATTGACCACATAGTTGGAAGTAAAGCACTCCTCAGCAAATGTAAAAGAACAGAAATTATAACAAACTGTCTCTCAGACCACAGTGTGATCAAACTAGAACTCAGGATTAAGAAACTCAATCAAAACCACTCAATTACATGGAAACTGAACAACTTGCTCCTGAGTACATACTTGCTCCTGAGTACTGGGTACATAACGAAATGAAGGCAGAAATAAAGATGTTCTCTGAAACCAATGAGAACAAAGACACAGCATACCAGAATCTCTGAGACACATTTAAAGCAGTGTGTAGAGGGAAATTTATAGCACTAAATGCCCACAAGAGAAAGCAGGAAAGATCTAAAATTGACACCCTAACATCACAATTAAAAGAACTAGAGAAGCAAGAGCAAACACATTCAAAAGCTAGCAGAAGGCAAGAAATAACTAAGATCAGAGCAGAACTGAAGGAGATAGAGACACAAAAAACCCTCCAAAAAATCAATGAATCCAGGAGTTGGTTTTTTGAAAAGATCAACAAAATTGATAGACCGCTAGCAAGACTAATAAAGAAGAAAAGAGAGAAGAATCAAATAGACGCAAAAAAAAATGACGAAGGGGATATCACCACCGATCCCAAAGAAATACAAACTACCGTCAGAGAATACTATAAACACTTCTATTCAAATAAACTAGAAGATCTAGAAGAAATGGATAAATTCCTGGACACATATACCCACCCAAGACTAAACCAGGAAGAAGTTGAATCCCTGTGAATAGACCAATAACAGACTGTGAAATTGAGGCAATAATTAATAGCCTACCAACCAAAAAAAGTCCAGGACCAGATGGATTCACAGCTGAATTCTACCAGAGGTACAAAAAGGAGCTGGTGCCATTCCTTCTGAAACTATTCCAATCAATAGAAAAAGAGGGAATCCTCCCTAACTCATTTTATGAGGCCAGCATCATCCTGATACCAAAGCATGGTAGAGACACAGCAAAAAAAGAGAATTTTAGACTAATATCCCTGATGAACATCAATGCAGAAATCCTCAATAAAATACTGGCAAAACAAATCCAGCAGCACATCAAAAAGCTTATCCACCATGATCAAGTGGTCTTCATCCCTGGGATGCAAGGCTGGTTCACCATATGCAAATCAGAAATGTAATCCATCATACAAACAGAACCAAACACAAAAGCCACATGATTATCTCAATAGTTGGAGAAAAGGCCTTTGACAAAATTCAACAGCCCTTCATGCTAAAAACTCTCAATAAATTAGGTATTAGTGGGATGTATCTCAATAAGAGCTATTTATGACAAACCCACAACCAATATCATACTGAATGAGTTAAAATTTTTCTAATTGGCAGTTGGTTGAAAGAGTTATCAATAGGAAGAAATGTCTGGGTTGTGATATGAGGTTGTAGAGACCAAGTTTTATCATGTAGATGAAACCTCCAGGTAGCAGGCCTCAGAGAGAATAGATTGTAAATGTTTCTTTTCAGACTAAAGGTCTGTGTTGATATTAATGCTGGAAAGGTATAATGAGGCATATCCGACCCCTGTTTCTCATCAGACTTGAACCAGTCTTTCAGGTTAAATTTTAAAGTGCCCTATCCTAGGAAGAAGTCCATTCCAGTGGTTGGGGGTGGGGCTTAGAATTTTATTTTTTGGTTTACACAGATGATTATGGCAGAATCTATAATGATAGCTGGGAAAAAAGATGGGGCTATGAAGATACACAGAGGGCAGATAGTAGAGGGTCTTAGCAGACCAGGGAATTAAGATTTTAGCATGTAGATAATGTGGCATCACTGAAGAGTTTTAAGTGGAAAAGTGACATACAATTTGTGTTTTCTAAAGATAATGCTTATGGGCTAGAGTATGGATCAGAAAGGGCAGCCTGGAATGGCAATTAAGAGGCTAATGTTGTAGCTTATGTGAGAGGTTATTGAAGCAGGATATTTCCCTGACCCCTTCGTGGGTGGGAACTGGAGTGCACTAGCTGGCTGCTTTGGTGCCAGCAGGGGCAAACTCCACTCACTTGGACCTGCTACACTCTACCCATTGTGGGAAGGGGAACACACAGGTGAGCAGGTGCAGGAGCCGGGGCGAGCACTTTTGGGCGCTGGCAGGAGCGAACTCCATGGGGGCCCCATGGCAGCATCTAGCGGGGTACCTGTGAGCCCTGAAGCCCCAGAGGGAGTGTTACAGTCAGTGCTCTTTTAGCTCTGCCGTCCACAGATGGCTGAAGTGTTAACAACTCAGTAGAGGGTCAGTGTGACAGCCTTTTGCTCTTGCACTCGTGGCACCTGAGTTCTTGTCCGGCATCCAGGAGGAATGAGGTTGCATGAGTGAATTTGAAGGATAGTAAATGCGGGGGATTTTATTGCTGATGGAGGTGGCTCTCAGTGGGATGGGGAGTTGAAAAGGGGATGGAGTAGGAAGGCAATCCTCCCCTGAAGCTACACTGGCAAGCTGTCCCTCTGAAGTCAAGCCGCTTCTC
Source organism: Macaca fascicularis (assembly GCF_037993035.2). Lineage (NCBI taxonomy): Eukaryota > Metazoa > Chordata > Mammalia > Primates > Cercopithecidae > Macaca > Macaca fascicularis. Next base: position 18,140,055 of record NC_088395.1, on the reverse strand, counting down.
TGTGATGTCCAACCAAAGTCTGTGAGGTCCAGCTACTTCTCCTCACTCCGCCAGCTGAGACTGGGGCTTTTATGGTCACAGGATGGGGGGTGAGGTGGGCCATGGGTGGTTTTGCAAAAGGCAACATTTGAGCAGTAAAACAGGGATATAAGTTCTCACTTTGGGCTGTGGTATCAAGCTTTTCGGCTTGAGGATAGGGCCCTTGCTGGGAACCCACCCTCCCAGAATTTCTCTGCCTCGTGTTTGTATCATTATGAGGTCCTGAATCAAGTCACTGACAGGCATGAAGAACACATCTGGGAAATACTTCGGAGGTGGGCTTGGCTAGACATGTGGAGGGAGGAAGCATACAAGGATGACTTCAAGATTTCTGACTTCAGATAGGTAATGTCATTCATCAAGATAGAGCATTTAGGATAAGCACAATGAATTCTCCTTTTGGAAATGTTGAATTTGGGATGCTTATGTAGATATCTAGTTGGCTATTGAAAACATCTCTGGAACTTGCAAGAGGCCTGTGCAAGAGAGAGGGAGAGAGAGTAGGCAAACATGTGCACAAGTATGCATGCACTTGAGCAGACAAGAGAACATGAGATTGAATGATTTGGTAATCATTACTGTAGGCAGTAGCTGAAATAATGGGACTGAACTAGAGCACTCAAAACTGAGGTGGGGATGGGGAGAAGGCAGTCAGTCCTGAGGAACACTACTGGAAAAGTGACGGAAGTAGAAGGGAACTCAGGAAAGAGTTGCTATGTGAGACTTAAGAGTTTTAAAAAGAAGGCAGAAGTGTCTAATGCTAAAAATCAAATAAGATCAGGAAGAGGCATCCATTGTTAATATCTGTTGGGAAGTTGTTGGTGATATTAACATACAGAGGTTCCCTAAAAGGTGGTATCTGTGGAAATGTTATTATAGCAAGTTGAAAAATGAGAAAATAGCTTAGTCTTAAAAGGAAGTAGAGAAGGTATTAGCTAGGGAGAGTGTAGGTAAGTAGGATTTCCTTCTTTGGAGGAAACTTTTTTCCTTCCATTTGTCAGGCAGTGGCAACAAACCTTCCCCAGTCTCTAATCCATTGATAGAAGAGGGCAAGGAACACCTTTAGGGCCTGGGAAAGGAGGATAGGAATAGACACAGGGATGGTGATATGAGTGGTGCTGCTGTTGATTAAGTGTGCCACATGCAAAATTTAAATAATCTGCCCCAAATCTCATAGGAGGTATTGTGTGGCAAAGCTGGATTTGAACCTAATTAGTCTGGAACGAGTGTTCCTACAATAGATAGTGAGAAGCAGGGAAAGGAATAGCAGCTGTAAAGAGCAATTGGTAACAGAGCCCCATGTTCATGTGATCTCTACCCCACCTCTTCTGAGAAAATTCTTAGTGTTCAGCTGGCTTCTGATTTCCAGATGCCTGTTGTGATAAGTACCAGGACCATGCTTCCTTGTTTTCCTTTCCACTGGTATCTACCCCTTGTGGTTTCCTTCTAGAGTTTTCCTCAGCCTTTGAGGTGTTCTTAAAGAATATTTTGTTGTTGCTGAAGATAAGGAGATAAACATACATGTAAAAGACTTCTACTATGCTTATGGAGAGGTAAAGTCACTCTTATCTGACAGTAACAGTCCTTGAGTATTCAAAAGGTATTTTCAGAGGAAAAGCAGACTTGGCTGTTATGAATGTTTAATTCCCAAAGCAAGGTTGGCCTCTGGGATGGGATGGGTGGCTCTTCTGATACAGGTAGAGGGAAGGGAGAGAAGAAATAGAACAGTATCTGAAGACGCCAGTCAAGGAAGCCAGTGTTATGGTATGGGACGGCAGCAGGAGCAAATGAAGGAAGCTCACGGCGTTTATACCTGACCTACCTCCACTTTGCTCTTATTGCTGCCCATGATTGATTAGTTTGTGGCAATCTGGGCTCTGTGGGACAGGGAGCAAAGTTCCAAGCAGAGGCATTGGGTGGCACAGCTGAGTGTATATGAACTCTAGGCTTCCTTTAAATAAAAAAGTGAAAGTTCTTGACTGAATAAGGAAAGACAAAAGTCATATGCTTAGGTTGCCAAGGTCTACAGTAAGAACAAAACTTCTATCTATGAAATCGCAAAGAAGGGAAAAGAAATTCGTACATAGTATATATGGGGTTTGATACTATCGGCAGTTTCAGGCGTCCACTGGGCAGGGGGGTGGGGGAGCGTCTTAGAATGTGTCCCCCAAAATATATGGATAAGCGGGGTGGGGGGCTACTCTGCTTGTTAATATTTTTCAATATAAACATGCTTTCACATCTGATTTTTTTTTTTTTTTTTCTAAACTAAGATTCCCTGTCAGAGAGCACCTCTTGACTATTGACTATATAGTGAAACAGCACATAGGAGTTCACGAGGTTGTCCTTTGGGTCATTAAAAAAAACAAAAAACAAACAAAAAAACGCACCTTGACTCGGGAGTGAATTTGATGATGGGCTTTGTTGTTGTTGTTGTTAGAGGACAGAAAGCAGAGTGGCATATTGGAAAAGGCATGAGCTTAGGAGGCAAACTCTGTTAACCAAATGGGTGCTCTTGGCACAATTACCTAACATCACAGAGCCTATGTTTCCTCATGTGTAAAGTGAGGAAACAATATCTACCTCATAGGATGTTTGGGAGGATTTCATGCAATAACACATATTGAAGTGCCTAGCATGTAATGGGTAGCCAGTAAATATTGGCACCTATCTCCTTTCTTTCTCTAGTTTCCCTCATTCCAGGCTTCCAGGCCCCCTGTTGGCTTTACTCCTTGCCGTCTAGATTGTTTCCCAAGATTTGTTAATTTATTTTTCATTTCCACAATTCCATAATTATCATTTCTTGGATGTTTTTCTTACCCGGACATTTTCTGTTCTGTCTGAAGATAAGCTGAAGAACCAGGTAAATTTTGTGTTAGTTGTTTACATAAAAGTTTTATTAAAGATGAGTAGCATATCCTTCTTTATATTTCACATAACTTTTTCAAAAAGATTTTTATTCATTTTGTGACCACTATGAACACACAGTTTGAAGTTTTATATATAGTTTTAACCTTATTTAAACAAATCCATTTTCTATTTCAAGTAGTTTAATACTGAATAGAGTTTCAGCATGGTGCATGTATGTATATATGTATGTATATCTATATGTATGTTATATGATTGCTCCTGGGAGTTTAATTTTGATGTATAATATATTGAATGGTTACTCTTGCCTTTTTAGTTAAATCGGTTTAAAAAGTATTTTATTCTAGGTGCTGGGGATATGGCAATAAATAAAATCGAGTCCTTAGGAGGCTGAGGTGGGAAGATTACTTGAGCCCAGGAGTTCAAGGCTTCAGTGAGCTATGATCACATCACTTCACTCCTGCACGTCTGCACTGGATGACAGAGTGAAACCTTGTCTCAAACAAAAAACAAAACCCCAAAAACTGAGTCCTTGAATTTGAAAAGCCTGCTTTATAAAGTGAAATTTTGTTCATTTTTAAAAATTTTTGGCCGGGCTCGGTGGCTTATACCTGTAATTCCAGCACTTTGGGAGGCCAGGCGGGCGGATTGCCTGAGGTCAGGAGTTTGAGACCAGCCTGGCTAACATAATGAAACCCAGTCGTTACTAAAAGTACAAAAATCAGCCGGGCATGGTGGTACGTGCCTGTAGTCCCAGCTACTTGGGAGGCTAAAGCAGGAGAACTGGTTGAACCGGGGAGGTGGAGGTTGCAGTGAGCCAAGATCGCGCCACTGCACTCCAGCCTGGGTGACACAGTGAGACTCTGTCTCCAAAAGAAAAAAAAGAATATATATATATATATATATATATATATGTAGTACTTTTTAAAAACTTTGCTCATACATATATATATGCCATACATCAAATAGTTTTTATTATAATATGGAACAAATATATATATTTTAGGGGACTATTTGAAACTATAGCTTCAGTTTTCAAATGCCAAAATAGTTAGATCAAATATTGATTTCATTATAGTTGCTATGTTCTGTAAAGTTACCGTTTTATTTGCTACAATTTAACTGCTTATTTTATATAGATTATACTAGTTTTGGGGGTATAGTATTGACTTGCAGGCTGAAAATATTTTTCATTTGTTCATTCAGTATTTTTTTGTGGACCTCCTATACTCCTAGGTTCTGTCTTAAACCAACCTGGCACAGGAATTTGAACCCAGATCTGGAGCTCAATTATTCCTCTTCTTCATTCTATATATTTAGAGTTGGGAACTAGAACTGCAGAGATCAGTAGATTGGTCAAGAGAGTGAACGTTTTATTTGGGTTTAGTAATTTTGTTAGTCTGTTTTCATACTGCTATAAGGAACTGCCCAAAACTGGATAATTTATAAAGGAGGTTTAATTGACTCACAGTTCAGCATGGCTGGAGAGGCCTCCGGAAACTTACATTCATGGTGGAAGGCAAAGAGGAAGCAATGCACCTTCTTCACAAAGCGGCAGGAAGGAGAGAGGTGCCGAGCGAAGTGGGAAGAGCCCCTTATAAAACTATCAGATCTCATGAGAACTCTCTTACTATCACGAGAACAGCATGGGGGAAACTGCCTCCATGATTCAATTTCCTCCACCTGGTCTCTCCCTTGCCATGTGGGGGATTATGGGGATTACAATTCAAGATGAGATTTGGGTGGGGACACAAAGCCTAACCATATCAGTAACTAAAAAGAGGTCACTTAATGACCTTGGAAAATAATTTCTTTAAAATATGTTTGGGGGAAGAAAAGTTTATTACAGGGGCTAAGGAAATGGAATAATAAGGAAATTGAAATGTTAAGTATAGGCAATTCTTCTTGATGTTTTATTCATAGTAGTGAGTGGAAAGAGGGAATTCACTCAAGGGCTTGAAAGTGTATCAGAAACAGGGAGGTAACTTCAAAATAAAGGATATGTGAAAGTTGTAAGAGACAGCAAGGAATTGGGGATTGAGTGATCAAATACCTTGAGGAGAGAAGAGATAATTAAAACCAAAATGTCCCGTAGGAACCAAAGGAAGATGTTGTTAAGATATAAATAAAAGATTGGACTTCAAAAACTAGAGAGAAAACTTCTCATTCATTGTAAGAGAAAAACAAGAGAATGGTTGAAAATAAAAGTATTTTAAGATGGAGAAATGGGGTTTTATTTATATTTATATATTTTTGAGATGGAGTTTCACTCTTGTCCAGGCTGGAGTGCAGTGGCGCATTCTCGACTCACTGCAACCTCTGCCTCCTGGTTTCAAGTGATTCTCCTGCCTCAGCCTCCCAAGTACATGCGCCACCATGCCTGGCTAATTTTTTCTATTTAGTAGAAATGGGGTTTCAACATGTTGTTCAGACTGGTCTCGAACTCCTGACCTCAGGTGATCCACCTGCCTCAGCCTCACAAAGTGCTGGGATTACACGCGTGAGCCACTGCGCCCAGCCAGAGAAATGGGATTTTTAAGTTTACCCCCCAAAAGATAGCCTTTAATCTTCTCATAAAGTAGAAGATTGGGTCATTTTCTGAATGGAATAGAGAAAGAGGGAGATGGGAACTTAAATAGGGAAAAGCCTTCTACCATGGAAATATACTTGGAAATCAGTGAGTTGTAGCAGTGACTCCTCAGTTGAGGTTAGCATGGATTTTATAGACACTAGTAGCATCTTAATGTTCTAAAGCAGGAGTTGGCAAACAGTAGCCTGAGGGCCACATCCAGCTCATGTAGCTTATAAGCTAAGAATTTTTTTTTTTATATTCTTAATTGATTGTAGAAAAATAAGCAAACAAAGAAACAAAAAAGGGCCAGGCGTGTTGGCTCACGCCTGTAATCCCAGCACTCTGGGAGGCCAAGGCGGGCGGATCACGAGGTCAGGAGATTGAGACCATCCTGGCTAACATGGTGAAACCCTGTCTCTTCTACAAAATACAAAAAATTAGCTGGGCGTGGTAGCAGGCGCCTGTAGTCCCAGCTACTCGGGAGGCTGAGGCAGGAGAATGGCGTGAACCTGGGAGGTGGAGCTTAAGTGAGCTGAGATCCTGCCACGGCACTCCAGCCTGGGTGACAGAGCAAGACTCTGTCTCAAAAAAAAAAAAAAAAAGAAAAGAAAAGAAAAAAGAAACAAGAATGTACGACAGAGACCTTATGTGACCTTCAAAGCATGAGATATTTAGTATCTGACCCTTCCTGTAAAAAGATAGCTGACCCTTGTTCTATAGCTCAGGACCAGAGAAAGCAGATGATAGTGTGACTCAGAGATGGGGACTGACGTTCTGGACATGATCAAAGACCAAAGGGTGATAAAAGAAGGGATACTAGTTAGGGGTTTTTGGTGGAGGTGGACAGTTGGGTGCGGGTTGAGTAGGGAGTAAAGCAAAGCCAGAAGAAAGCTAATGGATTGGATGAAAATGGAATATGGGCTTGTGAATAGATATCATAACGAGAATATAAAGCCTGATCAGATGTCATAATGAGAATGTGAAGTGGGTATCAGCAAAGATAACAGGTAAGGAAGTTGAAATTGGAGAAAGGGGACATGGTTGGTTGTCTTAGAGATAGAAGAGTTTCAGAAATTGCCAACTCCAGCCATTTCAGGAAAGAGCTGAACTCTCCAGTGATAAGGTCAGGATGATGAAGCATCCAAGAGTATGATGGTCAAATTCCTTAAGATGATGACAGGGAGACTATGTATGAAGAAATAATGCGTGTTAGGTTACTGGACTTTTTCAGAAAAGTGGAAGTGAGCCTGGAGTATGAAGTAGATGATGGCAATGTGGTAAAAAAGAGGCTAGTGTAAGTAGGTGAACTACTTGTAAATGAGGGGGAAAGTGATGTTGGCAGTGAAGTGGTCCTCTTTTTGCCCTGGCAGCTCAGGATAGGCTGTTCCTTCCTCTTGGTTTGGTAAGTGATAGAAGATAGATAAAAAGGTCATAGAAAAGATGTAGTATTATCTATTGCGGGTCAGATTTACATGTACATCGTCTTTGAGTATGGGAGGAACAAAGCAGCGGATTGGTTTGGACTTGTAAAATGAAGCCCTCAAAATAACAGTAGTTGATTTTTGTATAGATGTATAAATGTTTCACTTACATTGTTCTTCCTGTAAATATCTTTTTTAAGCATTAGTGCTTTTTACTATGTAAAATTCATTTATTTGTAATAATGAAATTATCAAGGAATTAATACTAGACATATCTCTTTTTACTTAAATGTGAACATGGACAGAATTAACCTGGCAGGTAACCTTTATTTGAATATTAAAACTGAATTGGGCTACAGGGAAACTAGTAGCTACAAATCACTTGGGTCTGATTGTGTTCTTTCCATGACAACATTAATGTAGAGTCTCTATTTTAGTATATAAAACTTTATTAGTAGACATACATATAGGGACATAATGTATATTAACCTTAAATATATAATTTTTATTTACCAATTATACTTCATTAAATCTGAAAAAAGTCAAGAGCAAGGGAGCCCCTGCCCTCTGAAACATGAAGTGGGAGCCCTAGGCAATTGCTTTGCTTTGTTTTTCTATGTTGATGTGAGAGGTGATTCCTATATGTGACATAATTGGATAGTGTATTCTGAAGGAGAGACTCCTTTTTGTGCTTCCCATAAAAATATGGGAAGTTCCCAATAGGTAAGTTGCTAGAAATTTTTACCACGCTAAGTTGAAGTTACTGATTCCTCTAATAAAAGTGTCTTTATTTTTTCTGGAGAATTAAACTATTTTCTGATAATATGAAATCTTAGGATACCTAAAACTTCATTTCAGATAGTACTTTTAGTTTTAAGTGGTTTTCAGTGAGTGACCTTTGGAAATGGTTTTAAAGGTCAAGTAAAACTTATTTTGAGTCATAAGGAGAAAATACCTTGTGTCATTTACTTTAATATTTTTTATATTTTTTCCTCAGTTCCTATTGTAAAGAATATAGCAAAAACAGAGTCTTCTCCTTCCGAAGCGAGCCAGCATTCAATGCAGTCTCCACAGAAAACTACTCTAATATTACCAACACAGCAGGTCAGGAGATCAGGTCGAATTAAACCACCTGGACCTACTGCAGTCCCCAAAAGGAGCAGTTCTGTTAAAAATATTTCACCAAGGAAAAAAGGTCCAAACTCAGGAAAAAAGGTTAGTTGTATCTCCTCCTAATTTGTATTATAGGTTTTTGTAGTGCCTTATTATTTATAACATGCAATTTAGGAATTTACTAAGAGTATGATGAGGGTCTTTAGGAATGTACTAAGAGTATGTAGGCTTTTGAAAGCCTCACATAACTATCAATAGATTTCTTTGCTTGGGTAAACTTAAAACTTTTTATAGTGTTCTACTTCTTTAAAACCACAATGAAAGTACTATTAATACATGAGTGTATTTATGTTCAGACTAGTTAATTTGAAACTCAGTATACTTTAAAAATCATTATGAAGTGAATCTTACTGTACATATATTATACTTCAATAAACTGGGGCAGGGAGAGAAGAATCAATGTGATGAATTCAATAATGCTGGAGTCAACTCTAAAACCTAGAAATAATAGAAAAAGCAACAACCTGAAGACACTGAAGAGTGAATGGAAGCAGACAGATTCTGGTGGCAGGGGAAGTACTGACTGGGAGAAGGGGTGTTATACAAAGTGAGTTTCCATTGTTGTGGTTTTAAGCAAGTACACTTTGTGTAGCATGTGAGGCAACAGGAGTATTAGTAGAAAAATGACAATTTATCTGTCCTAGGGAAACCAGAAAACAGAAAAGTCAGGAAAACTGTGGCTGTTAAAGGAAATGGATTTTGGAAGGGAAAGGACCAGAGAGGGCATCTGCAAATTCTGTCTACCAACGTCTCTGACCGACCCCTGATCTGAGCATGTTTGTCTAATACACACAGGCCAGTGTAGCTAAAGCAAAAGATCTGAACTGAGGCTGGATGAAATTAGGCCCAAGATCAGAATTTAAAGTTCAAGTCTAGCCAAGGTAATTACTAGCTAAACAAAAGAAATAACAATCATCAGAGAAATACAGAATTTAGAATCTGCACAAATTTTTGTAACATCTGGAATGTAACTCAAAATTACCCAAATACATAGTAAAATGAATAATATTTTCAAGAGAAAAGAAAATCAACGGAGACAGACCCAAGTATAACCCAGATATTAGAACTAGCAAACAAAAGTTTTAAAGTGGCTATTCAACTGGTCCTCGATGAAATTACACACGCACGCGCACGCACACATACACACACACATATACGCACACAATTGTACTGATTAAAAAGACCATCTTAGTGGAGAAGCAAAGGATAAAAAGGAGCCAAATTGAAACTCAGGAACTGAAAAATACAGTATCTGAAGTAAAAGATTCACTGGACAGAATTAACCAGAATTGACTAGAGATGACAGAAGAAAGAGTAAATGAACTGGAAGGTAGAAGAATAGAAATTATCCAGGGTGAAAAACTCAGACTAAGATTGAGAAAGAAAATGAACAGAGACCCAGAGACCTTTTAGATAATATCAAAGGTCCAATACAATGTAATTGGAGTCCCAAAAGGAAAAGAAAGAGAAACTGGAGCAGAAAAAATATTTGAAGAAATAATGTCTCAAAATTTTCCAAATGTCATGAAAGATAGAAATATGTAGACACAAATTACTCAACCAAGAGCAAACAGAATAAGCACAAAGACATCTAAGCTGAGGCATATTAGAGATGAACTGTTGAAAACCAGAGACAGAGCAAATCTTAAAGGCAACAATGTAAAAATGAAAAAGTACATGCAGAGAAACAAAAATTTGATTAACAGCTGACATTTCTCATCAAAAGCCATGGAGGCCAGAAGAGAGTAGAACAGCTTTAAAGGACTGAAAAGAAAAAAAAAAAACCCCAAAAAAAACCTGTCAACTGGAAATTCTATATGTATCAAAAATACTCTTCCAGAATGAAGGTGAACTTAGAATATATATAATTTTTGTTTGTCAATTATACCTTAATAAAGTAGAAAAGACTCCTAAGTAGAGTTCAATAGTTTTCTTCATATAATTTATACTCTCATTTATTATTTATTTCTGCATATTTTATGATTGTTGTTGCTATTGTGAAGGAAATCTTTTCCTTATTACTCTTTTCTATGAAACAAAAGATATATTTCTTAAAAAAAAGAATGAAGGTGAAGACAGTTTCATTTTCAGATAAAAGCATACTAAGATAAATCACTGTCAAACCAGCACTGCAGGAAATGCTAAAAGGAAAATCATCAGGCTAAAGGAAAATGGGACCAGATGGAAACCTGGTTTCTCAAAGAGAAAGGAATTGCTTTGAAGATGGTAAATCTTTGGGTAAATGCAAATGACTTATAATAATATGACTATTTGTAACTAATTACAATACAGTATTGCAGAGTTTATATTAAACAGACATGAAACAATTGTAGTATAAAGGCCTGACGTGGGGGATATGGATCCTGTATCATTGCAAGATTTCACCATTTTATGTGAAGTGGTACAATATTAACTTTATATGGCTTGTGGAAAGTTAAGGATGTACATTCTAATCCCCAGGACGTATTGTTAAAAAAAAAAAATGCGAAGAAGTATAGCTAAAAAGCCAATAGAAAATTAAAATGTAATTCTAAGGAATATTTGAATATTCAAATATATTCAATATAAAATATTCTAAGGAATATAAACTATTAACAAAAGGAAAGGAGGGGTTGGGTACAGTGGCTCATGCTTGTAATCCCAGCACTTTGGGTGGCCAAGGCAGAAAGAGTGCTTGAACCCAGGAGTTTGAGACCAGCCTGGGCAACATGGCAAAACCCCATCTCTACACAAAATACAAAAATTAGCTGGGTGCAGTGGCGCACGCATGTAGCCCCAGCTACATGGGAAACTGAGGTAGCAGAAGAATTGCAGAAAACTTGCTAGGAGGTGGAGGTTGCAGTGAGCTGAGATGGTGCTATTGCACTCCAGCTTGGGTGACAGGAGTGAAACCTTGTCTCAAAGGGAGAAAAAAAAGGAAAGGAAAAGGAGAAACAGAACCAAACACAGAGGAGACAAATCAAAAACAGGCAATAAAATAGTAGATCCAGCCAGGCATGGTGGCTCACACCTGTAATCCCAGCACTTTGGGAGGCTGAGGCTGGTGGATCACCTGAGGTCAGGAGTTCGAGACCAGCCTGGCCAACATGGCAAAACCCCATTTCTACTAAATATACAAAAATTAGGCATGCTCACAGGTGCCTGTAATCCCAGCTACTCAGGAAGCTGAGGCACGAGAATCGCTTGAACCCAGGAGGCGGAGGTTGCAGTGAGCTGAGATTTCGCCACTGCACTGTAGCCTGGGTGACAGAGTGAGACTCCATCTCAAAAAAAAAAAAAAAAAAAGTAGACCCAGATCCAAACATACTAGTAATTGCATGAAAAGTTAGTGGATTATCCTTTTTGGTTAAAAAGACAGAGATTATCAACTTGGATTTTTTTTTTTAAAGACCCAAATATATCCTGTCTACAAGAGATGCACTCTAAATATAAAGACATAGAATCTTTTCAGATCTCTTGGGGCTGACTGAATTAAATGCCAGCAGTATTATCTTACACATTCCTGAGTTCAGCCATCTGATATTAGTAGCTGTAACATTTCCATTTTGTTTCAACTTATGTTTGCTGTAGGGAAAAAAAAATAACATTTTAAAATATATTGATACTGATGTTCTTTAAAAACACTCAAAATTTACAAAATAAAAATCAAAAGTCAAAGCTAAATATTTCAAAAAATATAGTCGTGAACACTGAAAAAAATCAAGCAGATTGTTCTAATATAAATGGTAGCAGATAATTTTAAATGAAAAATAAAAGTTAATAGTGAAATTTAAAGTGAAATAATATTTTAAATGCATTAAAAATTAACATATATGTGTATTTTCCAGCTTCTGAAATGTCTTTGTGATTAGTTGGTATAATGGTGAAAATATAAGATAACACCAAATAGTTTCCTTTGATTCCTTTAGTTTCCAGTTCCAAGCTAATTTGATAATTTTGGAGAGCTCTGTTTGAAAACATTGTTTATTTGATGATGGGGATGGAGAAGGGACAGTTACTATACTCTTGTAAAAATTATTTAAAAAATTTTTTACTTTTTATTATGAATATGTAATACTTGTATATATTTATGGGGTCTATGTTATATTTGGATACAAGTTGTCATTTTCTTCCTCCCCTTAAGGGAGGAGTGCAGGAGCACATTTTCTAAATAAATGTACCTTTATTCAATTTGCAGTGTTAGTGCAAACATGCTATCTTGGTATGTCTCAAGACAAAGGATTCAGATTTCAGATTTTTAAAATAGTGAAAGAATGATATGGTCAACCCAGTAATTATAATTCAGTACTGAAAAATAACATGATTGTGTCCAGGCAGTGGTGCATGCCATGTAATCCCGGCACTTTGGGAGGCAGAGGTAGGAGGATCTGTTGAGCCCAGGAGCTCAAATCCAGCCAGGGCAACATAGTAAGACAAAAAAAAAAAAAAAAAAGTCACATTTTTTGTTTCTTTAACATTGATAAAAAAAATTGTATCAATGTTAAATAAACAATAATGTGATTTACTAGATTACTGTCAACCCAAACGACAGTCATTAATTTAAGCAAATAAATTCCAGCAACATTGAATGTTCTATTTTTTACTCCTTTGCTCCTGCCTTTTAAATGTCCTCTGTTATTACCTTTTCTATGCACAGGTGTCCCTTCTCTTATATTGGAGAGTCATGTTTGAAGGTAGCTCCTGGAAAACCCCAAGAGTTGATGTAAAATAAACAAAATACTAGTGAACTTTAACAATGCTCAGGAGACATTGGTTCTTATAGGCGATAGGCATAATTTTGTATAGACTTTAGCAAGCCATCTGTTGTGATTTTGTCAGAATTATTGTATGTAATATGGAGAAATGTGGGTTAGACACAGCGAAGACTAGATGAGCAACTTCTTTCTGAAAATAAACTCTGTCCTCTGCCTTGCTGAGATTTTTTTTCTATTGGATGTATTGCTCTGGGTTAGAGATTTACAGACTTTTCTTTAGCAATGTGAAAAAACTTGTCTTACAGGGAACCTCAAAAAATAAAGTAAGTTTTACAGAATAAACTAATTTGGCTAAGGTGTGATTAGTTGGAGCAGGGGTAGGACAGGGAATCCCAGCCATCTGGTCTCTTCCTCCCCTACCTGGACAGTTCATGGACCTCTGAGAAGCTCAGTTTGGAAAGTTCTGGAGTTCATGACACACACAGGAGTTTCCAACCTGAGGACTTCTGATAACTAATAATTTTGTAAACCAATGATATTTATAATTTTCTGACTTTCTTATCTAAGAATATATTAATGAGTATTTTATACTTGTATTTTTTTCCCTTTCTTTTTAACAGGAAAAACCTTTGCCTGTGATATGTTCTACATCTGCAGCTTCTCTAAAATCGCTGACCAGAGACCGAGGCATGTTATATAAAGATGCCGCTTCTGGGCCATGTAAAATAGTGATGTCTACAGGTAAATTCATATTTTAAAAATAGTATAGAATTACTAATCTTTTATCCTGTATTATTTTCAGTGTCTTCGAAGTCCTGGAGATAAAATAGTAGGGGAAAAAGATGATAATATTAAACATTTATCTTAGCATTTTTCATATTAAAGTATTTTGAAATTCTGATTGTTCCATTTTACATTAAGGAAAAAGTCTTTAAATACATGAGTCACTTGAAAATTCAGATACTCTTAAAGTATTTTATCCATTTAAGTAAGATTTATGAAATTTACATTATTGTCAAATCTATTCTTGGTTTCCCTTTATCTCATTTCAAAATTTGTCTTTTTGTATTGTATGTATTTTCAAAGCTACCTCAAACCTTTTCTTAATGCCTTTTAAAAATTATCTCCCTTACACTGTCCTATTCCCTGGACTTTTTTTCCTTTTAATTGTTCTTTCCTGATTAAAAGTAAATTTAGTTTTTTAAAAATAGAAGTCACTTTAAAAATGATTATAACATATCTCATTTTTTTCAGTTTATTATTTCTGATTTTTAATTAGCAGGAAAGACTAGCTGAATGGATATAACACAAAGGAGATAAAATATTGAAATCCTTGTTTAGCTTCACTTGTATTCAGTAGAATTTGTCCATGCCATCAGCACCGTGGGTTGAATTTTTAATTGCTATTTCATTTCTGAAGGATAACATAGTCCTTCCTCTGGCTGTTGCCACAAAGTTGAATTGTGTATTTCAACAGAGCAAAAGTGAGATTGATCAGTTTTCTTATACTAAATATAGACTATGTGTGTGTGAAAGTTTTGCAATATTAATTAATGGATTAAAAATAACGTGCTTCTTAGGGGAACAATTTATTTTATTTTTGGTAGTAATGTGCCCTCATGTTTTGTTTTTTTTTGTTTTTTGTTTTTTGAGACAGTCTCACTTCATCACCCAGAGTGGAGTGCAGTGGCGCGATCTTGGCTCACTGCAACCTCTGCCTCCCGGGTTCAAGCGATTCTTCTGCCTCAGCCTCCCAAGTAGCTGGGACCACAGGCATGTGCCACCACACCCAGATAATTTTTGTATTTTAAGTGGAGATGGGGTTTTGCTATGTTGGCCAGGCTGGTCTCTAACTCCTGACCTGAGTTGATCCACCCACCTCGGCCTCCCAAAGTGCTGGGATTACAGGCATGAGCAACTGCGCCCAGCCTCCCTCATGTTTTTATAGTGTATATTGATTTGCGTTTGTTGATTCTCAGTAAAGAAAATTATTGGAAGTTGGCATTTATGTGATTATAGATGAATTGCTTCTATATCATATGCTTTTATTATACTAAGGAAAGAGTTTATTTTAAAATTTTCTTCCGTGAATCTTGGTATATATAGAAGGAACATTTTTATTTTCTTAAAATTAATAAAATATTAATATATATCAATAGAACTTAACTGTTATGTATATCTTAAATTATTTGGTTACTTTAGAAAATATAATTGAGGTGTAGTATTGGTGATTTAAAAGAAATTCAGTTCAAAAAAGAGCATAGCAAGATGACCCATTTTGAAAGGAATTTCTTGTACTGTGTATACAATTAAAAGATGAAAATATTCATCTGTCTTTGTGCCATTTTATATAATGTGGGAATGTATGAAGAATTGTTTTTGTGATGTTCCTAAAATGTCTGTAGGTTTTATATCATCAGTTTGGACAAGATTCTAAAAAATTGAGTAAACATTTTGATGGTTTCTTTGTGGGTTCAGTATGAATGTATGGTTGCATGAATGTAAAAATATATTTACCTACATATTTTTAGGTAACAGAAATGATCATTGATATTAACTATATTTAGGTTTTCTGTGAGTGAAGTGGCTAGTGGGATATAGTAATTGATTATGTAGTGTTTTCACAAAATTTCTTTTAATCAGTCTCATTGTTATGTCTGCATACGTATTTTTCCTCAAGTCTGTGTCTATGTAAACAAACATGGAAACTTTGGCCCTCACCTGGATCCCAAGAGAATCCAGCAGCTGCCTGACCACTTTGGCCCAGGCCCCGTGAATGTGGTGCTTCGCCGGATTGTGCAGGCTTGTGTGGATTGTGCCCTTGAAACTAAAACTGTTTTTGGATACCTGAAGCCAGATAATCGTGGAGGAGAAGTGATAACTGGTATGCTTGTCTAATTCAGGCCCTCCCCTCCCCTCCCCTCCCTTCTTCTCCCCTCCCTTCCCTCCTCCCCTCCCTTCCCTCCTCCCCCCTCTCTTCCCCCGCCCCCTCCCCTTCCTCTTCTTCTTTCTTCCTCCTCCTCCTTTTTTTAGAACAGGGTCTCACTCTGTCACCCAGGCTGAAGTACAGTGGTGTGATCTCGGCTCACTGCAGCCTCCACCTCCCAGGTGCAAGCGATTCTCCCACCTTAACCTCCTGAGTAGCTGGGATTATAGGCATGTGTCACCATGCCTGGCTAACTTTTGTATTTTTAGTAGAGACAGGGTTTTGCCATGTTGCCCGGGCTGGTCTTGAACTCCTGGCCTCATGTGATCTGCCTACCTTGGCCTCCCAGAATGCTGGGATTACGAGTGTGACCCACTGCACTTAGCCTGTAATATTTATTATATTAGTATAATAGAATATTTAATTATACTATTATATTATACATATAAGGAGTTATATGTTTATAGACTTTAAGCCCTGGTTTGAAAAGTTTACTTTTAAAATGGACAAATGATGTCAGAATAATGTAAATTGGGACAAAAGTCACAGATTCTTCATTTTACATGCTGTGTTAAGCTCACTATAGGCAAAGTACCTTGGTTGATAATATGTTTTATCTATAAGAAGCTCTAAATAAAAATGCGACTCAAGAAGTCATTAAGCAAGAAGATGCAGTTGGTAGCTGTGATCAGATACCACAACATTCATACCCATGGAATATTTGGAATAGAAGGAAGTGTTACATAGATCAGTGAGTTTCTGTTGTTGTTGACTTAAGAATATTTTCAAATGAGGATGTTTTTACCAATACAGGCTATTGTGTTTGAATGAGAGGAGCTTTTATAATTTAAGATTATTCCTTTATGAATTACAAAAACCACAAATTAGACTTATAATACCTTTCCTAAAGTGATGATTTTTTTTAAAAATTACTGTTGTATTTCTCATCTCTCTGAGATTACTCTTGACATCCTTTTTTTCCCCAATAGCCTCCTTTGATGGGGAAACTCATTCCATCCAGCTCCCTCCAGTGAACAGTGCATCATTTGCTCTTCGCTTTCTTGAGAACTTCTGCCACAGTCTGCAGTGTGATA
The DNA here is from genome assembly GCF_037993035.2 of Macaca fascicularis. NCBI lineage: Eukaryota > Metazoa > Chordata > Mammalia > Primates > Cercopithecidae > Macaca > Macaca fascicularis. The sequence goes on along the minus strand of NC_088395.1, from coordinate 18,123,268 downwards.
ACCTTTTGAGTAGCCAGCCTTTTAGTTCTTCCAGGGGTCATACTCACAGCTCTGCAGAGCATGATAAAAATCAGTCAGGTGAGAGAAAATGTAAACTCTTATACTTCTGTTTAACTTGAGAATCTTGTATAATTGTTTTTCCTTGTGTTCTCCTCAAAGTAAACATTTTAGCCACAGTGAGCTAATGAGAAATGTATAACATGTAGTTGTTTTTGTTCATTCAAAGTAGGAAAGTAATTTCTTGTATTCATAATGAACTTGAGAATCAAAGCCCATGGATTACTTACGTTTGGCTTCATTGTGACTACCTCACAGAGTTAAACATTCTCTGTTAGACTGAAGTATGGCTTTAAAGTTACTGACCTTTATAATCCTAAGAAGTTAGCAAAGCATGTTGAGCCCATTGGCTATAAAGATTTTGTTGCAGTCATCAAGGTTTGACAAATGATGATACGGTTTTGTTGTTGTTTTTTGAGACAGAGTCTCGCTCTGTCTCCCCAGGCTGAAGTGTAGTGGCGCAATCTCAGCTCACCGCAACCTCCGCCTCCCGGATTCAAGCGATCCTCCTGTCTTAGCCTCCTGAGTAGCTGGGATAACAGGCACCCACCACCATGCCCAGCTAATTTTTGTATTTTTAGTAGAGACAGAGTTTTGCCATATTGGCCAGGCTGGTCTTGAACGCCTGACCTTAAGTGATCCTCCCGCCTTGACCTCCCAAAGTGCTAGGATTTACAGGCGTGAGCCTCCACACCCAGCCTGTGATATGCTTGCATTTGACATTTGAACCATGGTTGCTTCTCTTCCATAAGAACCCCAAACTGATGCCTGAATAAGAGGGTAGGTATAAGATAGCCCTGTAGAACCAAAAGCATGTTTCTTGCTTCTGATCCGTAAAGCAAGAAAGCTCTTCCAGCTTTTATGCAAGTGCTCTTTGTTTTTTGGGAGTGGTTTGTCTCTTTTTCATGTGACTTATGAAAGCTAACTGTGTTCTACCGATCATGGCAGGATTGTATGTGGGTCTTTCAAGAGTAGCTGAGGTTCTCAGGTGTTACTGCTGCATGATTTTCTGGCCAGGTGCTGCTGATTCTGGAAATACAGAGTACCATCAGACTATCTTTTTAAGTCCAGGGATTCTAATTCACGTGCCACTCAAGTGTGAAGTGTGGGTACCATGTCTCTAGCTACTACTTTTTTTTTTTCTGGTCCTCCTGGTTACCCACACCCTTCTTCATAAAGCTTGTCTCCTCTACTTCAGTGACACCTCTCATATCCATCCCCTTTTTTTCCATTTCCTTGTTACTACCCTGCTTCAGACGGTACTAACCCCTTCACTGGTTTAGTAAAGCAGGCTCCTAACTGGAATCCTCTTTCCAGTGTCTCCCCTCTGGTGTAGCTGTCCAGTGAGTCCCTTTGAAATAAAGGTATGATACTGTGACATGCTTGCAAAAGTATTCATGGAGAAGCAGTGGCATGGAGAGCACAGGTGTTGGAGTTTGTCAGACCTGAGTTCCAATCCTGGCCTTGTAATCTCTATGCTGGAAGAGTGTAAAGTCTGACCGGCCTACATTTTAATTCAGTTCCTGCTGTTAACTAGCTATGTGCCCATAGACAAAGTACTGAGCCTCTCTAGTTCTCAGTTTCCTTATCTGCAAAGTGGATACCTCTTTAGTTGTGAAATTGAAAGAAAGTATTTGTAAATTCTTAACCTGCATTATGCCTGGCATGAAGTAGGAGCAATAAAAGCTAGCTGTCAGAACTAGGGGGAAAGAGGAAGAGTGAAGTTTCATGTTTTCATGTGATATTATCCTTTTTTTTTTCCTTCTTCGGGAGAGGTAGGAGGTCATCAAAAATGGTAGGAAATTTGGAAGATGGCTAGAAAGGGAAGGGCCACCTGTGTGGGAAGAGGGGTGTCTGTGTATTGATAGGTTTTCTGTTTCTAAGAGTAATTTGGGGAAAAATATGAGTTGGAGATGCTGAGAGTACAATTTCCTGATTTCTCACTCTGTTGCCCAGGTTAGAGTGCAAATGACACCATCTCGGATCGCTGCAACCTCCGCCTCCTGGGTTCAAGCAATTCTCTTGCCTCAGCCTCCCAAATAGCTGGGATTGCAGGTGCCTGTCACCATGCCTGGCTAATTTTTGTATTTTTAGTAGAGGTGGAGTTTCACCTTGTTAACCAGGCTGGTCTCAAACTCCTGGCCTCAAGTGATGCTTCCACCTTGGCCTCCCAGAGTACTGGGATTACCGGCCTGAGCCACCTGCCAGGGCCAATTTCCTGATTTCTTATACAAAGCATTAAGAATGCCAGTAATTTACAAAACCCCATTCTTTGAAAGATTTTAAAGAAAATGTAATTCTTCTTTAAATTGAACACAGAATGTTTGAATTTTCAGATTAATCCAATAATAATAGGTAACTATTTGAAAAAATACATTGAATAATCCACATATTTTACATTATTTTAAGGGTTATTAATTTTCTCTCACAGAAAGCTTAATTTAGCCATTTGAAAGTGGCTTTGAGTTGGAACTCTTAGGTTTTTCTTAAGTCAGCTTGTAGTTAAAGAAGTTGCATGTAAATGTTATGAGGTTGATTATTACTAAGATTTCATGTCTAGTATCCCATTTCTCTTACATTTTTTAAAATAAGGGACTTAAAAATAGTTTAAGATAGAGTGCTCTTCTTAGGAGACTTTGATTCTGACCAATCTTGTGTTTGCACATTTTAGCAGTAATTTTAGACATTTTACTGAAGTATAGTATACATAGAGAAAATTGTACATGGAATGTAGCTTGATTAATTTTCATGCCTGTATAACCAGTCCCTGGTTGGAAAAATAGCTATTACTAGTACCCTAGAAGCACTGCTAATGTGTCAAACCCCCTTTCATCCGCTACTGCCCCTCACTTCGCACATGGATACCTACTGCCCTGACTTCTAGTACCATGTGTTACTTTTGCCTGTTTTTGAACTTTATAGAAATGAAATTATACACCATTTACTCTTGTGCCTAGCTTTTTTTGCCCATCATTATGTTTGTAAGATTCATCTGTATTGTTGCATATAGTTAGATCATTCATTCTCATTGTTGTATAATATTCTGTTGTATAAATATGCTACCATGGTATGTATCCATTTGAGTGCTTTCTGTTTTGTGCCCTTATAAGTAGTGTTGTGTTTTGTACTCTTATAAGTAGTGTTATCATGAACATTCTATACACGTCTTTCTGTTCCTGTATCTATCTTGGAGGGAATTGCTAGGTCACAGGAAATGTGTAGATTAAGCTTTAGTAGATACTACCAAACAGTTTTTCAAAGTGGTTGCCTCAATTTACTTTCCTATCAGCTCTTTGCTTTTTAAAATAGATTATAATTCTCAGGTGAAATTTTTTATTTGATCTTTTCTGTCCATTTTTCCTGTTTTCTTGAATATATTCATCAAAATTGCATTATAGTCTTTGTCTACTGACACCAGTAGTTTTTCTCTCAATCGTTGGTTATATGGTCTGACTTCTTTGCATGTTTACCACTATTTTTTGGTATGTGGGACATTGTATATAAAAGATCTGCAGAAGCTCCAGATTTCTACCTTAAAAAGTGTCCTCTTTTTTAAGCAGAAAGAAGGAGGGCTCATTCCATTCAGTGATTGAACTGGGTTGGGGCTGAATAGCAGTTTTAATAAGACTCAGTCTATCTCCTGATTCCTCGCTATTCTTCAGGTGTTACTTTCCCAGGCTTTTGATTGAGAACCTGGGAATTCCCTAGCTCCTTAACCTTGAAAGACTATGGGGAATTGTACTTCCCTCCTTCAGGGGTTTGCTGCTCAGCTCTTCAGCCTTCTTCCTCATGTATTATCACAACTTCACACTTGTGTTTAGGTGGCTTGTGTGTTTGAGCTAGACCTCTTCACCCTGGTGGGTCTTTATTTCTTAAGCATCGTGAGACTGCGAGAGATTTCAGCGTGCCTTTTAAGAGTTTTTAGCCTAACTCCCCAGCTTCCTGTATAGCTCCAGAACTTGGCAGATGTCCCATGGGGGAAAACTAGCTATGAGTTTGAGTTTCTGATTTGTCACTCCAGCTGTGTGAAGCTGCTGAATCTTTTTTGATTTATTTTTGCCTAGTTATAGCCCTCTGCCTGTGTCAGGTTCTATTTTCAGTGTAGTGCCAAGAGTCAGCAAATTCCTACAGGGAAAAAATATGACGAGATCTTCAGTTTAGACTAGAATGGTTCTTCCCCCTCTGGAATTTGATTTTATTAGTTCCTATGACTGCTATACCTTGAGGATGCTTTTCTTATAATAACTTTATTGAGATATAATTCACATACCATAATTTCACCCTTTTAAAAGTACACAATTCAATATTTTTTAGTGTATTCACAGAGTTGTGCAGTCATCACCACTATCTTCATCACCCCCAAAAGAAATCCCATACCTGTTAACTATCATCCCTCAATGTCTTTTCTCCCTCACCACTGGAAACTATTTATTGACTTTCTGTCTTTATGGATTTTCCTATTCTAGACATTTCATGTTAATAGAATCATATAATATGCAGTCTTTGTGTGTGGCTTCTTTCACTTAGCATAGTGTGTTTTTTTGTTTGTTTTGTTTTGAGACGGAGTCTTGTTCTGTTGCCTAGGCTGGAATGCAGTGGTGTGATCTCGGCTCGCCGCAACCTCTGCCTCCTGGGTTCAAGGGTTCAAGTGATTTTCCTGCCTCAGCCTCCTGAGTAGCTGGGACTACAGGTGCCCACCACCACGCCCGGCTAATTTTTGTATTTTTAGTAGAGACGGGTTTCACTACATCATCCAGGCTGGTCTCGAATTCCTGACTTCAAGTGATCCACCCATCTTGGCCTCCCAAAATGCTGGGATTACAGGTGTGAGCCACCGTGCCCACCCTGTGTTTTCAAGGTTCACCCATGTGGTAGCATGTATCAGTGCTTCACTCCTTTTTATGGCTGAATAATATTCTATTGTATGGCTATATTGTATTTTGTTTATCCATTTATCAATTGATGCACTTCTGGATTGTTTCCACTTTTTGGCTATTAGGAATGCTGCTGCAATGAACATTTGTGTATAAGTTTTTGTGTGGATACATGTTCTCTCGGGTACAAACCTAGGTGTGGAATTGTTGGGTCATATGGTTAACTCTGTTTAACTTGATGAGGACCTGACAGACTTTTCCAAAGAGGCTATACCATTTTACATTTCCATCAGCAGTGAATGAGGTTTCAGTTCTCCTTGTAAACACTTGTTAATGTCCATCTTTTTTATTATACCCATTCTAGCAGGTGTGAAATGGTATCTCATTACGGTGTGATTTGCATTTTTCCAATAGTTGATGATGAGCATCTTTTCTTGTGCTTTTTGGCCATTTGTATATCTTCAGAGAAATGTCTGTTCGAATCCTTTGTCCACTTTTAATTGGTTTCATTTTTTATTGTTGAGTCATAAGAGTTCTTTGTATATTCTAGATACAAGTACTATATCAGGTATATGCTTTGCATATATTTTATCCCATTCTTTGGGGTTGTCTTTTAACTTCCTACTTTTTTTCTCTCTCTCTTTTTTTTTTTTTTGCGACGGAGTCCTGCTCTGTCACCCAGGCTGGAGTGCAGTGGTGTGATTTTGGCTCACTGCAACCTCTGCCTCCCAGTTTCAAGCAATCCTCCCACCTCAGCCTCCAGAGTGAGTGCTGGGACTACAGGTGTGTGCCCCCACACTTGGCTAATTTTTGTATTTTTAGTAGAGATGAGGTGGCATGGTTTGACTGTGTCCCCACCCAAATCTCATCTTGAATTATAGTTCCCATAATCCCCCCATGTCATGGGAGGGACCCAGCAGGAGGTAATTGAATCATGGGGGCAGTTACCCTCATGCTGTTCTTGTAATAGTGAGTGAGTTCTCATGAGATCTGATGGTTTTAGAAGGGGCTTTCCCTGCTTTGCTCTGCACTTCTGCCTGCTGCCATGTAAGACGTGCCTTTGCCCCTCCTTTGCCTTCTGCCATGATTGTGAGTCCTCCCCAGCCATGTGGAACTGTGAGTCTATTAAACCTCTTTTTCTTTATAAATTACCCAGTCTCGGGTATGTCTTTATTAGCAGCATGAGAACGGACTAATACACTGGCCTTTTTTTAGTTCTTTAGACATGATTTTCATTTTTTAGTTCCTTGAATATATTTATAATAGCTGATTTAAAGTATTTGTCTAGGTCGGGTGCAGTGGCTCACGTCTGTAATCCCAGCACTTTGGGAGGCCAAGGCGGGACGATCTCTTGAGGCCAGGAGTTTAAGACCAGTCTGGCTAACATGGCGAAACCCTCTCTCTACTAAAGATAAAAAAATTAGCCAGGTGTGGTGGCATGTGCCTATAATCCCAGCTGCTTGGGAGGCTGAGGCACGAGAATCATTTGAACCTGGGAGGCAGAGGTTGCAGTGAGCTGAGATCATGCCATTGCACTCCAGCATGGGCAACAGATTGAGACCGTGTCCCAAAATAAAGTATTTGTCTAGTAAGTCCAATGTCTGGACTTCCTCAGGGACAATTTCTGTTAACTGATTTTTTTCCCTTTGTATGGACCATATTGTTTCTTCACATGTCTCCTTTTTTTGTTGTTGTTGAAAACTGGACATTTAAAAATCATATAATATGGCAACTCTGGAAATCAGATTCCCTTCTCCCTAGGGTTTGTTGTTGTTGCTGGTGCCGTTTAGTGACTTTTCCTGGACTAATTCTGTAAAGTCTGTATTTCTTTGTTAAGAGTGGTCACTGAAGGCCGGGCGCGGTGGCTCAAGCCTGTAGTCCCAGCACTTTGGGAGGCCGAGACGGGCGGATCACGAGGTCAGGAGATCGAGACCATCCTGGCTAACACGGTGAAACCCCGTCTCTACTAAAAAAATACAAAAAACTAGCCGGGCGCGGTGGCAGGCGCCTGTAGTCCCAACTGCTCGGGAGGCTGAGGCAGGAGAATGGCGTAAACCCGGGAGGCGGAGCTTGCAGTGAGCTGAGATCCGGCCACTGCACTCCAGCCTGGGTGGTAGAGCGAGACTCCGTCTCAAAAAAAAAAAAAAAAAAAAAGAGTGGTCACTGAAGTCTGCTTGTTTAGCTTAATGTGGTTAATGATTGGGTAGAAATTTCCTTAAATACCTGGAACCAGTGTATCTCCCAGCCTTGGCCAAGGGGTTTTCTGTGTGTGTTGGGACATAACGTCAGTGCTCCAAGAGGCAGCTTGTAAGTTGACTTTGTGCAGAGCCTCAAGGTCAGCCAGAGATGAAAGATTAGGGTGTTCTCATGTCTTTCCTGGGCATGCATATATACATCCGAGCACATGCATGTGAACTGTTTAGATTCCCAGGAATATGTCTGTGTTTTTCAAAGTCTCCTAGGGGGCATCTTATACCCAGTTTTTCCTTTTAAGCTTTTTGGCCAACCTATTGTTAGCCCTGACTGGTAATATGGTCTCAGGCAGCTGCAAAGTTAAACAGTTGCCACTATTTTCCCCCATCAGATGCCCTGGAGATGGGGTTGTTCACACAGAACAAGCTCTAATTTAGGTCAAATAAAGACAAACCCTGAAAGGGAGCTTTTCAGTGAGCTTCAAGACTGGTCTAAGTGATAGTTCTCTGGGCATGGGGCTTTTGGAGAGCTCCAAACCCATTATGTCCCCATCCAGTGACTATTGCATGGCTGTTTTTCATACCTGCCGTAGTTGTGAAGTGTTGGTTTTCAAGGCTACTGTGAAAATGGGGTGAGGGGGATTATATTAGGGCAAGTTAAAATGCCACAGAATTTGCTGTTTTTTTCTGAGATCCATTCATTTTTCTTAAACACTTTGGATTGTGGCAAGTCTTTAATTTCCAGAGGTTTGAAAAAGTTTTTATAGTTTTTGCCACTGTTTTCAATGTTTTTATGAAGGAGTAGATTTTTGGAGGTCTTTGATCAGTCATCCTGGAAGTGCTTCTCTGATGATTTAAAAAATACTTTGTAAATTACCTGGCTTTTCCTAGTTATCTCTGTAGGAACACTTTCCTCCCTTAGCCTTACTACAATACCCAGAAGCAGAAGTCGAGTCAATTTTATATTTGTTTCAGCCCCAGATAGTAGAGCATACCCAGCTTCGTAAACTTTTCATAAAGCATTAGTACATTACAAATAAATGATGAAGACATTTTCTAATCTTGCCAAGATTCTGAGGGAAATAAACATTTATAGAAAACTATATTTTAGAACTCGAATTTTCCATATTATTAAGTTGGTATGAAAAGCCAATTATTTCTTTCCTTAGAATTTAATGAATTAATTAATTGTAGAAATTTGAGATATGTTTTGCCTGTTGGTTTTATAGTCCATTATTAAAAATAAAACTAAAGTGGTAAGAGCTCTACCGGACTCATTGGGATTCACTGAGTAACTAGATTGAGCTAAAGGTTACTCATCATAACATTTTGAGCAGCATGCGTGGCCCTCAGCTGAAATTTTGAACCAGATGAAGTTTGACTTTGATACTCATTGCAATCTTTCTTCTCTTTTGAGGTCTACTATCAGACTTTTAAGATTTTTCTTATACCTTATTTGTCCTTTTAGTTGGAGGTTAAATCAGGATATTTGTTGATACTTAGGGTATAATTGATAATTGAAGCTGTCTTTACTTTCAGGATCATGTTTTACAGAGTGGTCCTTTAGGTAGAAGTGCGTTTGGTTGAATGATAAGTAAGCAGTAGACTTGTTTTAAGGGTAGCTCTAAGCCAGGATTGTTACTTAACAAAATGGATGTTCATTATGCCATATCTTTTATTTAATTTCTCTGAAGTTTTAACTCCTCCGGCTCATGGGAGCAATTTTCCCAGGCCATTTTAGACACATTTTAATGGGTTGCCTCACTGCCTTGTGAGATATTTAGAGAGATCTGATAACCCCAGAATAAAGAAGCCTAGATATACTCCTTCTGGAAATGCTTTTAAGTCTTGAATATTATTTCAGTGAAAATATAAAATAGGATGAAATAGACACATGTTATTCAAGAACATCAAATAATTGAGAAGTTGTCAATGAAGGTATTGTAGGCAAATGATGTAGAAACAAGTGTTTCATGCTGATGATATGAAAATGCTTCAGTATATTAGTTCGTTATAACAGACAACTGTTTTTTCTTTGAGAACAGCAAAAGAAGATGTAACAGAAAGGCAAAGTACCAAACGATCTCCTCAGCAATCTGTACCATATGTTGTTCCTCTCTCTCCTAAGCTCCCCAAAACAAAGGAGTACGCATCTGAAGGTAAATAGCATTTACACCTCCCAGGATTGGGAAGAAATGTTTCTCTGCTACCACTTGTGTATACTCTTGGGGTGGTAGTATTGGAGGTAGAGAGGTAAATTTGCCTAAATAAGTTTGGCAGTTAGGCTACTACTTGGACAGCTTTGTTGAACACTTCATTCCCTTCAGAAGTGCATGGCTGTTATTTCTCCATAGAAAAAAAAAATTATAATAACCTAATAACCTTTTCCCTTCACTTTTGTATTGCTAAAAATTGGTAGAAAGAAGAATAGAAAAACCTCTGCCTTTCTCCAGAGAATGTGTTAACTGCCCAAGTAGTAAACAAATGTTAGAAACCAACTGTATGATCATATTATAACAAATAGTAATGAAGAACTGCATTTCTAAAAACAAATGCTTTAGTGAGGTGTTTATAGTCTTGGTGGCAAGACTGGCAAATGATAGTAAGTTACTCTGAAAAATATAGGTGATATGCAATCACTTTGGACTGTAGGACAATGTCCATTAATATAAATGCCAAGGAAGGCCAAGTCGGGTGGATCATCTGAGGTCAGGAGTTCGAGACCAGCCTGGCCAACATGATGAAACCCTGTCTCTACTAAAAACAAAAAAACAAAACAAAAAAACCCAAAAGATTAGCCGGGCGTGGTGGCAGGCATCTGTACTCCCTGCTACTTGGGAGGCTGAGGCAGGAGAATCGCTTGAACCCAGGAGGTGGAGGTTGCAGTGAACCAAGATTGCACCACTGCACCCCAGCCTGGGCAACAAGAGCAAAACTCTGTCTCAATCAATCAATCAGTGCATGCATCCATACCAAGGAGGGGATAGCCATGAACTTTGTGTTAGAGCATTGTGGTTCAGTATAGCACAAGTTAAGTGAACTTGCTAGGGATGAAATTTTTTTCCTTTTAGTAGTATTTGAATTGTAAGTCTATTGAAGATAGCCTCCTTTGTCTTTTTCCCTGTAGAAGAACCATTGTTTGCTGGGAGAAATGCCATTCCCAAAGAGGAAAATCTTTCAGAAGATTCTAAGAGCTCATCACTAAATTCAGGAAATTGTTTGAATCCTGCCTGTAGAAATCCTATGTATATTCAGACTTCAGTCTCCCAGGATTTTTCTCAAAGTGTGCCAGGCACCACAAGTTCACTACTAGTTGGGGACAAATCATCCCCCAAGAGCAGTCCCCATGAAGTTAAATTCCAAATGCAGAGGAAAAGTGAAGGTATGTTAAAAAATAGTGGCTCTCAATGTGTTTGTCTTTTGCCTTGAGATTTTCATACCTAACAGCATCCCTTGAGAGTATCACATTGGAGAAAGTGCTAAAATTTGGGAGGCTGAGTCCTCCCTTTCACATCACTGTCAGGTCAGACCATTATGGATCCTCCAATCCTCTTGACAGCACAGAACTGTCTCTGGGGATCTGGATCACCAACCATGTCTCTGATAGAGACTTCTCAGATTAGTAGTGCTTGAGCAGTTGTAATTTATCATTTGCTTGGGTACTGTCTGGACTCACAAACCTCTCATGACTCTGAGGCCTGGAAAGACAGTCCCTCTCCTTTCTGTTGTACACTTTTCTTAGTCTCTCTTGAGACCTTTCCTGGCCTTAGCCTGTGTTGACTCCTGGATTCGGGCTGGCATCTTGTTACCACAGCCACACCATTTCCTCATTCTCCATATCCTTCCTGAGACCCACCAGGAAGACATGACGTGTATAAGTAGGGCAACATCCTGTTGCCATTTAGAAAGAGCCAAAACAGGTCGGGCACGGGGTGGCTCACGCCTGTAATCTTAGCACTTTGGGAGGCCAAGGCGGGCGGATCACCTGAAGTTGGGAGTTCGAGACCAGCCTGATCAACATGGAGAAACCCTGTTTCTACTAAAAATACAAAATTAGCCAGGCATGGTGGTGCATGCCTGTAATCCCAGCTACTCGGGAGCCTGAGGCTGAGGCAGGAGAATCGCTTGAACCCGGGAGGCAGAGGTTGCAGTGAGCCGAGATTGCGCCATTGCATTCCAGCCTAGGCAGCAAGAGCAAAACTCTGTCTCAAAAAAAAAAAAAAAAGAAAGAAAGAGCCAAAACAGCCTTCAATGTGCAAAGAGGGCTAATACCCTGTACCTTTGAAGGATTAAGGGTGCAGGAGAGTGTCTTGTCCTTTTTCTCCAGGTAGGCACGTAGGCGAGGTTGAGGAGTGTAGGAAGTGGGAACCCTTGCCTTTGATCATGGGTGTTATCTATGGGCAGCCACACTGTGCACATCCCATGACACATTTAATGTTGTCAGCCCCATCCCTTCTGGAGATTTTCTCTGCTTTTAGAGTGACATGGTTTGCAGAGTCTAACAATAGATGCTTATTCCATAAGGGCTAGTATACCCTGCATTTTAAAGTATTTTCACAAAGTTTGACCTTTTGACGATAGGCCTTCTCAGTATAAGATTACTTCTAATGCTGAGTATCTCACTTTGAAATGTATGTCAAACACTGTTGTGCTAAGGTAGCCAGTATTGGGGCTTCAGAAGGCTGGCTTCTGGTCTTCTTAGGAATGTAGAGACTAATAGTAATAACATTGCTTTCTAATAATTTACTTAGTGGTAATAGAAATAATCATCATCTTCATCACTATCTGACATATGCCAGGCATATAATATTTCATATGGCCTCCTACATTATACTGTTACAACAATTCTTTGAAATGTAGGTGCTGGCAAGCATTTTCAGGTGAGAAATTTGAAGTCATTTGGCTGAGGTCCCTCAGCTAAAAAGTGGCTGGGCCAGTCCTTGAACTCAAACACTCTGACTCCAGGGTTGTACTCTTAACTTCTGTACTACTTATATCTCCCAAGAACAGATACTTATTTCCATTAGAAACTGTTTACAGGTGCCATTACTATTATTTTTGAGGCATTTGAACTGTTACCTAGAGCTGATTCCACTCCTGACAGCCAGTGATGCTCACACAATTTCCTGTCCTGCCTTGTCCCATTATTCGAATGAAAAATATTGCTGATCTTTATTATAGGAAAGAAATCCAGTGATGTCAGGGGGAATCAGATCACTTTCATACTTTCATTATACTTATTCTAGAAATATTTATTGATATGCCAGTGTATATAAGACAGAGCCGTTCAGGAGAAAAGCATGACTGGACTTTGATTATTTTTCACATGATTAGTTTGTTTCATGTAATTATTTGAATAACAGTAATGTAATGCTTGCAAACGTCTCTGATTGTTTTGAAGGTGTAGGCCCAATTAAATTATATTTTCATAATAGACTAAAAATAGAAAATCTTATGGTTTTATTTTTAGTATAAAATTAATTTTATGCCCCAAATCATATCTTTTTACATATAGTTTATCTGCAGTAAACTGTAAAACTAGTTACATGTTATTCAAAACATAAATGTACCAGATTATGACAGAAACCAGAAATTCCACAAAAATATAAGTTAAATTAGAGATATGATTAGCTTTGCCAATGATTTTTTTCATGTTACATTGTGTCTTTGTTGAGTTAAAGGAGATGGTGTTTCTGTCTAAATTGTCAGAATGCCTTAGGCATAGCGTGGTCTACAGCATCATCATTTTTACTTGGGTCGATACAGCCCAGCAGAATTTCTCTGTAGATATGGCCAACATTTTTTTCTCTGAGTGAAGGGAAGAATATATTTTGGTATAGAGTTTTTATTTCACATCATCGTTGTGATGTTGGAAAGAAAGAAAATTCAGAGCTACACACAAAAAATTAACCACTATAAGTTCTTTTATTTTCTGTTTTTCTTTACCTTTCCCCTAGGTAAGTACTTAAAATGCTTCTAAAATGGCCATAGCCCAGAGGGTAGGAAAGAAAGGGTACTCCTTTGGCTAATTCACACACAAAAACCATCTGATTTGTGTTGATGGTCCTTGGTTAGAGAAACAAATCTTCCTAGCTAAGTACAAAATTCACTTCAGTTATCACACACTAACTTTAGGGAGTTAAGGGCTCTGGTTGAGTAAATGAATACTTGTCAGGACACAGATTTCATCACAACTTAGTAAAGAGTGCAGCTAAGACCATTTGAGATATGAGCACTTAAATTGTTTCATGTCTCAGTTATGTATTTTTTTAATGTATAAACCTTCAACCAAAATATCTATTACTATGCAATTAAACATTATAAAGGAATTAAATGTTAAAGTTATTTCTGACCTAGCGTAGCAGAAAATAATCTTGTTTTCTTCAAAATTCAGATAAGCAGCCAGGCGCGGTGGCTCACGCCTGTAATCCCAGCACTTTGGGAGGCCGAGGCGGGCGGATCAAGAGGTCAGGAGATAGAGACCATCCTGGCTAACACAGTGAAACCCCATCTCTACTAAAGAATACAAAAAATTAGCCGGGCATAGTGGCGAACGCCTATAGTCCCAGCTACTCGGGAGGCTGAGGCAGGAGAATGGTGTGAACCCAGGAGGCGGAGGTTGCAGTGAGCCGAGATTGTGCCACTGTACTCCAGCCTGGGTGACAGACCAAGACTCTGTCTCAAAAAAAAAAAAAAAAAAAAAAAATTCAGATAGGCATTTAAGCCATGAGAGACAGGAAATCTAAAGAGTAAAGTGATGCTAAAAATATTCTTATTGGATACATCAGAGAGATTTGGTAAAAGGACTACTTTGTTTATCAAAAATAATGGGATTATTGAAATTATTTGATTAAAGTGAACACATTTAAGCAATTAGAAAACTAAATTTGGCTTGGCGTGGTAGCTCATGCCTGTAATTCCAGCAGTTTGGGGGCCTGAGGTGGGCAGATTGCTTGAGCCCAGGAGTTTGAGACTAGCCTGGGCAACATGGATAAATCCTGTCTGTACAAAAAATATAAAGATTAGCTGGGAGTGGTGGCATGTGTCTGTAGTCCCAGCTACTTGGGAGGCCAAGGTGGGAGGATCACTTGAGCCCAGGAGGTCAACACTGCAGTGAGCCATGATTGTGCCACTGCACTCCAGCCGTTATTGTGCCACTGCACTCCAGCCTGGGCAACAGAGCGAGACCCTGTCTCAAAAAAACCAAAACAGCAACAAAAATACAAAACAAACAAAAAAAAACAAAACCAGCTGTAAATTTGGGGAATTTCCATCGGATTTAGCTAGTAAAATAAACCTAATCTAGACAGACAGAGAGAGATTGAAATTCCTTGGAAGACTTAAGAGAGAAGTCATAGGTTAGATTAGATTAACCTAATTTTACCCAAGTAACAGGTCTTTTGCTGTGTTTGCTTGTGGCCAAAGAGGCTTTGGATTGCTTAGTCTGTTTTGTGATCTTTGAAGCTTTAAGGTAACTGCTGAACCTGCTTTTGTTGTTTGGGGGAGGTCAGATGGGATGCTTTTATGTAGCCATCCTCACATCATCTTTGTATAAGCTTTCACAGTTGGAGTCTTGAGACCTTGTTGGGGAACTTAACAGAAGGTTCCAGGAATGAGACCATTATTCCCTACCTAACATCTCTTCTTTCAGGATAATGATCAGGTCAAGTATGATTTGTCTTTTTTCCCCCCCATTGAAGCTCCAAGTTATATAGCTGTACCTGATCCCAGTGTCCTGAAACAAGGCTTCTCTAAGGACCCTTCAACCTGGTCTGTGGATGAAGTGATACAGTTTATGAAACATACAGATCCTCAGATATCAGGCCCCCTCGCCGACCTCTTCAGGCAACATGTAATGTATCTTTTGATCCGGTTTTCCTGCCGTAATGCCTTTGAATGACCTCTGTGCAGGCCCTTCATTTGGATGCTGTGTGGATGGTGGGGGAACCCTATCAACTGATTTTTCCATATGTGAGAAAGGTTATTTTTCCCAAGATATTAGTTCCTTAAATGGTAGATTAATGGTCTGTTCTTTAAGTGAGTATGCAGGTGCTTAAAATACAAACTGCTTCATCTTCTCAAGATACAATGATTCAGCATTGCAACTCTCAGGTGTACCTCCCCTTTGTAACGACAGATACAAGGATCCTCCCCGACCTGCTCCCAGCTCAGCGCCAGGACCATGAGTAGGAGGGGTTGACCACAGGCTATTACAGGGTGGCCTTCCTCCAGTGAATCCAGCAACTGTATAAGATTAAGTACATCCTTTTAAACAGGAACTCACAAATACCAAATAATATGCTTCCATAACATAAATTGGTTAAGGTAATAAAGAATTTTAGGAGGATGCCTTATGACTATTAAGTAATATTTTCAGTGTTTTCTAACAAATCAAATGAGTGATCTGTTATCTGAGGTACCCTTTTCACTATTGCAAGAAAATCAGTAATTAGTTTTAGCATCTAACCAGCTTCAGACAACTAACTGATTAGCCTTCAACATAATGACAACACTGTATAGCACATTTACAGTTTGCATTGATATTGACATATTCCTGGCCCTTCTCAGAAAGTTATTGACCATCTGAAATTCATTTCTACCATTAATAGTTTTTGACCCTTTGTCATAGATATGTTTAGTATTTTATTTAACACACAGTATTTAAAGTCAGATTGTTTGATACTTGGGACATTTTTTGAAGATACAAGGTTAAATTTTCTTTTTCTTAAAATTTAAACTAAATTCATAAATTATCAAATGATGCTTCACTATATAAATTATATTTTTAATAGTTTTCAGGAAATAAAGCATATTCAGAGAATATATATCCGGAGTATACAGCTGCTCTATTTTACATGTTCTTATGTATAAATAACTTGATATGAAAGCATTATTAATGAGTATGATTTCCTTCTCTCTGTAGGAAATTGATGGGAAGGCTCTGTTCCTACTCAAGAGTGATGTGATGATGAAGTATATGGGGCTGAAGCTGGGGCCAGCATTAAAGCTGTGTTACTACATTGAAAAACTTAAAGAAGGAAAATACAATTGAAAAAAATATGCGTAAGTTTAGATTGGACATAATTCTCAGGTGTACTGTTAACATTTTAATTTAAAAGTATTTCTCAGCAGTTTTTGTTTTGTAGACAGTTCCTATAAAAGTGTTTTATCAGAATTGCAGAACTGTATTAACAGTTCAGTCAACTTTTTTTTTTTTTTTTTTTTCCCTGGAGTCACCAACCAGCCTCGGGAGGCACAGCCACCTCTCCCCCAGTCTACTTCTTTAAAAAGCATTTAACATGTTAGTATTGGCATTTTCAAATTGGCAGTTCTTTATGTCTTTTTAAATTTTCATTGTACAGTTTACAAATATACTTAATGTAGTTAACAGAGAAAAACCTTTGATTTTGGTTAATCTTTATATCTAGAACCAAAACAGCTAAATCCCAAAGGGGAAAATATCAGGGATTGACAACTTCTATAATTAAATCCATGAGAATTTTTCCTCACCAGAGAATTTAAAGGTGCACCTGTAGATATCATCTTTTCTCAGATGTTTTGTCTGATACTCTGTGGTGTTCTGTTCATGTTCTATCAGTATATCTAGAAAGGGAATAGCCATATAAATTATTTTCCTTTTATTATTTCTCTGTATGTTGTATTTGATCATATTTAAAGGAAAAAAGCAAGCTTATAAAGCTTATAAGCTTTCATAAAGTGTTCTTACCAGTTTTTGATAAATTTTTTAAATTATAGGATAGAATTGTCATTTTATGCAGGAGATATTTATACTACGAGGGTTGTTTGGATGGAGTAAGATTAAATTTTTTCAGTAAAATACCTATTATTTTAAAACTTTCCGTATTTTCACTAAGCTTGGACATTTAACTAGGCATTCTTTTCTTACATCTCTATATGAAGATACCAGTGTCCAAATTTTTTGAAGATATATATTATATGTGTTTATTCCTCATATGGTACTTTACCATATTTGTATATTGTTTTATACCTGTAGGTTTACACACAAGTAAATCTTCTTTTTTCTTGAATTTAATCTGGCACTTTGCACTGCCACAGAGGTAACGATGAACTGTGTATATAGTTAGATGTTTTGATTTCGTAAAAAATATATGTCCATCGTTTGCTATCACCAGTACCTCTCAGCTTACTCTTCAGGGGATATGAAACAATCTGTAGATTCGTTTCCATACAGGGAAGTTCTCTGTCCTATGCAATGTTTCTAATTAATTTGCTTAGTTCTGAGCCATTTATTCTGCTACACTTTGAGAGATATATTAGTTCAGACTTATTGTTTGGGGCTTTATTTTATTTTATTTTATTTTTTTTTTTGAGATGGAGTTTCACTCTTGTTGCCCAGGCTGGAGTGCAATAGCTCGATCTCGGCTCACTGCAACCTCTGCCTCCCTGGTTCAAGCAATTCTCCTGCCTCAGCGATTACAGGCATGCACCACCACGCCCAGCTAATTTTGTAGAGATGAGGTTTCTCCATGTTGGTCAGGCTGGTCTCGAACTGCTGACCTCAGGTGATCCTCCAACCTCGGGCTTGTAAAATGCTGGGATTACAGGCATGAGCCACCGTGCCCAGCCATGTTTGGGGCTTTATTTTATAAGTTAGAACTTTGAAGAGGAAATGGTGCTATATGTTTATTGTTATTACTTTGTGTAACTTTGATGTAATGTCTATAAGCTATGAGAATCAGTTATAAAAGTATTAGCCATTTGTTGTAAATGCCAATAAAATATTCACCAGGGGCAAGAATGTACATTTTCTTTTTAGAAAACCAAATGTACTTTAGACATGAATGCAACTATTTAAAGAATAGCTTCATTTATGTTATTCCTTATATGTCAAAAGATTCTCACTTAAACTTGGTCTTCTTTCAAGTTGTTTGTATGAAGATGCTGTACCCACTTGAACAGTCCTCAGGTGTTTACATAAATACTATGTTTTACAGTTTTCATATTTTAAAATATTAATAAAGTTAATCGAAACGATTCATTCAAAGCCTCAGGTGTGATTTTATTTACCGTTAACTGCATTACATTAAAGTGTATATTTGTTGGAACTGGAACAGAGCCAGTCTAGTAAGTTTGTGGCTTTCCGTGTCCAAATACTTGAGTTTTAAAACCTGCCCAGATTCTAATGCTAAACAGGATGCCTAAGAACCAAGGGCTGATTTCTTACAGGGGTCTTCAATGAGACCCCAGGGGGGCTGTAAGAAGTTCAGTCGATGAGCTGTATCTGTACTCAGAGCCTTTGTTATTTATGATATCATCAGTGATGCGAGAGTGCTAGAAAATGCCCATGCCCCGAGATATCTCATCCCATCTGAGCCTGTACACCTGGCTGGCAACTGTGGTTGCTCTTTTACCACTGGGGGCCAGAGGCCGCCTCCTGCATGCACCTGCTCTTGGCCCTCTGCCTTCAGATGGTCCAGCTGCCCCGGTGGGATGCCCTTGGAGGACTGGGGTTTTGCATAGCCTCACTTATTTGGCCCCTACCCCGACCCCAGGAGCTGCGGCTCCAGCTGAGGAACCCAGAAATCCTCACTGCTCTTGCTCCCCAGCAGCGTGTCCTGTGATTCACTGGAGACAACAGGGCCCTGACTGAGGCTCCAGGGGTGATGCTCAGTGACTGGAACGGGGGTGTCAATTTGAGTGATCTGAGACTTGAGTAATTCGTGGCTCCTTTTTTTCTCCTATCTGGCTTGTAAACTTTTAGTCTGCAGACTATCATGCTATATTATCCTTCCTGTGAATTTTCCAGATATGAAATGATCTTCCTCTGGCTTTGCCTCTCATTCCATCCTTCGATGCTTTGTAACCTGCAGAATTCTGCATCTTGAGCTCTATGACCTTCCAGGAACACCTAGCATTTGCTTTGGTCTTTCATCTGCTTGATTTCATATCGTTGAAATGTCTTACAGTACATGTTCTAGAGTGGGATTTCCCAAACTTTTAAACCAAGGCCTCCCTCTGCAGGCATAGAAACACCATGCCCTTCTGTAACATTCAAAAGTAAAAAGTAAATACTGTGAGTAGTGACAGTGTAATTGGGAGGAAAAGCACTGCTTTTTCAAGCTGTAGAAGGGATTGTCCTTGCAGTTGGCTGAATACATGAAGTAGGTTAAAATTTCTGGGGCTATAGCTTGATGCTGGGGCTTGCTCACAAAGTCCCCTGCAGCTGATCCAGGCAATGTGGGAGACCTTTAGGTTTGAGAGGACGTGCAAGTGATAGCCCGCTGTTGGAATGCATGGGGGACAGTTCTTCCTCTTCTGGCTGTTTGCCCTATTTTGTCAGCAGGTTGATGCCACTAAACCTTAAGAGCGACGCTCTGTAGTTAGCACATGCTCAAATTGAGCTTGGCCACTCCCCCTGCTCTAATAGAGGCAACTCTCTTGTTATGGGATCACCTTTCTGGCTTTAGGGATACTATCAGCATTGAGGGGAGATCTTTAAGAAACAAGGGGCCTAGCTCCTCCCCTCGAGCTGCCTCAACATAACAGACAAACCAGTGTTCGTGAAAAGGAGAACGTCAGGGCACTTATGACAGAGCATATGAGTCAGTGCTAAGTGCCCATAAGTGACGTGTCCTTATGCATCAGTAATGGTGTGTCCTGTTCTCCTGCCATAGAATTGAAGCCCTTAAGCACATGCATTTGTGGAAATAATCCCTCAGGGACAACAGGGCGGCCAGGGCAGGGTTTTGGCCTTGTCAAGCCCTGTTCCTCCTTTGGCCTTACTCCTCCACCTGGCTTTGGCTGGCTTCGGAGGCTCAAGTCCACTGACGTCAGGGGTGGGGTGGGTGCACATATTCCACAGGGGCAGAAATCAATCTGTTGGGAGCAGGACACATATCTTACAACTTCCTTTTATATTCACGTAAGAGGAAAAAGATTAAGCTTTTCTGTAGTTAATATATGGATTCACCGATGTGTTCTAAAGTGCTGAATGTTGTTGGTACTTGCCACCATCCCAGCTTATCTTACAACTTCCTTTTATATTCACGTAAGAGGAAAAAGATTAAGCTTTTCTGTAGTTAATGTACGGATTCACTGATGTGTTCTAAAGTGCTGAACATTGTTGGTACTTGCCACCATCCCAGCCCTTCTTGGTTTCTCCCTGTCCTTAGAGGCATAAAGCCTGAACGTGACACTTGCCACACTCCTTTACCGGTAGACATGGATTCTTAGATTCTGCCCCAAGAGACCCTGTGCCCTGATTTGGGGAGGAGGGAGGTGAGGAGAAGCCGTTTCCTTCTGGTGGCTGCACAGGACAGGCTTTTGAGCATCAGCAGGAGGCAGATGTGGGGTTTGCCAGCAGCCTCTGGATATCATCTTGAGACTCGCCCACCTCAGTCGTGCAGGCAGCTGAGACACCTGGGGGCAGGGGAGCTTCCCTGTGACTCTTGCACTCCTGGATTTCTAGAAACTTCTTCCTTCACCTTAGCCCCTGCCTTCCAGGAGCCATGTAAGCTTCTGATTCTGTATTAAACTACTTCCATTCTGAAGATTCAGAATGGCTCATGTGTTCCTGGCCAGGCTTGGATTTGTCTACCTTCTTTAGCATATCTGTCCTGTAGAGGTGGCCTACTATTCAGAAAGAAGAGTAAAACTTCCATAGAAAGGGCCCTTTATATTACCTAGTTTAAATAAACTAGTATATTTCATCAAATCTAAGACCTCTTTGTAAGATGCACCACTGTTTACTAAATAGTAAAAGAAAATGCTACCTATTAAACTATCACCATTGATTATAAAATGCAAACTGATTTCATAGATGTTAATGTGAAAAGATGGGTGGTTTAAAACATAAAATGTTAGCTCTTAAAAGCGGAACAGGTGGTTTTATTTATTTTTTATTTATTATTATCTTTTGAGACAGAGTCTCTCTGTCTTGCCCAGGCTGGAGTGCAGTGGTGCGATCTCAGCTCACTGCAACCTCCGCCTCTTGGGTTCAAGTGATTCTCCTGCCTCGGCCTCCTGAGTAGCTAGGATTACAAGTGCAGACCACCACACCTGGCTAATTTTTGTACTTTTAGTGGAGATGGGGTTTCACCATGTTGGTGAGGCTGATCTCGAACTCCTGACCTCAGGTGATCCGCCCTCCTCGGCCTCCCAAAGTGCTGGGGTTACAGGCATGAGCCACTGCACCCGGCCTGAGCAGGTGGTTTTAAAAAGTGAATGAAAAGAAGCTACATTAACTGAATTGAAGACTAATAATATAAGCCCAAAGGAATGGCAAGAAAATGGCAGAGCTCGTCTGAGCTTTGCAACAACCTAGTACAAATTAAAACAAAAGTGATCTAATCAGATCTGCCCCAAATTCACAATTACCAAGGAGACTTTGAAATGTGAAATTATATCCATTATCGTAAGCAAAAAGCCTTACCACAAATGTGTATTTTGCCTTTAGGTATTAACTAGTACTAGGATGAAGCCATCATATTTAGCAAGGCATTTAACAATTTCCTTGCATCCAGCCAAGGAAAAAAAGGGGAACTTGGAATGATTGTAGATTAAGAGTCTTAAGAGTCATGTCACCCAAATGCAATGCACAGACCTCGTTTAGATGCTGATTAAAAGAAAACAACAGGAAAAATGCATACATGAGACAATCCAGGGAAAGGTGAATACCCAGTGGATATTAGATGATACTGAAGAGTTGCTATTCATTTCTAACAATGGTGCTAATTGGTATTATAATGGTATTTTGAAAAGATGATGCCCCTATCTCTTGGAAATAAGTATCTTATAAAAACTTTACATATTAAATGAGATGATATCTGGGATTGCTTTGACATAATTCAATGGGGAAGGAGATGCAGATGAAACAGGGTTGGCCTTATGTTGGTATTTGTTGTGGCCAGTGACACATACATGGGAATCCATTACACAAATTTCTCTACTATCATGTATATTTGAAATTTTCCATAATAAAAAGTTTATGCAGAATATGAAGACAAATTTGTCTATACTTTTCAGAGATGTCTGAAGTCAAGCAACATTCAATATACAGAGGGTTTCAGTAAATTAATGATCAATATTTAGACTTCTTGCTTGAGGTTTCTTAATATTAGCCAAAGACAGCCAAGCCACCTACAACTGAGAAGCACCTGTTCTTCCTATTATAGTTGAAAAGGAAACAAGGTTGAAGTAATAGATGAAAAACAAAACAGGGCAAAGGGTCAACTCATTCCTTTGTCAGTAAATAATTGGGAGGCATGTAGAAAACAGGAAGACTTGAAGACACAAATCCAGATAAATGGCAGGGTGGCAGGTCTGCCATTCTGTTGAATGAAATGACAGGTGTTTCTGAAACTCATCAGTGTATGGTGGAATCTGATCTGCTTTCCTGGAGGAAGCGATGGTCAGAAAGGGAAGACCCTCATCCCTTCACCCATGCTCTCCACACTCTGCCCTCTCCAAAGGGGCCTCTGCCTCTAGGATATTCTGGGGAATTCCTCCAAGTACAAGGGCTGGTGGTTTGATAGTTGTTAGCACTCTCTCAGTTGGTTATTCCAGTTATTACCTCTCTAATTGTGTTTGCTTTTCAGACAAAGGGATTCAGTTCCTTTTTCATTCTTTTTCCCCATATACTGTTCTCTTCCATACACCTGAAGAAGCCCCTCATGACTCACATTTGCCAATATACACCGTTCTCCATGTTGGGAAGTTTCTCTCCCAGAAGAGTCCACCTAGGTCAACATCACCGTAAACGACGTCACTATGAAGTCACTACCAGTGGGTTTCCAAAGACCATAAAATCCCTGGTTTTGGCCAGGCGCGGTGGCTCATTCCTGTAATCCCAGCACTTTGGGAGGCCAAGATGGACAGATCACTTGAGATCAGGAGTTCGAGAGCAGCCTGCCCAACATGGTGAAACCTGGTCTGTACTAAAATACAAAAATTAACCAGGCGTGGTGGTGCACACCTCTAGTCCCAGCTACTTGGGAGGCTGAGGCAGGAGAATCACTTGAACCCGGCAGGCGGAGGTTGTAGTGAGCTGAGATCGCGCCATTGCACTCCAGCTTACTTGCTCACGATCCAAAGTAGATGTCCTTCTGCTGGATGGTGATTTGGGGACCCAGGCTCCTTCCGTCTGTGGCTCCACCATCCCTAGGACCTTGGGGTCCTTGGACTCCTGGTGGCAGGGCACACATCACTTCTGTTCTCACTCCATGGGCTGGACCTCAGTCACATGGCCACACCTCACTGTTAACAGTGGCCAGGAAAAGTCTGTGTACCCAGGAAGACGAGGAAATGGGTTTTTGGTAACTAGCCAGCAGTCTCCACTATACATCACGATCCTAACGTCAGAACATCACCTGTTTATTCCTCCTGTAAGTTTGTCAGTTTCTCTGTGGCACCCCTCTAACCCCATGACACTCACACACCTGGCTCCCCTTAGCCTCCTTCCCTGATATATTATCTTTACGTCACTTAAACTTATGGCTGCTTAGATTATTGTTCCCAGCAATCAACTCTTCCCTGCAAAGAATATTTCTTCCCATTCATTGCAATGGGATTTGCAGTTCCTCCCTGAAGGTGAACTCTGTTGCCCAGCCCATTGTTGCACTTGGCCCTGAACCCTGCTTTGGCCTTTGGGAGGTACACAAGTGGACTAAAGAGCACCACATCAAGCAGAAGCCTTCCCATGGGAGAGATCATCTGTCTCATGCTTCTCCCTTGGCTGTGAGCCCAGCATTGGCCAGACAGGGCTGCCCCTTCAGACTGGGTTCTGGAGCAAGCAAGAAGGCCTGTGGGGCTGGGCCAAGGCCATCCTGTGGCCTCCTTCATATTATGTGAGGAAGAAGTAGTGTCTACAGTTGTAACTTACTGGGATTTAGGGATTCATTACCACAGCTTAAAAATATGGTGAGATGCAACTGATACATTTCCTGCCATGGTTCATTCATTCCTTCACTTGTTTATTTATTTGCATATTGGATGTCTTTCCCCACTAGAATGAACTCTTCATGAGGGCACTGAGTTTCACCAGCTTTGATTCTTGCCATCAGGGATCAATTACTTGCTGATAGAATCGTAATCCTGGGAATCAGATCGAGGCTGAGTTTCTATTTTTTATTTTTTATTTTTTGGGTTACAGTTTGGTTTCATATACAGTATAAGGAGACAGGTATTACAGGCAAAGACAAAAACCCGTACATGGGAGGTATACATTGGTTCAACCGGAAAGGCAGGACAACTTGGAGCAGGGACTTACAGGTCATAGGTAGATTCAAAGATTTTCTGATTGGCAACCTGTTGAAAGAGTTAAGCTTTGTCCCAAGACTTGAAGTCAGTAGAAAGAAATGCTTGCATTAAGATAAGGGGAATTGTGGGGGTCCAGATTCTTGTTATGTAGATGAAGCCTCATAGGTAGCAGCCTTCAGAGAGAATAGATGGTGAAATAAAGCTGAAGCCTACTGGGCTGCATTCCCAGGAGGCCAGGCGTTCTTAGTCACATGATGAGTTAGGAGATTGAGGCTGAGTTTTTAAGTAGCAAACACATACTGAGCCATTCCACAAGTATCAGTGAATGACTGGCATAAGGTGCCATTTGGCCTTTGGATTATTTTCTGGTTGGTTTCACTTCTGTGTTTTATATACAGCCAGTCAAGCACTAAAACTATCAGAAGAAAGAGGGAGTTATTGGAGGACGGTGTGGCTCTGAAGAGAATTAAAAACTGGTTTAACATGACAGCTTGCTAGCAGCCATTGAGTCACTCACTCTCGCCTTCTCACTAAATACCTTTCAGAAAATGAAAATGACCAGAACACAGGGTACCCCTGAAAATTAGAAGGGCAGGCAAGCTTTTGCCCATCTGGGAAATATTTCTACAACTCTCAGGCCATTGAAGCTGGATTGAGAAAATACGTACATCATCAATTCTAAGATGTTCTTTTTTTCCCAGGCATGAACGTGTCTGACATCTGGATGGGTTTTACAATCCATGGCGTCTTCAGATGCCATGTAGTACGGTCATTCGGGGCGTGGCCATGCTGCACGCCTTGCGTTGTTCCTTCAGGTTATGTCAATTCCAAAACACCCAGCAAACCCTAGCCAAGGAGGCGGCTGCAACTCCTGGAGCCGGGGCGCGGGTAGTGCATGTGGACCCCACAGGCACAGCACTGCAGGTGGAAGCTGAAGCAGAAGAGCCCTGATGGGAGCACACACTGCCAAGTGGAGTTTTCAAAACCCCGTGTCAAAGAACCAGGAAGTGGGGGAGGAAAACGCCCCATATAAGGCACTGCAGACTGACAGGCAGCTGGGCATGAGAGAGTGCACAGCACAGGCACCATCCCCGGCCTCAGGATGCTCGCAGTCTATCTGGGAAGACAGCATGAAACATACAAACGCCTATGTAACTCATGAGTGTGCAAAATACGGCAGATGGCGTAGCCATGAGAGATCCACCAGGCAGCCTCTACCTGGCTGAGAAGATTGTGCGGGGCTTCTGGAGAAAGCGTCGTTTCCACCAAGACCTGAAGGATGATGGGCAGGGGTCAAGGGAGGTGTGTGTCGAAGGCCAAAGACCCTGAGCAGGAGTGAGCTTCTGTCAAGACACACCTGTCCCTCTTCCAGTAGGTCTGTGGCTTTCTTTTCAAGACATCCTCAGTACATCTGGTGATCATTTGATTGAAAACCTTTATCTTTTCCCCAGGATAAACCAATTGTTCCTACACTTTTCCCAAAGGGTAAATTTATCACCTTTATCACATATTAAATCCTTATAAAATGTTTTAAAAACATAATGTATTATTTGTGTGGAACAAAATTACCCCCAAACTTAGCAGCTTAAAACAACAAGCACTCAGGATCTCACGCAGGGTCTGATGATCCGAAATCTGGGCACTGCTCAGCCGCATGGTTCTGCCCCAGGTCATGCACTCACTGTCGGCTGGAAGTGTAGTCATCTCAAGGCTTGACTAGGACGGGGCTCTGCTTCCCAGACGGCTCACTTATGTATAGGATGACCAGCTTGTCCCCAGAGTTAGCGCTGAGAGGCTTGTGCCCTGGCTCACCTCGCAGTCCCGGGATGGTTGGCCACCCACACACGTTGACTGGAGCCCTCGACTTCGCTGTGGCTTTTGGCAGAAGGCCTCCATTCTCATGGGGCTACCATCTCAGCCACCTATTCCCTCTGGTACAAGGCTCCCAAGACTGCGGCAGAGGGAGGCAAAAGCGATTCAGGAGAGAGGCAGAGGCATCCGAAGACCTTTCACAAAATTGAGCACAGGTTCAGCAACAAGGAACATGTGAATTACAGGAAACAAATACTGTCTTTTGTAGCCTAGGGTCAGAAGTGATGACTTCTGCGGTGTTCTGTTGGCCCCCAGACCATCCCTGATTCACTGTGGGGTGGATTACACAGGAGCGGGACTACCGGGGGCCGGGGGGGACCACTATGGGTCAACTTGTGGGCTGATACCACACATGAAAAATGTTGAGCTTCTCCAGTGATTAAAGAAACACGAAGTAAAACAGGGTGTGTGTGATTCTTCACCTTTTATAAATTTAGCAAAGTCATGGAGGCCATAATCCTAAGTGAATTAATGCAACAGAAAACCAAATACTGCATGTTCTCACTTATAAGTGGGAGCTAAACATTCGGTACTGATGGACATAAAGGTGGCAGCAAAAAAAAAAAAAAAAAAAAAAAAAAAAAAGGGACTACTAGATGGGGGAGGGAGGGAAGAGAGCAAAGGCTGAAACACTCATTGTTGGGTGCTATGCTCACTACCTGGGTGACGGGATCATTTGTACCCCAAACCTCAGCGTCACACAATATACCCAGGTAACAAAGCTGTGCGTGCACTCCCTGAATCTAAAATAAAAGTTGAAACAAAATTTAGCAGAGGTCAAAGCAATGTCAAGTACTCATGCTAATGGTATGTGAATTTGGTGTAATGTGTCCTGAAGGCAGTTAGGCATCACACAGGAAAAGCCTGAAAAAGGCACACACCTATTGATTTGGTAATTTCTCTACTTCCAATGTATCCTGCAGAAGTAACCATGTGCTCAAAGAGTAAAGTATTAGCAAGCCTGTTCATCACAATATTGTTAGAAATGACAAAGGGCTCATAAACAAGTCCACAACAGGGGAACTGTTGAAATTATGTTACACCCATTCAATGCACACATTTGCAGTCATGAAAAGGTATACAGGGGAAAGTTATTTATTCACATGGAAAGATACACGATATGTTGATCAAAGCAGGTCACAGGCAGATTTGTAGCATTCCTTCTCCAGGGGATCCCATTGTGTGTTTATACTCAGATGTGTTTATACGTCTAGAAGATATTTGGAAGATACACATGAACCCGTCTATAGTGGGTGTGGAGGGGCAGGTGGGATTCTGGCCATGTTCTCTTCGTTTTGCTTATCTTCACTCTGATTTCTCTGCAGCGCATTGCTGTTATAATAATTGTTCAATTTCAAGAACACAGGCTATATCATGTCCAAATCACTGTGGACGACAAAAGGCAATAAAACATTGCCATTTAGCAGGCAGCAGAAACAGCCAAAATTATAAGGAAAAAGCATAACGTATGTCAGAAGACCAACTTAATATAATGACATTACATAGAAACAGATTAAACGCCCATGTTAAAATGATTCCAGGATTTATTTTTAAAACAATCTTATGCTTTTACCTACCTCATCATTTACCTCAAACATTAGAATAAAGGGTCAAGCTGGGCATGGTGGTGCTTGCTGTTGTCCCAGCTACTGGGCAGGCTGAGGCAGGAGGGTTGCTTAAGCCCAGGAGTTCGAGACCAGCCTGGGCAACATAGGGAACCCCCCCCCCCGTCTCTTAAATAAATAAAGGACTGGACAAAAACTGATCAACAAGCAAACAGAAAGTACCACCGTGATAATACTGATCCAGGTGAGGGAGAATTAGAGGCAAAAACAGTCAATGCATCAGAATGGCTACCTGGTATGAGGTTCAAGTACAGATCATGAAGGTATATATGATCAATTACACATAATCAACAGTAGAAAGCAGAACCAGATGAACCTCATGGATAATTTAATAGAAAGGCAACAGGAATGAAATACTTTGTTCTTAGCTTTTGATAGATGTATGCAAAATTAATGGTAGATATTGGTATCATTGTAAAGGCATTATTAATAGACATCAAATTCAAAAAGGGAACACAGACTTTTCAGGACTCCATAGAACGTTCACAAAATTGAGTACCTACTATGCTACCAGAACCCTCTGAATGTCAGAGCACAGTACAGGCTATGGCCTGGGGCAAAAAGTTGGAAGTTAATGAGTCTCTGAGGCACTAACAACAAAATCAACAATCACCACCACCACCTTTCTAGGCACAGCTTCTTTCCTGAACTTTCTCCTTGTGTTCCTGGCCCGTGCATCCAACTCTCAGCCAATGTCTCCACCTCCAAGCCACAGCCATCTCCTGTTCATCATCCCTGAGTCCTTTCCCCTCCTGTTTTTGCCACTCTATACCTCTGCAGTCCTGCCTGTGTCAATAGCGCCCTCAGGCAGGAGTCATGAGTGTGGGTTTGCCATCTGCTGCTTCACAAACCCTTTTCACCTTGCTTAAACCTTCAGTTTTGTCTCGTTACTCTTTTAGGTGAAGGCAATCTTTAAACCCTCTGAACTAGACAAAATTACATTCCCTTTAACAACAGCCATATTCCCATGCCTTCTTCTAATCTTTTACTAAAGAAACATTATACTTTCCTTACACACCTTGTATGTAAAACTGTTTCTCCAGTAGTGTCAATTACATATTACAGTGTTAACTCTTAGCAACTTTTATTTTTTGTGATCTCAGCTCACTGCAACCTCTGCCTCCTGTGTTCAAGCGATTCTCCTGCCTCAGCCTCCTGAGTAGCTGAGATTCCAGGTGTGTACCACCACACCCAGCTAATTTTTTCGTATTTTTAGTAGAGATAGGGTTTCACCATGTTGGTCAGGCTGGTCTTAAACTCCTGACCTCAAATGATCTGCCTGCCTGCCTCCCAAAGTGTTGGGATTGCAGGCGTGAGCCACCACACCTTGTTAACCAATAATTTTTAAAACTGTCTTTATTTCCAAAAGATTGCTAAAGTCACGTGAACAAAAGGCATTGAAGTTTCTTTCTTTTTTTTTTTTTTTTTGGTCAGAGTCTTGCTCTGTCACCCGGGCTGGAGTGCAGTGGTGAGATCTCGGCTCACTGCAACCTCCGCCTCCCAAGTTCAAGCCATTCTCCTGTCTCAGCCTCTTGAGTAGCTGGGATTATATGCGCGCGCCACCACGCCTGGCTAATTTTTGTATTTTTAGTAGAGACGGAGTTTCGCCATGTTGGCCAGACTGGTCTCAAACTCCTGACCTCAAGTGATCCACCCACCTCAGCCTCCCAAAGTGCTGGGATTACAGTCATGAGCCACCATGCCCAGCCTAGGCCTTGTTGTATTACTGACACACCAACACATGATGTGGCTCTGACCATCTCTTCCTGTCTTCCTGCCATTGATACTCACACAGGATCTGCCCCCGCCCATCTCTTCTGTCTTTCTGTGCTCCATCCTCACACCTCTTCTGCTCCTGTCCGTGTCTTTCTGTTTTAGTAGGGTCCATACCTACCCGCGATGTGTTTCCTTCCCTTCTCTCATTGTCTTATTTGATTCTGACCCTTACTGAATATTAGACCCATCCTTCTCCTCTCGGCCACCCTTGTGAAGCTGCCCTGGCCATTTCTTGGATGCTTCGGCATGTCCAGCTTCCTCCTGAATTCAGGCCCCGCCCTTGCAGTGGCTCTTCCTGGGTTCCTCTGCTCCCAGGTGTTGGGGCTTCTTCCTGTTTGGACCATTCACGTCTCAGTTCCAATGTGGCCTCTCAGAGAAGTCTTCTGTGACTGTCCCTCTTGGCACGTCCTCCCTTCCTTGTCATCTCCTTTTACTTTCTTCACAGTGCTCCACGCCTCCGGAAAGTATTTTGTTCATTTCTGTTTTCCCTCCCCTTGCTGACCAGAAAGTCAAGGTCAAGGCCTGGTGTGTGCGGCTGCCTGCTCTGTCCCCGCCTCACGATTGTGCTTGGCACCCTGCCCTGGAGGTGCTCAGTGAGGATGTGTTCAATGAAGAAGTGAATTCCAGGAGTCAAGACACAGCTCAGCAGGAGTGGCCACGCACGCTGAAATCCACGGGACCCCAAGGCAGAGGAAAGCTGGGAAGAGCCAGAGGATTTGGACTGCAGAAAGCCGGCAGTCAGCTATGGCTAACTGCGCTTGCAGGACCCAGGAGGCGGAAGGTGGTGGAAGGAGGGAGGGCTGGGGGGTGGGTTCAGGGAGGAAAAGAAACGTGAGAATTTCAGTGGCCGGAGAAGAAAACACTCGGCAGCAAACGTGTGAGGCACGCCTTGGGCCAGGGACTTGGCCCTCCTTCGGGGAGGGCTGGTCCTGCTGTCGTGTTGCCGTGTTGCCGTCGTGGGAGGGAGCTGGGGCTCCTGGCCTATAGACAGGGCTTGACTTCAGTCACCAGGAGCCGCTGTCTATACGTGCCCCTTGGGTGAAGGCAACACACGGACTCCTGTACCAACACATGCGCGGGTCACCAAACCCACACCAAATCAGAAATTCCAGTGCACGCAGACGGTCTACCAGTTCCTGCTGAGGGTCTGCGGAGGGCCTATGGGGGCCGCCTGTTCTCAGGGCCGGCTCCTGCTGGCTTGGCCCTATCCAAGGAGGCTCCTCCATGGCGCTTTCCTTGCCTCTCCTTCGGGGCCCCTTCTCCGTCCAAGAGCCTCAGAGCCTTTCAGAAAGGGATTGGAGAGGGAAAGACCTGCCCAAGGCGCTCAGGGCTGGACCCTCTGCCTGTGTGGCTTTTTCACAGAGCTCAGGCAATCCGAGTCTGTTTTCTCCTTGGTCCAATGAGGATCGCCCCTCCCCTGACAGTTTAGGGAGGTCAAGATGGGGAAGTGCCTCATCCCAAAGGGTGCCCACTCTGTCTCTGCCTGTCTTTCTGTCTTTCCCGTCCCCAGGCCCTTGCTACTCCCTTTCCTACAGCCTGGCCACGGCTCACCCCGCCACACACACAGTGGAACTGCAGCCCTAGCAAGCCTTACTATTAAGGAAGACTTTAAATTCCTTCTCCAAATTCTTTTGAGCTTGGATTTTGGACAGCTGAGCAGGGCCTGGAGCAGGAAGGACCTTGGGTAGGCTTTGAATGGGATCCCAGGAGCTGTGGGAATCAATTGAAGGGTGATCAATGGCGGCAGGCCACACAATCAGATCCGTATTCTGGGAGCTCTGGAGCTCTCAGCCAACAGGAGCTGACCATCTGCTCTGCGCACTACCTGGGATATGCATCCCAACCGCGTATTTTCCTTGGGGTCCACTCGAAATATTTCTTCCTGCCTTTTCCTGGGCTGTGCTTAGAAGAGCAAGCATCCCTCTGAAAGTAGTCCCAGTTGTTGAGTTAATGACCGCGAGTGAA
The DNA here is from genome assembly GCF_037993035.2 of Macaca fascicularis. Lineage (NCBI taxonomy): Eukaryota > Metazoa > Chordata > Mammalia > Primates > Cercopithecidae > Macaca > Macaca fascicularis. The sequence goes on along the minus strand of NC_088395.1, from coordinate 18,091,669 downwards.
GCGCAACTCCCTTTCTCCTTAAAATGGTAGAGTAAAGTACTTTCAAGCTTGCCTGAGGTCTGAGAAGCTGAGCTTTCTGCAGTGCTCTTAGCGGAACCTTTGACTAGAGCGTTCAAAAGGCGTCTTCCCTGTTTGCTTTCTCAGCATGAAAACGTCAAGATGCAGAATCCGGAAAGGTCACTGGAGCCTGGCCCTCTGCGATCTGGATTGGAGGCTGCAGACTCTTTGTTGAACTGGGCGAGGGGGAGGGCGGAGTGCGCTGGGGCCCAGCCTCCTGGGGCCCTGAAAGGGTGGGATGGTGCAGGCCAGTCCCTCCACCCAAATGCAGGCGCAGGAAGAAGCCACATGGGATTTGCTTCCTCACTAGGAGCTAGGTGAGTGAGAGGCGAGCCCTGGAGTCGCACCTGGTGACGATCAGCATGGGCTGATGGGGTCAGAGGAGGTGACAGCGCAGGTTGTGCCTAATTAGGAGGCCTCCTCCAGCTGGAGATGCTTCCACCTTCTACCACCCCTGGGGCATACCTAAGACCCTGCTAGCCGCCCTCCGCCCCCCTTCTCCCCGGGGAGGCTGAGTGCTAGACTCAGCATGGGAGACAGGGTGAAGTTCTCAGGCAAATTTTACTCTGCTAAGGTCACCGTTTTGTAGGTAACACAGAAATGGTGAGGTGCTAGCCTGTCACTCTGTCCCGTGCTCAGCCTGTCTTCCCCTTTTCATCACCATCTCAGCCCCATCCATCTTCCTTTCTCCCTCCTCTCTTTTTCTCTCTGACACACACACGCACACACTCACACACAGACACGTGTCTGTGCCCATGAACACATGGGATCCAGCTTTCACAACTGATGGCCAGAGCTCGGTGCTGCTCTGCAGCTCCTCCGGGCCTTTCCCTGTCCTTACAAAGAACACACCCTCTGATGGTTAATATTGAGTTTCAACCTGATTGGATTGAAGGATGCACAGTATTGTTCCTGGGTGTGTCTGTGAGGATGTTGCCAAGGAGATTAACATTTGAGTCAGTGGACTGGGAGAGGCAGACCCACCCTCAATCTGGGTGGGCACCATCTAATCAGCTGCCAGCACGGCTAGGATAAAAGCAGGTGGAAGAGCGTGGAAGGACTAGACTGACTTAGTCTTCTGGCCTACATCTTTCTCCCATGCTGGATGCTTCCTTCCCTCAAACATCAGACTCCAAGTTCTTCAGCTTTTGGATTCTTGGACCTTCGACCACAGACTGAAGGCTGCACTGCTGGCTTCCTTCCTTTTGAGCTTTTGGGACTCGGACTGGCTTCCTTGCTCCTCAGCTTGCAGATGGTCTATTGTGGGACTTTACCTTGTGATCGTGTAAGTCAATCCTCCTTAATAAACTACCCTTTATATATACATCTATCCTATTAGTTCTGTCCCTCTGGAGAACCCTGACTAATACACACTCCTTTTCAAACCTGCCCTTAGGGCCAAAAACCCACTGCAGACACTGGGGTCAGCAAAGCAGCAGGCTCTCAGGGCCTCATGAAAGCATGGCATTGCATGCCTTGGCCAGGCCACCGGAGCTGTGTCCGGGGCTCCAAGCCAGGGGTGATGACCACTGTGCCTGGTGAGATGGAACCCCCCCGGGTGGCAGGAGTTTGAATGGAGTGGAGTGGAAACAAGTGGAGAGTGGCGCCTTGGGCAGCTGGACACTGCTCTGTGGCCATATTGTCCCGTCTCGTGTCCTGTGGGCTGCATTTAAGTCAACTCACCCTCTCCTCTTGCATGGCCTGCTTGCTTTCCCTGCAAATCAACCAGGTTGATGCTAGGAACCTGCTCCTGCCCCTAGCTTGGATTACAGGTGCCTGCCACCATGCCTGGCTAATTTTTTTGTTTTTTTTTTTGTATTTTTGGTAGAGACGGAGTTTCACCATGTTTGCCAGACTGATCTTGAACTCCTGACCTGAAGTGATTCACCTGCCACACGTAGATTTATTACAGCCCAATTCACAATTACAAAGATATGGAACCAACCTAAGTGCCCACTGACCGATGAGTGGATAAAGAAAACGTGGTATATATACACCATGGAATACTACTCAGCCATAAAAAGGAATGAAATATTGTCTTTTGCGGCAACTTGGACAGAGCTGGAGGCCATTATTGTAAGTGACGTAACTCAGGAATGGAAAACCACTTACTGCATGTTCTCACTTACAAGTGGGAGCTAAGCTATGGGTATACAAAGGCATGCAGAGCGGCATAATGGACATTGGACACTCAGAAGAAGGAGAGTGGGAGGATGGTGTGGAATTAAAAAAACTGCAGCGGCTCACACCTGTAATCCCAGCACTTTGGGATGTGAGGCAGGCAGATCACCAGAGGTTAGGAGTTCGAAACCAGCCTGGCCAACATAGTGAAACCCTGTCTCTACTAAAAAAAAAAAAAAAAAAAAAAAAAAAAAAAAAAAAAAGCCAAACGTGGTAGTCCTGTAACCTGTAGTCCCAGCTACTCGGGAGGCTGAGGCAGGAGAGTCGCTTGAACCCGGGAGGCAGAGGTTGCAGTGAGCCAATATTGTGCTACTGTACTCCAGCCTGGGTGACAGAGTGAGACTCTGTAGATTGGGTACAGTGTACACTACTTGGGTGATGGATGCAGTAACATCTCAGAATTTACCACTATATATTTCATCCCTGTAACAAAAAACCACTTGTACCCCAAAAGCTATTGAAATAAAAAACATTTAAAAAATAATATCTTTGAAAATAAATAAATAAAATAAATAATTCTTTGTAGAAATAAGTTACCATTACCTTTGCAAGAGAGAATGTTTGCTTGCTTTATGCAGGCACCTGGGAGTGCTAAATTCGCAGGTGACATGAGGCTGATCTAGAGACCACATGGTTAGTTTTTGGTTACTTTTACTCTAAAGATTTGTCTCTTTGTGGTCCCAGTTTGAGGTGGGAGGTGGTTTACAAACTCTGCTTTGGTGGGTCCCAGATTCCAACTTTTGTCCCTCAGTTCCACAAAACCACCCAACGTGTAGCTCAGCCTCCTTTGGCCTCCTCTGCATCAGCAAATGTCCAAGAACAAAAGCAATGCTCTCAGTTTCTCACACCTATCTAGGTTTTGGGTCTTTCTCAGATCTTAGCTCAGAAATTGTTAACTTTATGATATTCTTTAATGGTGTGTGTGTGTGTGTGTGTGTGTGTGTATAGACAGAGTCTTGCTCTGTCACCCAGGCTGGAGTGCCGTTTCACAATCTTGGCTCACTGCCACCTCCACCTCCCAGGTTCAAGCAATTCCCTGCCTCAGCCTCCCGAGTAGCTGGGACTACAGGCACCCGCTGCCACGCCTGGCTAATTTTTGTATTTTTAGTAGAGACCGGGTTTCACCATCTTGGCCAGGCTGGTCTTGAACTCCCGACCTCGTGATCCACCTGCCTCGGCCTCCCAAAGTGCTGGGATTACAGGCTTTAGCCACCGCGCCCGGCCTAATGCTATAATATTTAAAAAACATTGCATCCAGTTTTTTTTTTTTTTAGTTGTCTTTCAGAAGATGTTTACCAGTCCACAATTACAGGCTGCGGAACTCCACATTGCTGTGACTCTACTGGCTGTTGACAGAAATACCTGCTCTGTAGCTCCTGTGGTCCAGCTTGCACCTGGGAACAGACAGCTTTGCAGCATCTCCTCCCACTTCTCCCGTGGCTGGGAAGCCTCCCTTGCCTGCTGTTCTTCCTGCTCAGGTTAATGTAGCTTAGGTAGGACAGGAAATGGAAAGTCAGTCTTAGGCGTGACAATAGGAAAGTGTTTCTTCCCTCCCTCCCACCTCTCTCTGTGAAGAGGCGTCAGGCAAATGAATGGAGAGGACTGACCAGAAATTAAACTGAAGGGGATTACTGAGTATCTGTTGGCTATTCAATTACAGTCCATGAACAAACCTTGTGTACCTATTGAGTACTGTGTGCTAGAAGGAAATCCCAAAAGGTGGGTGCATCCCTCCAGGTCCAATATGAAGAGAAACACTATGTGGTAATTTGAACAGGGAAAGTTTAATGTAAAGAATTATTGGTTGGGTGTGGTGTCTCATGTCTCTAATCCCAACACTTTGGGAGGCTGAGGCGAGAGGATCACTTGAGCCCAGGAGTTTGAGACCAGCCTGGGCAACATAGGGAGACCCCCATCTCAACAAAAAAATTTAAAATTAACTGGGCATGGTGGTGCATGCCTGTAGTCGCAGCTACTCAGGAGGCTGAGGTGGGAGGATTGCTTGAACCTGGGAGATCCAGGCTGCAGTGAGCCATGATCGAGTCACTGCACTCCAGCCTGGATGACAGAGCCAGACCCTGTCTCAGAAAAAAAAAAAAAAAAGAAAGAAAGAAAGAAAAAATTATTAAGTATAAAAGAGGACTGGAGTAATGAGAGATTAGCTAATAATAAAATTCTAAAATATTCTTTACAAATTACAGCTATAAGAAACAGGCACTACCCTTAGGGTTGAGACACAGTGTCTAAGACTCACTCAATGGCTTGCACTGGTGGACTTCACTGTAGATCTATTCTCTGGAATTTGCTGGAAACCCAACCTTGCAACTTGATGAATTTGCTGGAAATATATCCTCTATAAAGTACTGGAAATCTGCCTTCTCCTGCAGGAGAAAGCTACACTTTGCATCAATGTCCTCAGAGAGCACAGGTCAACCAGGAGGCAAAAAAAACCTTCTCCTCCTACGGTCTCCTTTTAGCACCTTCTACTGCCAAAGGTTTAAACTGTGTTACTGACAAAGGGAAACATATTTAAAGGGCCCACATCCACTTTCACAGAGTCGGCAAAAGTGGGTGAAGTTGGAGGTGAGAGGTAACACATTCGTAACCAGCACAGTGTATCCATTTCAGCCCTCGGTTTCTCTATGCATCCTCCTACACATATGTACACTCTGGTACGATAGCAAAACAAACTCTGTTTCTACCTAACAATATACACCTTTGCTTCTCACAAGTAAAGAAATTCTTACCCTTCCCCCAAATGAAGAGACCCACAGTCCCAAGAGTCATTGTATAACTGACACAGTGAAGAAATGGATCCCAAATTCCAGGCACCAGGTTCTTTATATTTCATAACATTTAATTCTTAGAATCTTGTGAGGGAGGTGGTGTTCAAATATAAATAAGACATGGTGCTGTCCTCCAGGAACTTAGGAGAGATGCATGTTGACGAGGATTTATAATATCAGGTAAAGTAATTTAAATACTAATAGGGACGTGAAGATTACCTGCTGTGGGATCCTTCTTACCAGGGGGCTATCGGAAAGTGTCTTGATGGAGGTATTATTCGAACAGATGTAGTACCGAGACAGGTTTTGAAAGGTGTGAAGACAATAGTAAAGACATGGAATCAATCCAGGTGTCCATCAGTGGTGGACCGAATAAAGAAAACTATGCAGTCGTAACAAAGAACAAAACCATGTCCTTTGCAGCAGCACGTACACAGCTGGAGGCCTTTCTCCTAAGTGAATTAACACAGAAACAGAAAACCACATACTGAATCTTCTCACTTGTAAGTAGGAGCTTAAATATCCGGTACACAGGGACAGAAAGATGGGAACAATAGGCTATAGACTACTAGAGGGGGCAGGAAGGAGGGGAGGAGAGGGGTTGCTAGGTATTTATTAGGGGCACATTTTCAAAGTCGGCTTGTTTTCGGATTTGTTCCCAAAGCCGGCACCGGATGTGAGGAAGCAACCCGGAAAACACTAGAAAGTCTGAACGCAATTCTCTTACATTGGACTTTTTTTTTTTATGATGTGCTTTTTGGGACGAGCAGAATTACACTGTTGGCTCTCAGTTCGTTATCTCTCTCTCTCTCTCTCTCTCTCTCCATCTGTATCTATATCTACATATATTCACACACATATATAGTACAAATATATACATATATACATACATGTATATATTTTTGTAAAAAGGACACTTTAAGAAAATAGGTCGAAAGTGGGGGGGGGGCGAGGCCCTTTGACCCCCCAGGAGTCACGTGCTACTGCGCAGCCGCAGAGACGTGGTCCAGGCTCCTGCCCGCGCCTCATTGTGCCTCGGACAACGAGTGTACGCAGTTACCACGCAGTTACCAAGGAGTTACCACACAGTCGCGGCGCAGACATAGGCCTCAGGTCGCGGGCCTCAGAGCTAGACCCCGCCATCTCACAATGTCTGAGGGGACCGAGGAACAGGGTAAGGTGACCTCGCCTCAACTGGCCCACTAACTTGGGCCCCAAGTTCTGTCAGAGTCTGGACGGCACCCACTTAGGCGGCCATTCAGGGGCGGCAGGATTGGCTACTCATCGGCCGGGGCACGTCGGTGGGCGGCCTCTGAGTATCGGCCATCTGCCGCCGATTGCTCAGCGCGCTGGTGGGAAATTTGGCGTGGTGGACAGAGATGGCCCAGAGTTCAGGTCGTCTCAGGGGCTCAAGATGTCCCTGAGACGTGAGGTGATCGGTTCATGGCATCCCCGTGGCTCTTGGTGGCTCGGCGTTGGGGTGATTCGGGCTTGTGCCGAGAGTGTGTAAAGAGGCTGGGCCTGGTTGCCCTCCGGCCCACGGTTCTCTCCGAAGCCTCGAGTGTTCGGGAAACAATGTAGGCGGTCGCGACGCCGGGCTCCGGCGATACAGCAGGTCTGTGCGGCCGCACTTTTTCTTGAATTTACTGATTTTCCCTGGTGGGCAGCCGCGGAACACAGCCCTGTTCAGCGTTTTGGCATAGCGGCTGGGATGCAGCCTCAAATTCCGGGTGTTCTGAGGGGGTGCTTTGGGTGGTACCCGCCGCCTCTCCCGGGGTGCCCGGGTGGGTGACATTTTGAGATTTTGCAGCTTATAAGATACTTGATGCCGACTTTCTGGGACAAGCTGATCCTTTTTCAGCTGTTCTCTTTTTGGTGAGGCGGGGTATGAGGGGCGAGGAATGAGGAATGACTCAAACTTTCACAGAGGTTTTTTTTGCTTGGTTTTGTTTTGTTTTCAGACAGAGTCTCGCTCTGTCGCCCAGGCGGGAGTGCAGTGGCACCATCTCGGCCCACTGCAGCCTCCGCCTCCTGGGGTCAAGCAGTCCTCTCATCTCAGCCTCCTGAGGAGCGGAGACTACAGGCGCGCGCCACCACGCCCGGCTAATTTTTGTATTTTTTGTTGAGACGGGATTTCGTCATGTTGCCCACGCTGGTCTCGAACTCCTGGGCTCAGGCAATCCTCCCGTCTCCGTCTCCCAAAGTGCTGAGATTACTGGCGTGAACCACCGCACTGGGTGAGAGCTTTGAGTCTAAAGAATTGACAAACTCCGGAGTTGATTTCCTGTCAGACCTTTTGCGGTTGAGACGGAGTCTGAGGCTTTGATGGTAACCGCGTTTGATTAGAGACCGTGCAGCTTCGCTGTTTTATTGTAAATACGTAAATGAGAAAGAAGAGAAAAACGTAGGGTGTCGGGAGCAGAGGCGGGAGTCGGGAGATCCTGCGATATCGGGGTCCCTGTGGAGCGGGGGAGGCCGTCGAGGTGTGCGAGGGCCCGGCCCCGGCCCCCTTGCCGCACGGTCGTTAACAGGAAAGGCTCTGATTTGGTTGGTGGCGGATCGCGTCCCTCCCTCCTCTCCCCGACTTTCCCCAAGTGCGGCAAAGTGGCTTCAGGTTGACTAAAAGAGAGCGATTTTCCCAGCAGCTTTGCAGTGCGGTGTTTTCTAAAGCGGGCCGTGGGCTGGGTGCCCTTTTGGGCCTCACTTGTCCGGCCTGCGGCAAGTGCTGGGCGATGGGATACGGTTCTGGCGGCAATGGAAGGGCTGCCTTTGAGAGTCTCGCAGGAGGATTTAGAAAGTGATTGTTCTTAAAACAAACGGAGCGGTCTGGCTGTTGTAATTGGCCCCGTTTTTCTGTGTGTTTCTCAAAGTGGTCCCGGCGTGAAAAGCCGTTTTCAGACCTCATTGTGAGCTGTGCCTCATCTGATGAGTTGATGGCAATTGAAAGCCGTGCGCCTTGGTAGTATAATGTTCAAACAATTTCTTGTTTTTGTTTGTTTGTTTTGTTTTGTTTCTTGAGACGGAGTCTCGCTGTGTCGCCCAGGCTGGAGTGCAGTGGCGCGATCTCGGCTCACTGCAACTTCTGCCTCTCAGGTTCAAGCGATTCTTCCGCCTCAGCCTCCTGAGTAGCTGGGACTACAGGCGCGTGCCACCACGCGCCGCTGATTTCTGTAGTTTTTGGTAGAGACAGGGTTTCACTGTGTTGGCCAGGCTGGTCTCGAACTCCTGACCTCAAGTGATCCACCCACCTCGGCGTCCCAAAATGCGGGGATTACGGGTGAGAGCCACTGCGCCCGGCCATCTTCAAACAATTTCTAAATGTTAAAATGTATTTTAAAATTTAATTGGGAAAGTTATGTGTACACCTAAAAGAACTGATTGGACTTTTACATATTTACTGAGAAACCTTAGTGGCATTGTCAATAGCTTTACTAGCTCTAGTTTGAAAGATCTGTTGATATACAAAAGCTTGTCTTAAAAATACACTTTCAATTGCCTTGGTTATTTTCTTCTGATGACAGAATCTAAAGTTTATTGTAGAGAATCGACAGAGAGGTCTAATGATAATAAATTTGCTATTCAGTGATAGCCACCTAGATAACCATTGGTATGTTACCTTTGGCTCTCAAAGTTAGGATTATACTGTATTTTTCTGTTTTGAATCTTTTCTCCCCTTTAACTTTATTTAACTTTATTTCACAAGCATATCTAATATTAGTACATTTTCTTTGGGAACATGCTGCTGCTGCTGCTGCTGCTGCTGCTTCTTCGCCTCCTCCTCCTCCTCCTCCTCCTCCTCCTCCTCCCCCCCTTCCTCCCTCCCTCCCTCCCTCCCTCCCTCCCTCCCTCCCTCCCTCCCTCCTTCCTTCCTTCCTTCCTTCCTTCCTTCCTTCCTTCCTTCCTTCCTTCCTTCCTTCCTTCCTTCCTTCCTTCCTTTTTTGTTTGAGACAAGGTCTCCTTTTGCCGCCCAGGCTGGAGTGCAGTGGCGGGATCCTGGCTCACTGCAACCTCAGCCTCCCGGGTGCAAGCCATCCCACCTCAGCCTCCCGAGTAACTGAGACTACAGGCGCATGCCACCACGCATGGCTAATTTTTGTATTATTATCATCATTATTATTTTTTGGTAGAGGCGGAATTTTGCCATGTTGCCCAGGTTGGTCTCGAACTTCTGAGCTCAAGCGATCTGCCCCACTTGGCCTCCCAAAGTACTGGGATTACAGGCATTCGCTTCCGCGCCCTGCCTGAGAACACACTTCTTATTGGCAATATACCATTCTAGCTCAGGGAAATACCATAATTTATTTAAGCTTTTGTTTATTTAATACTTTGGTTTAGATGGTTAAGTGGTTTCTAATGTCATATTTTTTTTCCCATGAAGACTATTAAGTAGACTTCAGAGTGACTCTTAAACCCCACTTTTTATGGGTGAGAAAACAGAGGCAAATGAGTCAATTTACCTAGCCCAATGGTCATACCTCTGGATAATTACAGAGCCTGAATTGGAACCTTCATTCTGTGATTCTTAATTTAGTACCATTTTCAAATCATCACATGCCCCTCACACTAGCTAATTATTTTATTCTCCTGCATTAGTCTTTTTGAAATAAATAGAATAAATCCAAGTTATGATGTAGTTTAAATGTGATCTCTGAGTGAATACTTCAAGCTTAAATGTGTTCTTTTTCAGGCCAGCTTTAAGAAATAAAGCTTATTTTGATCTTAGACATTTTGCATAATGTGTTTTCGTGTTCATTAAAATGGTTTACCAAGTTGATATTTCACATCTGGTATATTTGTGGTTACCTATTTCACATTTTGTGAGATTCAGATTTAATTTATTTCATAACAACATTTACTTTTGCACTTTATTTCTGCATTATCAGTCATCATAGACACTAATACTAGTTTTTAGAGAACAAGTTTAGAACATCATGGTCACCACAAGTATGTCTACTTAACACCAGTTGCATCATTTAAGTTAAAAGGATATCATTGAACACTGTGGCATGGGCCAGCTGGCCACATTTCTTAAATGAGAAGAAATTTATTGCTCTACGAAACTGGAAGTACTAGAGATAGTAGTCTATGTGTGTATATGCATACATATGTATATACATACTTCAAAACTTTCTACTATTGGTTCATTAGCTAACTTGTAATGATTACAGATATAAAAATACATAATACAAATTTTCAGCTAAGATATGTTTTTTAAACAATCTATAACTTTATAAGGTAGCTTCCTCAAGAAACTGTTTATTTAATGTGGTATTGAATCTAATCTTTCTCTTTGCTTATTCTTAGATTTTGTTATTGTAACTGTTGACGACAGTGATGATAACAATGAGTGCAGTATTGAGATGGTGGAAGATTCTGAAACAGCAGATAATTCCACTGATGACATAGCAAATGATTCCACTTATGACACAGCAGATAATCCCACTGATGACACAGCCACACAACCAAATTTTCCAGGCGGCAGTGATGACCATCACCGTCCACTCCAAATGTCATATGGTAATTTTGTTAAATTTCCTCTTTGGCAAAATTTTGCTCTCTGGTCCCCATTTCCAGTAAATTGCTTAAATATTCCTGTAACCTTTACAATAATTAGTTATGACCAGAGGGCTTAGCTTCGTGGTAATACCACAATGTTTACTTCTGTTTGCGTTTTCACTTCACTTAACCTTTGCCATGTCTCTTTTGTTCTGTGTGAGACAGTCTCAGGAAGCGTTGGGGAGAATATATTCTCTTTGAACAATTATTTATATCTGGCAACTATAATTATAACAATTTGGTGGCAATGCAAAAGTAAAAAGCTAAAACTGAACTTCTAGGAATAACAGCTTGAGTCAAGAGTCCATGGAGCAGGTGGCATGATTATCTATGTAGAAAGTCTCAAAGAATCAACAAAAATCTCCTGGAAGTCATAAGTGATTATAGCAACGTTGCAGGAAACAGGTTAATATACAAAAGTTAATCACTGTACTACATGCCAACAATAAGCAATTGGAATTTGAAATTTACATTAGCGTCCAAGACCCCATGGAAAGTGCAGTCCTGCAACCAGAACTGCTATAGCCACTAGTCCTTTGAATGGCTCTCTAGGAAATGTGAGACCCTCCACATCCTCACTTGTACAGAGAGTCATGAGACGTTAATTCCTTGGAATATTTCTTCCTTAGCTATATGACAATTTATTCTTTACCCTTTGCTTAGAGAATTGGATTTTCTTCTCTTCAAAACATGGAAATGTTATTGCTTATGTTGGAGACTGGTACATTTTTTCTGTAAGGGGCCAGATAGTAAATATTTTAGGCTTCACAGGCCATAAGGTCTCTGCTTTAAGTATTTAACTCTGCCTTTATAGCATGAAAGCAGCTGATATGTAAACAGATGGTTGTGGCTGTGTTTCAATAAAACTTTATGGTCGTTGAAATTTGAATTTCCTATAATTTTTCCATTTCAGGAGATATTCTCCCCCCCCATAATTTAGAAATATAAAAAAACTCCATAACATCTTAGCTTATGAGCTATACAAAAGCAGGTGGCAAAGCGGATTTGGTCCACAGGTTATGGTTTGCTCCCTGATCTGATACCAAAAAAGCAGTTTGATATCACTTATCTGTTTTGGTTTTAAAACTATAAGCAGGGCTAGCAGGATACTTCTTTAGTGTGTTATAGAACATCTGATATCATGGAGACAGAAAGTAGAATAGAGGTTACCAGGGACTGAGGTGAGGGGGAGTGTAATGGGTACAGAGTATATGTTGGAGATGATAGAAATATTTTGGGTATAGATAGTGATGATCATTATACAAGTCTCTGAATATATTTAATGCCACTGAATTGTATACTTACAAATGATTAAAATGATAAATGTTTGCCTTTCAATGTATACACATCATTATATCAAAATAGTGAAAAATTAGAAGCCATATAAATGTCCTACAGTGGAAAACAGATAACAGAACCTCTGGACAACCATAAAATGGAATATTATGCAGGCATTTAAAAATATTTTTAAAATTATAAATGACACACAAAATTGCTTAAAAAATATATGAGTAAGATAAATGTATTTAAAGGTTACAATATTTATTGCTGATGGATTGCTTTCTCTTTTTATTTAGATTCTGAGTTATTTATAATGAGCTGAATTTTTTAGGTGAACTTTTTTTTTTTTTTTTTTTTGAGATGGAGTCTCTCTCTGTTGCCCAGGTTGGGGTGCAGTGGTGTGATCTCGGCTCACTGCAATCTCTGCCTCCCGGGCTCAAGCGACTCTTCTGCTTCAGCCTCCCGAGTAGCTGGGATTACAGACGTGCACCACCACACCCAGCTAATTTTTGTATTTTTAATAGAGAGGGGATTTTACATCGTGGCCAGGCTGGTCTCGAACTCCTGGCCTCAAGCGATCCGCCCACCTCAGCCTCCCAAAGTGCTGGAATTACAGGCATGAGCCACCACGCCCGGCCATAGGTGAACTTTTTATGGAAGTTATATGACATACAAAATATGCACACATCATAAATATACAGCTTAAATAATTTTCAAACTAATACATGCATATAACCAGCACCCATACCAAGAAATATAAGGTTATGAGCTCCCTAGAATCTTATCCAACCCCTTTCAGTCACTACTACTCTTTGTAAGGTAACCACTATCCTGACTTCTCCTACCATTGATTACTTTTTTCTGTTTTTGAGTTTTATACCAATTGAATCATATGCTATACTCTCTTTTATATCTGGCATTTTTTTCAGAAACAGGGTCCTGCTGTGTTGCCCATGCTGTACTTGAACTCCTGGGCTCAATTGATCCTCCTGCCTCAGCTCCTGTGTAGCTGGAACTATAGGCACGTGCCACCACACCCGGCTTGTGTCTGGCTTTTTTTACTTCTTGCTATGTGCTGCAATAGTTGGTTTATTTTCATTGCTGTGTAGTTCCTTTGTTTGAATACATCAGAATTTAATTACTTATAGCTTGTATTATAGTCAGAAAAAACTCAAACAGTTTAAAAAATAAAATTTGGTTGAAGTTACAGCTCAATTTGGAGGTATCTTACTGTATCTTTTATTATTATTATTATATTTTTTGAGACAGGGTCTCACTCTGTCACCCAGGCTGGAGTGCAGTGGCACGATCACAGCTTACTGCAGCTTCAACCTCTTGGGCTCAAGCAATTCTCCCACCTCAGCCTTCCCAGTAGCTGGGATGACAGGTGCATGCCACCATGCCAGCTAATTTTTTAAAAATTTTTATTAGAGATGATATCTTGCTATGTTGCCCAGGCTGGTCTCCAACTCTTGAGCTCAAGTGATCATCCTGCCTCAGCCTCCTAAAATGTTGGGATTACAGGTGTGAGCCACTGGGTCCAGCCTGGAGGTATTTTATAACTTGATATTTCTATATAACTTTAGTCTGTGTTTATCTAACTTGAGAGTTCTCCCATTTTCTTTATCCCCTTTTGATTTCTCTCTTTTGGGTCCTTGGTCGTTAGGATCTCCACTATAGAATGAAAGGGAACAGGAAAGAGATGAAACCTGAATCCCTTGATTGTGCCTCTCATTACTGCCCTGGCTCAGGAAGGTTTAAGTGAAGTAGCTCTTTCATTAAAGTGTCCCTCCCAGTCACTGTGATGCAGGCTTTCAAAGCAAATCTCTAGTACAAGATATAATCCAATACTGTTGCGGCCAATGTTTTCTTCTAGTTCCGTAGTTAAGTGACTCAGAGCCATAACCAGACCTTCCTAATTCTAGATTGTTTGGCTTACATTTCACATCCATTTATTTAGGATTAATATAAACTTTAATAAGGCAATCCTAACTTGAAAGCTGAAATGAACCTTAGAGATCATCTCAACTGATGTTAACCTGGCAGATGAGGAGGTGGTGTCTCTAGTGGTCTGCCCAGCCCACATAGTGGTGGGGGTCCGATCTAGAATAGATTCCTGGCTTACATTTTGGACACAATGCCGTCTCCTTAGTCAAGGGCCTTTTGGGGCTCCTTTACAAAAGCAGTTAGCCCTTGCATTCTCTTGTTCATTTGTTTCCAGCATTTACTGTGTAGGCTTTAAGTTACTAAGCAGTCACTTCACAGTTTGCAGTTGCATTTGATTTGATTCTTATTCCTAGTCATGGGTAATATAGCCCTTCAGTTTTAAAAGAGTTACTCTAAATTGATTATGGAAGAATTCTTGTTTTGTCACTCTAAAATTCAACCCAAAGGCCAATTCAATTTGAGTTAGCATTCTGAGAACATATCCGTATTAAGGTTGTTAAGAGAGTAGTGTATGAAGGCCGGGCGCGGTGGCTCAAGCCTGTAGTCCCAGCACTTTGGGAGGCCGAGACGGGCGGATCACGAGGTCAGGAGATCGAGACCATCCTGGCGAACACGGTGAAACCCCGTCTCTACTAAAAAAAAAATACAAAAAAAAAAAAAAAAAAAAAAAAAACTAGCCGGGCGAGGCGGCGGGCGCCTGTAGTCCCAGCTACTCGGGAGGCTGAGGCAGGAGAATGGCGTAAACCCGGGGGGCGGAGCTTGCAGTGAGCTGAGATCCGGCCACTGCACTCCAGCCCGGGCGGCAGAGCCAGACTCCGTCTCAAAAAAAAAAAAAAAAGAGAGTAGTGTATGAAATAACTTTTTTATGCATTGCTTCGCAGTAGCCCATGGTGACCAAACCATTTCACAGATCAAATGCCCAGTACATTTAAGAAGATACAGTTACAACTCAGAGGAAGTGGATTTGCCAAAAAGAGGAAGATTATCTACTCCAGAGGTAGATATTATGGTTTGTTTATTAAAGTGAAAATCTCTCTTTGTTCTTTTCATTCTGCTGTATTTCTTTTTAAGAAATGGAGTTGAATTTCATGCAGTCAAATGCACAAATCAGTGAGTTTTGAAAAATGTGTATACTTACACCCCATGAAGATAATAAACATTTTGGCCGGGTGTGGTGGCTCACGCCTGTAATCCCAGCACTTTGGGAGGCCAAGGCAGGTAGATCACCTGAGGTCAGAAGTTTGAGACCAGCCTGGTCAACATGGTGAAACCCCATCTCTACTAAAAATACAAAAAAACTAGCTGAGCGTGGTGGTGCATGCCTGAAATCCTAGCTACTCGGGAGGCTGAGGCAGGAGAATCGCTTGAACCTGGGAGGCGGAGGTTGCATTGAGCCGAGATTGTGCCACTGCACTCCAGCCTGGGTGACAGAACAATACTCTGTCTCAAAAAAAAAAAAAAAAAAAAAAAAAGATGGTAATGAACATTTTCATCACCCTAGAAAGTGACCTGGGACCTCTTCCCAGTAAGTCCCCATCTTCCTTAACTTTGGGGGAAATACATTTTGATGTTTTTTTCCATCCTAGATGAGTTTTGCCTGTTCTAGAACTTCACATAAATAGAATTGTACGGTATGTACTGTTTTGGGTCATAGTCTTTTTTCCTTAGAATAATGTTTTGGAGATTTGTTTCATAGTATTAATATTACATTCCTGTTCATTGCTGAGTGGTATTCTGTCATATGAATGCTCATAATCTGCTTACCCATTTTTTTTTTCCCTCTGAGATGGAGTCTTGCTATGTCATCCAGGCTGGAGTGCAGTGACACCATCTCGGCTCACTGCAACCTCCACCTCCCGGGTTCAAGCGATTCTCCTACCTCAGCTTCCTGACTAGTTGGAATTACAGGCGCCCACCACCACATTTGGCTAATTTTTGTATTTTTAGTAGAGACGGTGTTTCACCATGTTGGCCAGGCTGGTGTTAAACTCCTGACCTCAGGTGATCTGCCTGCCTCAGCTTCCCAAAGCCCTGGGACTACAGGCATGAGCCACCGCACCCGGCCTATCCATTCTTTTGATGGACATTTGGGTTGTTTGCAATTTTGGGCTATTAGGAATAAAGTGACTATGAACACGCTTATGGCAGTCTCTTTGTGAACCTATGTTTACATTTAATTTGGGTAAATACCTGGGAGTGGAAGTATTAGGTAATGGGGTAATTGAAAGTTTATGAGAAATTGCCAGTTTTTCTAAGTGGTCGTACTGTTTTACATTACCACTATATTCTCCTGTGCTTTTTGATCTCTGAAGTTGAATAAAATAGATTATTAAACTATATATAATTTGGCTTAACAGAAAATGTATTTGTTTACCTACATAAGGATGTGGATATCAGTGCCACGTAAGTAGTGTAGGCAATTCTTAACTTCTGTCAGCCTCAATGTTTTCATTTTTGGGGATAATGCTAATTATCTGCCCAGTGTCATGGTTTTGTACATAATTATCTGAAAGCACTTTGGAAAGCATGAAGCACTATACAAGGGTAAGATGGTAATATTGTGTTTACAATTATTAATATATATTATAATTTGATATAATTTTGGCTGTCTAATAAGTTTGTAATGCTGGGCTAATTCAGTTAATTTTTTATTATGTATTTTGAAACAAAGAAGTAGATAACTACTTGGTATGTTTATGTTAAAATTATTTTTATGGCCCACAATTCATCCTTAGAATAATTTTTCAGAAATATAATGGTTATTTACTGTTTGGTTACTTATTTATACCCTGCCTTACTCCAAAAAATATTTTAAGATGATTTACAGATTAATTTATCAAGAAATATAGGTGGTTAAGTGTTTCCTGTCTTGTCCACAGAGTGTCACTGTTGGTTTATTTGAAAATCAAAAGCCATTTAACATTTGGTTCTTTGTTCATGGTTAGAAACACTTGCTTTTAAAGCAGTTCTGGTGCTAGAAAACTCGTTTATCTACCACAAAGTATATAAATGGTTAAGCTCGATGAAAATGGTGTCTTAAGTGTAGCTGGGTTAAAGAGAACACAATTCTGCAAATATATCTTTTCCTGTAGTTGTAGGATTTGCAATCGGCAAAGGTCCTTTGATATCACAAATAGGCCTTAGGTGCTTCTTGAAAATGAAATAGAAGTCCTGAACTTTTCTTTCTTTCATATTTCCTTTTGGTTTATTAATAAACTTTCCTTAGACAGTAACATAAATACTTGATTGTGAAGAAGGTGGAAGTATCATTAATGAGTGTATACCAGACTTTGAATCTTTATATTATATTAAATCCTCATTGCCAAATATATTCCAAGAAAGCAATTTGGATTCTTTTTCAGTCTGCGTATACACTGTAGAATTACTCTGAACTGAGGCTTAAGGAAATATCTCTCTCTCCTGAATCTGTATGCTTCTTTTCATTAGACAATGAGCTCTGAAGCATTTTGTTTCCTTCTTTTCCTTATAAGAATCACCATGTTGGTAAATATGTGATTACCGGGGATTTTGTGTTATAAGCCAGAGGTAATGAAGGTTTATTAGAAAAAAAAATGTTTCTTACCGTGTATAATGTTTCTTGAATGGAATGAGCTAAAATATTTTGGGAAGTGAAATTGGGCATTTATCATGATCATGGGGGAGAACAGAAGTGGAGGGCTTCCAAGGGACACATGCAGTCTTGGGGGGAAGTGGGTACAGAGGCGAGCTGAGAAGGTAGGGAGCAGGTTCTCCCTAGCCTGCCTCCCCTGCACTGCTAGACCAGGGTCCCCCTCGGCAAGCCTGCACACTGGGGTGGGAGGCAGTATCTGTGGGAGGAGGTGCCTAGGGCCACAGTCAGCCTGAAATGGCCCCAATGGCTCCTCTCCATTGCTCCTAAGGAGTTGGCTCTTTCCTCCCCTGCCCGTTCTAGATCATAGGGGTGGCGCTGCAGCATGCCTTGTTCTTTCATCCCAGTTCCCTCTTGAGTCCACCTCCGTCCTGCTTAGCTGGGAGCAGAGGAGGACCCCCTCTGTTGGCAGTCCCCAGCCTATCTCAGCCCCCTAGTCCTGCCTCTTCACTCCTGGAGACAGTGGAGTGCCTGGGGCAGTCCTCTCCTCCAACTCCTCATATCTGTCCCCACAGCCAACCAACTGCCCCCATCCCTGCCCTTCTTCTGACCCCTTCCCGACCATTCTAGTGACCAGGGCTGACATCCTTGCTGCTTTCTGCATCTAGTCCCCTCCCCGAACTCAGAGCTGCCCCCCATCGGGCGTCCCTCTCTCTCTCCTCTGGCTCTAGCGCCTGTCCCTCCTTCCCCTCTACAAGTTCTCCCACAGCTTGGAGAAGCCACTTCTCTTGCCTCCCATCCCTTCTTTGCTGTCATCCTCACTCTCTCCTTCCCATGACAGCCCCGCTCCTGGAATGTCATTCATACTCGCTGTCTTCACATCTGGCTTCCTGTTTTTCTCTCTGGGTATTTTTGAACCTACTGTTTCTTCTACCCTGTAAACCCTTCCATGCATCCTCACCTGGCAAGCACCTTCTCATGTTTTAATTCTCACTTCAGACCTCACCTCCTCTGAAAAGCTCTCCATGACTGCCAGCCTGGGTTAGGCCCACTCTTCTGTGCATGCTTAGCCTCCTGTTCCTGTCTGTGTCATGGTGCTGGTAATAACAATAGTAACAGGAAGAGACCACTGAGCACTGTTGGACCGGGCATAGTGTAGTGTTGTTACTGTTAATATTAACCTAATACTATAGCAAGGTTCTTGTCCTCAAGAGAACCCTGAGAGAGATTTTCATTCCGATTCCCTACATGAGGACATTGAAGCACAGAGAGTTTAAGTAACTTGCCCAGGGTCACACAGCCAATAAGTGGCTGGACTCTAGTATTTGACCCCAACCATGTTCCCCTAGAGCCTGCACTATTTACCTCATTGCCATAGCCCAGTGGTTCTTACTGGGAGCATCAGAATCACCTGGGGGCTTGTGAAAACATAGACCACTGTTGCCACTCTCAGAGTTTCTGACTCCAGAGGTCTGGGGTACAACCTGAAATTTGGCATTTCTAATGAGCTTCAGGTGATGTTGATGCTACTGGTCTGTGGACCACTTTGCAAACCACTGTTCCAGGCTGCTAATCACTTTGTCTATTGGAATCCTCTCTTTACTTGTCTCTCTCCCAGCTGAGATGGCAGTTCCTCTAGGACAGGAGCTTTTTTTGACAGGGTCTCATTCCGTTGCCCAGGCAGGAGTGCAGTGGTGCAATCGTGGCTCACTGTATCCTCAACTTCCCAGGCTCAGGTGATTCTCCCACCTCAGGCTCCCAAGTATCTGGGACTACAGGTGCATGCCACCATGCCTGGCTACTTTTTTGTATTTTTTTTTTTTTTTCCAGAAACGGAGGTTTTGTTGTTGTTGTTGTTGTTTTTGTTAGAGATGGAGTTCTGCCATATTGCTCAGGCTGGTCTCGAACTTCTGAGCTCAAGTGATCCGCCTGTCTCGGCCTCCCAAAGTGCTGGGATTACAGGCATGAGCCACCGTGCCCGGTTAGGAGCTTTCTTTCAGTCCATGTTTCCAACACATAGCAAAGTAGTTCTGCCAGATGGTAGGCCGTCAATAAAGGTTTAGTTGAATGAATGAATGAGGAAATGTTTCTGGCCCTTTGTTTAAGTGTATTTTTTTTTTTGCCCAAAGTTTCTGTGTATTTCAAGAGGAATTCTCAGATTTTTATCAGTCATATATGCTTGATTGGCACGTAGGGGATGTGTACTCAATGGTTTTGTAAGATTAGTTGTTGACTGCATGATTTTAAAATGTTTGAAGCCAAAAGTCACATCTGTTATATTTGGCTTACTGTTCTTTCTGGAGTGGAACACTCACTCTCTGTATATAATATAGACCTCATATTTGTACATAGATGAACATATATGTTACATATGAACATTATAAAGTGAGTCTTTGGCCTTTTAGCAGATTTGAGGATTTCTTTCGTAAAATAGCACCTTCCTTGATGTGCAGTGTCTTCATCATAAATGTGCTGGTGTAGAGGCATAGCGGCACTTTCATTTGCTGGCATTAGAGCATCCTTAGTGCCTGCGTGGGGTAGAGCAGCAGAGGGGATGTTCGGGCTCCTGAGCTCAGCCTGCTGGCTTTGTGTCACCTACAGCCAGGCCTCAAATAGGAGCAAGACATTTCTGATGGCTTGAGAACTTTTGTTGTGTCTAGCAGTTAACATTTGACTTAATGGCGTTTTCACATGTTATTTTTCTTTTGAAATATGAACTACTATTTTTTAAGTATAATAGAATGTAGAAGATCTTATTGAAAATACCACTATGCAAGTTGACCATCTTTGTGGAGCTGTTTCAGAAGTGCAGTGTTCTTGGGAGCAACCACCTTTGATAAAATGTGTGTTACAAAAACATTTTTACAACTTTGATAAACCTCTAGCTCCTAAAGACACCAATCAGTTAGAACTGATAGATAACTAGTAACTCTGAGATTAGCAAGGCTTTTCTCTACTTACTTTAATAGCAGATGGGGGACTAAAATTCCCTTGGAAGAATGCTGAAGTTTAGGTCTGACAGATTACAACACTTAGTATTTTTATGTTAGTAATTATCATGTATAAAACGCAGGGTTGAAGAAGAATAAAAATCATATAATCAAAGTACAGCATTTATCCTTAACAATGGAAAATGATGTTGCAAGGAAAATACATAGGAATGTTTTTTTAAAATCAACTTTTTAAGCCTCATTTTAAGTTACAGTTGATTTATACTGGGTTGGTGTCATTTTAGAGGTCGTCTGGATTTACACAAAAAAGTTTTGATTGTATGTCTCATGGAAAAATTGAAGTCTAGGAACCGAAGAAAATAACTTGACTCATTCTGTTCTCTTACCCGGGATAGGTACAGTCTAGCACACCACCACCAGCAGAAAGGCAGGAAACCCATGCCTGGGCCAGCCCTGCTGTAGCATCTCTTGAGTCAGCAGCATGTCCTGAACTGCAGGAAGGAGACCTCAGTGAGAGTTCATCATATCCCAGAATTGTCTCCTCACGTTCATTACAGCCGTATGTCACACAAGGTGGCTCATTTCCTTGTTTCGGTATGCCATGTAACTTTATCAGTGGAGGTGCTGAAAGTACCCATGCTGTCATCTCATTTGCCGATGCTACTACAGCAGTACCTATGGCAGGTCTGTCACGAGGAGAACCCAGTCTGGCAAGTAACGCTGGTGTGGTGAATTACTCTGCTCTACTGGAAAATGAAGATGTGGGCCCAGGTAGAGCCTTGTCATCTTTCTGCATCCATCCCAATTTGGGTGAGTTTGAAATGACACATATTACAGATAGCATTCTTCAATCTAGATTTTAAAACACCCTTCATGCAAATTAGTGTTAGCTGTTTTTTAAATTAAAAGTTTTATATTGAAATCATAATAAATTCATATGTAGTTGTAAGAAATAATACAGAGAGATACCCTTTCCGCAATTTTCCCCAGTGGTAACATCTCATAAGGCTGCAGTTTGTATTCATTTGTGTGTCTGACTTTTGGCTTTTTTAAAAACAATTTTATCACTTGAGAAAGTTTGTATGTTCCTATCATAGTCAAGATACAGAATGGTTCTATCACCAGAAAGTATGCTTGTATTGCCCTTCTATAACCAAACCCATCCTCCTTTTCCTTTCCCCACTTGTCTATTCCTAACCCTTGGCAAGTGTGATCTCTTCTCCATCTCTATAATTTTATCACTTAATTGAATGCATATAGTATGTAACCTTTTGGTATTGGTTTTTTTTTTCACTCAACATAATCCCCTGGAGACTCAACCAAGTTGTGTGTTTCAGTAGTTCCTTTATTGCCAAGTACTATTCCATGGTATAGGTGTACCATGGTTTAACCATTCATCTATTGAAGGAAACTATTTTTTCAGTTTTTGACTATTAGGAGTAAGGCTGCTATGAAAATTCATATACAAATTTTTGTGTAAATGGAAGTTTTCATTTCTCTAACATGATTACCCAAGAGTACAACTGCTGGTTATATATTAATTGCATGTTTAGGTTTTTTTAAAAAACAAATCTTTATTGATATATTAATGTCTTGGTCTGTTTGTGTTGCTGTAACAAAATACCATAGACTGGGTGATTGAAAAAGAACAGAAATGTAATTTCTCACAGCTCCGGAGGCTGGGAAGTTCAAGAGCAAGGTGCCAGCCAGTTTGTCTGTCTGGTGAGGGCTGCATCCTCTGCAAGAGAGGAGCACTGTGTCCTCACATGGCAGAAGGTAGAAGGGTAAGATTTCAAAATGCTGTGTGAAGCCTCTTTTATAAGGTCCTCCATCCCATTCATGAGGGAGGAGCCCTCATAGCTTAATCATCTCTTAAAGGTCCCATTTCTTAATATGATCACAGTGGCAACACCTGAATTTTGGAAAAGATACCTTCAAACCGTAGTAATTAATAAGTAAAAAACTGCACATATTTATTATACCCAGTGTGATGAGTTTGGACATGCATGTTTAGTTTTATGAGAAACTGCCTAACTATTTTCCAGGGGGGCTGTACCATCTGACATTCCTGCCAGCTATATATGGGTGATCTATTTTCTCTGAATGCATATTTCTCCTCTTTCTTTTGTTCTTTCTTCCTGATGCTCCAAGATTCATTCTTTCATAATTTTCTTTTCTTTTGATTGAAGAGTTTTCTTTAATCTTTCTTTAAGGGTAAATCTGTTGGGGACAAATTCTTTTTGTTTTCCTTTGTGTGTGAATGTCTGTTTCCCTTTCTTTCTTGAAGGATAATTTTGCTTGGTATAGAATTTGTGGGTAAAGTTCCTGTATTACAGCTCTTGAAAACTTTTTATTTATAGAAATGCCAGAAAGACCAGCAAACAGCAGTAAAAACAGCACTGAGACAGTGAATTACCCAACTTTAATGGGAAATTACGGTGGCCAAAATACTGCCTCTTTATCTGTCTTCATCCCTCCCTATTTTGGTGAGTTTGACATGATACATAATGCTGAGCATGGTGGCTCACGCCTGTAATCCCAGCACTTTGGGAGACTGAGGCGGGTGGATCACCTGACGTCAGAAGTTTGAGACCAGCCTGACCAACATGGTGAAACCCCGTCTCTACTAAAAATACAAAAAATTAGCTGGGCGTGGTGGTGGGCACCTGTAATCCCAGCTACTCAGGAGGCCGAGGCAGGAGAATCACTTGAACTTGGAGGTGGAGATTGCAGTGAGCTGAGATTGTGCCACTTAACTCCAGCCTGGGCAACAAGAGCGAAACTCCGTCTAAAATAAATAAATAAATAAATAAATAAGAAATATGCAGATAGCGTTATTTAATCTTGATTTGCCAGCTAGTTGTTTTTTGTTTTTTTTTTTTTTGAGATGGAGATTTGCTCTTGTTGCCCAGGCTGGAGTACAATAGCACGATCTTGGCTCACTGCAACCTCCGCCTCCCAGGTTCAAGTGATTCTCCTACCTCAGCCTCCCGAGTAGCTGGGATTGCAGGCATGCACCACCACACCTGGCTAGTTTTTTTTGTATTTTTTGTAGAGACGAGGTTTCTCCATGTTAGTCAGGTTGGTCTCCAACTCTCAACCTCAGGTGATCTGCCCGCCTCTACCTTCCAAAGTGCTGGGATTACAGGCGTGAGCCACTGCGCCCAGCCTGATTCACCAGTATTTTTAATGTCAGCTAGTGTGACTCTTTTCAAATTAAACTTTTTAGTTTGAGATAATTTTAGATTCACACACAGTTGTAAGAAATAATGCAGAGACCTGTTTATGATTTAGCCATTTCCCCCAAAGGATAACATCTTTAAAACTATAGTAAAATATCACATCCAAGGTATTGACATTGATACACTCCACACATCTTACTAAGCTATCCCCAGGTTTACTTGTAATTAATTTGTGTCTGTCTGTTTAGTTCTTTGCAGTTTTATCACAGGTAGTTTTAATGTCTACCTCCGGCAAAGACATAGAACGTTTCTATCACTGCAAAGATGCCTCGTCTTGCCCTTTGATAATCACATTCACTTTCCTCATGTCATCCCTTCCTTTCAACCTGCCCCATCCCTAACACCTGGTAACTACTGATCTGTTCTCTGTTTATAATTTTGTCACTTCAAGAATGTTACATTAAGGGAATGTTATAGTATGTAATTTTGGGGGATTGGTGTTTTTCACTCAGTATGGTTCTCTGAAAACTCACCCAGCTTGTTGCATGTATCAGGAGTTTCCTCCTTTTTTTTTTTTTTTTTTTTTTTTTTTAAGACATAGTCTCCTCTGTTGCCCAGGCTGGAGTGCAGTGGTGCGATCTTGGCTTACTGCAACTTCTGCCTCCTGGATTCAAGCAATTCTCATGCCTCAGCCTGCTGAATAGCTAGGATTACAAGTGTGTGCCACCATGCCCAGCTAATTTTTGTAGTTTTGGTAGAGACAGGATTTCACCATGTTGGCCAGGCTGGTCTCAGACTCCTGACCTCAAGTTGTCTGCCTGCCGTGGCCTCCCAAAGTGCTGAGATTACAGGCGTGAGCCACCATGCCCAGCCTACCCTCCTTTTTATTTTTGATTTATATTTCATAGTATGGCTATGCCACAGTTTGTTTAGCCATTCACCCATTGAAAAGGCATCAAATTGTTTTTTTCCAGTTTTTGGATATTAGGAGTGAAGCCGCTATGAACAGTCATGAACAGGTTTTTCTGTAAATATAAATTTTCATTTCTCTGTCATGAATGCCATGAGTGTAATTGCTGAGCCTTATGGTACTAGCATGTTTAGTTTTATAAGAAACTGTCAAATAGTTTTCCAGAGAGTCTGTATTATCTTCCATTTCCACCAGCAATGCGTGAGTGATCCAGTTTCTCCGCATTCATATTTCTGTTATTTCTGTTGTTCTTCCTTCTGGATGCTCTATATTTTCTTTTTTCATCAATTCCTTTCTGTTTGAATACTTTTCTTCAGCCTTTCTTTCAGGTTTCTTTAGTTTTCCTGCATTTGAAAATGTCTTTATTTTCCTAACATTCTTTAAGGATAGTTTTGCTGGGCATAGAATTTGTGGCTGAGAGTTTATTTTCCATCAACATCCTGAATGCAAGTCAGTGATAACTCTTAAAAAAAAAAAAAACCAAAAAACT
Organism: Macaca fascicularis; assembly: GCF_037993035.2. NCBI lineage: Eukaryota > Metazoa > Chordata > Mammalia > Primates > Cercopithecidae > Macaca > Macaca fascicularis. Next base: position 18,066,700 of record NC_088395.1, on the reverse strand, counting down.
AGCCTTTTTATTTTGAGATAATTTTGAATTAACATGTGGTTGTAAGAAACTGTACAGAGATCCCATGTGTACTTTACCCATTTTCCTCAATGATAACATCTTAAGGAACTATATCCTGCAACCAGGGTATTGGCATTGATTAAATCTACATCAGTGTGTGTGTATTTAGTTCTATGAAATTTAATCATGAGTCAATTTACATGTCCACTATTAGTTACAATACAGAACATTTCCATCATCACTACAAGGATCCTTTATATTGTTCTTTTATAACCACAGCCACCTCCCCTGATCTCCCTTCTCTCTCATCTTGCCCTATCTTAACTACTGATAGTCAGCAATCTCACTTTGCTTGCCAGAATTTCATTATTTGAATGTTGTTACTTAAATGCAACTAAATGCTGTGTAACCTTTTGAGCATGGCTTTTTTTTTCACTAAACATAATTTTCTCGAGATTCATACCAATTGTTGTATGCATCAATAGTTCCTCCATTTTTATTGTTGAGTACTATTCCATAGTAGTGATGTATAACTGTTTATCTGTTTATTCATTGAATGACATCAGGGGTGTTTTCTATTTTTGGTCAATACAAGTAAAGCTCTACGAACATTTATGTACTGGTTTTTGTGTAAACAAGTTTGCATGCAATTTTGGGTTATATGGTACTTCATATTTAGTTTTATAAGAAAATGCTAAACTTTTTTTCAGAGGGGCTGTATCTTTTTTTTAAAAGACATTTATTCAGTGTAATGATCAGACTATTACACTTAGCAATCAACAGCATGGATGCAAGAAAATAAAATCTACATTAAAACTCTTTGTTGGAATGTTTTATACTTTCCACAGAACAGAAACTAAAATAACCTGTTATACAATTAGTCACAAATACAGCCCTTGAATTTTTGCCCATACATGTGAGTATTTGTCTAAAACATGTCTTCTTCATAGCAGCTAGGCCCTGCCACCACTGTGCTTGGCTCAGTTCACAAATCTGTTGTCACCTGTAGCTTACCTGTCACTTCTCTGGCTCCCCTCTCCTGCTAAGTTTTGTTTCCTAGTTAAAATCTTCTGCCACTGCCATAGCTACTGCTGCTACTGGAACCACCATAGCCACCTTGGTTTCGTGGTTTGGCAAAGTATTGGCCTCCACTACCATAGGGGCCAGAGCTTCTGCCTCCAATGTTTCCTCCCTTCATGGGTCCAAAATTTGAAGACTGTTGTAATTGCCAAAATCATTGTAGCTTCCACCACCTCCAAAACTGCTTCCATCATTACCAAATCCATTATAGCCATCCCCACTGCTACCATATCCACCATCACCACGGCTGCCACCAAAGACACCATGACCACTGAAGTTTCCTCCACGATCAAAGTTGTCATTCCCACTGAAACCACCTCCACGACCACCACCAAAGTTTCCAGAACCACTTCGACCTCTTTGGCTGGATGAAGCACTAGCCATCTCTTGCTTTGACAGGGCTTTCCTAACTTCACAGTTGTGGCCATTCACAGTATGGTATTTCTGAATGACAGTCTTATCCACGGAGTCATGGTCATCAAAGGTTACAAAGGCAAAACCCCTTTTCTTGCCACTGCCTCGGTCAAGTCATGATTTCAATCACTTCAATTTTTCCATACTGTTCAAAATAATCTCTTGGGTGATGTTATTCAGTGTCTTCTTTAATGCCACCAAAAAATATCTTTTTCACAGTTAAGTGGGCACCTGGTCTTTGAGAATCTTCTCTTGAGACAACTCTCTTTGGTTCCAAAACTCCTCCATCCACCTTGTGTGGCCTTGCATTCATGGCTGCATTCACCTCCTCCACAGTGGCATATGTGACAAACCCAAAGCTCCTGGAGCACTTGGTGTTTGGATCTCTCATTACCACACAGTCCGTGAGCGTTCCCCATTGCTCAGAATGGCTTCACAGGCTCTCATTGGTTGTTTCAAAGCTCAACCCTCCAGTGAAGAGCTTCCTCAGTTGTTGGGGTTTTTTAGGAGACTCTGACTTAGACATGACGGCAGGGAGAAGAGAGACTTTAACGATGCTTCTTCAGTGGAGTCCATGGGCAGAAAGGCGGGGATGTATCATTTTATCTCCTCACCAGTAATATCTGAGTGATCCAATTTCTCTGCATGCATATTTCTGCTCTTTCTCTTCTTTCTTTCTTCCCGATGCCCAAAGACCCATTTTTTTCATCATATCCTTTCTGCATAAAGATTTTCCTTTGGCCTTTCTTTAAGGGCAAGTCTATGCGGGATAAGTAATCCTAGTTTTCCTTCATGTGAGAATGTCCTTATTGCCTGTTAATTACTCGTATTAGTTTGTTTTCATACTGCTGATAAAGACATACCCAAAACTGAGAACAAAAAGAGGTTTGATTGGACTTATAGTTCCACATGGCTGGGGAGGCCTCAGAATAATGGCAGGAGGTGAAAGGCACTTCTTACATGGTAGTGGCAAGAGAAAAATAAGGAAGAAGCAAAAGCAGAAACCCCTGATAAGCCCATCGGATCTCATGAAACTTATTCACTATCACAAGAATAGCATGGGAAAGACTGGCCCCCATGGTTCAATTACCTCCCCCTGGGTCCCTCCCACAGCATGTGGGAATTCTGGGAGATACAATTCAAGGTGAGATTTGGGTGGGGACACAGCCAAACCATATCATTACTCAAGGAGAATTTCACTATGTATAAATTCACAGTTGAGAGTTCCTAACCACTTGAAAAATGTTCTTTCTGTAGGTATGCCAACAATTGCAGAAACCAGGCTGGAAAGCAACCCTCAGACAATGAATTACCCAATTTCTTTGGGAAATGGCAGCAGCCCATGTTCTTCCTCTTTATCTGCCGGCTACACACCTAATTTTGGTGAGTTTCAGATGCTGCATTACAAGTGACACTATTGAATCTGGATCGATTAACATCCTTAATGCAAGCTAGTTGTAGCAGCTCATTTTTAAAATTAAACTTTATTTTTATTTTTTTGAGATGGAGTCTCACTTTGTCACCCAGGCTGGAGTGTAGTGGTGTGGTCTCGGCTCACTGCAACCTCCGCCTCCTGGGTTCAAGAGATTCTCCTGCCTCAGCCTCCTAAGTAGCTTGAACTATAGGGCATGCCACCATGCCCATCTAATTTTTGTAGTTTTAGTAGAGGCGGGGTTTCACCATGTAGGCCAGACTGGTCTCTAACTCCTGACCTTAGGTGATCTGCCCTCCTCGGCCTCCCAAAGTGCTGGGATTATAGGCGTGAGCCACTGCGCCCAGCCATTTTTATTTTAAAATAATTTTAGATTCACATGTATTTGTAAGAAATAATAGAAATGATCCCCTTTATGCTTTACCTTTTTCTCCCAACAATACCATCTTACAAAACTATAGTAAATTAACACAACAGGATATTGACATTGATAAAATACACAGATATAACTGAGATATCCCCAGTTTTAGTTATAATAATCTGTGGGTGTATCTGTATTTCTTTCTTTGCAAATTTTTTTCCATGAATAGGTTTGATTCTCACCACCACAGTCAAGACAGAACATTTCCATCACCACCAGGCTGCCTCATCTTTGATAACCACCCCCACCTCTCTCAGGTCACCCTTTTCTTCCCCATTGACTGTTCCCTAGCTCCTGACAAACACTGGCTTCTATAATTTTGTGACTTTAAGAGTGTAATATAAAGGGAATCTTATGTCAGGTAGGTTTTTTTTTTTTGTTTTGTTTTCAGTCAGTATGATTCTCCAAAGACTTATACAGGTTGTTGTGTGTATCAGCTGTTCCTCTTTTTTTTTCTGATAATCTTCCATGGTTTGGATATACAGTAGTTGTTTTTAACCATTTACCAATTGAAGGTCATTATTTCCCCCCTCTCCACTCTTTGGTATTAGGACTAAACTGCTCTGAACATTCCTGTACTGGTTTTTGGATAAATATAAGTTTTCATTTCTCTGTCATGAATGTCAAGAGCACAATTGCTGGGTCTTATGGTACTAGCATGTTTAGTTTTATAAGAAACTGCCAAACATTTTTCCAGAATGGCTTTACATGTATGGGTGATCCAGTTTCTCCATATTTACATTTCTTACCTTTCTTTTTTTTCTCCTTTCTTTCTTTTTCTTTTTTTTAATTGATACAGAGTCTCACTCTGTTGTCCAGGCTGGAGTGCAGTGATGTAATCTCGGCTTACTGCAACCTCCACCTCCCAGGTTCAAGCAATTCTCCTGCCTCAGCCTCCCAAGTAGCTGGGATTACAGGCACGCACCACCACGCCCGGCGAATTGTTGTATTTTTAGTAGAAATGGGGTTTTGCCATGTTGGCTAGGCTGGTCTTGAACTCCTGACCTCAGGGGATCCACCCACCTCGGCCTCCCAAAGTGTTGGGATTACAGGTGGAGCCACTGTGCCTGGCCTATATTTCTGGTCTTTCTATTAGTCTTTCTTCCTTCCTGATGCTCCAGGATTCCTTTCATCATATCCTTACTGTTTTAACATTTCCTTCCTTCCCTCCCTCCCTCCCTCCCTCCCTCCCTCCCTCCCTCCCTCCCTCCCTTCCTTCCTTCCTTCCTTCCTTCCTTCCTTCCTTCCTTCCTTCCTTCCTTCCTTCCTTCCTTCCTCTCTCTTTCTCTCACTCTTTCTCTCGCTCTTTCTCTCTCTTTCTTCTTCCTTTCCTTTCCCTCTCCTCTCCTCTCCTCTCCTCTCTTCTCTTTCTTTTCTTTCTTTCTTTTCACTCTGTCATCCAGGCTGGAGTGCAGTGGTGCGATCATGGCTCACTGCAGCCTCCACCTTCTGGGCTCCAGTGACGCTCCCTCAGCCTCCTGACTCAGCTAGGACTACAGGTACTTGCTATCACTCCTGGCTAATTTTTAATTTTTTTAAATTTTTTTGTAGAGGTGGGGTCTCATGTTATCCAGGCTGGTCTTGAACTTCTGGGCTCAGGCAATCCATTTGTCTCTGCCTCCCAAAGTTTTGGGATTGTAGGCGTGAGACACTGCACCAGGCCTGGAGATTTCATATGGATAAGTCGGCTAGGGACAGATTCTTTTAGTTTTCTTTTGTTTGAGAAATGTCTTTACCTTTTTTCCAGAAGGATAGTTTTGCCTCATGTAGAATTTATGATTGAGCATTCTGTTTTTTTTTTTTCAGTAGCTGAGAAAATTATACTTATTGAAATGCCAGGAACAACAGAAACCAACATGGAAAATAACTCTCAGACAGTGTATTACCCATCTTTATTGGGAAATATGAGTGTCCCAAATCCAGCGTCTTCAAATCTTCCCATCACTTCTAATTTTGGTGAGTTTGAAATAATGGATATCACAAGCAGCCCTCTCATCTAGATTCATCAACATTCTTAATATTAATTCTTAGTGATAGCTTTTTACAAATTAAACTTTTCATATTGAGATAGTTCAGAAATCATACACAGGTATAAGAAATAAGACGGAAAGATCCTGACTACCCTTTACCTAATTTCCCCCAATAATTACATTTAGCAAAAATACAACAGAAATATTACAACCCAGGATATTCACATTTATACAAGCCACAGATCTTATAGAGATGTCCCATTTTACTTGTATTTATTTGTGTGTGTGTGTGTTTAGTACTATGCAGCTTTATTCCACAAGTAGGTTTGTGTGCCCACCACCACAGTCAAGGTAGAGATCATTTCCATCAGCACGAGGTGCTGTTGTGTTGCCTTTGATAACCACACCAACTCTCTCAGGTCACCCTTCCGTAACACCTCATGACCCATTTCTAACACCTGGCTTCCACTGATCTCTTCTCTACCGCTATAATTTTGTCTCTTTCAATTGTTATATAAGTGGAATCATATTTGGAATTGGATTTTTTTCACTCAGCTTAATTTCCTAGAGACTCGTCCAGGTTGTTTTTTCTATTAATGGTTTATTCCTATTGCTGAATAGTATTGCATGTCTGGATATACTATGTTTTGTTCAACCATTCACCTGCTGAGGGACGTCTGGTGGGTTTTTTGTGTTTTTATTTTATTTTTATTTTTTGTCTACTGGGTGTAAAGCTGCTATGAATCTTCATGTACACATTTTTGTATAAATGTAAGTTTTCATTTCTCAGTAGTTCCTTTCTTTCTATTGATGAATAGTTCCTTCTTTTCCATGGTACAGATAGGAACAGTTTTTTTTTTTTTTTAAACCATTCACCTATTGAAAGACATCTGGTTTTTTCTTTCAATTTTTGGATATTACAAGTAAAGCCACTTTGAACATTCATGTACTGTGTACTGGTTTTTGGGTGAATATAAGTTTTCATTTCTCTGTCATGAATACCAAGAGAACAATTGCTGAGTCGTATGGTACTAGCATGTTTAGTTTTATAAGAAACTGCCAAATAGTTTCCCAGAGAGGCTGTACTATTGTTTATTTCCAACAGCAATGTATGAGTGATCCAGTTTCTCCATATCTGTATTTCTGATCTTTCCATCATTCTTTCTTCTTTCCGGATACTCCAAGATTTCTTCTCTTGTAGTATCTTTTCTGTTTGAAGGTTTTCCTATAGCCATTTTTAAAGGGTAAATCTGCGAGGGACAAATTCCTTTAATTTTCCGTTTTGTGAGAATGTTTTTATTTTCCCTTCTTTCCTGAAGGACAATTTCACCCAGTATAAAATTCATAGTTGAGAGTTCTTTTCTTTCAGTACTTGAAAAAGTTATAGAAATGCCAGAAACAGCAGGAACTAACGTAAAAAACAATACTCAGACAGAGAATTACCCAACTTCATCAGGAAGGGGCCATAGCCAAGGTAACGCCTCTTTATCGCTCTCCATTCCTCCCAAGTTTGGTGAATTTGAAATTATACATGTTATTAGTAGCACTGTTTAATCTACATCCATCAAAGTCCTTAATGTAAAACTAGCGGTAGATTTTTTTAAACTAAACTTTTAATTTTGTGGTCATTTAAGATATACAGGTAGTTGTAAGAAACAATGCAGAGAAATACCCCTTCCACTTTACCTATTCCTCCCAACAATAACATCTTGCAAAACTGTAACAGAACATCACAACCAGAATATTGACATTGATATTATCCACACATCTTATTGAGATCTCCCACTTAATTGTGTTAAATTGTTTGTGTGCATTTAGTTCTACCCAGTTTTGTCACATGAGTAGGTTTGATTCCCACTGCCATGATCAAGATACACATTTCCATGATTACCAAGATGCCTCATTTTACTCTTTCTTTTTTCTTTTCTTTTCTCTTTTCTTTTCTTTTCTTTTGAGACAGAGTCTCAAAAATCTCCATCTGTCGCCCAGGCTGGAGTGCAGTGGTGCAGTCTCAGCTCACTGCAACCTCCACCTCCTGGGTTCAAGCGATTCTCGTGCCTCAGCCTCCCAAGTTCCTGGGATTACAGGCATGTGCCACCACGCCAAGCTAATTTTTGTATTTTTTGGTAGAGACGAGGTTTCACTGTGTTGGCCAGGCTGGTCTTGAACTCTTGGCCTCAAGTGATCTGCCTGCTTCGGCCTCCCAAAGTGCTGGGATTACAGGCATGAACCACTGCACCCAACTCTGGCTTTTTTTTTTTTTTTTATAGTTTTTGTAGAGATGGGATTTCACCGTGTTGCCCAGGCTTGCCTCCAACTCCTGGCACCAAGTGATCCACCTGCCTTGGCCTCCTAAAGTGCTGGGATTACAGGCGTGAGCCACCACGCCCGGCCCATCTTGCTCTTTTATAACCACACCTGCCTCAGTACATAATTCCCCGAATATTCATCTGACTGGCTGGATGTATGAGTGGTCCTTAGTTTTTATTGTGGACACTATTCCATGGTATGGATGTTTCACAGTTGGCTTATTCATTCATCCATTGGAAGATATTGCGGCTGTTTCTAGTTTTTGACTATTACAAGTAAAGTTGCAATGGCCACTGATGTACAGATTTTTGTATAAACATAAGTTTTGATTTTTCTTGGATAAATGTCCAAGAGTAAAAAGGCTTGGTTGTGTAGTAATTGCATGTTTAGTTTTATAAGAAACTGCCAAATGGTGTTCCAGAGAGACTGTATCATTTTACGTTCTCTCCAATTATGTATGAATGATCCGGTTTCTCCGCATGCATATTTCCCCTGCTTTCATTGTTTTTTCTTCCTTTTTGATGCTCCAAGATTTGCTTTTTCATCATTCTTTTCTGTTTGAAGATTTTCCTTTAGCCATTCTTTAAGTGTATGTCAGCTAGTGACAAACACTTTAGTTTTCCCTCATGTGAGAATGTCTTTATCTTCTCTATATTTGAAGGACACTTTTGCCTGATGTAGAATTCATGATTGAAATGTATTGTCTTTCAATATTTGAAATATTTTATTTATAGAAACATTGGGAAAAGCACGAACCAGCTCAGTAAAGAGGTCTGTGAAAACAAATTACCGACCTTTATTAGAAAACAACAGTCGCCAGAATGTTTCCTCATTATTTCACAGCGTCCCTTGCAATTTCGGTGAGTTTGAAATGATACTTGCTATATGCAGCACTATTTAATCTAGATTGATTGGCATCCGTAGTGCAAGATATTGGTAGCTTTTTCTAATTAAAGTTTTTATTTTCAGAAAAATTTAGCTACACATGCAGTTATAATAAATAATACAGAGAAATCTGTGTTTCCATTACCACTTTTCCCCAAAAGTAACATCTTGCAAAACTATAAGAAATTATCACAAACAGGATGTTGACGTGATACCTTCTGCAGATATTATTGAGCTGTCCCCAGTTTTACTTGTATTTATTTATGTGCATGTGTATGTATGTGTTTTAGTTCAGTTTTTATCATATGTCTAATTAGGTTCATGTATCCTATACCACAGGCAAGCCCCCAAATGGTTCCTTCTTTTTTGTTGCTGAGTACTATTCCATGGTGTAGATGTACTGTGGTTTGTTTATCTTTTCAGGTATTGAAAGACATCTAGGTTGTTTCCTGGTTTTGGCTATTAGAAGTAAAGCTGCTATAAACACTCATACACCATATAGGTTTTGTGTGAACACAAGTTTTCATTTCTCTGAGATACTGCCCAAGAGTGCAGTTGCTGGGTCCTATGGTAATGGTATGTTTAGTTTTATAAAATACTGCCAAGTTGTTTTCCAGAGTGTACAATTTTCTACCCCCACCAGCAACGTGTGAGTGACCTAGTTTCTCCATGCCCATATTTCTGCTCTTTGTGTTGTTCTTTCTTCCTTCCTGATGCTGCAAGATTCCTTCCTTAATCATATCCTTTCAGTTTGAAGATCTTCCTTTAGTTGTTCTTTAAGGGTAAGTCAGCCAGTGACCACTTTTTAAAGTTTTTCTTTGTCTAAGAATGTCTTTGTTTTTCTTTTATTCCCGAAGGATAGTTTCTCCTGATATAAAAAACATGGTTGAGATTTCTTGTCTTTCAGCACTAGAAAATGTTTTACATATTGAAATGTTGTTCAAAACAGAATCTGGCCCACAAATGAATTCTGGGACAATGAGTTACTCAACTGTAATGCAAAATAGCTGTGACCAAGATGATGCTTCAGCATCTGCCTGCCTCACTCCCAATTTTGGTGAGTTTGAAATGATATGTGTTACAAGTAGCACTCTTTAATCTGGATTGAAAGAATACAGAGAGATCTTGTGTACCTTTACCCAGTTTCCCCCAATAGTACTGTTTTACAAAAATATAGTAAAATATCACAACTAGGGTTTTGACGTTGATACAATCACCAGATCTATTCAGATGTCCTCAGCTTTTCATGTATTCATTTGTATGTGTGTGAGTACGTGTGTGTGTGTGTGTGTGTGTGTGTGTGTGAGAGAGAGAGAGAGAGAGAGAGAGAGAGAGAGTGTATCCAGTTGTCTGGAATTTTATGACATCTGCGTTCAGTCATAAATAAACCTAACTGTATCTAGTCATGATACAGAACTGTCCCATGACTTCCAGGAACTCTCTTACTGACTTTTTATAACCATATCTACTCCTTCATGTCATTCCCTCCCTGGCCTCATCTTTATCCCATACAACTACTAGTATATTCTCCCTTTTTATAATTTTGTCATTGTAAGAATGGACTGATACACCATTGGTTTGATAAATGGACTGATATACCATTTAACCTTTTGAGATTGCATTTTTCCACATAGCATAATTCCCTGGAGATTCATACAAGTTTTTGTGTATATTAGAAATTCCTTCCTTTTTATTGCTGAGTACTATTTCATGGTATGGATTTATCATGGCTTGTCACCCACTGAAGGACATCTAGATTGTTGTTTTTGGTTATTACAAGTAAAGCAGGTATGAGAACCAGAGTACAGGTTTTTGTGTGAACATAATGTTTTTCATTTTTCTGTGATAAATGCCCGAGTACAATTAACTGCTGGGTGGTATAGTAATTGCATGTATAGTGTAATAAGAAACTGTCACTATTTCCAGAGTGGCTGTGCCATTTTACATTCCCATCAGCAGTGTATGAGTGATTCAGTTTCTCTGCATTCTTACCAGCATTTGGTATGTTTGCTTTTTTTTTTTTGAGATGGAGTCTCGCTCTGTCACCCAGGCTGGAGTGCAGTGGTACAATCTTGGCTCACTGCAACCTCTGTCTTCTGGGTTCAAGCTATTCTCCTGCCTCAGCCTCCCGAGTAGCTGGGACTATAGGCATGTGCCACCATGCCTGGCTAATTTTTTTGTATTTTTTAAGTAGAGACAGGGTTTCACTAGCGAGGATGGTCTCGATCTCCTGACCTCATGATCTGCCCACCACTTAGCCATTCTGATAGGTATATGGTAATATTTAATTGAGGGTTTAATATGCATTGGCCTTTCGAAATGATGTACGGCTCTTCATGTGCTAATTTTCTATCTGCATATCCTCTTCTTTGAAATATCTATTCTTGTCTTACAGTAATGTTTGCTTTTATATGCTTACATTTTGAGAGTTACTTAATTGAAATGATCATACAATTTTTGTTCTTCATTCTGTTCACATGATGTATCACATTGATTGATTTGTGTATGTTGAACCATCGTTGAATCCCTGGGATTAATCCCATTTGGTCATGATGAATGATCTTTTTGAGACAGTCTCTATCACCCAGACTGGAGTGCAGTGACATGATCATGGCTCACTGCCACCTCGACATCCCCAGGCTCAAATGGTCCTCCCAACTCAGCCTCCCAAGTAGCTGGGACTACAGGGATGGACAACCATGCCTGGCTAATTTAAAAATTTTTTTTGTAGAGACAAAGTCTTGCTATATTGCCTAGGCTGGTCTCAATCTCCTGGGCTCAAGCAGTCTTCCCGCCTCAGCCTCCCAAAGTACTAGGATTGTAGGCATGAGACCCCATGGCCATCCATGAATGATTTTTTATTTTTATTTTTGAGATGGAGTCTCTTTCTGTCACCCAGGCTGGAGTGTGGTGGCACAATCTTGGCCCACTGCAACCTCTGCCTGCCGGGTTCAGGTAAGTCGTCTGCCTCAGCCTCCTGAGTAACTGCGACTACAGGTGTGCGCCACCATGCCTGGCCATTTTTTTGTATTTTTAGTAGAGACGGGGTTTCACCATGCTGGCCAGGCTGGCCTCGAACTCCTGACCTCGTGATCCCCCGCCTTGGCCTCCCAAAGTGCTAGGATTACAGGCATGAGCCACTGCACCCGGCTGATCTTTTTAATGTATTGTTGAATTCCGTTTCCTAGTATTTTGTTGAGGGTTTTTGTATCAGTATTTATCAGAGATATTGGCCTGTGGTTTTCTTTTTTTGATGTGTCTTTGTCTAGCTTTGGTATCAGGGTAATACTGACCTTGTACAATGAGTTTTGAAGTATTCCTTCCTCCTCTATTTTTGGGAATAGTTTGAGTAGGATTGGTATTAATTCTCTAAATATTTGGTAGAATTCAGCAGTGAAGCCATTGGGTCTTGAGCTTTTCTTTACTGGGAGAATTCTGTTATGGCTTCAGTCTCATTACTTGTTATTTATCTGTTCAGGTTTTGGATTTCTTCATGGTTCAAACTTGATAGGTGTATGTGTCTAGGAATTTATACATTTCCTCTGGATTTTCCAGTTTGTTGGCATGCAGTTGCTCATGGTAGCTGCTAATAATCCCTTTGAATTTCTGCGGTATCAGTTGTAATGTCTCCTTTTAAATCTCTGGTTTTATTTATTTGAATCTTGTCTCTTTCTTAGTTAGTCTGGCTTAAAGGTTTGCCAATTTTATATGTCTTTTCAGAAAAGCAACTTTTTCTTTCATTTCATCTTTTGTATTTTCTTCATTTTAAATTCTTTTGCTTCTGCTCTGATCTTTATTATTATTTTCTTCTACTAATTATGGGCATGGTTTGCTCTTCCTTCCCTAGTTCTTTAAGATACATCATTAGGTTATTTATTTGAAGTTTTTCTTCTTTTTTGATGTAGGCACTTTTAGCTATAAATTTCTCTCTTAGTACTGCTTTTGCTCTATCCCATAGGTTTTGGTATGCTGTGTTTCCATTACCATTTGTTTCAAGATTTTTTTTTCAATTTCCCTCTTAATTTCTTCATTGACCATTCATTTACCATTGACCACTGATCATTTAATTTTCATGTATAGTTTCCTAAATTCCCCATTACTGACTTCTGGCTTTATTCCATTGTAGTCAGAGAAGATGCTTGAAATTGAATAATTTTTCAATTCTTTTGAATATTTTCAGACTTATTTTGTGACAACATATGGTCAATCCTTGAGAATGATTCATGTGCTGAGGAGAAATATTAATAGGTATTTACAGAACACCTGCAGAATATACATTTAATATATCTGCGAAATGTTCATATCTATTAGATCCATTTGGTCTATAGTACAGATTAAATCTGATATTTCTTTGTTGATATTCTGTCTGAATGATCTGTCCAGTGCTGAAAGTGAGGTGTTGAAGTCTCCAGCTATTATTGTATTGTGGCCTATCTCTCTCTTTAGCTCTAATAATATTTGCTTTATATATGTGGGTGCACCAGTGTTGGGTGCATAGAGATTTACAATTGTTATATCCTTTTGCTGAATTGACTACTTAATCATTATGTAATGGTCTCCTTTGTCTCTTCTTACAGCTTTTTGTCTTGAAATCTATTTTGTTTGATATAAGTACAGGTACTCCTACTCTTTTTTGGTTTCCATTGGCATGGAATATCTTTTTCCATCCCTTTATTTTCAGCGTATCTTTACAGATGAAGTGTGCTTCTTGTACACAACAGATCATTGTTTCTTGCTTTTTTTAATCCATTCGGCCACTCTATCTTTTGATTGGAGAGTTTAGTCCATTTACATTCAATTTTTTTTATTGGTAAGTTGAGACTTTTTCCTGCCATTTTGTTATTTGTTCTCTGGTTGTTTTTTGGTCTTCTCTTCCTTCCTTCTTTCCTTCCTTCCTGTCTTCCTTTTAGTGATGGTAATTTTTTTCTGGTGGCACGATTTAATTTCTTGTTTTATTTTTTTGTGTCTCCATTGTATCTTTTTTTTTTTTTTCCAGACAGGGTCTTGCTCTGTTGCCCAGGCTGGAGTGCAGTGGCACGATCTTGACTCACTGTACCCTTGACTTCCCAGGCTCAAGAGATCTTCCCACCTCAGCCTCCAAAGTAGCTTGGACTACAGGCACGTGCCACCACACCCAGATAACTTTTTGTATTTCTTGTAGTGATGGGGTTTTGTCATGTTTCCCAGGCTGAACTTTTCTTGAACTCCTAGGCTCAAGTGATCCTCCCACCTCGGCCTCCCAAAGTGCTGGAATTATGGGCATGAACCACCATGCCCAGCCCCATCTTATGTTTTTTGCTTTGAGGTTACCATGAGGTTTGCAAATACTCTTATAACCCATTATTTTAAACTAATGACAACTTAACACTGATTGCATAAACCAACCAACAAGCAAAAAGAAAACTAATGAAAACTACACTTTAACTTAATTTCCCTTTTTAACTTTTTGTTTTCTCTGTATGTCTTATTGTACTGTCTATGTCTTTTTTTTTTTTTTTTCCGACGGAGTTTCCCTCTTTTCACCCAGGCTGGAGTGCAGTGGGGTGATCTTGGCTCACTGCAGCCTCTGCCTCCCGGGTTCAAGCAATTCTCCTGCCCCAGCCTCCTGAGTAGCAGGGATTACTGGCACCCGCCACCATGCCCGGCTACTTGTTGTATTTTTAGTAGAGTCGGGGTTTCACCATGTTGGCCAGGCTGATCTCAAACTCCTGACTTCAGGTGATTTGCCCGCCTCGGCCTCCCAAAGTGCTAGGATTACAGGTGTCAACCACTGCACCTGGCCTGTACTGTCTATGTCTTGAAAAGTTGTTGTAATTATTATTTTTGATTGGGTCATCATTTAGTCTTTCTACTTAAGAGTATTTTACACAGCACAATTGCAGTGTTATAATACTCTGTGTGTTGTTATTACTAATAAGTTTTATACCTTCAGATAATTTATTATTGGTAATTAATGTCTTTTTCTTTCAGATTGAATAACTCTCTTTAGCATTTCTTATAGGATAGATCTGCTGTTGATGAAATCTGTCAGCTTTTGTTTGTCTGGGAAAGTCTTTATTTCTCCGTCATGCTTGAAGGATATTTTCACCAGATGTACTATTCTAGGATAAATTTTTTTTCCTTCAGCACTTTAAATATGTCATGGAACTCTCTCCTGGCCTGTAAGATTTCCACTGAAAAGTCTGCTGCCCGTCATATTAGAGGTCTTTGTATGTTGTTTGTTTCTTTTCTCTTACTGCTTTTAGGATCTTTTTGTAATCCTTGACCTTTGAGAGTTTGATTGTTAAATATCTTGAGGTAGTCTTCTTCAGGTGAAATCTGCTTGGTATTCTATAACTTTGTACTTGGATATTCTTTCTCTAAGTTTGGAAAGTTGTCTGTTATTATTATTATTTTTGAGACAGAGTCTTGCTCTGTCACCTAGGTGGGAGTGCAGTGGTGTGATCTCAGCTCACTGCAACCTCCACTTCCCGGGTTCTAGTGATTCTCGTGCCTCAACCTCCTAAGTAGCTGGGATTAAAGGCATATGCCACCATGCCTGGCTAATTTTTTGTATTTTTAGTAGAAATGGGGCTTCATCATGTTGCCCAGGCTGGTCTTGAACTCCTGAGCTCAGGCAGTCTGCCTGCTTTGGCCTCCCAAAGTGCTAGGATTGCAGGCATGAGCCACTGCGCTTAGCAAATCTTTTTGAATAAACTTTCTACCCCGTCTTTCTCTTGATGTCCTCTTTAAGGCCAATAACTCTTAGATTTGCCTTTTGGAGGCTGTTTTCTAGATCTTGTAGACATGCTTCATTCTTTTTTTCTTTTGTCTTTTTTGTATTTTCAAATAGCCTGTCTTCAAGCTCACTAATTCTTTCTTCTGCTTGATCATTTCTGCTATTGAGAGACCCTGATGCATTCTTCGGTATGTTGACCGCATTTTTCAAGTCCAGAATTTCTGCTTGATACTTTTTATTTCAATCTCTTTGTTAAATTTATCTGATAGAATTATGAATTCCTTCTTTGTGTTATCTTAAATTTCTTTGAGTTTCCTTAAAACAGCTATTTTGAATTCTGTGTTGGAAAGGTCAGATATCTCTGTTTCTCTGGGATTGGTCCCTGGTGCCTTATTTCATTCGTTTGGTGAGGTCATGTCTTCCTGGATGGAATTGATGCTTGTGGATGTTCGTCTGTCTGGGCATTGAAGAGTTAGATATTTATTGTTGTCTTTGCAGTCTGGGCTTACTTGTGCCATCCTTCTTGGAAAGGCTTTCCAGATATTCGAAGGGACTTGGGTGTTTTGATCTAAGTTTTTGGTCACTGAAGCCGTATCTGCGTCAGGGGGCACCCCAAGCCCAGTAATGCAGTGGCTCTTGAACACTTGTAGAGATGCCGCCTTGGTGATCTTGGTTAAGATCCAGAAGAATTCTCTGGATTGCCAGGCAGAGACTCTTGTTCTTTTTTTGAGATGGAGTCTCACTCTGTTGCCCAGGCTGGAGTGCAGTGGCGCAATCTCAGCTCACTGCAATCTCCACCTCCCGGGTTCAAGCGATTCTCTTGCCTCAGTACTCCCGAGTAGCTGGGATTACAGGTGTGCATCACCATGCCCAGCTAATTTTTGTATTTTTAGTAAAGGCAGGGTTTCACCATGTTGGCCAGGCTGGTCTTCAACTCCTGACCTCAGGTGATCTGCCTGCCTCAGCCTCCTAAAGTGCTGGAATTACAGGAATGAGCCACTACGCCTGGCCTCTTCCCTTACATTCTCCCAAACAAAGGAGTCTCTCTCTGTGGTGAGCTGCCTGGAGCTGGGGGAGGGGTGACACAAACAACCCTGTGGCCAACACCACTGGGACTGTGCTGGGTCAGACCTGAAGCCAGCAGAACCCTGAGTCTTGCCCAAGGCTCGCTGTAACCACTACCTGGCTACAGTGTGTGTTTGCTCAAGACCCTCGGCCTCTACAATCAGTAGGTGGTGAAGCCAGCCAGGCTTGTGTCCTTCCCTTCAGGGCAGTGAGTTCCCCTCAGCCCTGGGCAGGTCCAGAGATGCCAATCAGAAACCGGGACCTGGAGCTGGAGACCTCAGGAATCTACCTGGTGCTCTATTCTACTGTGGCTGAGCTGGCACCCAAGCCACAAGACAAAGTCCTTCCCACTCTTCCCTCCTATTTCTACAAGCAGAGAAGTCTCTCCTTGTGGCCACCACTGCCACAGGCCCACAGGGGGTACCGCCAGGCCACTGCTGCTGTTCACTCAGCTTATGGTGAATGCTGCCAGGCCTGGGACTCACTCTTCAGGGCAGTGGGCTCCCCTCTGGCCCAGGGTAGGCCCAGAAATGCCATCTAAGAGCCAAGGCCTGGAATCAGGGACCCCAAGAGCCCACTTGGTACCCTACCCCACTGTGGCTGAGCTGGGACCTAAGCTGATTTTGGATTTCTTATTAAGGTGCTCTTTTTGTGTCGATAGTTGTTAAATTTGGTGTTCTTGTGGGGAGAACAATCGGTGGAGGCTTCTATTTAGCTATCTTGCTCCCGAGCTGTGTCCTGTGTATTTTCAAATTTCCTTGGAGACTTCTCTTTGACATGTGGATTATTTAGGAGTTTGCTGTTTAATTTCCAAGTGTTTATAGATTTTTCTCTTGTCTGTTATTGATTTCTAGTTTGGTTCCACTGTGGTCAGAAAATATACTCTATATGATTTCAATTCTTTTAGATTTATTGAGGTTTTTTCCTCTGGCTCAGGATGTGGTCTGTCTTGGTGAATGTTCCATAGGCATTTGAAAAAAAAATGTGTATTCTGCTTTTATTAGATGGAATGTTCTATAATGAAAATCCTGTTGGTTGGTTGTGTGTTACTCAGGTCTTCTCTGTCCTTGCTGATGTTCTGTCTGGTTGTTCTTTTTTTTTTTTTTTTTTTTTTCAGACAGAGTCTCGCTCTGTCACTCAGGCTGGAGTGCAGTGACTTGATCTTGGCTCACTGCAACCCCTGCCTCCTGGGTTCAAGCGATTCTTGGGCCTCAGCCTCCTGAGTAACTGGAACTATAGGCATGTGCCACCATGCCTGGCTAATTTTTGTATTTTTAGTAGAGACGGGGTTTCACCATGTTGGCCAGGCTGGTCCCTGACTCCTGACCTCCAGGTGATCTGCCCATCTCAGCCTCTCAAAGTGCTGGGATTATAGGCATGAGCCCCGTGCCTCGCCTCTGTCTGGTTGTTCTGTCAGTTGCTGAGAGGTGTTTTGAGGTCCTCAGTATAACTGTGGGTTTGTCTATTTTGCCTTTCTACTCTTTCAGTTTTTGCTTTATATATTTTGAGACACTTTTGATTGGTGCGAACATATTGAGGATCATTATATTTTCCTGGGGGTTAACCCTTTTATTGTTATGTAGTGTTCTTATTTGTCTCTGGTAACTTTCTTTGCTCTGAAGTCTGTTTATTTTATCTGATATCAATATAGCCCCTCTGCTTTCTTTTTTTTGGATTAATATTTGCGTGGTGCATTAGTCCATTTTCGTACTGCTATAAAGAAGTACCTGAGACTGGGTAATTTACGAAGAAAAGATGTTTAATTGACTCACAGTTCCACAGCTTTAACAGGAAGCATGACTGGGAGATCTCAGGAAACTTAAAGTTATGGCAGAAGGTGAAGGGGAAGCAAGCACCTTCTTCACATGGTGGCAGGAGAGAGCAAAGGGGGAAGTGCCACACACTTTTAAACCATCAGATCTCATGAGAACTCACTCACTCTCATGAGAACAGCAAGGGGGAAATCCGCCCACATTATCCAGTCACTTCCCACCAGGCCCCTCCTCCAATTTGACATGAAGTTTAGGCAGGGATACAAATCCAAACCATATCACATGGTAATTTTTCATTCTTTTACTTTTAACCTACTTATGTTATTGAATTTGTAGAGTTTCTAATAAAGAGCATACAGGTGGGTCTTGTTTTTCTTTTTTGTTTTCATTTACACTACCTGGCAATCGAGGGTTTTGTTTTTTATGTGCTTTGTCAATTGCTGCCACTTAATTGGTATGTTTAGATTATTTGCATTTAACGTAATTATTGATACAGGGTTTAAGCCCTTCCATTTTATTATTTTTCTGTTTATTTTCTGTTTCTCATTCTCCTTTTCTTTTTCTTGCCTTCCTGTGAGTTACTTGAACATTTTAAGCATTCCATGTTGATTTGTTTGTTTTTGAGTATATTGCTTTGTGCAGTTTTCCTAGTGGTTGCTCTGAGTGTTACTGTATACATATGTGACTTATCACTGCCTGTTGGAATCAGCATTTTACCACTTAGAATGAAGTGTTGAAACTTTAATTCCACTTAGGTTTCTTTTTCTCCCCACCTTTAAATATCATAGTCATAGGTATCAGATGGTGTTTTCACTTTTGTTTCAGTCATTCCATATGATTTAGAGAACTCATGATGGTTTTGTATCGCCTGTTTTTCTGCTCTTTCTCTTTTTCATTTTTATTGCTGAATAGTATTCTGTGGTATGGATTTACCACAGTTTCTTTAACCATTCACCTATTGAAGGACACTTCGGTTGTTTTCAGGTTTTGGCTATCACAAAGCTGCTGAGGATACTCATGTGAAGGTTTTTGTGTCAACACGAGCTCTTATTTCTCTGGGATAAATACCTAAGAGTGAAATTTCCAGCAATTTCACTCTTAGGTACTTAACCCTAAGAAAACCCTGCAATTAATTACTACATTTTAAATTATAATAATAATTACAATAGGCCGGGCGCGGTGGCTCAAGCCTGTAATCCCAGCACTTTGGGAGGCCGAGGCGGGCGGATCACGAGGTCAGGAGATCGAGACCATCCTGGCTAACACGGTGAAACCCCGTCTCTACTAAAAATACAAAAAACTAGCCGGGCGCGGTGGCGGGCGCCTGTAGTCCCAGCTACTCGGGAGGCTGAGGCAGGAGAATGGCGTAAACCCGGGAGGCGGAGCTTGCAGTGAGCTGAGATCCGGCCACTGCACTCCAGCCTGGGTGACAGAGCAAGACTCCGTCTCAAAAAAAAAAAAAAAAATTACAATAATAGTAATTATAATTACAAATGTAGTAATTGTTTTCCTGTGTGGCTGTTCCATTTCTCCACATGCATCTTTCTATTCTTTCTTCGTTTCTGATGTGCCACTGTTCCTTCTATCATCATAACCTTTATGTTTAAAGATCTTCTTTTAGCCATTCTTTAAGAGTAGGTCTCCAGCTCTTTGGGAGGCTGAGGCAGGCAGATCACTTGAGGTCAGGAGTTCAAGACCAGCCTGGCCAACATGGCGAAAACCCATGTCTATTAAAAATACAAAAATTAGCCAGGTGTGGTGGTGGGTGCCTGTAATTCCAGCTACTCGGAAGGCTGAGGCATGAGAATTGCTTGAACCCAGTGGGCGGAGGTTGTAGTAAGCCGAGATTATGCCATTGCACTGTAGCCTGGGCAACAGAGTCTAAAAAAAAAAAAAAAAAAAAAAAAAAAGGTAGGTCTGCTGGCAACAAATATTTTTAGTTTTCTTTTGTCTGAGAGTGTATTTCCCCTCTGTACCTGAAAAACAGTTTTGCTGGATATAGAATTGTCAGTTGAGAGTTCTTTTCTTTCAGCACTGTTACCTCTGAACATTTTGGTAAAAGTAGATACCAACACGGAAAACAGCCTCAACACAATGAATCGCTCAACTTTATTGAACAGTGACAGTGGCCAGGATTCTTCCTCATCACCTGTCTGTATCCTTCCCAAGTATGGTGAGTTTGAAATGACACACATTATAAGTGGCACTATTTGAGCTACATTCTTCCACTTACTTGATGCAAGACAGTGAAAGCTGTGTGTTTCCTGTTTTGAGGACAGGTTTTAGGTGATATACAGAACCATGACTAACATTTATTGAGTGCATATTACATGCAAGGCACTGTGCTAAACAATTGACATGCCTCTTCTCCACTTATACCCATAATGACCCCATGGTGTTGGCACTTTTATTATCCCCATCCCCAGGGTCACAGAGCTGGTGAGTAGGACTTGAGCTCTGCCCCAGCTTTCTCTGACTTTAAAACTCATGTGTCTTTTTTCTTTTTGAGGTGGAGTCTTGCTCTATTGCCCAGGCTGGAGTGCAGGGGCATGATCTTGGCTCACTGCAACCTCCGCCTCCCAGGTTCAAGCGATTCTTCTGCCTTAGCCTCCCAAGTAGCTGGAATTACAAGCACACACCACTAAGCCCAGCTAATTTGTGTATTTTTAGTAAAGATGGGGTTTTGCGATTTTGGCCAGGCTGTTCTCAAACTGCTAGCCTCAAGTGATCCATCTGTCTTGGCCTCCCAAAGTGCTAGGATTACAGGCATGAGCCACCGTAACTGGCCTAAAGCTCACGTATCTTACCAGTTCATGTACTGCCTGCCAAGCCACAGTGGCAGAGATGAGGGGACCCCAAGCTCTGTGGCTTCTAAGGGTAAGCCTTCCAAATATTTTGTAGTCAGTTCATTTTTGTCTCAACTTTTAAGCAGCTTATCTCTTATTAATATCCTAGAACAGGGGTCAGGAAACCTTTTCTGTGAAGGGCTAGATAGTATTGTCTGTCACAAATACCCACATTTGCTGTTGTAACATAAGAGCAGCCTCAGCCCGTAGACGAATGAATAGGCATGGCCATGGCCAGCATACCTTTCACACATGTCGGTGGGGGGATGGGCCAGTGGACTGTAGTTTGTTGACTCCCTTCCTAGAGGAGAGCTTATTCCTTTAAATTATTTTATTACTCAAACTAGAAGAAATTTCAAAAATTGTGGTCTTGGCTGGGCACAGTGGCTCAGACTTGTTAATCCCAGCAATCTAGGAGGCTGAGGTGGGAAAATTGCTTGAGCCCAGGAGTTTGAGACCAGCGTGGGCAACATAGCAAAACCCCATCTCTACAAAGATACAAAAAATTAGCCAGGCGTGGTGGCATGTGCCTGTAATCCCAGCTACTTGGGAGGCTGAGGTGGGAGGATCACTTGAGCAGCCCAGAAGGTTGAGGCTATAGCAAGCCATGATCATGCCACTGTACTGTACTCCAGCCAAAAAAAAAAAAAAAAAAAAAACAAAAAACAAACAAAAAACCCAGAAACAAAAGTTGATTCTCTGTACTAAAATGGGCACTCTGATACATTGTTAGAAGTATACATTGGTACAAACTTTCTGAAAGATAGTTTGTAGAAAAATCCATAAAAACATTTATGCCAGTTGACTGTAATCTCACTTCTCTCTGAAAGTGTAATAAAAAATTACATAAAAATTTTGGTACAAGAATGTCCTTTACGGAATCATTGGGAAAATTTGGAAACAAACAAACAAAAATAAATGATGATAGGGAATTAATCACTTGACTTCTGGTATATCCACAGCATGTGAGGCAGTAAAGCCTAATAGTTGAGGGCATGAGCTCTCATGTCTGTCTGCTTGATTTCAAATCCCCGCTCTGTGTCTTACTAACCTTATGACCTTCAGCCCCTTTCGTAACCTAAATATTAGTTTCTTCAGCTGTGAAGTGACAAAAATAATAGTGCCTACTTCACAGAATTGTGAAGATCAAATAGGACAATGCATTTAAAGCTCTCTCTCTTTTTTTTTCTTGAGACGGAGTCTCGCTCTGTCGCTCAGGCTGGAGTCTCGCTCTGTCGCTCTCGGCTCATTGCAAGCTCTGCCTCCCGGGTTCACGCCATTCTCCTGCCTCAGCCTCCCGAGTAGCTGGGACTACAGGCGCCCGCCACCATGCCCAGCTAATTTTTTGTATTTTTAGTAGAGATGGGGTTTCATCGTGTTAGCCAGGATGGTCTCCATCTCCTGACCTCATGATCCGCCCGCCTCGGCCTCCCAGAGTGCTGAGATTACAGGCGTGAGCCACGGCACCTGGCTAGGACAATGCATTTAAAGCTCTTAACACAATGCCTCGGACGTAAGTACTACATAAATGTCACTTGTCAGGAAAATCATGGTGACAGGAATGCAGATTTTTTTTAAAAAGATGAAAACAGAGAAATGCTCAAAATACAATGTTAACTGAAAAAGCAGGATTTAAACTATACTTAAAGCATGATTTCAATTTTTTCTTTAAAAAAAATAGGAAAAAGAATGGAAGATATTAGTAGAAGATTCATGGTTTAGAGCAGTTGACTCATAAACAGATTTTAAAACTGGCTCTGTAACTAGCAGTGTGACCTTTTCAAATAACTTATCTTCTTTGGGCCTCGGTCTCCTCATTTGGAAATAATGGGGGTGGGAATAATGGGGTGGGAGTAATGATAGAGGTGTTAGAATGATGAAACTGAGCTGGTGCATAGATGTAAAATATTTAGCACATGCCTGATATACAGGAACTACTGATAAATGCTAGCTATTTGAAAATTTTCTTAATGATCCCCACCCATGCTTTCAATACTGTCTTCAGGGAACATCCACTTACCCAGTAGAATGGCTCTGAGTATACTTTTTAGAGTGTGAAATGGAGCAGTGGGAACTCAGGGCAACATGTTTACATATGCACCTGCAGCCTAACAATGACGTGTGTTCAAACTAATGAAGAGAGTAGTTCAATACAGTAAGCTCAAGACCAGCAGAAGTGAAGAATGTTGACAGTTTGGCAGATGGTGTCAAAGAGACCCATTTAAGGGAAAGGAAAAAAAAATCGAAAAAAAAAAATTCACCCAAGTAGAAATTAATGAATTAGAAATCAGTTTATCAGCATTTGCCTTATTTGAAGAAGAAGAAAGAAATCAGTGTAATTCTCTTGTGTACTTTCAGGATACCTTTGCATGACAAAACCAAGGATGTTCCTTTTTCTCTTTATTTTTAAAGGCTATCTTGGTGATCCAAAAAGAAATGTCAGAGTACTTAAAACTCATTTGCTGGCCGTACGAAATATGGCCAAACCTAAGCAAGCAGCCTGCTATTTGGTTCGTATTTTGTTCTCCAAGGAAATCCTGATTAGCAACTCAGTGGATATCCATTTGAAAGACAGCCAGTCCCTTGACCCAAACAAAATGGCTGCATTGAGAGGTATGTGTACATTAAGTGATAATGGAATCTTGTTTTTAATAATCATTTGGTCATATAATGAATGTTATTGGCAGTTGAAGGAATAACAATGAAGTCTGTGTGAATCTTAAAACTCTTCATTTTTTTCACCTGTCTGACCCTGATTTTACAACTTAATAATATATCATTGGTAACAACTTCCAAAGAATAAAACTTGTCCATTGACTTGAATGGTTGAATAAGACAAGCCTCATCTATTATAGTTGTTTATGGTTAGTACTAAGTCAATTCTTTAGCCCTGAAACTTGCTACTTTAAAAAAAAAAAAAAAAAGTAAAAAGCTTCCTCTGCCAAAAGGTGGGGGAATTAAAGACTTGTCAGTGCTGGTACTCGCAACACAGAAATAGAATTTTATGATTAGTCCTTTTTAGCCTCCTGCCTTCCTGCCTTCCAGACATGTCTATTGAGATCCTAGAACTCATGAGTACTAAGGATACTACAATGAATAAGTGTTTCTGCCTATGAGGAGCTCATAGTCTAGAAAGGGACATGTTGATGGAAACAGATACATCCCAGTCCAGTGTGGTAGTGTTGGGGAAGCTCAGAGCAGCTGCTTTGAGGGAGTTGGGGAAGGCTTAACTAAGGACAGGATGTTTGAGCTGGATTCTGAAGGACTCCTTCACTAGGTAGAGGGAACAGGAGGATGTTCTAGGCAGAAGGAAGAGCTGGGGAAGATAGACACAATGAGTGAGCCCCTGGTGTAATCATGTTTGCAGTAACACTATTTTCTCTTGATATGTTTCCTTTTAGCTCTGATTTATCCATTGGGTTATTAAATGGTCTGAACACCCTGAAAGAGTCAACATTTGGTTACACACTTAAAATTGTTTTTCAGACACATGGTCTTGCTCTGTCGCCCAGGCTGGAGTGCAGTGGTGTGATCATAGCTCTGGTGCAGCCTCGAACTCCTGGGCTCAAGCAACCCTTCCTCCCCAGCCTCCTGAGTAGCTAGGCCCACAGGTGCATGCCACCATACCCAGCTAAGTTTTATATTTTTTATAGAGATGAGGTCTCACTTTGCCGCCTAAGCTGTTCTCAAACTCCTGGTCCTCCTGCCTTGACCTCCCAAAACACTGGGGTTACGGACGTGAGCCACTGTGCTCGGCCTACACCTTTTTTTTTTTTTTTTTTTTTTTTGAGCAACAAGAACTCAATATTAGCTTCCTACGTCAGTGTTTTAGGGGATCTCATGGTAGGGGAAATAATTCAGCAAAGCATCCTCATTGGGTGGAATTTCTAAATTCTCAGAAAGAATAAGAGAAAAGGATGAGAAGTAGAAAGAGACAAAGTCAGTATTTAAGAGTCCAGAGTGCTCACCATTACACAATGGAACCATCTAAAAGTCAGTATTTGAAGAAAAAAAATTTTCGTTGGTTTGTTAATTTTTTTTCTAATTTTCGTGAATACTTTCTGCTGTTTGCAGAATATCTGGCAACAACTTTTCCCACCTGTGATTTGTGTGAACATGGAAAAGACTGGCAGGACTGTATTTCTGGTATCAATTCTATGATCTACTGTTTATGTTCTGAAGCCAAGAGTACTCCAGTAAGTTATTTTTTGTCTAAATATGGCTACTATTACCTGAGTTTGTACTGTGTACAGCTTCAGAACTGATAGCATGAGTTACAGGCTCCTTAGGCCGTGTGCTAAAATTCTCATTAACTTAACTTAGGGGGCATGGGATGTTCTTTCAAAAGCATACTGCATGTTTATTTTACTTTTTTGAGATTTATGCTCTATAAAAATATCCTAAAGATAAATAAAGTGCTATAATTAGTATATTTGAAGCCAAGGATAATACTAGGAAAACAGTTTCAGCTACAAAGATATTTGGCAAATCTTTTTTAGTATCTCACCGAGCAACACAAAAAGGAGCTAGCTGTGTGCTCTTTGGCTGTTTCAATGGTAGCTGAGGAGGTGCAGGGGAAAATGCAGGCACTTCATTACTTGTTCACTTTTAGTGATGATGGAACTTGGTGAAATAAACACGTTATGACGTTAAACGATTACAGATATTTTACACTCCATATAGTTATGTGATAACAGAAATCTAGTTTCTCTCTCCTCCAGTCTATCTTCAAACTACATTAGAGATTTTTGTTTGTTTTACCACGACCGGGCCATTAGGGAAGAGTGTCATATCTGTTGTCTTTTGATGAAATATGTATCTTAATGACAGTTCCTAATTTCCACCAACCCCCTTTTTCTTCTGGCCATGTCTAGTCGCTCCTGTGTCTCTAGAGTAAGTTTATGGAAACAATTTGCCAAGAATATTTGTAGCTGAGCGTATGTTTTCCTGGTGAACGGGTTGATTTCAGTGATAGCTCAAGCACCATCTGCCTGAAACCAAATCTGCTTATTTTTAACATTCCATTTTATAGCCTTCAAAAATTGCACCCTAAACAATTTGAATGTAAAATTAAGACACTGCCTGGAAAATGGTAATTTGCATATTTGCTTAGGTGTCAAAAGAGAAGAGAAGCAGTGTCTGCCAAGTGCCTGCTGTGTGCTTGACTAGGAATGGGACAGGTCCTTGTCACTCAGAGTAGGTCCACAGCCCAGCAGCAGTGGACCACTGGCAAGCTTGTGAAAATTGCAGGGTCTTGATTCAGGGGCAAAATTTGCATTTTAGCAAGACCCTCCCCAACCTCCATCCCCCATGTGATTTGTGTGCACACTAAAGTTCAAGAAGCGCTAACCCAGAGCAGTGGTTGTCAACCCTGGGTGCATATTAGAATTACATGAGACACTTAAAAATAGTTACTAACGCCTGAGCTCCCCACTCCCACTGCCAGAAATTCTGGCTGAATTTGCCTAGGGTGGGGCCCAGCACAACCATTTGTTTTTACAGATCCCGAAGGTCATTCAAACGGGCAGCCAGACTTGAGCGCCACTGGGGAAAAAGAATACAAACAAAACATGAGAAACAAAAAGTGGTCATCTCCAAGAAACTCACTGCTTTGTTTATTTGTGAAATGTTTATTATGCACTTAATTTGTCCCAGCAGTTCTCATTCAGTTCCTTAGACAAAGTTACAAAATCCTGCAAGGAGCAGCGGGTCATGACAGCTTGCGGAAGAAGCCACCCCTTTCCTTCTTTCCAGATAGTATTGCGACAAACAGTATTCCTATGGCTTCAGCCCACCTTTTAAAGAGTTAGTTGCTTCCCTAGGGGGGGCCTGGTAGGTGGTAGAGCACAGACATATTTTCTTGCTGTGGGACTTTGTTTACGGATATGGTTTTGTATTTCAACAGAAAACTGTTCGCAAAAATAAAAAGCTTACCAACCCTGTTGCACCAGCATCTGCAGACAGAAATGACCATAGGGACAGAGATGGTGGTGAAGGCAGTTCTTGGATGTTTCAGCCAATGAATTATTCTGAAATGAGAGAAAAGGGGAACTTGCAGCCAAACAGTAATTCTATCCCTGAAGAAATGCAAGAGCCTTCCACTGATAATCCAGAGGAACCTGGTGAAGCATGGGGTGAGTTTTTAAAAAACTTATTTTTAAATAAATTCTCTTGCTGATAAATGTTGAATCTGAGTGATGCATTTTTGGGGCTTATTGTACTATTCTCTCTACTTTTATGTGTGTTTGAGAAATTTCATCAGAAAGTGAAACAATTTAATGTCTTTTATTAATGAGTTAATGAAATATATAGACACATGGTTCTGGGACTGTTATTTTTCCTACGGAAAGTGGCTCTTTGCCGACTCACTGGACCGTGTGAGCTCTGATAAGGCACTGCCCTCCGTGGTGAAGGGGAGGGGCTGCAGCTGAGATACACTTCTTGTTCTCTGTGTGCCTGGCACATTGCAGGTGTGCAATAGGATTTTTGGCACGAATTCGTGAATCTCATCTCTCAGAACATTGTGCTCCCACTGCTAAACTGTCTGCTAAAGGCGCCTCCTGCTTTGATGGGTGTCAAGTGGCAGTGGTTCAGTACTGACTGTGCCACCTGCCACTTGTGCTTCCCAATGCATCTTCCCAGGGTGCTGGGCTTTAGCATCACCCATACCGATGAGTGACATCTGAAGTAGCAAAACTTCATTCTCTCTGTACCCTGCCCCCATGTTAACCCTAAGTAGAATACTACCTGGGATCCTTTTCAAACGAAATCATTGACAAGATATAGCTTTATTTCTTCCATTATAAAAGTAATCTAACTACTGTATTTGTTAAGATTGTACACTACAGACACAGACTGGATATATTAAACAACAACACAAGTCACCAGTTGAATAGCTCCTGTATTCAAAGAAGCAAAGAACCGAGTGAGTCTCAGGCAGGCAAGAACTAGAGCAGCCCCAAGACTGTGAGAACTTGGGCCACATGTCTCTAACCCTGACTCAGCTATAACGAGGGGACGGGGCAACTAAGCCCACTGTGAGCCAAGCAGTCACTGTAGTGTGTGTGGAGTCCGTTATGCCATTTTATTTAAAAAATTGGAAAATATTTTTAAGAGGGGGAAGAAAGCTCCCACAATCAAAATACTTTAAAAAACTGTTGTGGGCATTTTCATTTTCCTCCAGTTTTTTTTTTTCCTGTGAACATTTGGAAACATTATGATTCCCATATAATTACTCCCCTTCTCTAACATTATAATATGTATCTATTTTTCCTCAAGAATCTGCAATCTTCGTAATCATTGCTCTAAGTAGGATTATAACATTCCATTAATTAAGTGCATCCCTATTTATTTGTCTCCTACTTTGTTTCTTTTTGTTGTTGTTGTCATTTTGGTTTGAGGGTTTTTTGGAAGGGGATTACAAATCAGTCTACAAAAAAACAGTCTTCATTCAGATTTTTTTTTTTTTTTTTTTTTTTTTTTGAGATGGAGTCTTGCTCTGTCACCCAGGCTGGAGTGCAGTGGCACAATCTCGGCTCACTGCAACCTCCGCCTCCCAGGTTCAAGCGATTCTCCTGCTTCAACCTCCTGAGTAGCTGGGACTACAGATGTGTGCCACCACGCTCGGCTAGTTTTTTTTTTTTTTTTGTATTTTTAGTAGAGACAGGGTTTCACCATGTTGGCCAGGCTGATCTTGAACTCCTGACCTCAGGTGATCCACCTGCCTCAGCCTCCCAAAGTGCTGGATTGCAGGTGTGAGCCACTGCACCGGCCGATTCAGATAGATTTTTTCATACTTTGGATTATCTTAGGTTAGGTTCTTAGAAATTGAATTACCAGGTTAAAGAGTATTAACCTTTTTTCCTGACCCTTGATAAATATTACTAGGTAAATCTCCCAGAATTAAGTCTTTGGACCCATTAAATGTGTTTCTAAATAATCTCTCCTGCTAAATGTTGAATCTGGATGATTCAATAGTTTTTATTGCCACCCATTAAATGATGGATGTTCTAAGATGAAGAATATACTTACTGACTTATAATAATTATATTATATTTTTAAATATATTTTATTTAACAAATAATTATTATATGTAAAATATAATATTTTTCAAATAGAGTTAATTTGAATCACTATGGACTGAAGAGAGATGATGATGATTAAGCTGTAGAGTTGAGAAATGAAAAGTCTTAAAACTTACTTTTCATTTCAAATAAGATCTCTAAGATACAATATGTAAAGTGAACCAGCAGTGTGTTGATTTAAAATGAATTTAATACTAAATAGAAAACCTACATTTTAAAAATTATAACTATTTCAGGAAGAATCATGGAGCTTATTTTTGAAAAAATCTTTCTTATAAGTAGGGAAACAGTGCATTACATTACTTAGAATTTGTTACTAAATGTAATTTTAAAACTTATTGTATCCTAAAAGGTAACAGCATATTAAATCTTCCTGTTGAACCGTGGTAGCATGTGTAATCACAGTGATTTCTACCTCATTTCTCATGCTGTCTCATAATCCACTAAAAATGCAAGGCTTTAGGCTGGGCACGATGGCTTATACCTGTAATCCCAGTACTTTGGGAGGCCGAGGCAGGAGGATCGTTTGAGTCTGGAAGTTTGAGACCAGCCTGAGGAACAAAGTGAGACCCTGCCTCTATAAAAGATAAAAAAAATTAGCTGGGGGTGGTGGGGTGGACCTGTAGCCCCAGCTACTTGAGTGGCGAGTGGCTAAGCTAAGAGGATTACTCAAGCCCTGGGAGGCTGGGGCTGCAGTGAGCCATGATTTTGCTACTGCATTCCAGCCTAGGCAACAGAGCAAGACTCTGTCTTTAAAATAAATAAAAATGTTTAAAGCCTTAGATTTTTAACCTCTCAAATTCTTTAGCCTAACAATTCAGAAAAATCAGTGTTTCTGTTTCAGCCTTTAAAAAATAATGCAACCTAACATCTGCTGTGAAAATTGACATCTTTCTCTTTTGCTTCTAGGCTATTTTGGAAGACCTTGGAGAAATATACGGATGCCATATTCAGTACTGACTTTGGCAAAAGCTAAGTCTTGCGCAAGCCTGTCAGCTAGATACCTTATTCACAAACTCTTCACAAAAGATGTCCTGATCCAAAGTAACGTCTATGGCAGTCTAAAGCATGGCCTGTATGCCCTTGACCCTAATAAGATTAGTGCTCTCCAAGGTTTGTTACATGTAGAGTATGTCTGAATAAATAAAAGCCAATTGTGTTTAAGAGAAGGGCAGAAAGAAGAATCCATTCAGGTTGTGTTTGTTCTGGGGAGAATGGAACTTTTACTGAGTCCCTCATTAGAGTACAGCAAGGAGCAAGATCATGAATTGTATTTCTCTCTGCATTTGGGTTCTTAGGGCTAATTGCTGTGTCTTGAATGGCTTTGCTAGAACAGGAAAGGGGTTATTGACTGTAGCTCCCTGCTATGGACTGCCAGGGGTATGAAAACTCAAAACACCTTCATTGACTGAGGAGCAGGGTCAAAGCTAAAGGGCTTTATCCATTTGCAGAAGTGTCAACGAAAGCACAGAAGGTTAATTTGCTAAGTTTTTCTTGTGCACATTAGCCTAATATAGTCTCTGTGACATATGCTAAGTGAAGTAATAAAGCTTCTAAAAACTTCTTGTGAAATCTTAAATTTGGACAAAGTGGAAGCAAAATATTTCTTACTTGTGTCACTGGCACCCAGCAAAGATGTAGCTCTGATCTCAGGTGGTTCCTACCTTCATATCATACATTTTCATAGCCAACAAATTTGAACAACACTGGTGTTTCAGAATAAAGAAACCTGGTTTTCAGCTAGCAGCTTTTATAAGCATTTGTTATCATCTAACCCAATTGTTTTCAAACTTTTTTTTTTGCTGCAACCCATAATAAGAACTACATTTTACATTGTGACACAGTACATGCCTCTGTGTGAGTGTGACTTTTAAAAACCAAAGCAAAAGTTTCACAAACAGTACTTACTCTATGAGTGTTACATTCCAGTATTTTCTCTTTCATTACATTTCTTTCAAGTACTGCTATCACTGATTTCACAACCTAGTAATTGGTCACAACTTGCAACTTGAACATCACTGAGCTAACCTACTAGGCAAAAAAACTAAACTCAATTTCCCTTACTTTATGGTTAAAAAAAAAGTTTGTAGGCAATTCTGAAATGAATGTGTTTATGGAAGAAATAGTGTCTTTCTAATTACTTTTTTTTTTAATGCAGGGAAAAATAGGTGACTTTTATAGTTCTTTAACATCTAGAAAAGATTACTTCTTTAAAAGTTGATGAAAAATATTTTCTAAGCCTTTTATCATTTTCTCTCTCACTGAATTATATTAAAATCTGAAAGATGTCTTTTGCAGTAAACAAATATTCAGCACGAGTTTGATGTATTATCCACATAGGGCAGATTTTAACAAATTTCTCCTAAGACTCAAAGTTCTATTGCTATGTAGAAGGACAATCATTTCAGTTATTTCAGCAGAGAGAAGACAGTAGAGTCATTGTTGTCCCAAGGGGCAGAGCCAGCCCCAAGGAGTAGAAGCTGACAAGAAAGTCTGTTTCACTTTAATATAAAGATAAAATGAACTTGGAGAAGGAAGAGTCAGAGCAAAGGCTGGGTGATCAGATATGAGAGGAGAGACCTGCACTCGTGGGAGAACTGGGATTATGACCCCTAATATGATTTCTGTAAAAGTACTGCTTCATTCGAAATGAGTTGAAACATACAGAAATGTATGGAAAATAATATAATAAATACCTGTCTATCCCCGTCATTGATAATAGACATTTCGTGTTTTGTGCTCCACGTTTTTGTTTTTAAAAAAATAATAAAGCTTTACTGATATAATTAACACTCCAACTCATCATCCCTTTCCTCTCTCCTGCTCCCCAGAAGTAATCACAGTCCTGGAGTTGGATATATCATTCCCACGCATGTTTTATACTTTTGCTACCTATGTTAATAGATCCATAAATAATATGTAATATTGTTCTGTAGTTATTTTATTTTACTTTATTTTTTCTTTTCTTTTTTTTTTGAAATGGAGTCTTGCTCTGTTGCCCAGGCTGGAGTGCAGTAGTGTGATCGTGGCTCACTGTTGCTCACTGCAATGCTGCACTCCAGCCTCAAACTGGTGGGCTCAAACAATCCTCCCACGTTGGCCTCCCAAAGTGCTGGGATTGTAGGTGTGAGCCACTGCACTTGGCATGTGGTTGTTTTAATGTACGTAAATGGGGATGTACAGTA
This sequence comes from Macaca fascicularis, assembly GCF_037993035.2. Lineage (NCBI taxonomy): Eukaryota > Metazoa > Chordata > Mammalia > Primates > Cercopithecidae > Macaca > Macaca fascicularis. Next base: position 18,034,518 of record NC_088395.1, on the reverse strand, counting down.
ATCTTTTTGCACAACTTAAAATCACTCAACATTATGTTTTTGAGATCTTTTCATACATTTGAACTGCTGATTCATATCCCATTGAATGAATAAACCAATTTATTCTTGTATTCTTATATAGTTTCTTACCCTAATATTTTGTTATTTGGGGGAAAAGTTTCTGAAAATTAGTAGTCAAAGGTAACTCTGTCCAGGAGCCAAAGGTGTAGATTTCATATAAATAACTATTATCTGATGCTCTCTGATGAGAGTTCAGTATCACTTAAGGGCTCTTAATTGATAGGGAGGAAGTTAGTAGGCAGATTTGCAATTAGCGAACAACCCTCACTCCTTAAACCCCCATCCATGTCTTTATATTGCAGAACTGTCGAATCTTAGCAATAGGAAATACTTTACAGGCCCTCTAATACAACATCCCACCCACAGCAGGAACTCCTATCTCAACTTTGACAGAGTCACCTCCCCTGGGCTTTGAACACTTCCATTGATGAGGCACCTGCTGTCTCAGCTACAATTCATGGGAAAGTTCTTCCTTCTAGTGACTCAAAATGTACCTTCCTTTGTAAATCATACACATTTGTCTTGGTTATCCCTTCTCTACCTAAACAGGGTCAATCCAATCACTTTTCACAGGTTGGGCCTTCAAGCAGTTAATGACAGCCATCACTTCCTGCTGGAGCATTAGGAGATCATAAAGACACTCCCTTTTAAGTTCAGAACCGAGTGAGAGAGGGCTGCTCCATTCAGGCAGGTGAAGATAAAAATAGCAGCTTTATTCTTCAATCGTACATGTCCCATTCATCCCAACTTTCCAATGTAGAGGTCTCTCCACATGGTAGCATGAGGGTTGGAGAGGAAATGTTCTACCCAACCTTTTCCCTCTTAAGCCTTATGCTTTTTCAGTTAAATATTAACATTTCCCTTCAGAATTCCTCACATACATGTTGCCCTGATCCTTCATGATTTGATTCAATAACTACCTTCAGATGTGCTTAAATCCATCCAGGATACAATAGTATAACCTATTAGGCTGTTAATGCAGCCTAAAATGTCACATGCCATTTAAAAATTTATGGTCAGGTCAGGCGCAGTGGCTCATGCCTGTAATCCCAGCCCTTTTGGGAGCCAGAGGCAGGAGGATGCCTTGAGCTCAGGAGTTCGAGACCAGCCTGGGCAACCTGGTGAAACCCTGTCTCTACAAAAAATACAAAAATTAGCTGGGCATACACTGGCTACTAGCTACTCCCTAGCTACTTGGGAGGCTAAGGCAGGAGGATCACTTGAGCCTAGAAGGTTGAGGCTGCAGTGAGCCGTGATTGTGCCATTGCACTCAAGCCTGGGTGACAGAGTGAGACCCTGTCTCAATGAAATAAAATAGAATAAAATAAAATATATGGTCAACTAAGACCTCTAGATCTTTCTTGCTATAACTGACATTTATATTGTTAGTATTCAGGCTGTTACCATTTATACCGCTAGCACCTTTTAATGTTAATGTAAGAAAAATATAAATATATTTTTTGCTGCATCATATCTTGTCAGTGTAGGTCAGCGTTCCCTGAACTGTGTTTCTCAAATTCAGCTAGATGTTAGTAGGTGTTTTAGGTGTTTCATGAAATACCTTTTCTTTTTTTTTTTTTTGAGACAGGGTCTCACTCTGTTGCCCAGGCTGGAATGCAGTGGCGTGATCACAGCTTAATGCAGCCTCGACCTCCCAAGCTCAAATGATCCTCCCACCTCACCCTCTCGAGTAACTGGGACTACAGGCATGCGCCATCACACCTGGCTAATTTTTGTAATTTTTTTGTAGAGATGGATTTCACTATGCTGGCCAGGCTGGCCTCAAACTCTTGGGCTCAAGCGATCCACCCGCCTCAGCCTCCCAAAGTGCTGGAATAACAAGCGTGAGCCACTGTGCCCAGCCTCGTGAAATACTTTTAAAGTCAAACGGCTAGGAAAGACCTTAAGCAAGCACCCCAAGGACCTCAGTCAATAGATGCGTTTCACTTGACTGTCAGTTTCTTTTATTTTGCAGACAGGGTCTCATTCCTGTTGCCCAGGCTGGAGTACAGTGGCTAGATCATGGCTCACTGCAGACTCGACTTCCCGGGCTCAGGTGATTCTCCCACCTCAGCCTCCTGAGTAGCTAGGACTACAGGCATGCGCCACTATGCCTGGCTAATTTTTGTGTATTTTTAGTAGAGACAGGGTTTCACCATTGTTGCCCAGGCTGGTCTCGAACTCCTGAGCTCAAGCAATCCGGTCGTCTTGGCCACCGTGCCTGGCCGACTGTCAGTTTGAAAACTGAATGCCTTTAGCCATCAAGCCTGCCTAAATCTCCCAGTCTTGATCCCTGACCTTCTGTTGTCCTGTGCACTGCCACCTCCCTCATTTATGCGTCCCACCAACGCAGCTGCATCTCTAACATTTCAATCAGCAAAAGGAGGCTCCACTTGTCTTTTCTGTGGGATTGTTCAGAACCCTGAATATGCTTGTGTGCAATCTTAAATCCCCAAGTGGTGACTAGCTGCAGAGGGTAGCATTTCCCATTTGTGCAACTAGCACCTTTTTCCCCAAGAAACTTCTTTTATGACTAGCGTTCCAGAGAACACATTTTGGGAAACACCAGTCAATTTAGGCTCCTTGTTGCCACCTGTTGAAAGCTTTGCAAGCATTGTATTTGTCTTCCGGTGTGGTAATTATCCCTCCCAGCTTTGCTGTTGTGGGAAAATGGGATAAACATTTTTTCCAGAACTTATTTTTGATTAATAAAATGTTAGCAGGATAGAGTGGGATACTGAATCCAGTGACATACCACAAAAACCTTTTTCCAGGCTACCACTGATCCATTAATTAATTAGTCCTTTGGGTACGAAAGCCTTTCAACCTTGACACATGCTTTGCTAAAAAATTTGGATATATGTGATGTTTATGGCATGTTTATTAGCCTATTAACCCTATTGAAAAACAAATGAGATTAATGTAACTAACTAATGCTAACCTGTAGGGATCACCAGATCCTTTTCCAAGGGCTGAAAGACACTTAGACCTTTGATTACCTAATGATATGTCCGAGGGCAGCCCTGTTCTTCTAATAAACACCTCTCTTCCATACCTTTCTCCTTGTCTGTCTTCTCACTTTCTCTAAGAGTGCTCCTTGAATTATGTTACTCTGTCACCTTCCCTTTTAGAAGTCTTCCTCTAATTGCAAGATCTAAATACCCTTATTCCTTTTATCAGAGATAAATCCAGCAGTACCAGAAAAGTTAGCAGTTACAGCTTCTTCCCTCTTAAAGTAGGATGACACTGCAGCCTCTTGTTCATTGCAGAGGCTTAGCATGTCTCTATTCGAGCTGATAAGTGACATGCTAGATGCTTGTTTGATACTTTTGAGAGTAACAAAAGTTGACCTTGGATACTCAAGGCAGCAGAGGATTTCTATTCTGGTATGTGGCAAGGTCATGGGAGATTTTTGCTTTATTGTGATTTAAGCATGGTGCTGTTTCATATAGTTCTCTTTTTAGATTAAAGAATTTGTTCAGCTAATTTAATAATGATTATAGCCTATGTGTTTTAATTGAAGTGTTAATGATCCTTTCACAGACACCGTAGTAGAATGAAAGTTGAATGAATTGATTTCTCTGAGAAGTGATTTGCAAGTAAACTGTTATGTCTTGGGTCTTTACCACCAGAGTTCCTCCAAGAAAACTACCCAATTTGTGATCTCTCGGAAAATGGAAGGGACTGGAAGTTGTGTGTGACCTCCATCAACAGCAGTATCCGTAGCCTTAGACATAATGTCAGAAGTGCTGAAGCCAGATCTCAGTCGCTTCCAGCAGTGACCCCTCCAGAGTCGGAGCAGGAGTAAAAGTCAAGAGATCCCAACGCCACTGACAGAAGCACCTGAACGGCAGCTGCCAAACTTTTTTTTTTTTTTTTTAAACTGTTAAGACTATTTTGTAAGTTTCTCAAGTTCTAATTCCAAAATCAGCCTGCTGTACTGGCAGAGTAGTTTGCATTAACACCTGTAGAAATTGCCAAACTTCTTTTTCTGCTCATAAAGGAGGTAGAATCACATTAGGAAGATGTGTAATGTTTCATCTGTGGATTTGATGACAACCTTTCATTGAGGGAATGGTAGTAAACTCATGGGCTTGTGACCCATGGCTTTGTCTTAGATAATTGACATTAATATACTTTTTTTTTTGATAAGGCAGAGAAAGAAATTCAATAGAAAGTAAGGAGTCGATCAGTCAAATAATATAAAATGGTAGTTTTCATTGCCTTTGAATGTGGTGTGAGAAGATCAGTACACTTAGCACGTAATGACAGATGACATCTGAGTGTCAGTGAATAAAGATAGGTAGGGAGCCGTAGAAGAGGCACTGGGAAATATTTGCCAAGCATAGAAACTTGCAGGCACTAGACATTGAGTATCTGCCAAGTACATCGTAACCAAGGGCTTAGATCTTAATGCCACTAACTCAGAAGCGAGGTATGGTTTACATATAACCAGAGCACCCACACAGTACCTTTCTTATACATCCATCAGAATCATAGGCTTGACACATAGTTTGACCTAAACTTTCCGATGAGACCTGTGTTCTTTTAATTTACTCCTGATGAGAACAGCATTTCTTTAGTTACCTCCTGATAATATCTTAGCACTGACGTTTTCTCAGGGTTAACGTAGAAAATCATATTATAAAACTGTAGTTCCATTTAGGTAGGTTAGATTTAAGAATATGCTACTATAAATGCTAAGGATCTGACCAAATTCAGACACTAACGTAATTTTTGGTTTCTGAAATGTCTGGGTGAAGGTTTTAATATGTTTGCTGTATTTTTCTGATAGATTCTACTAGTTGAAATGCATACAAATGTAAATCTTACAATGTTTTAAGTGAAAAAAGATTCCATATTCAGTTAGAAAGAAGTGATTTTAAAGGATATTGACAGGATTCTTAGAGAATTAAAAAATAATCCCATTTTGCTCATGCATAGGATTTTATTTTTAACATAGGCACTTGATTTTAAAGAAAGTTCTTGAATGTTTCAGCCATGGGAAGTACTCTATAATTTCATCATTCGACCATTTGTGCTTAAGAACCATTTTGCCAGGTTTAATGCCATCTTTCAGCTTTTAACCTATCAAATGGCCCTCAGTCACATCTGTTTTATAGCATTCTTAGGTATTGTTCAAAAAGCAATTTTTTCCCTTGTAAGAGGTCAGCCTTTAGTTTTGGTCACTGGCTTCTGACCCATGTCTTTGTCTTAAATAATTGACATTAATATAATTTGTTTTTTTGATAAAGTAGAGAAAGAAATCCAATAGAAAGTAAGGAGCCACTCAGTCAAATAATATAATTCATATAAAACTTGACAAGTCTTTTTATTTTCGTGACTTGCGAGATTTAGATTTTTTTATGTGACCGATTTGTAGAATGAATACATATTTTCAAATATATCTTTTCAAAATTCAACTTTTAGAGTATTTTAGCAAAATTTAAGTATAGTTTATAATATACAAGTATAGCTTTTTAAAGATAAAATATTAAGGATTTATTTTTAAAAATAATTCTCTGAATGATTTGTTGTAGTAGTTGCCTTCAGCTTAATAAAACCATAGTACTTCTACATACATCTTTATAAGTTAAGCTATGCCTACAAAGGTCTTAAAAAGTAGATAATTTACTGGGCGTAGTGGCTCACACCTGTAATCCCAGCACTTTGGGAGGCCGAGACGGGTGGATCACCTGAGGTCAGGGGTTTGAGACCAGCCTGGCCAGCATGATGAAACCCCGTCTCTACTAAAAATACAAAAAAAGTAGCCGGGCATGGTGGCATGTGCCTGTAGTCCCAGCTACTCAGGAGGCTGAGGCAGGAGAATCACTTGAACCCAGGGGGTGGAGATTGCAGTGAGCCGAGATTGTGCCACTGCACTCCAGCCTGGGTGACAGAGTGAGACTCCGTCTCGGGAAAAGAAAAAAAAATAGATAATTTTAAAAATCTTGCATAAAAAAAATCTTCCATAAAGGGCAAAAAGGCTTTAACTTCCGTAATTCAGATTTAATCCAACTAAGATAGTCTTTGGCTTCACCGTTCAGTTTCATAAGTTATTTTACAAACTACTAGTAACAGAGCTAATACAGAATAGTAATCCACATTATAAACATAGATCAAAAGACCACATCATACCCCATAAATACACGCAGTTATTATTTGTCAATTAAAAATAATTTTCTTAAAAGAAAAATACAATTCGACCCTAGGCAAGAAGAAATTTCAAATTGTATATGCAGATTTTGAATTTGGTTAATATTTTGTGGTATCTGAAATATTCCCTGGACTAGAAGCAAAACCACAGAAACAAAACTTTACATTTAGAAGAAAATTTCCAGACTTCTATTGCTAACTTTATTACATTAGTGGTTTTCAGAAGTCATTTAAAGCAGTCTTGTCTGATAGAACTTTCCACCATGATGGAAATGTAAATAAACATACCACATTAAAAATATAAATTTGCAATGTCCAATAGGCTTGTATGGCTATTGAGCACTTAAGATGTAACTAATTAGACAGAGGAAGTAAATTTAAAATTTTCTCTCATTTTAGCTAATTAGAATTTAAATTGAAATAGTCACAAGTGGATAGTGGCTACTGGGTTGGATGGCACAGTTCAAAATGCCCCTTATTTTAAAAAAAGTATTTAAAAGTCGTTCCCATGGCTTGAAGAGGAATAACATACACATAACTTCTTTAAAATCACATTTTGTTTGAGATGGAGATCTTGCTATATTGCCCAGGCTTATCTGGAACTCCTGGGCTCAAGAGGGAGGATCACATTTGACTGGACAAAATAAATTTTATGAAGATGTTTTGTACTTTATGTTAAAGTGGATCTTTTCTGTCTTCAAAATTTAACAAGTTAGTTCTATTACTATATTAGTCCAATGTTAAACATTTCAACTGCCTGCTCATAAGACTTGTTTTTGATAAATAAATGTATCTTTAATGTTTTGTTTTGTTTCCCAAATAAATACAATAAACACACATCTAAAATGCTCTTAATATAGATGCTCAGGTTGTTGTTTTAATGAACTCATCTTACAGAACTTTTGCTGATGTTACCTACAGTGTTTTATATTAATGTAACACATATTTTTCAGCCAGTTTATTAAATGTGGCACAGCTAGAATGTTGACTTTCTTCCTTGATAAGCAAAACAGAATAGTTTAACCCAGTAACAGTAATTTACCATGGTAGATATAATTATGTCTATTGAAAACTTTGGCAGTACTTTGTCCTTCCTGAGTAAAATCTAAGTGTTATTAACACATGCCATTTTTATGCTTTAATATTTATTTAAATATATGGTAATATTTTTATTTTGGCCAGCAAAGCTAAGATTTTCAGCTCTGGCTTTCAGTTTTCCTTATAGCCCATATCCATATCTAGTGGAGTAATTTCTCCATGGAGGTCTGACATTATTAACTCTTCTGTAGAGTAAAGCACTTATCACCCCTTCGTTTCATCCTAACTTATTTTAATTCACAATGCATCAAATTTGCAATGACCTTTCTCATTATGCTAAAAAAAATGCTCATCTACTTCAACCTAGAATAATTTGTAATCTCAAATTAACTAGTAAAATCAATTTGGAAGACTGATGGGTGAGACAGGTACAAATCTCAGTCCACAAACACAGGCGGGCAGGAAATCTAACTTAATTTTTCTATAACTACTTAATTTCTATTAAGAGCCTCCATGCACTGGAGGTAGAAACTTAATCTTAATCATTCAAGGCTTTTGACTTTCCTTGGAAGACAAGAAAACAACCCGGGGCATCGATGGAGGTTGGGAGAATACCAATGAGTGGTGTTTCCGTTCTTTTCTCCAGACTTACTTCTAAGTTCTAGGGGTCTTCTACAATTCCAAGCTGGGGAGAGGATATCAGAATCAGATTCTTGTCGTTTTCTGTAGCCATCATCAGTTGAAGTGTGTGTGCCTTGTCCCAGCTGGTCTTCAATCAGTGGTACACAACTATTTTATTTTTAAAAATTCTTAGATATTAATATATAAAGCTATTTTTTTTTTTTTTTTGGAGACAGGGTTTCACTCTGTCACCCAGGCTGGAGTGCAATGGAGTGATCTCTGCTCACTGCAACCTCCGCCTCCCAGGTGCAAGCGATCCTCCCACCTCAGCCTCCTAAGTAGCTGGGACTACAGGTGTGCACCCCCACGCCTGGCTAATTTTTGTACTTTTTGTAGAGACGTGAGTCTTGCTATGTTGCACAGGGTAGTCTCAAACTCCTGAGCTCAAGTGGTCTGCCCACCTTGGCCTCCCAGAGTGCTGGGATTACAGGCGTGAGCCACTGCACTCAGTCCCACAGCCATTCTTATTCCTGTCCCCAAGTTCCATTCAGATTTAACAGCTCCTGTCTCCATCCCTTCCAGAACCCTCTCAAGCTCAGGGCAGTCATTTTTGTGCTGCTTCCTTACTTTGCATCCTAGGAAATGTTTCGTCCTGTTCTCCATATACTTCCATACAGGACTGGCTACATCATTTGCAGGCCCAGTGCAAAGTGATGAATTCACTCTTGATGCTACTTAGCAGTCTTTTATTTTTAAAGTTTTTTTGGGGGGATAATTTTGGACTTACAGAAGAGTTGCAAAAATAGCACAGAGTGTTCCCATATAGCCTCCCCTGAGCATGGTTAACAGCCACATAACCATGCTACAATGATCAGAACTCAGAAAGGAACCTTGGTACAATACCACCAACTCCAAACTGTCTTTGTATTTCACTAGGTTTTCCACTGAAGTTCTTTTTTACTTCCAGGATTCAATCTAAAATCCCACCTGGCATTTAGTTGTCACATCTTACTTTCATTCAATCTGTGACAGCTCCTAAGTCTTCCTTTGTTTTTTCCTGATCTTGACAATTTTGAAGAGTACTGGTCAGTTGTTTTATAGAATGTCCCTCCCTTTGGGTTTGTCTGATGTTTTCTCCTGATTAGATTGAGGGTATGCATTGCGGAGAAGAAACCCCAGAGCTGATGTGCTCGTCTCAGTATCACAGCCTTCTAGATTTTTCCATAAAATAGTTACAAGAACAGTTCAGTAGTTTGCCCCAAATCATAGAGCTGCTAGCAACAAAGCCAGGACTAGATCTAAAGTCTCACTTTCATGCGAAGGGTGTTATCACTAACCCATAAATCCCTTCATATATTTTCAATACCACTGAATTATCCAGCAGTTGCCTTCCAGGATTGTGACGGCCAATTCTTTGCTTAGCTATAGAACAATGGAATGGGAGCATGAAGAGGCTGCATGGTGGACAGATATCCTGGAAGAAAAATAGTAATTTCAAACAAAGCAAAAGTTAAGTGCTGGCCCAGCGTCCCTGCTGCTTCATGAATGGTGATGATGATAGTGGTCACGGCTTATTAAGATCTGGCTGAGGGCCAGGCACTGTGCTTTCTGTGTAGGCGGAACTGTCCCGCCTCAACTCAGTGTCACCACTGCCCTTCTTCTAGAATCTGTGCTTTCCAGAAGAGACACTGAGAAGCACATTCCCCAGAACTCTTGCCTTAGTACAGTTCCAGTTGAGAGTTTGTCAGTGAGAGAAACTTGCATGAAATTTGAAGGCAGAAGAGAGCGAGAAGCCATTATTGTCCATGGCCAGACATGTGGGCAGGCGTGAGATTTACAGAAGCTTCCTTAAGGAACTCTTGAGAATCACACACTTCACAGCAGACAAGGGTGGGACTAGGGGAGGGAGGGGATTTCCACTGCTTCTTTAGAACCTCAGCAGCTTCCCAATAATCTTTTTGACAATCTTCTACCTCAGTGCTTTAAGCTGAGGTCTCCAGTGTCTGCTGCCTTTATCTTCCATGACACCTTCTTTGACCTTGTCTTTCCTACCTCTTTTAATAGTCCTGTAAACCACTAATTCCTATGCTAAAATCCTTTTTACCTGGCGTACATAGCATGGCTTCTGTTTCTCCAACTAACTTCTGATGTAGTATAACATGTTAATGCATTTGATCCTCTCACTATCCCAGGAGTCAGTGCCATTAGAAACAGGGACTCACAATCAATTGTGCCCATACCCACCAGTGAGCAGTTTAATGAATATTTCAGATATTTCTTAGCAGTAAAACTGAGTATCTTTGTTATTAGGATGTATGCTCTTATTTGAAAAACATGAAGATCAAAATTTAATTTCTTTTATCTTTCAAATATAAAAGGCTGTTTCCATATGAAAGCATTTCCAGGAACTCTGGAAGCATTCAGAAACCTGAGGACCAGAGATGGATAAATTCCCTTCCTTCCACTTTGTGGCATTAGAACGCACAGCGTCAGCCTTAACATCACTCACTTGCTTAATTATTTGTCTTCGCCACTAGCCTGAGCTTCCGGAAGGCAGAGACTGTGTCTTTGGTGCCTAACACCGAATAGTAGATGCCCAATAAACAAAAGCATTCCTCAGTTACCCTGCCTTAGCATGCCTGAGGATTCATGATTAGTTTTATTTCTTTGGTTTTAGCCTAATTTGACCTTTTCCCCTGTGAAAATGTAAGTTCTGTCTGTACTCATCCCTTATGCCTTCATTGTTAAATCTGTTCCTCAAAGTTGGTTTGATTTCAAGTGTGAAGAGAGCATGAGGACTTCTGAGTCCTAAGAGAGATAAATGTGTACTAAGATAAATATGTAATTAGGGCTGCAATATCCTTTGTAAAAGGAAAAAAATTGGAAACGATGTGTTTTTTTTTTTTTTTTAAAGTAAAATCATGGCTCTCATATAGATATAAAATGAACATATGCTGGAGATTTTATTGAATCTAGTACTAATGAGGGAACTGGTAAGATGTTACAACCATTTCAAAGGACAATCGAAAGAATGGACACATGTAGACATCAGGAATATGAAAGTGAATGTGCAAATGAAGGCAAAATTGGCTTCTTCCACAGCAAGGACAGGCAGCCAATTGAATCTCCATCTATAGATGCATTGCTTCAATTATACACAATTTACAGAATCCAAAAATGGTTCAAAGACAATGAAAGGTGCAGAAGCAGAATTTGAGAACCCAGAAGGATGTGCTCTAAACAATGCTGTTTTCCATCAAAGCACATTTTCCTCCTGCTGGGAATGTAAATGTCCACTAATAGAGAACTTGTAGCGTAGATGAAGAAACTCCCACTCCAATGGGAAAATAGGCATCCGTTAAAAAGAATGTGGCCAGTATCAACATGAAAGGCAAGACATAGATTAAAAATACTCACAATACATATGTCTGAGAGAGAACTTGGATATATTATATATTTTAAAATTCTATAAATCAATGATAAAAAGATGAACAATACAATTTAAAAATGGGCAAAATTCTTGAATGGGCATGTGATAAAAGAAGATATAGAAAGGGCCAATAAGCACATGAAAAAGTGCTCAACATAATCGGTCATCCGATTAATGCAAATTAAAATTGTAATGAGATGCCAGTATCCATCCATCAGAATGGCTTACACTGTGAAGACTGAAAATACGAAGTGCTGTCATGGGACAACTGGAATGCCATACACTGTTGGTAGGAGTGTAAGGTGGCATAGCCACTGTATTAATCATTCTCATACTGCTATGAAGAAATACCTGAGACTAACTTATAAAGAAAAGAGGTTTAATTGGCTCATGGTTCCGCAAACTGTACAGGAAGCATGGTAGCTTCTGGGGAGGCCTCAGGACACTTTCAATCATGGTCGAAGGCAAAGGGGTAGCAGGCACATCTTACATGGCCTGAGCAGGAGGAAGAGGGAGAGAAGAGGGAGGTGCCACACACTTTTAAGCAGCCAGATCTTGTGGGAACTCTAGCACAAGACAGCACTAGGGGGATGGTGCTACACCATCAGAAATCACCCCCATGATCCAGTCACCTCCCACCATGCCCCACCTCCAGCGGTGGGTATTACAATTGAACATGGGATTTTGGTGGGGGCCCAGATTCAAACAATATCAGTCACTGTGCGAAAATATTTGGTAGTTTGTAATAAAATTAAATGGGCAGTACCAATGACTCAACAATTGTAAACATATTCGCAAGATAAGTAAGTGCATATATCCACAAAACGACTTCTGTGAGAATATTCACAATAACCTTACTCACAAGAGCCCCAAAGTGAAAACAACCCAAATTTTGGTGGGAATACCACTAGGCAGCCACAACAACAAAATCCCAAACTACCAATGCATGCAAAAACATGGATGATGCTCCAGAATATTATGTTGCACAGAAGAATCCAGATGCAGAAGAATACCTGCATGTGAGTCCACGAATGTGATGTTTAACAGGAAAAACTACTGCATGGTGTTGGAAGTCAGTGTAGTTACCATCTCAATATCTGTGGGATGATATTGACTGGAAGGATATGGGGGAGCTTTTCTGGGGTAACGGAAATGTTTTCATCTTGATCTGGGTGGTTGTCACACAGGAATACAGATGGTCCCGACGTATGTGGTTTGATGAATGATTTTCCAACTTTATGATGGTGTGAAAGTCATATGCAACCACAAGGTTTCAGACTTTAAGCACTGGAGACTCTTTGACCAAAGACTCTCAGGCTGCATTTTCAACTTGTCTTTTCAACCTATGATGGATTCATTGGGACATAATCCCATTGTAAATCAAAGAGCATCTGTAAGTACATGCAAAAAAATCCTCAAAGTCAGTTATGTGCAGTAGACTGTAAATAAATTATACCTCAACAAAGTACTGGTAAAAAAAAAATGCAATCAATCTAGATAAAATGATTTGAAAATCATGTCCTAACTTGCAAGAGACATATTTCTTAAGTTCAAACAGCAAGTCACAGAACAGTAAATGAAATGCAATTCCATTTGCTTTATTAAAGACCACATGGACATATATGTGTAATTTGTAAATGCATCACACAAGTTAGAGGACAGTTGCTGGATGCTTAGTTGGCGTTACTTCTGGGGAGTGCAAAGGAATAAATAGGTGTGGGAGGCATTATTGTTTGTATTTGTCCATTTTCACATTGCTGTAAAGAAATAACTGAGACTGGGTAATTTATAAAGGAAAGAGGTTTAATTGACTCACAGTTCCACATGGCTAGGGAGGCCTCAGAAAACTTACAATCATGGTGGAAAGCAAATGGGAAACAAGGACCTTCTTCACATGGCAGCAGGAGAGAGAAGTGTGCATGAACAAAGGAAAAACTACCATTTATAAAACCATCAGATCTCGTGAGAAGTCACTCACTATCACAAGAACAGCATGGGGGAAACCATCCCATAATCTAATCACTTCCTTCCCTTGACATGTGGGGATTACATGTCCCTCCCTTGACACGTGGGGATTATAATTCGAGATGAGATTTGAGTGGGGGCACACAACCAAACCATATCCTTGTTTGTATTGTTTATAATGCAAATGAATGTGTAATTTAAAATAGGCCAATTCTGATTCATGTAACGGTAACAGAAAATGGAACACTTGATCTAGAAGAAGAGTGCTGCAAGGGATGTTACACAGTTGGGCTGGGGCTGGCACTGAGATCTCAACTGAATATCTTATGAGAAAAATTCCTTCAGTTAAACCATGGAATTTTAGCTCTAAATAAAGCTGTAGCCAAAGGTCTTCTGTGAATCCAGTTGTCTCAGTCCACTTGAGCTGCTATAACAAAGTACCTTAGACCAGAAGCCCAAGGTAAAGGTGCTGGCAGATTTAGTATCTGGTGAGAACCTGTTCGTAAATGGCCGTCTTCTTGTTGTGTCCTCATGGTGGAAGGGGCAAGGGATGTCTCTGGGGCCTTTTTTATTTATAAGGGCACTACTCTCATTAATAAGAGCTCTGCTCTCATGACCTAATCACCTCTCAAAGGCCCCTCTACCCATCACAATAACATCACCTTGAGCTTTAGGATTTTTTCTTGAGACAGGTTCTCACTCTGTTACCCAGGCTGCAATGCATGGTGCAATCACAGGTCACTGAAGCCTCAACCCCTGCAGGCCCAAGTGACCCTCCCACCTCAGCCTCTTGAGTAGCTAGGACTACAGGCATGCACCACTATGCCTGGCTAATTTTTGTATTTTTTGTAAAGATGAGATTTCATCGTGTTGCCCAGGCTGGGGTCTCGAACCTCTGGGCTCAAGTGATTCTTCTGCCTCGGCCTCCCAAAGTGCTGGGATTACAGACATGAGCCACTTTGCCCTGGTGATTGTTGTTTTTAATCCAAAGTTATTTCATATGTCTGTTTAAAGAAAATGTCACCCTTCAAGATATAGGCAAGGGTAGATTTCTTTTCCCCTCTCAAAAACGGGAAGAGTTTGTGTGTGTGTGTGTGTGTGTGTGTGTGTGCGCGTGTGTGTGTGTGAGAGAGAGAGAGAGAAAGGGAGAAAGAGGAACATATATATGCATATTTATGATCCAATATATTTTGTTTATCCCTAAATGGCCAGCTAAGAGTCCTGCTTAACTGAGAGAGCCATTCAAAAATCATTAGAGCCTTTTACTCTTACTTGAACAAGACTGTACAAGCCCAGCCCCAGGAGGGAATTGTACATTTGCATCTCTAATATACTCCATTCCCAAAGAATGTTGACATTTCAGAATTTTAATGGCACTACTTAAGTCAGTTTCCAAGTAAGTCACTTTCTTGATGTTCCTGAAATAAATTTTACATCTTAGTGGATATCACTTTGTTCTATGAGCACTTGTGTTTTCAACCTAATTGTTGGTTTACTTAACTGATTAAACCTGTCTGTTTAAGGGAGATATATCACATTGATATATTAAATATTTTTGTGGTGCCTAGCAAGGCAGTATGCTGTACTCATATTAACTTACTGGATTCCAAGAACAATTATTGTTTAAATGCCCTTTTGATCTGCCTAAGAATACCAGCTTAAGAAGAAAAGTTGTTATCCAATTTACAAACTGTGGACCTGAGAACAGATGTGTTCACACTGGCACACTCAACAGCTTGTCAATTATTAAGAGATATTAACCAAGTCATAGACCTGAAGTGTGTCTCTGTGTATACAGGTTGGTACTCTAACGTGTGATGGTGGGTTGATACCAAGGTAGCAGGATTCAGCACAGGGATGATGTGAACCCCAAAATTACAACAAAGGCCTCAGTCGAACTCATGGGAGCTCTACTTGGATTGCTTTTCCCAGTTGTTTTTTATATTGTTTTGAGACACGGTATCGCTCTGTCACCCAGGCTTGAGTGCAGTGGTGCAATCTCAGCTCACTGCAACTTACGCCTCCCGGGTTCAAGTGATTCTCCTGCCTCAGCCTCTCAAGTAGCTGGGACGACAGGTGCTCACCACCATGCCCAGCTAATTTTTGTATTTTTAATAGAGATGGGTTTCGCCATGTTGGCCAGACTGTTCTGGAACTCTTGGACTCAAGCAATCCATCTGCCTTGCTTCCCAAAGTGCTGGGATTACAGGCGTGAGCCACCGTGCTTGGCCCCAGTTGGTCTTTTTGAGGCAAGAGGACCAGGACTATATTATGTCTCCTCACTCACTAGTCATTGGATGTGAACTGCCCAGGGATGGAGGTGTGACCTTGAGTGAGGCAGCTCTCTTTGGCTGAGGGCAATTCCCAGACAGCCATCAAGTGGCAGCACTGATAGCAACTGGGGGGTGTGTCAGGCCTGAGTGGGGGATCTGGGTGGCACATCACAGCATTCACCACACACTTCTTTATGGTATGTTAATTTGTTTATTGGAGTCCCGTTCTTAACATTGTGTCATTATTTTGAAAGGTTACAGCTTTGTCTTTTTTTTTTGTAATTCAAGCATGTGGATTTGTGCTCATGCAAAACACCATCCCAAATCATATGTGTCCACTCAATTAAATATCATGGTGTCCAAATAAGGGAACTTGTAATAGGTCTTATCTCACTGGGTCAGTATCACATACAGTTATAGGTATGCATGTGTTCTTTCTTTCCTTTTTCTTTCTTTTTCTTCTTCTTTTTCTTTTTCTTTTTTTTTTTTGAGACTCAGTTTTGCTCGGTTGCCCAGACTGGAGTGCAGTGGCACTATCTTGGCTCACTGCAACCTCTGCCTCTCGTGTTCAAGAGATTCTCCTGCCTCAGCCTCCCGAGTAGCTGGGATTATAGGTGTGTACCACCATACCCAGCTAATTTTTGTATTTTTAGTGGAGATGGGGTTTGGCCATGTTGGCCAAGTGGTCTCAAACTCCTGGCCGCAAGTGATCCGCCCATTTCAGCCTCCGAAAGTGCTGGGATTATAAGTGTGAAACACTGTGCCCAGCTCCTTTTTCTTTCTTGTTTTTTTTTTCTTTTCTTTTTTTTGGGGGTAAGGCTTGGGTGCTTAGTCTGTTTGTGTTGCTACAAAGGAATACCTGAGGCTAGGTAATTTATTTTAAAAAGAGGTTTATTTGGCTTATGGTTCTGCAGGCTGTATAAAAAGTATGGCACCAGCATCTGCTTCTGGTGAGGACCTCAGGAAGCTTCCACTCATGGTGGAAGGTGAAGAAGAGTCAGTGTGCAGAGATCACATGGCGAAAAAAGAAGGAAGAGAGAGAGGGGTGGTGCCAGGCTCTTTTCAACAATCAGCTCTTGTGGGAACTATTAGAACAAGAACTCACTCCCTATGGGAGAGTATTAATCTATCCATGAGGGATCCACACCCTCTTTCATGGGCCCCAAACACCTTCCATTAGGCCCTACGCAGACACCTTCATTAGGCTCCACCTCCAGCAACAGTGATCAATTTTCAACATGAGATTTGGAGGAGACAAACATCCAGGCTGGTCTCCAAGAGTTCAAGACCAGCCTGGCCAACATGATGAAACCCATCTCTACTAAAAATACAAGGTGCTTCTTAACTGACTTAGAATTTATAAAATAAATTCAGACAAATAAAATACCACTTTTAAATCTGCTTTATATATTGAAAAGTCAAATAAGATTTGTTTGGCATCAAAAGGAATTTCCTCCTTGAAAATCAGTGGTCTATAATTCCTCTCCCATCTCCAGCCTACGTGACTTCCAAATGTGGAATGCAAAATTTGAAAACAATAAAAAAGGAAAAGCAAAGGTTGGTGACCCTAAGCATAACTGGCATTTGACCCTGCTGAACCTCTGCATCCTCATCATAACCGAATGGGGACACTTGTCCCTTTTTGCTTACAATAGCTGCTGTCTGGAACAAGGACAAGAACCAACAAGGGAAGTTCTCTTCCAGTTATTTAAAGTGCTTTTTTTTCTGTCTGGTTTTCTTTCTTCTCTCCTTGCCACAGTTTTTAGTATGTGTTTCATTTATTCAAACAAGGGATGATATTATTTCACCAGAGATAAAAAACAATGGTTCCAGAAGCAGAGCCCATGCATTGCAAAGAACTCAAAAGTCACATTTCCTGGGGAATAAAGCCTTATTTATATAACATAGAATGAATTTGGCCTTTTAAAACATGTATACAAAGCAGGAGGAACATACATATAACTCCAAAGTCTCCATAAAGTTATTTAAATTACAGAGTGATAAAGCAGGATCTTAAATTCTTTTTTAAAATAAAATATCCTTTTGAACTACTTTGCATTGTCCTACCTGTCACTTCAAAGGAAGATTCAGCATGATCTTTAAAGACTTTTTTCTGTCCAAGGAAGGGTGCGAAGATGCTGGAAGGGGTAATTTGAACTGAGTCACCCATCTATAATCTCCTGGCTTTTCCCTGCATTTCCTCATTTCCCTGCATTCCCTGCATTTCCTTTGTAAGGAATGAGCAATGAATGGTTGCAAATCCTCTTGAAAAGAATAAAGGGCAGAAGAAATGCTCCTTAATCATTTCCTCCAAAAGTAGTGTAAGTGATAGAGTTGGGCAGTCTGGAGCTAGATTTCAGTCGGATCTTACAGAGAGTGGGCGGTTTGCCTAGGGAAGGTCACTCTTCTCACAGAAGGTCTCCAGGAAAGACCAGGTCTCCCTAAAAGTGACACTGATGTTGGGTGTCTCAATTCCCACCCGGAATCAGGGCCAAGCAAAACCCTACTGTAGTCTCCAGAAGCCTTCGGAGCATTGAGCTGTGCAGGTTTTTAGAGCACATACAGGCAAGTCATTTGTGACACCCACAACATGAAGGATTGTCAGCTCATCCCTGGCCCCAAGTCCTCACTTAATTCCAGTTGTGAATACCCATCTTAAATATTGCGCACTTCCTTCCTTTCTCCCTCTGCAGTAAATAAGGCCATCAGCATCAGCTATGCATGCTGGGAGTGCTCACTAAATGACATGTTCATTGATTAAAATGTACCAATAATTTTCTACATTTCAGGAGATAAAAAAACAAGAGTTAATGACTCAGTTATTTCTGACATTAAGCAATAAGTAGAAATTGTACAAGACATGCTGCAATAGTTTTTTTCTGAGTGAAATATGACTTAGTTTGGGTTCCCACAGAAGCCAACACCAGGACAAAGATTCGAATGCAACTCATTTAATTGAGAGATGAAGGAAATATTGATGGAGAGTGGGGAAAGAAGACAGGCAAGGGAAAAGTCAACACGGGGTGATACCGGAACTTAAGCCTGCTGGAGAACTCTAGGAGGCAGTGTAAAAAACATGCCTCTTGGGTCTGGCACAGTGGCTTATGCCTGTAATCCCAGCACTTTAGGAGGCCGAGATGGGGGGATTGCCTGAGCCCAGGAGTTTGAGACCAGCCTGGGCAACATGGTGAGACACCCATCCCTACAAAAAAATACAAAAATTAGCTGGGTGTGGTGGCACACACCTGTAGTCCTTGCTACTGGGGAGGCTGAGGTGGGAGGATTGCCTGGGTCTAGGCGGTTGAGGCTGCAGTGAGCCATGATCACGCCACTGCACTCCAGCCTGGGTGACAGAGGGAGACCCTGTTTTAAAAAAATGCCTCAACATGGATGGAACTAGGAAACGTTATGTTAAGTGAAATAAGCCAGGCAGAGAAAGACAAATATGGCATGTTCTCATTCATATGTGGGAGTTAGAAAAGTTGCTCTCATGGAGGTAGAGAGTAGAATAGTGGTTACCGGAGACTGGAAAGGATGTCTGTTGGGCAAAGAGATGAAGAGAGGTTGGTTAATGGGTACAAGCATGCAGTTAGATAGAAGGAATAAGTTATAATGTTTGATAGCAGAGTAGGGTGACCATGTTATCAACAACGTATTTTGTATTTCAAAATAGCTAGAAGTGAGGACTTGAAATGTTCCCAACACAAAGCAATGATAAACGTTCGAGGTGATGGATACCCCAAATACCCTGACTAGATCATTACATGTTCAGTGCATGTAATAAAATATCACATATACCACTTAAATATGTTCAAATATATATCAATTAAAAAAATGCTAGTATTCCTCTGAGCGAAGGAGGCAAAGCTTTTATAGCCCAAAGACAATCAGTTCTTGGCTTGAAAACTGTTAGCGGACTGATAATTTCCCATAACTTTCTTTTTTTTTTTTTTTTTTTTTTTGAGACGGAGTCTCGCTCTGTCGCCCAGGCTGGAGTGCAGTGGCGCGATCTCGGCTCACTGCAAGCTCCGCCTCCCGGGTTCCCGCCATTCTCCTGCCTCAGCCTCCTGAGTAGCTGGGACTACAGGCGCCCGCCACCGCGCCCGGCTAATTTTTTTGTATTTTTAGTAGAGATGGGGTTTCACTGTGGTCTCGATCTCCTGACCTTGTGATCCGCCCGCCTCGGCCTCCCAAAGTGCTGGGATTACAGGCTTGAGCCACCGCGCCCGGCCAATTTCCCATAACTTTCATCCTGCTGCCTTGCTGACAAAATGAACTTTATGCTGATAGGTTGGTGATGGGGTAAATGTTATAAAGATGCTATTGGCTATCCAGAATAACATGCAGATATTTTTAAACACAATCTGAGTTTTCCATCATCAAAGGATTTTTTTTTCTGGTGATGGACAAGAGGTGGGTTTCATCTACTTTGGCTTAATGAATAAGAATAATATTACTTTCTTTACTTGACAGGCTTATTGTGAGGATCAAGTGAATTAATACGTGTGAAGGTACAACAGAAATGGAAGGTGGCAGTTGAAATGATTTTGCAGTTTGCCATTGGATAGAAAAATGAATTCAGGAAAAGCAGCAAACTAGAAAATAATACAATCACACTCATTTCTTATTTTAATATCTTTTAAGTGGTTTTGCTTCTGAACCCCAAATGTAGAGCTTCCAATGATTTAGTTTAAGTCATGTTTTCTGATTCATCAGAAAACTTTCTTGGAATCTGACATAATTTTAGTTTAGACCAGCTGGCCAGCTGCTTCTGACTTGGCTACATGGGGGCTGGGACTTTCCCAGTCTCTGAACTAAAGAAAGCCAACAGTATTAGTAGATTTCTCTCCACCATTAATGCAAGTTCAGTAACTGGCCCACAGTTCCCCAACTTTGGACTTGGAGGGATTCTCTTTATAGCCTACTTAGTATGTGGTCAATTTTTATAAATGTTCCATATGATCTCAAAATGAATGTGCATTCTTTATTTGTTGAGTGCAATATTCTGTATATAAATATTAGATCAAGCTATGTTTTTAGTGAAGATTAAATCTTTGCTATATATATATACTTTTTTGCCACCTTATCAATAACTTTTTGAGAAAAGTTAAGTAAAATTTTCTTCTATGATGGTATATCTGTTATAAAAATTTTGCTTTACATATTTTGAAACCAAATTATTATTATTATTATTTGAGACAGGATCTTGCTGTGTTGCCCAGGCTGGAGTGCAGTGACATGATCACAGCTCACTGCAGTCTTGACCTCCTGGGATCAATTGATCCTCTCACCTCAACCTCCTGACTAGCTGGGACTACAGACTGGGACTGCCATCATTCCTGACTAATTTTTTGTATTTTTTGTAGAGACGGAGTTTTGCCATGTTGCCCAGGCTGGTGTTGAACTCCTGAACTCAAGTGATCCTTCTCTCTTAGCCTTCCAAAGTACTGGGATTACAGGCATGAACTACCATGCCAATTTGAAACCACATTATGAAGTACCTACAGGTTCAAAATTGTTATATCTTCTTGGTGTATTGCTCTTTTTGTCATCAAGTGAGGTCTTTCTTTATTCCTACTAAGTTTTTCCTCTAAATTCCATTTTTCCTTCTCTCAATTTTGCTAAGTATATTTTTGTTATTATTTGTCTAGTACATCTTTTATTTTAGCTTATATATGTCATTATGTTTTAGGTGTGGCTTTTTATAAATAGGCTATGCTTGGCTTTTGTTTTTCATCCACCCAATATAAACAAATTTATTTATCTTTTAAAGATAGTGACTGAAACATAGGTTACTGATATATTTGGGTTTAATTTTTGCTTTGTTGTTGTTGTTGCTCCTGTTTGTGTATTTCGTTTTTGTTTTCTTCTTCTAGTTTTGAAGTTATCAATTTTATTTCTTTATTTATCACCCATCCTCATGTTCTCATTTTCTTTTGCCTTTTGACCATTTATATTGCTGATAAGATGTTTTCTGCAAGGCTAATTGTCTTTCTTTTGCTAGGAATATAGTAAATGCATGATAAATATTTATCTTGTGGAATAACGTTCACTACATATTTAAGGGTTGTATTAGTCTGTTTTCACCCTGCTGATAAAGACATACCCGAGACTGGGTAATTTACAAAGAAAAAGAGGTTTAATGGACTCACAGTTCCATATGGCTGGGGAGGCCTCACAATCATGGCAGAAGGTGAAAGGTACGTCTTACATGGTGGCAGACAAGAGAAAATTGAAAACCAAGTGAAAGGGGTTTCCCCTTATAAAACCATCAGATCTTGTGAGACGTATTCACTACCGTGAGAACAGTATGGGGGAAACTGCCCCCATGATTCAATTATCTCCCACCAGGTCTCTCCCACAAAATGTGGGAATTATGGGAGCTATAATTCAAGATGAGAATTGGGTGGGGACACAGCCAAACCACATCAAGGGTTGTGTCTGTGCACTTAATGACACATCATATATATGTTGCCTTAATCCCTGCTCACAGAGAGTAGAGGCAAGCTAGTGAAATCTTCCCAAACTTTAATGTTTCTATCCACAAAACTCAGCTGACCTTCTTCATTTCCCCCTTTGTTTTCTCATGATCTGTCACCAGCAACCTTTGAAAAGGAGCCTAAAGAAGTGTTGACAGGAGTTGCAAGAGTAAGCATGAAGGAAGGTTCAGTATATCATCTCATAAAACCCAAGTTACCCAATTCCGTGAAGTTAATAGCTTTTAAAGGGAACCTCTTTTTTTCCCTATCCGTTTGTGTGACTGCTTTGTCCCGTGGCACGTGCACCTTCAGCTGACTTTTGAAAGCCTGCTCTTTTAAAGGTCATAATTTTGACTGATGGGCCTATAATTAGTAAGTGCTCATTAAGTACTCTGTCCTGAGTGTTTCTGTGGGGTGGAAGAGAATGTTCTTAAGCAGCTGCCAGGGTTGATAACAGTCCTACAACTTGGAATGACTCCAAAAGTAACCAAAGAACTTTATAAAGATTAACAAGCAAAAAACAAAACAAAACACACACACACACACACACACACACACACACACACACACACACACAAACCAAACCAAACCAACAAACAAAAAACAACAAAACAAGCACCCTGCAGTAACTGTAGCAGCAGCTGCAGCAAGGGAGAAAATAGTGTAATGGCCTCCTGGTCACCAAATCTAAGCACCTTCTTACCGTTGTTTTCTTCACAATGTGGGAAGCTCGATATTCTCTCCATCTTTCTCCCAGCCTTTCTCTAGTGGCTCTCTGTCTTCCCGCCTCTTAGCTATAGGTGTTTTCCAGGTGTTAATTTGGAGTCTTCTTCTCTCTTCCCTGATCCTCCCCAACAAAGAACATTCCATTCCGATGGCTTCAGATATAAGCTTTATGTTGATGACTCTCAAGTCCATGTTTCTGGCTTCTATACAAACTCCAGGCCCACATTTTTAATTGCCTGCTGAATATTCTTTCTAGATGTCCCCCTGAAGTCTTGACTCAATATACCTGAAGCTAAACTCATAGTCTTTTCTTTAAAACCAACTTCTATACCCAATGATCTAGCAATTTCACTCCCATATATAGTAGCCAAAAGAAATGTGCACACAGTGTACCAAAAGGCAGGTATAGAAAAGTTCACAGAACATGATACATTGTGACCAAATTAAGTCTGACCCAGGAATGCAAAGGTGACTTAAAATTAGAAAATCAAACAGTGTAATTCATCACATAGGAGAGTCAGAAAACAATTACATGGTGGTCTGGGCGCGGTGGCTCACGCCTGTAATTCCAGCACTTTGGGAGGCCAAGGTAGGCGGATCACTTGGGGTCAGGAGTTCGAGACCAGCCTGGCCAACATGGTGAAACCCTGTCCCTACTAAAAATACAAATATTAGGTGGGCGTGGTGATGCCTGCCTGTAATCCCATATACTTGGGAGGCTGAGGCAGGAGAATTGCTTGAACCCAGGAGGCAGAGGTTGCAGTGAGCTGATATCATGCCACTGCACTCCAGCCTGGGTGACAGAGTGAGACTCTGTCTCAAAAAAAAAAAAAAAAAAATTACATGATTGTTTTAATAGATGTAGAGAATTTATTTGATAGTATTAAACAACCATTTATGATTTTAAAAACCTCTTAGGGAAGTAAGAGTAGAAAAGAACATCTTTAATCTCCAAAAGACTTACTGCAAACATCATATTAAATTACAAAATATTTAAAAATGTATCTTGGAGATCAGAAACAAAACAAGGATGACCCTGATGATCACTGCTGTTCAACATTGTGAACAATGTTCTGACCAGTACATAAGACAAGGAAAAAGAAATAAAGCCATAAGAATTGGAAAGAAACAGAAAACTTTCTGCATTATTTATAGATGATATGATTGTATTCATAGAATATCCAAGTGACTTAGTTGATAAACTACTGAAATTACAAAGAAAATTTAGCACAGTCTCTGGATACAAAACCTCAATATCCCCAAATCCAATATATTTCTCCATACCACGAGCAAACAGAAAATGAAATTAACATAAAACATATAGAAATAAGTCTAATAAAGAATGTGCAAGATCGTTATACAATAAAATGATGAAACCTTATTTTGAAACATTGAAGAAATGCCACCAAGGGGAGATATACCATAGTACTCTGAGCAAAAAAGATGCCAATTCTTCCTAAATTTCTTTCTAAATTCAATGCAATTCCAATAAATGTCTTTGGTGGAACTTGAAAAATTGATTGTAAAATTTATATGCAAATACAAAAGGCCAAGGATAGCCATTGCCCTTTTGAAGAAGAAAAAAACCGCACAAAGCAGGAAGACTTGATCCACTGGATAACAAAACTGTTATAAATCTGTAGTAATGAAGGCAGTATATTATTTTTCAAGGATAAAAAATATAGACTAATAGAATAGAATGGAGAATCCAGAAATTTATCTACATATAAGGTTAATATTTGACATACCTTGCACTGTAGAACAGAGGAGAAATGTCAGTCATTAGAATAAACAGTACTGAGACAATAGGATGACTCAGCCTAGCAAAGAGAGGCATCATCAGACATAGGGAGCAGCTTAGGTCATGCTCACCGGAAGCATAGCTGGAGATAGGGATTCCTTGGATGCTGTTTATTGGATGAATGCTTTCAGAAGAAAGGGAGGGAGATAAGAGGAACAGAGCAGGGGAAGGTGCTAAGTAAGGATGTGTTCTTAGTTTCAGCCTGATTCCACAAGGGGTTCTGTAGCATAAACTGCACCACAGAGTTGTTTCCCCTTGAAGCAAGGACGCCAGAATTTTATATCTCTGTGATGTTTAGTCATTGGCTATGGGTTGTGCCCCAAAGGCAGAGGTAGGTATAGCTTCTTGGGCAGCAGTGGTTCTCATTCAGCTGGGAGATATTCTGCAAAGAAAGGTAACCTCTTAGCAAGCAACATGCAACAGCTTGAGGAATGGGTGATTGATTGGTAAAGGAGATCACTGTGGAGCACCAATAGTGTCCTCTGCAGTGGGGGCCTGGTTAGCACTCTTGAGTCAACCTTAGTTCTCGAGTGATGAGGACCATATGTTGGAGCCAGGAAGCTGCCCATGAGGCTGCCTGTGACAGGGCACAGTTATCTGGAGCAGAGGGTGAGGGTAAACTCTGCTCCCAGGGGTTGAGGAGGAAGTTGTAAAAGAGACTCAGAGGGATTTCTAGAGATTAGATTGAAGTTGCCAGAGGGAGAGGGCCAATAGTCTTCTAGTATATTGAGCCAACAAACAAAAACAAATCACAAGTTCACCAGCCGCAGTCACTGACCTCAAGACCAGCATGGGACACAGCACCAGAAAATTCAAGCCCACCATTTCATATGAATCCCATTTCCCCAAGATCCAAGCTGTAGCCTAGAGAAGACGCATGGGCTTAGAAATAAATGCTATTGGGGTTTGTGAAGAATAATATATCATGTTATGAAGTAGAGAAACTGTATTTTTACTGCCTATTTGAATTGTGAAAGTGACATTTCAATATCTACTTTAAAACATTTTAAGGGCACTAGATTGCTATATTCAAACAGATAAATGATGTAGTCAAAAGTTTGACCTTTGACAACAATATTATAAACCTTTTCAGAGCAGGATGGTACAAACCACACAGGAGAGTGTTAGATAATTCCATCTTATCTCATATTATTTCTTTTCATGATATTTGAAACTTGTTCCCTTTTGTTTTAATCCACACATATTACCAAGAGCCAGTGGTAAAAGTAAAAAACACTGGGGAAAAGATTAGATTATAAATTGCATTGAGATACCTGTTACTAATTTAGAGAAATATCTATGTAGACCCACATCTCACACTACAATACCAGATGAATAAATTGTATATAAGAAATTAATTCAAAAGGAAAAACAGTGAATTTTATGAGGTCTCTAGAGTTTGCTATAAGTTTCATAATCTTTAAAGTGATAAAACATCACAATTATTATGACTGAAAAATCTGATTACATAAAATTAAAATTGTGTACACAAGAAATTAAACAACACAGGGGAAATATTTTAAACAAATATGAGAAACAGAGGCTTAATGTCTTAACCAAATTAAAAAGAAGAACATTACTACCCTGATAATAAAGAAGAAAAAGACAGACAATTCCAAATGAGGAACTGTGCTAAGTAGACAAATACGTGAGAAAGTGTTAAACCTTTCATTTCAACCTTAAACAAATATTTACTGAGTATCTATTATGGGCCAAACACAGTTCTAGGTACTTTAAAGAAGTAGTGCTAGTACAACTACTACCTAATTTTCTAGGTACTAGTCATCAAAGAATATAAGTCAAGTTACTAATCAAGTACAAATGAAATTGAAATTAATGTTTTCATACACTACTGACGGAAGTGAAATTATACAAACCCAGTTGGATTGGCCTGTATAGTGATATAGCATTGTTCTAGTTCTTTAACTCAGTAATTCTACTTGGAGGAACATATCTACAAAGGAAACAGGATCCTAAGAGGAAAATAAACTTATGTGCCTGAAAATGTTCATCACATTGTACTTTGTAGAGAAAGAAAAAATATATAAAATCACTGTAAATGTTTAACAATTTAGTTCAAAGTTTTCCAAAACTTATTTTACTATAGAATCCATTTTCATGGAATATCTGTTACCTTGTTTGAGAGCACACTTTCAGAAAGAAAAAGATCTATAATTTTGGCAATCTTCCTGTTAGGGTCAAAGGGCTAATGAAATGGTTAATATAGTAATAAAGTTTCCCTTGGAACCAGATTCACCTAAGCACCAGTTTCTAACCTAGAAAGGAGAAAGCTCCTAGAACATACATAATCAAAGAGAATGATGACCTCTGGTTATGTACTTTTCTAGATTTTCTGAGGTGTGACCCTCAGTAAGGCTAGATAAGACAGCCTCCACCTATCTACTGGACATAGACACTGAACTCCTCAGAAAGCATGAAAATGAATCTCCTGTTTCATAGAAACCAAGACATTCATAGAGAGGACAAGCCCCTTTTATGAACCAGGGAGTTCAGAAAAAAGGGCAAACTACCTGATGGGGTTCTCAGAATAAACATTCTTAGCAAGCGTGCGCTAAGAGCTCTCCAGGGTCCTGAATAACTGCTGCTGTCTGTCTCTGGCCTGGTGGAATCTTGCTCTCATTAGTGTCTCTCACCTAGCAGATTCACTACCCCTGCTTGCCTTGGCTCTCGCCCTTTGGCCTCTGGCTTCTTGACAGCATCTGTCTGTGACATATAACGAGACTTCAGTCACTTCTTGTTCTCTGCATGTACTGGCAGCTTCATTTATCAGGTTCCTTCTAAAGGAAGTTGATTTGAGCCCATCTCAGTAGGAGAGAACATATATTTTATTAACTCTTGATTGTACTATCAGGAAGGAAGGGAACTCAGGGGAGATAATTTTCAAATGTAAGTCCTCTTCTTAGATCAGTAAAGCCTGGTATCTGTTATTGTATTTGCTTGTTGCTGGGATACTTGAGGAAGTAACTACTAGAAGAACACACGGAGAAAGCAGAAGGAGGAGATCATCAGAGAGTTGAGATATGCAAAGACTTGTCTATCATCCTTCCAAATCTTGCAGTTACTGGATTCGCAGTAGTGTACAGCACAGTGCATTACATATGGTTTTTGCTAGTAAACAAATGGATATTAAACTATGCACTAGAAAAACAGAGTTCTAATCCTGGCTTTTTTTTCTTTTAAACTAAGTAGCTGTATAATACTGGGTAAATAGTTTAACTTCTCTGTATTAACGTATGATAACTGGTGCAGTAATAAACCCAATATTCCAATCACTTAAAACAACGTAAGCTTATTTCCTACTCATGCAACAATCCAGTACATATTTCTGACAGGGTGGCTTTCCTGGGCAATTCTCCTCTTAGTTGTGACTCGGCCTTCTTTTATCATGCAGCTTTGCTATCCTTGCAGTCCTTAGAATCATCTTCATTCAGGTAGTCACTGAGGAAGGGTAATGGGAGACTTATATACTGGAGGGTTTTATGGGTCAGGCCATGAAGTGGTATATATCACTTCTACCCATATTCCAATGGACAGGACCCATCACATGTTCAAATCTAACTGCAAGGGATACTGGGAAATGTAGTCTTGCTTTGTGCCCAAAAGGAAAAGGGACACGGTGTGGTAAACAACTGACCAGCTTCCACCATACTGTCTGACTTCTGGTTTCCTCAACTGTAAAATGATGCAAATGGTATCTGCCCTTCCCTCTCCATAGAGTTATTATGAAGCTTAAAGGAGATCATAAACTTGAAAATGCCTTGAAAAGTGTAGAACAATATATACAGATAGAGAATCATTATTGCGTGGCTTACCTATTTTTAAATGTTAATTTTAGAACTGAATAAATGTGTTTTTTCTTTGGTAGGACTCCTTATAGTTGGCCCTAGTATATACCAATTATAAATATACTTAATGGGATAGTATAAAATATTTTCATATGGGGTGAAAATAGAGATTGTAAATGGACTTTTGATATTTCATAATTTGAATGCCTTGATAAAAATACACCAGGATAAAATTTAGAAAGAAAGTACTATTTTACCTTCAAGCTTAATTTCTTGCCAAGTTCTTGAAGACACTTATAACCTCCCAGACAATGAAACCTACCATAGGTTTGATAATAGGTGGTAAGTTCTGTTACCTTTGATATTCTTCCCTGGAATCGTTTTTGGAAATGGGAGATTTACTATGATCGTTGTGCATGACATATAATTATTTACATACACACACACACACACACAGCCCCCTTTTTACTTTTCTGAAACACTTCAGCCCTTAACAGCCAGAAGCTACTGTTTCCTCTGGCTCCCAAAGCAAGCAAACAAAAAATTTGCCTTTTCCAACTTCTTCTCCTTCTCAGATTTGCCATTAATCAGAGGATCTGATAGAATTTCATTATGCTTACATACCCAGCAACACTCCAGTGATTTCTGAACACTGATCACTCTTTAGTTTCATTATGTTTTGACCTGAAGCTACCATCAGCCATCTGGGAAGGGCTGTTATTTAAGCAAACATCACTCAGCCAATTGTGACTGAGGCACTGGATCATGCTGAACTGAGAGATTTCTTCTAGGGATGAAAGGAAATAATAAGAAATCACAATAGCAAGGGACATACTTTGAGACCCAGCTTAGTTTTCTGAAAGGAGAAAAAGAAAGACATTTGTTTGAAACCTCAAGGCCTTAGAGTAGTTCACTAGAGCACACTAAGGCTTAGGAATAATGTCTAATTTATCTTAGAGCAGACTGAACTCTCAGCTTAAAAATTCAAAGGAAAGATTATACATATTGAGTTACTCTCAATGTGCATAAAATAACTGAATGTGAACATGACCTAAAGGAAATTAGACTGCACAAAATCGTGCATTCTGGTGCACTGTAGCATTAACTGGAAGATATAGAGCCTTGGGTTTTGTGGAAGGAAATAGAAGTCGAGATGTAAAATGAAGCAAAAAAGGAGATGCCCTTGGAAATATGAATTGCTATAAAATGAAAGCAGTGTCTAATCAAATAAGAGCCTTCTACAGAGACAGTATCCCTCACATCTGGGTATCTTGGCCATCTATCTCTTATCAGGAAAAAAAGTGGGTCAGGGAATTATACCAAAGCAGATCCCTTTCAGCTGGGCAAGCTTTGAAAGAATGAAAAAATCTCTTCTAGTGCCTCTCAGTGAACATCCTTTTTTTTTTTTTTTTTTGGTAAATCTCCTTCTATCAGCCATTTGCTGGCTACATTTCTACATGGGTTTCATTCTGGTCTGTGTTCTACTCACCCTCTGTATCTTATGGCACATTGGTGCCAAAGACAAACATGCTGAAAACGCTGGAGTCCTGCAGTGGATTGAATCCACCACGTATTGGCTGACAGCTTGCATTAGTGAATATCCTCTTCTCATTTTGACAATTAAGCCGGCTTGAAAGTGAAGAGGAGATGGTTTTGCTTCTGGAAGTATCTGAGTATTGAAATGTTGTACTTGGAACAAAATGTACCCCTTGACAAGATAATACATTTGGATATTTCCAGATTCTTTGAGGAGGGAGACATGAGGGAGTGTAGAGGCAACGTGAGAAGAGTAGAGGGAGAACTGGGAGTCAGTGTTTCAGGAAACCTGGGATCTCGTGCCGTCTTTTATTGAATCTGGTACATTGGCAAGTGGTTGATCACTCTGAGCCTCAGTGTTTCCGTTTGCAAAATAATAGTAATAGTGGTAATGAACAACTGAGAGGCAGGGTGGTATAGTGCACAGTGCACACACTCCAGAGACGGATTGCCAGGGTTCGAGTGCTGGTTGTGCTGTTATTACCTGCAACACTTCTGTCCCTCAGTTTCTTACTTGTTTTGTTCTTCTGATTTTATATCTAGCTGAATAAAGCTTGAACTACATTGCTGGTTGCAGAATATTTCATTGTACTTTTTAAAAACCAATAAACTTTGTTTTTTTATTTTTTTTAAGAACAGTTTCAGATTCACAGCAACATTAGGCAGGGAAATACAGAGATTTTCCATATATCTCCTGGTTCCACACATGCATAGCCTCCCGCACTATCAACATCCCTCACCAGGGTGCTACATTTGTTACAACTGATGAGCCCATACTGACACATTATCACCCAAAGACCATAGTTTACATTAGGGTTCACTTTTGGTGTTGTATGTTTATGGGTTTGGACAAATGTATGGCGTGGATCCACCAGAGCAGTGTTGTACAGAGTACAGGCATGCCTCAGAGATATGTGGGTTTGGTTCCAGACCACCACAATAATGTGACTATTGCAATAAAGTGAGTCACATGCATTTTTTTGGTGTTCCAGTGCATATAAAAGTTATGTTTACACTATACTGTAGTCAATTATGCGTGCAATAGCATTGTGTCTAAAAGAGCAATGTACGTACCTTAATTAAAAAATACTTTATTGCCAAGTATTATTTGAGCCTTTGGTGAGTCATCATCTTTTTGCTGGTAGAGGGTCTTGCCTCCATGTTGAGGGCCTTAATCTGGATTAGGCTTTGGTTTAAAGGAATGTTGTGGCTGGTTTGATCTTCTATCCAGACCACTCCAACTTTCTCCATTTCAGAGATGAGGCTGTTTTGCTTTCTTGTCATTCATGTGTTCACTGGAGTAGACTAATTTCCTTCAAGAACTTTTCTTTTGCATTCACAGCTTGGCCAATTGTTGGGTGCAAGAGGCCTAACTTTTAGTCTGTCTTGGCTTTCAATATATTTTCTTCACTAAGCTTAAGCATTTCTAGCTTTTGATTTAAAGTGAGAGACATGCAACTCTTCGTTTCACTTGAACACTTAGAGACCATTGTAAGGTTATTACTTGGCCTAATTTCAATATTGTTGTGTCTGAGGGAATGGGGAGGCCTGAGGAGAAGGAGAGAGACAGGGCCAACAGTCAGATCATATGATATTTATCAATTAAGTTTGCTGTCTCATATGGGTGTGGTTTGGTGACCCAAAAATCATTACAACAGTAGCAGAAAAGGTCATTGATCACAGATAACCAAAGCAGATATAATAATAATGGAAAAGTTTGAAATATTGCAAGAATTCTCAAAATGTGACAATAAAGTGAGTACATGTTGTTGGAAAAACCTTCAATTTGTAAAAAATGCAATATCTGCAAATCACATAAAGCAAACTGCAATAAAATGAGGTTCCACTGCCCTAAAAATTATCTGTGCTTAATCTATTCATACCTCACTTTCCACAACCCCTGGCAATCACTGATCTTTTTTTACTGTCTCCGTAGTTTTACGTTTTCAAGAATGTCATACAGTTGGAATCATACAGTATGTAGGCTTTTTGTATTGACTTCTTTCACTTAGTAATATGCATTTAAGTTTCCTCCATGTCTTTTCATGGCTTGATAGCTCCTTTCTTTTCAGTACTGAATAAAATCCAATATCTGGATGTACCATAGTTTATTTATCCATTCACCTACTGAAGGACATCTTGGCTGTTTTCAAGTTTTGGCAAATATAAGTAAATCTACTGTAAACATTCATGGGCAGGGTTTTATGTGGATATGTTTTCAGTTCATTTGGGTAAATATCAAGTAGTGCGATTGCTGGATTGTATGATAAGAGTATGTTTAATTTTGTAAGACACTACCAAACTGCCTTCCAAAGTGGCTGTACCAATCTGCATTCCTGCCAGCAATGAATGAGAGTTCCTGTGGCTCCACATTCTCATTGTTTTAATTTGCAATTCCCCAATGACATGTGATCTTGAACATCTTTTCAAATCTTTACTTGCCATCTGTATATCTTCTTTGAAGAGGTGCCTTTTCAAGTCTTTTGCCCATTTGCTAATTGGGTTTTTTATTTTCTTATTGAGTTTTAAAAGTTTTTTGTTTATTTTGGATAAGAGTCTGCGGTGGTTAGTTTTTATTTTATTATTATTATGCTTTAAGTTCTGGGATACATGTGCAGAACGTGCAGGTTTGTTACATAGGTATACACGTGCCATGGTGGTTTGTTTCAGTTTTGCCAACTTGACTCTACTAAGGGATGCCCAGATAGCTGGGAAAACATTATTTCTGGGTGTGTCTGTGAGGGTGTTTCTGGAAGAGATTAGCATTTGAATCAATAGTCTAGCAAAGAAGACCTACCTTCACCAATGTAGGTGAGCATCGTGCAATCTGTTGAGGACCGAAATAGAACAAAAAGGCAGAGGAAGGGCAAAGTTGCTCTCTCTTCTTGAGCTGGGATATCCAGCTTCTTGTGCCTTCAGACATTGGAGATCCTGGTTCTTGGGCCTTTGGGCTCCAGACCCTGGGACTTATGCCAGTGGCACCCCAGTTCTCAGGCCCTTGGACTGAGACTGGTGGTTACATAATTGGCTCCCCTGGTTCTCAGGCCTTCAGACTGGGACTGAATTACATTGATGAATTTTTTTTTGTATTTTATTTTATTTTATTATTTTTTTCTTTATTATTATTATACTTTAAGTTCTAGGGTACATGTGCATAACGTGCAGGTTTGTTACATATGTATACTTGTGCCATGTTGGCATGCTGCACCCATCAACTCATCAGCACCCATCAACTCGTCATTTACATCAGGTATAACTCCCAATGCAATCCCTCCCCCGTCCCCCCTCCCCATGATAGGCCCCAGTGTATGATGTTCCCCTTCCCGATCTCATTGTTCAGTTCCCACCTATGAGTGAGAACATGCGGTGTTTGGTTTTCTGTTCTTGTGATAGTTTGCTGAGAATGATGGTTTCCAGCTGCATCCATGTCCCTACAAAGGACACAAACTCATCCTTTTTGATGGCTGCATAGTATTCCATGGTGTATATGTGCCACATTTTCTTACTCCAGTCTGTCATTGATGGACATTTGGGTTGATTCCAAGTCTTTGCTATTGGGAATAGTGCCGCAATAAACATATGTGTGCATGTGTCTTTATAGCAGCATGATTTATAATCCTTTGGGAATACCCAGTAATAGGATGGCTGGGTCATATGGTACTTCTAGTTCTAGATCCTTGAGGAATCGCCATACTGTTTTCCATAATGGTTGAACTAGTTTACAATCCCACCAACAGTGTAAAAGTGTTCCTATTTCTCCACATCCTCTCCAGCATCTGTTGTTTCCTGACTTTTTAATGATCGCCATTCTAACTGGCGTGAGATGGTATCTCATTGTGGTTTTGATTTGCATTTCTCTGATGGCGAGTGTTGATGAGCATTTTTTCATGTGTCTGTTGGCTGTATGAATGTCTTCTTTTGAGAAGTGTCTGTTCATATCCTTTGCCCACTTTTTGACGGGGTTGTTTGTTTTTTTCTTGTGAATTTGTTTGAGTTCTTTGTAGGTTCTGGATATTAGCCCTTTGTCAGATGAGTAGATTGCAAAAATTGTCTCCCATTCTGTAGGTTGCCTGTTCACTCTGACGGTAGTTTCTTTTGCTGTGCAGAAGCTCTTTAGTTTAATTAGATCCCATTTGTCAATTTTGGCTTTTGTTGCCGTTGCTTTTGGTGTTTTAGACATGAAGTCCTTGCCCATGCCTGTGTTCTGAACGGTATTACCTAGGTTTTCTTCTAGGGTTTTTATGGTATTAGGTCTAACATTTAAGTCTCTAATCCATCTTGAATTAATTTTCGGATAAGGAGTAAGGAAAGGATCCAGTTTCAGCTTTCTACTTATGGCTAGCCAATTTTCCCAGCACCATTTATTAAATAGGGAATCCTTTCCCCATTTCTTGTTTTTGTCAGGTTTGTCAAAGATCAGATGGCTGTAGATGTGTGGTATTATTTCGGAGGACTCTGTTCTGTTCCATTGGTCTATATCTCTGTTTTGGTACCAATACCATGCTGTTTTGGTTACTGTAGCCTTGTAGTATAGTTTGAAGTCAGGTAGCGTGATGCCTCCAGCTTTGTTCTTTTGACTTAGGATTGTCTTGGCAATGCGGGCTCGTTTTTGGTTCCATATGAACTTTAAAGTAGTTTTTTCCAATTCTGTGAAGAAATTCATTGGTAGCTTGATGGGGATGGCATTGAATCTATAAATTACCTTGGGCAGTATGGCCATTTTCACGATATTGATTCTTCCTATCCATGAGCATGGTATGTTCTTCCATTTGTTTGTGTCCTCTTTGATTTCACTGAGCAGTGGTTTGTAGTTTTCCTTGAAGGTCCTTTACATCCCTTGTAAGTTGGATTCCTAGGTATTTCATTCTCTTTGAAGCAATTGTGAATGGAAGTTCATTCATGATTTGGCTCTCTGTTTGTCTGTTACTGGTATATAAGAATGTTTGTGATTTTTGCACATTAATTTTGTATCTTGAGACTTTGCTGAAGTTTCTTATCAGCTTAAGGAGATTTTGGGCTGAGACAATGGGGTTTTCTAAATATACAATCATGTCATCTGCAAAGAGGGACAATTTGACTTCTTCTTTTCCTAACTGAATACCCTTGATTTCTTTCTCTTGCCTGATTGCCCTAGCCAGAACTTCCAACACTATGTTGAATAGGAGTGGTGAGAGAGGGCATCCCTGTCTTGTGCCAGTTTTCAAAGGGAATTTTTCCAGTTTTTGCCCATTCAGTATGATATTGGCTGTGGGTTTGTCATAAATAGCTCTTATTATTTTGAGGTACGTTCCATCAATACCGAATTTATTGAGAGTTTTTAGCATGAAGGGCTGTTGAATTTTGTCAAAGGCCTTTTCTGCATCTATTGAGATAATCATGCGGTTTTTGTCTTTGGTTCTGTTTATATGCTGGATTACATTGATTGATTTGCGTATGTTGAACCAGCCTTGCATCCCAGGGATGAAGCCCACTTGATCATGGTGGATAAGCTTTTTGATGTGCTGCTGGATCCGGTTTGCCAGTATTTTATTGCGGATTTTTGCATGGATGTTCATAAGGGATATTGGTCTAAAATTCTCTTTTTTTGTTGTGTCTCTGCCAGGCTTTGGTATCAGGATGATGTTGGCCTCATAAAATGAGTTAGGGAGGATTCCCTCTTTTTCTATTGATTGGAATAGTTTCAGAAGGAATGGTACCAACTCCTCCTTGTACCTCTGGTAGAATTCAGCTGTGAATCCGTCTGGTCCTGGACTTTTTTTGGTTGGTAGGCTATTAATTATTGCCTCAATTTCAGAGCCTGCTATTGGTCTATTCAGGAATTCAGCTTCTTCCTGGTTTAGTCTTGGGAGAGTGTAAGTGTCCAGGAAATTATCCATTTCTTCTAGGTTTTCCAGTTTATTTGCATAGAGGTGTTTATAGTATTCTCTGATGGTAGTTTGTATTTCTGTGGGGTTGGTGGTGATATCCCCTTTATCACTTTTTATTGTATCTATCTGATTCTTCTCTCTTTTCTTCTTTATTAGTCTTGCTAGCAGTCTATCAATTTTGTTGATCTTTTCAAAAAACCAACTCCTGGATTCATTGATTTTTTGGAGGGTTTTTTGTGTCTCTATCTCCTTCAGTTCTGCTCTGATCTTAGTTATTTCTTGCCTTCTGCTAGCTTTTGAATGTGTTTGCTCTTGCTTCTCTAGTTCTTTTAATTGTGATGTTAGAGTGTCAATTTTAGATCTTTCCTGCTTTCTCTTGTGGGCATTTAGTGCTATAAATTTCCCTCTACACACTGCTTTAAATGTGTCCCAGAGATTCTGGTATGTTGTGTCTTTGTTCTCATTGGTTTCAGAGAACATCTTTATTTCTGCCTTCATTTCGTTATGTACCCAGTAGTCATTCAGGAGCAGGTTGTTCAGTTTCCATGTAGTTGAGCGGTTTTGATTGAGTTTCTTAGTCCTGAGTTCTAGTTCGGTTGCACTGTGGTCTGAGAGACAGTTTATTATAATTTCTATTCTTTTACATTTACTGAGGAGTGCTTTACTTCCAACTATGTAGTCAATTTTGGAATAGGTGCGATGTGGTGCTGAGAAGAAAGTATATTCTGTTGATTTGGGGTGGAGAGTTCTGTAGATGTCTATTAGGTCTGCTTGGTGCAGAGTTGAGTTCAATTCCTGGATATCCTTGTTAAC
This sequence comes from Macaca fascicularis, assembly GCF_037993035.2. NCBI lineage: Eukaryota > Metazoa > Chordata > Mammalia > Primates > Cercopithecidae > Macaca > Macaca fascicularis. The sequence goes on along the minus strand of NC_088395.1, from coordinate 17,997,947 downwards.
TTTCTGTCTCGTTGATCTGTCTAATGTTGACAGTGGGGTGTTGAAGTCTCCCATTATTATTGTGTGGGAGTCTAAGTCTCTTTGTAAGTCTCTAAGGACTTGCTTTATGAATCTGGGTGCTCCTGTATTGGGTGCATATATATTTAGGATAGTTAGCTCTTCCTGTTGAATTGATCCCTTTACCATCATGTAACGGCCTTCTTTGTCTCTTTTGATCTTTAATGGTTTAAAGTCTGTTTTATCAGAGACTAGGATTGCAACCCCTGCTTTTTTTTGTTCTCCATTTGCTTGGTAGATCTTCCTCCATCCCTTTATTTTGAGCCTATGTGTGTCTCTCCATGTGAGATGGGTCTCCTGAATACAGCAAATTGATGGGTCTTGACTCTTTATCCAATTTGCCAGTCTGTGTCTTTTAATTGGACCACTCAGTCCATTTACATTTAAGGTTAATATTGTTATGTGTGAACTTGATCCTGTCATTGTGATATTAACTGGTTATTTTGCTCATTAGTTGATGCAGTTTCTTCCTAGCATCCATGGACTTTACATTTTGGCATGTTTTGCAATGGCTGGTACTGGTTGTTCCTTTCTATGTTTAGTGCTTCCTTCAGGATCTCTTGTAGGGCAGGCCTGGTGGTGACAAAATCTCTAAGCATTTGCTTGTCTGTAAAGGATTTTATTTCTCCTTCACTGATGAAACTTAGTTTGGCTGGATATGAAATTCTGGGTTTAAAATTCTTTTCTTTAAGAATGTTGAATATTGGCCCCCATTCTCTTCTGGCTTGGAGAGTTTCTGCCAAGAGATCTGCTGTTAGTCTGATGGGCTTCCCTTTGTGGGTAACCCGACCTTTCTTTCTGGCTGCCCTTAAGATTTTTTCCTTCATTTCAACTTTGGTGAATCTGACAATTATGTGTCTTGGAGTTGCTCTTCTCGAGGAGTATCTTTGTGGCATTCTCTGTATTTCCTGAATTTGAATGTTGGCCTGCCTTACTAGGTTGGGGAAGTTCTCCTGGATGATATCCTGAAGAGTGTTTTCCAACTTGGTTCCATTTTCCCCCTCACTTTCAGGCACCCCAATCAGACGTAGATTTGGTCTTTTCACATAATCCCATATTTCTTGGAGGCTTTGTTCATTTCTTTTTCTTTTTTTTTCTCTACACTTCTCTTCTCGCTTCATTTCATTCATTTGATCTTCAGTCATTGATACTCTTTCTTCCAGTTGATCGAGTCAGTTACTGAAGCTTGTGCATTTGTCACGTATTTCTCGTGTCATGGTTTTCATCTCTGTCAGTTCGTTTATGGCCTTCTCTGCATTGATTATTCTAGTTATCCATTCTTCCATTCTTTTTTCAAGATTTTTAGTTTCTTTGCGCTGGGTACGTAGTTCCTCCTTTAGCTCTGAGAAGTTTGATCGACTGAAGCCTTCTCCTCTCAACTCATCAAAGTCATTCTCCATCCAGCTTTGATCCATTGCTGGCGATGAGCTGCGTTCCTTTGGAGGGGGAGATGCACTCTGAGTTTTTGAATTTCCAGCTTTTCTGCCCTGCTTTTTCCCCATCTTTGTGGTTTTATCTGCCTCTGGTCTTTGATGCTGGTGATGTACTGATGGGGTTTTGCTGTGGGTGTCCTTTCTGTTTGTTAGTTTTCCTTCTAACAGTCAGGACCCTCAGCTGTAGGTCTGTTAGAGATTGCTTGAGGCCCACTCCAGACCCTGTTTGCCTGGGTATCAGCAGCAGAGGCTGCAGAAGATAGAATATTGCTGAACAGTGAGTGCTGCTGTCTGATTCTTGCTCTGGAAGCTTCGTCTCAGGGGTGTACCCCGCTGTGTGAGGTGTGAGGTGTTGGTCTGCACCTAGTGGGGATGTCTCCCAGTTAGGCTACTCAGGGGTCAGGGACCCACTTGAGCAGGCAGTCTGTCCGTTCTCAGATCTCAGCCTCTGTTCTGGGAGATCCAGTGCTCTCCCTTGCATTATTTTTAAATCATAATTTTAAAAAGCCAACACATTCCAATAATTGCAAACAAAATGGCACCACCTTGAATATGCAAGTGGGCATATTTTGCCACACTTTGGAATAAAGTGTCTCCTGCTGTCTCTAAAACTACCTTTGAGCTTCTTGTGAATCAGCCCTTGATCAGAAAGAAATGCTTAGTGTGAGTCTTGAAAAATATCCAGGCCTGCACACATCTGTTCACATACACTAGCCCGGGGGGCCCAGACCTGAGCCTGGGTGCTCTGCACTTAAGAGTCTGTCACAAAAGTACAGCTACACACCAGGAATCGAGACAGCATGTTACAAAAAGAGTCACTGGAAATGATCACCTTGGGGCTCTTCTTTTTTGCACTGTCTTGTATGTGACTTCTGCCTAAACAGTCATGGGCATCCACATGGCCTTGAGGATTGTTGGAGGCAAAACGCAAAGAGAGGATATTCCAATTTTACTGTCCAAATTAAGATCTTGAAGCCCATGGAAAAAACAAAAACAAAAACAAAAACAAAACATTTTGAAAGTGAGAGCAAGATTGGTTAAGAGGAAAGTCTCTTGCTAGAGAGAGAAATGCAGTTTCCACTGTAATAATTAACTGGAAAGAAAATGGTACTCACAATGAAATGAATGAGATATATGTATTCTCCTATGATAGTGCACACATCCCGGTTTCCCAGGTCATGTAATTTTTCATGTAGTATGTCATGCAATATTGTCTTTGCTGTCGTGTTTCTCTCTCCCAGCACCAATGGCAACATTAGAAATAAGGGACACGAGTGGCTGCTAGAATTTTTGCTCATGCTCTTAGCACAAATCTCAGTTTAGGGAAAAGTATTCACTCATGCTAATTGAAGTTTAAAGAATTGGAAGTTTTCGTGGGTGAGCTACGCTCTGATCTTGGTTACACCTCCTTTAGGCATCATCTCCAGCTCTTCCTAAGATATATACCGCAATTAACTGTAGTGGTGAGTTCACCACTCTCTCTTGTCCATAAAGGACTTGAACTCGAAGATGATGGATTGCGAGATGAAAATGGCCCAGATCCCAGTAAATGTTGAATTAGAACCCCCAAGGAGAATTCACAGACCTGCATCAGATTGTGAGCAAAAATCAAACCTTTATTGTGTACATCACTGAGCTATTGGGGTTATTTGTTGCTGCAGTATAGTCTATCCTATCTTGACTCATATAATATCTGATGATAGAGATTAATGGAAGAAGTATAATGTCCATAAGTGTGACCCAAAGAAAGCAAGCCCTAAAGTGATGAGGTAGGTTTTCCAAGAGTATGGCCCCAGCTTAAAGTCCAGCACCTCAATTTATGAAGTTTCAGGCAGAGGAACTTGGCCAATGTATAGGAAAAAAGATATCCTTCCTTTCAGGCTTTTTTTGTGGCTGAATATTTAAATTTATCTGTCATTTGTCATTTAACAGCCCTTTGCATGATTTAAATAAAAGGTAAGTTTGATTCCAAAGCACAAAACCAAGAAAAGCCAAAGCATAAAACCAATCTTTTTTTAAAGAATTTTATATCAGATAGAAAAAACTTCATAAAACCCTAGCATTATCCCTTTTGCATATCATGAGTCTACTCATTTTTTTCTTCAAGAATGAATTTTCCTTGCTTTGAGTCAACCCAGGCAGTCAAAAACACTATAAAAGACCATATAGTTTTCCTGATCAAATGTGCATGGATTATAGACTGCCAGCTATGGAATGCACTTTGTTTGAACTTTAAACTCATTTCAGTCCCCAGTTTTATTATCAGGTGTTGTTTTTTTCCCATACAATTTTCTCTAAGTTTCTACTCTGTTCAGGGAACAATTGAGAAGGTGGTATGCAGTTAAAATTAAAACCTGCCACTTCCCACATAAAATATGTAAATAGTACAAGGCAGTTTGCATTTCTAAAGGCAGCAACTTCAAATTATCTTAAAGAGTATCAGAAAAACCATGGATTAATTTACCCAATGTCCTCCAACCCTTCACTTTCCACAGGATTTTTATTCTAATTAATGGGAAGGAATAAACATCTGCCATTTGGTACAGTTAGTATACTATCTGCATATGGCTGAATGCATCCCTTAATCACATTCTTCAACTTATATGAAAAGCAACCAAAATGGAAAATTTCTTATGGCTCCTGCCTTGGAAAAGAATGCACTGGTCAATATGAAAAGATTCAGGCTATGAGGAGATCTGGTGTGCTTATAGCTACCTTGAGTCTTAGGTGTCTAACTGAGACACTAGAGCCTCAGGGAGACTATGCAGAACTGAGCATTGTTGAAAAGCACCTGTGGAGGTCACAGCCAAAAGGCATAGGCTCATTGAAAGACTGAGACCTAATCACGGGACTATAGAACACTTTCCTCTTCCCAAACTTTACCACCACATTACTAGGGCTCCTGTATAATAGTAAGAAATACAACTGGAAGAACTGCATGTCTCAGACCTTATTAAAGAAGCTTCTAAGAAAACACAAAGGCAACAGGGGAGACAAAAACAAGAACACGAGAGAAAATTTTAGCTTTTAACACCTACTGCTACAGCAAACCGTAAACACAGCCTAAGTCCCAGCCAGATAAACATAAAACCTTACACTAAAGACCTATTTACCTTGGTTGTTTTCATCGTACATCATGCGTGGCTTTCAACAAAAACTACAAGCCACACTAAAGCACAAAAAAACACAGTCTGAAGATTCAAACCAAGCATCAGAACCAAATGCAGATACAGCAGAAATTTTGAATTATCAAACCAGAAATTGGAAACAATTATAATTCATTTGCTTAGGGCTCTAATGGAAAAAGTCACCAACACATAAGAACAGATGATTGAGGCCAGGTGTGGTAGCTCACACCTGTCATCCCAGCACTTTGGGAGGCCGAGGCGGGCAGATCACCTGTGGTCAGGAGTTTGAGACCAGCCTGGCCAACATAGTGAAACCCTATCTCCACCAAAACTACAAAAATTAGATGGGCATGGTAGTGCGTGCCTGTAGTCCCAGCTACTTAGGAGGCTGAGGCACGAGAATCACTTGAACCCAGGAGGCGGAGGTTGCTGTGAGCCGAGATTGTGCCACTGCACTCCAGCCTGGGTGACAGAGTGAGACTCCATCTCAAAAAAACAAACAAACAAACAAAAAAAACCAACCAGATGGGCCAGGCACGGTGACTCATGCCTTTAATCCCAGCACTTTGGGAGGATCACCTGAGATCGGGCAGATCACCTGAGGTCGGGAGTTCGAGACCAGCCTGACCGACATGGAGAAACCAAATCTCTACTAAAATTACAAAATTACGTAGGCATGGTGGTGCATGCCTGTAATCCCAGCTACTCGGGAGGCTGAGGCAGGAGAATCGCTTGAACCCGGAAGGCGAAGGTTGCGGTGAACCGAGATCGCACCATTGCACTCCAGCCTGGGCAACAAGAGTGAAACTCCATCTCAAAAACAAACAAACAAACAAGAACAGATGAGTGATGTAAGAAGAGAGGTGGAAACTCTAAGATTAAACAACCAAAAGGAAATGCTAGAAATCAAGAACACTGTAACAGAAATGAAGAATGCATTTGCATTTGTTGGTTTTGGCAATAGACTGGACACAGCTGAGAATCAGTGAGCTTGAAGATATGCCAATAGAAACTTCCAAAACTGAAATTCAGAGAGAAAAAAGAAACAGACACAACAAAACATCTAGTCACTGTGAGACAATTACAAAAGATATCACATACACATAATGGAAATACTAGAAAAAAAAAAAGACAGAAGAGAGCAGAAGGAATATTTGAAATAATAGCCACTGAGAATTTTCCAAAATTAATGGTAGACACCAAACCACAGATCCAGGAAGCTCAGATAACACGAAGTAGGTTATATACCAAAAGGTCCACATCTAGGCATGTTATATTCAAACTGCAGAAAATCAAAGACAAAGAGAAAAAAATTGAAACAAAAAAGAAATACCTTACCTATAGAAAAGCAAGAAAAGTACGAACAAGTAAATAGATTTATCTCGGATTTCTCTTCAGAAACCATATGAGCAAGAAGAAAGTAGAGGAAAATATTTAAAGTGTTCAAATTTTAAAAAAACACCACCCTCGCATACTGTATCCAGTGAAATTAACCTTCAAGAGTAAAGGAAAAATAAAGACTGTTTCAGACAAACAAAAATTGAGGAAATTTGTCACCTGTAGGCATTCATTACCTGTGGGGTCATTGAATACACTCTCCTAGGGCAACTGGTTGACTAAATCAGAAAAAGAAGCCCAAAACTTAGAATCTTACCTCACACCAATTCCACAAAATAAGTTCTTGGTGTGTTAATGATTAAAAGAAAAAGACAAATTTAAACAAATGCTTAAATCATATTGAGATAGTAACAAACTTTCTAAGTATAAAGCAGAGAGTGACATAAATATGATCATCTAAAAACACCAGAAATAAAAGTAAAAGGCAAATGACCAACCAGAGAAAATTTTTGCACTGTATTTGATATTTTTCATCTATGTATTTTTAAAATTAGTTTCTTTTAAAAGATGCAATCCTAATGGGAAAAAATAGTTGAAGAATATGATAGACACTTCACAAAAAAAGAAATACAAATGGTTAATAAATGTGTGAGAGAGAATGTTCAACTTCCAACTAAGAAAGGAATGCAAATTAAAACAATACTATTTTCGCCTTTCAAGTTGATAATCACGTTTACAAATTAGACTTCTCTGTTTTGACAAATATTGTGATATGAATAGTCTTATTACTTTCATCAAACACTAAGATTTCCTGAAGGGCAATTTGGCAATATGGATCAGTGGCCTTAGAAAATCGTCATGAACTTGGTGGGGCAAGGTGACTCACGCCTGTAATCCCAGCACATTGGGAGGCCAAGGCAGGTAGATTGCTTGAGCTCACAAGTTCAAGGCCAGCCCAAGAAGTATCGCGAGACCCTATCTCTACTAAAAATACAAAAAATTATCCGGGTGTGGTGGCATGGGCCTGTGGTCCCAGCTACTTGGGAGGCTGAGGTGGAAGGATCGCTTGACCCCAGGAGGCAGATTGCAGTGAGCTGAGACCACACCACTGCACTCCAGCCTGGGCGAGACCCTGTCTCAAAAAATAAAAATAAAAAAAGAAAAGAAAATCGTCATGAACTTGACCCAATAATTCTAATTCTAGGAATTATCGTCAGAATAATCATCAGAAGCTTGTGAATGATGAACATACAAGGATTGTCCACCCACTTTGTCTGTAATAGAAAAATCTTGGGAATAACCTAGAGGCATGGCTAAATAAGTGGTGGCACATTTATTTAATAAAACCTTAAGCATCTTCGAAAGAACGTATTTTCAAGGAATATTTAACCATATGAGAAAATGCTTTAGAATATAAAGGGAAAAGTGAGATATAAAACTGTATATTTTATATCCTAATTTTATAGTAAAATGCATGAGGAAAGCAATGAAGAAATGTTAATGGCAGTCTCAGTAGTGAAATTATGGGTGGTTTCTAGTTTCTTCTTTATTCTTTTCAGTGTTTCCCCCCATATTTTCTATAATAAAAAGTTTTTACCTTTATAATCAGGGAAAAAGTAAATGAAATGTTATAAACCTTTTCAGCTTAATCATATTGCTAGAGGGAAATTCTATTCTACCTTGATTATTTGTAAAGTTGAACAGGTGTTTGTCAGACCTGGTAGAGCCTGTGTGCATTAAGGACTGACTCCAGGCCAGCTATTCGGATGGGCCCTAGAAACTCCCACTTTTTTACTCAGGCAGCTTCCGAGTTCATTGTTTTCCATACCAGTCTTGTCTGTGCACAACTTGAAAGGGTGAAAAACATTTTTTTTTGAGACAGAGTCTTGCTAATGTTGCCCAGGCTGATCTCGAGCTCCTGAGCTCAGGCAATCTTCCTGCCTTGGCAAACCAAGTAGCTAGGACTACAGGCACGCACCACCATGCCCAGTGGCCTGAAGTGTGGAATTTTTAAACAACTCAAGTGAGATTCCTCAGAAAATGTATTTGGTTGGTAGCTGCGTACTCAGTGAAGAAGTGAAAGTAATGGGGACTAAAGGTGGGGGATTCCTTGAAAAGCATTCGTTTCACTTCCAATTATTTAGAAAGAAAGGAAAGGAGGAGAGCACTCCTTGGATCTAAAAAAAGAAATCAGTGCAGTGTCCATTGAGGGTCACTGTTCCCGTTGCGTAATACTGTGTAACAAATCACTCCAAAGCTTAATGACTCAAAGCAATACTCATTTACCCTCTCTCGTGGCTTTCTGAAGCTTAGCTAGGTGGTTCTGGCTTAGGGTCTCTCATGAGGTTGCAGTTAAGGTGTCAGCCAGAGCTTCAGTCATCTGAGGCTCGCCTGGCACTGGCGTCACTACAAAAAATCAGTTCCAAGATGGCTCACGCACATGGCTGGCAAGTTGGTGCAAGCTGTTGTCTCTAGGTCTCAGTTCCTATGTGGGACCCTATACAGAGCTGAAGAGGTGTGCTCATAGCATGGTGGCTGGCTTCCCCCAGAAGGAACAATCCAAGGCAGATGCTGCGATGCTTTTTATAACCTAGCTGGGAAGTCACACACTGTCATTTCAGCAATATATGATTGGTGACATTTCAGCCCTATTCAATGAGGGAAAGGTGGGAATACCAGGATGCAGGAATCATTGGAGGCCATCATGGAGGCTGATGACCCTTTTGTTTAGGCATGGTTCCCACCTCCCTCAGTGTGAAAGGAAGTTGACCCATCCTTAACATCACTGGTGGGTTTCATTGGGCTAAATGTAATAATGGCCCCTTTGACAATAATAGGTTCAACACCCCAAGCCTAAGCCAATTAGCACATGGCATTCTCCCAGCTTCCAGGATTGTTCAGGGGTTGGTATATGACAAGATTCAGACCAATGAGGCATAAAAGGACACTTTCAAGGAGCTTATTAACATAGAGCCACCAGGTTCGGTTGATTTTTAATGTAGGTGCCAAGAATGGGAAAATGACAGTTTCTTTAATAACTAGTGTTCGGAAAACTGGATATTCACAGGCAGAAGGATGAAAATAGACCTTTACCTCACCCATTATACAAGAATAAACTCAAAATGGGTTAAAGACTTAAATGTAAGGACCAAAACTGTAAGATTACTAGAAGAAAACACAGGGGGAAAGCTTCATGACATTGGTCTGGGCAGTGATTTCCCGGGTATAGCCCCAAAAGCACGGGAAACAAAAGCAAAAATAGACAACTGGGATTACACCAAACTAAAAAGCTTCTGCATAGTTAAGGAAACAACACAGTGAAGAGACAATGGGCAGATTGGGAGAAAATATTTGCAAATCATACATTGGTTAGGGGGCTAATATTCAAAATATATGAGGAACTCAAACTACTCAATAAGAAGAAAACACATAACCTCATTTAAAAATGGGTAAAGGACCTGAATAGACATTTTTCAAAAGAAAACATTCAAATGGCCAACAGGTATTTGAAAGAAAAATGCTCAACATCACTAATCATCAGAGAAATGCAAATTAAAACCATACTGAGATATCACCTCATACCTGTTATAATGGCTATTATCAAGAAGATAAAAGGTAACAAGTGTTGGTGAGAATGCGGAGAAAAGGGAACCCTTGTACACTGTTGGTATTGTAAATTAATGCAGCCATTTTGGAAAACAGTATGGAAGTTCTTCAAAAAACTAAAAATACTGATTTAATATACCCACTTCTGGGTATATATCCAAAGGATATGAAATGATTATGTCAAAGAGATGATAGCACTCCCATGTTTCTTGCAGCGTTATTCACAATAGCCAAAACACAGAAACAACAGACAAGTGAATTTTTAAAATGTGGTGTATATATACACAACAGAATGCTATTCAACCTTTAAAAAGCAGGAAATTCTGCCATTTATGAAAATATAGATGAACCTAGAAGACATTGTGCTAAGTGAAGTAAGCCAGGCACAGAGAGACAAATCCACATGATCTCACTTATATGTGGTATCTCAAAAAGTCGAACTTAGAGAACTAAGAGGCTGAGGATGTGGAACAGGAAAGGTCAAAGGGTACAAAGTTTCAGTTAGGAGGAATAAGTTTTGGTGATCTATTGCACCACATGGTAACTTCATTAATAATAATGTATATTTCACAATAGCTAAGAGAGTGGATTTTAAATGTCACTGCAAAGAAATGGTAAGTATTTGAGGTGATGGATTTGTTCATTAACTTCATTTGATCATTCCATAATGTATACATGTATCAGAAACACATTGTACTGCATAAATATATACAATTATTAACTGTCAATTAAAAATAAAAAGAAGGCCAGGCATGGTGACTCACACCTGTGATCCCAGCACTTTAAGAGGCTGAAGTGGGAAAATTGAGCCTAGGAGTTCAAGACAAGCCTGGGCAACATAGCGAGACCTCATCACTACAAAAAAATACAAAAATCAGCCAGGAGTGGTGGCACACACCTGTAGTCACAGCTACTCAAGAGGCTGAGGTGGGAGGATGGTTTGAGCCTCGATGGTGGAGGTTGCAGTGAGCCAATATGGTGCCACTGCACTCCAGTATAGGTGACAGAGCCAGACTCTGTCTCAAAAAAATAAAAAAAAAATTAAAATTAAATGAAACTTCAAAAACATAGAGCCACCAGAAAAGATGGTTCCTCTATTCCTCAGGTGTTTTGGGTTGTGGCTCTGAACCCTAGGTGTGCTGTGGTGCCCTCTATCAGCCTTAGAATCAAGCCACTCATGGGGAATAAGAGTCAGGAGAGTCTCAAGAGAAAAAAAGTCCGAGTCTTCACAAAACCATAGCTGATCACTGCCCTACCACTGGGCTCTTCCTTTATCTGGGCCAATAAGCCTCCCATATTTTCGAACCCACTTGAAGATAGGTTTTCTAGTACACGCAACCACGCCTGATTTTTTTTCCACTTGCAAAATGGAGATAAAAGAAATGAAGACAAGTGCCTTGAAAACTAAAAGAAAGTTTACTTTTTAACATTTGGAATAGTTATATCTACTTGAACCAAACCCAAATTTGGGACAGCTGCCTGGATTTGTGGACAAGAGTATCACTAAGCAGGTCTGGCCTCCAGCATTTTCTGAACCCATATTGGCTATGTTCATAAGCCAGACAGACAACAGCTCTGACGGTACAATTTTGGGAGGTGTGTGGTGGTATGGGTCTAGGATCCCAGCTGGAGGAATCACAAGCTCAAGATTTCTGAGCTGTGGTGAGGGACACCAGAAGGGTCCACACAAAACTGGTCTTCAAAATGGGCATCAAAGCTGGGCGCAGTGGCTCATGCATATAATCCTAGTACTTTGGGAGGCCAAGCCTCCCAAAAAGCCTCACTTGAGTCCAGGAGTTTGAGGTCAGAGGGAGAAACATGGTAAAACCCCATGTCTACAAAAAAAAAAAATATCAAAATTGGTGAGGCATGGTGGTGATGCTTGTAGTCTCAGCTACTTGGGAGGCTGAGGTGGAGGATCACCTGGGCTTGGGGAGGTCGAGGCTGCAGTGAGCCATGATCATACCACTGCACTCCAGCCTGAGCAACAGAGCGAGACCTTGTCTCAGTAAAAGTGGGCACCAAGTGGCACAAAGAGGTCCATCACTTCTGGTCAGTGCCTGGAATGCCACCAGAGCCCCTTGATTTAAAGTGGAGGAGGAACGTGTTGAACGTCATCCGCCCCTAGCATCTCACCATGCATTGGTTCTTCAGTCCCTCCTGAGATTGGTGTAGAAGATTTGTGCAGAATGAGAGACCAATGAGGGGACCACGAAAGGGGTGGGGACCCCCACACCACTGAAGTGAGGGGAAGAGAAAGAGGTCCAGGAACTTTGAAGGCATTGGAGACAAACTGCTGAATCACACTTTTGCCAATGGCAGAAAAACTTGGCTGATTCAGTTTTGCCAAGAGGAGGTCAGGTATGTTATAACTAGGAAATGTATCAATAGACTTGACATATCCCAGGCACTGTTCTGAGTGTCGTACAAAAAATTACTTATTTAATTCCCTCAGCAACTCTGTGAAATAGATATTCTTGTTGCAGATTATGAAACTGATCTGCAACAAGATCTGCAAGAAGAGGTTAAGACACTCGCCCAAGGTCACACAGTTACAAATTGAGGCACAGAGATGTTAGGAAACTTGTCCATGGTCACACAGCTGGTAAGTGGCAGATTCAGTATTTGAATGCAGACTTTGCTGGCAGGGTCTATGTTCCTAACCACTATGCTCTGCTGCCTCTGCTACCAGCTTTCAGTTTCTTTGCAGACTTGCTGTGAAATGTTTCCTGGTGGGGCTGCTCCTCTCTGCATGACGGTTCACTCTAGAGCCTTGGTGAAGTCAGAGCAGATCTAAGTATATGTGGTAGCTAAAGGTGTTTTTTCTGCCAGGCCTGGCCCTCACTCCTGGGACGTTGGATTGCCACAAACGCTGTCGCTTTCATCCAGCCTGATGAACCAGCCATAACGTTGGGCTTGTTAAAAATGCAGCTGATCATGAAGGACTCTGGCCAACTGTTTCCCTCTTTGCCCAAGCTTCCTGATCATTCCAGGCCTCTGCCCATCACACACCCTCCTTCTTAAATACTATCATCAGTGTCAGGGTCGTTAGGGAGAAAACTGATGAAGAGGAAATGATTATAAAAGTTACATCTGCTGTTCAGGCAGCTGTTCTCTTTCCTCATTAGGAGAATCAATCATTTTTCAAACATCATTTTTGTTACTAGGAAAAGACTTCATTTATTCTAAGACTAAAGAGCAGGAATGAGGGAATTAAATCCCACAGGTCTTTAGCTGGTAGGATTTTTTTTTTAATATTCTGTCCTCACCAATGACCTAATTAAGCTTTCAGAGAATGATAAACTCTCTGCTCCTCTGTCTGATTTCCATCTGTGCACGTACAGATCAGGAGTTACTGGCCTCCCTCTCGGCCTTTGTCTTCCGTCTCGTCTTCATAGATTAAGGCCAGCTTTCTCCTTCTGCAAGGGCTTCTTAGAAATGTGTCTCTGAAACCATACAGCCAAGCCTCATATGGTCATGGAGGCACTCTGCCATATTTCTATGGAATCACAGAGGCCAAGGGCAAGAAAATCACCCCTCATAATGATTATGAGCCCTAACCATGGGGGCAGACCGCCCAGGCTCAAAAAGCGATTTTACCCCTTACTAGCTATTTGACCTTGGGTACATGACTTAACCTCTTGGTGCCTCGGTATCCTCATCTGTCAAATGGAGAATACCTGACTCACAAGGTTGTAGTGAGAATTAAGTTAATTAACAGTATATGTAAAGCATTTAATAGTGAGTGCCTGGCACACAGTAAATGCAAAATTATGATCATCTCTGCTGCTCCTGCCATTGCTATTTTCTAGTTCACTACCTCTGATGCTTGTGTGCCCTCTTAAACATCTTTCTCTACAAAGCCTCAAGGCTGGTTCAGCCCCCACATCTGCCTTCTCTATTCCTGCGTCCTGGCTGTTGAGAGCTTTGGGGGAAAATCAAGCAAGCATGTGGATTGCAAATTCATGGATTGCAAATGGTCTCCAATCTAAGCCCGCTCCTCAGAGACTCTGTTATGTGTCCCTCCTGGCATCAGTCAGGGTCCAGGCAGAAAGAGCACAGTGGTTGTTTCACCAGAAGTGAGCAGGGCATTTGAGGCTAGCTTGCTTAAAGGTGTGTTGGAGGACTAAAAAGGTAGACCCAGGGGATGCTGAGATGCCACAGAGTTAGGAGATTTAGGGATCAGTGACTGCCTCTGGGATCTGGGGGAAAAAAGAGAGGAGGTGAGGATTATCAGAAGCTAAAAGCCTGGAGGAGGTACCCTATAGGTCTCTAACCCAGATCCCTGAGGACAGGATGCCACCCAGCTCGTGCTGGTATCTCTGAAGAGTCACAATGAGGTTGGTTCTTGGAATGCTGGGGAAACTGCCAAATGGGAATGAATTACCACTGGTGGGATAGCGCTCACAGCAACAGGAAATAGACACAAAGCCACAGGGAGCAAACAGGAAGGAGCATCAACCTGTTCTGGGTACCATAGCCAGACAGATGTTTCTAGAAAGCAAACGTGGCCAGATCACAACTCTTCGTAAAGCCCTCCTGTGATTCTTTATGCATCTTGAGGTGGAGTCTGGAGCGCAGCTTGGCAGACAGGCCCTCCCTGAGGTGACTGTGACCCTGGCCCACCTGCCAGCACTTTTGCCACATTCAACACTCTCTTCCTTGCCACTCTCATGTGCCAGCTCTGTTGAACTTCCTGCATTTTTCCAAATGTTCTGTGCCTCCGTTCCTTCTGGGAAAGCTCTTCTCTATGAAGTCTTTGTTGATCACCCAAGCAGGTAGTCCTAACACTGTCTGGCATGGTTGATGTCTCGCTTAAAGGCTAGAAGAGCTTTGTTGAAAGCTCTTCTGTATGAAATCTTTGTTGACTAATCCTCTCCTTGTCCCCTCACTGTAAAGTTGACACACTTCTTTTAGCAGATACTGCTGGCACCCTACCCTCATTTTCTTGGTATTCACCTCTACAGGGAAGGCAGCGTGCTATGAACAACCATGGCTCTACCTGGGAGCTTTATGTCTGCTCACTAGAGCACATTTGGCCCAAGTAGGGGCCCAACTGTACATGCTAGGGAATTAATGCTCCTTGAGGCAGCCTTCAAACAATGATGAAGAGGGATCTGATGGATCAACACCCCAGCTTTGTACCCCCTAGTGGGGACAACTCTGAGCCTCATTTTTACAGTGTCTCCCAGAAATTCCCAGGGGGGATTGAAATACCCAGTTGCTTATAGTAGTAGCTAGCTTAAAATGTAGCCCTGACCAACTTTCTTATGTTCCCTGCCTCAACCACCTGATTTCTTTAACCAGTACTTCCTGGAATCACCTTCCAAATAAACCACTTGCACTCACTCTTGTTGCAGGGCCTGCTTTGGGAGAAACCCAAACTAAAACCCTTCTCTCACAGGTCATTACATAGTGCTATAACTATTTATTTAAATGTCCCTGTCACACTCAGCACTCTCAACTCTGCAGGCCAGGACTTTGTCTCATTTTTCTATGTATCTGCAAATTATAAGATAGTGTGTCCACAAGCCATGCTTATTAACCGAAGAGAGAGATTTGAAAACCAAAGTAGTGTCATTGTAGTGAATGATGTGTGATGAGCAGGAATAATTGGAGGAGGCTAGCAAGGGGCTTTGAGATTATAATACAGAGTTTTGGAGGTAAGGCTGCTTGGGCAGCTAAGGAAAGGGAGTAGAATTGCTACTTAACCATTCTGTTTCTTTAGATGAAATTGAAAAGGCAGTAACAGAATTGTAGGCATGCACACACACTTCAAAATGTGAGGCATAGGAATTTTGCTTCTGACACCATGTCCCCTAAGTCTGGCCCCCAGAGAGGCTGTCACTTCTAATTCAAAGAAGAGATCTCCCCTTTCCCTGTTCCAAGAGATTTTATGCCCAAGTCACATCATGGTGGCAGCCCTTTCACTGTGAGAAACTCAAAAAGCAGGCAGTCCTAACACTGTCTGGCATGGCTGATGTCTCGCTGAAAGGCCATCTGCTCGCTATTTAACCAGTACCAATCATGATGGAAATACTCCTTTCCATTGAATTCTTCCTCTGAATGTGACTGATCATAAATAAGAGCCCTGCTGCGATGCCCAGGAGTGTCCTGATTCTCTTCTGATTGCCAGTGTTAGAAATAAGATCTTCCACATACCAGAGACATCTCAGCTTCCTGCCCAGGGAGGCTCTTGTGCAGCCCCAAGGCTGGGTTCTATCATGTAAGTTAGTCTGGTTTATTATATAACCAAGCCCAGAAGTTTCTTCCCTTGGGTGGGCACGGTGGCCTACCCCTATAATCCCAGTATTTTGGAAGGCAGAGGCAGGAGGATCACTTGAACCCAGGAGTTCAAGACCAATCTGGGCAACATGTTGAAACCCTCTCTCTACAAAAAATTAAAAAAAAAATTAGCCAGGTATGATGGTGCATGTCTGTAGTCCCATCTACTCAGGAGGCTGAAGTGGGAGAAAGACCTGAGCCCAAGGGAGGTTGAGGCTGCAGTGAGCCATGATCACACTATTGCACTCCAGCCTGAGTGACAGAGCAAGACCCTGTCTCAAAAACAAAGAAAAAAAACAAACCAGTTTCCTCCCATATGCCCTCCTCCCTGGACAGCTTGGAGAGCCTCTAAATCAAGGCATTTCACATCTCCTTCCAAAACTATAGCTACTAGAGAAGATCTCTAAATTACTATTATTTCATTATCTAACATTTTTGAGTACCTAAAAGGTGCTAGTACCACTTACAAAGCTCTGTGTTAGATATTTTACATGTAATAGCTCATTCAATCTTCAAAACAGCTCCATAAGGAAGGTACTTGGATTCATATCATGTAACAGCAGGGGAAGCAGAGAGGGTGCCTGACTTGCTTAAAGGCAATCTTTCCAACCCTCAAGCCTGTGAAATTTATCACAGTATTATACTGACATTATTTAAGACTTCATACAATAGGGTTTTAGTTCTGGAGGGACCATAGAGATTCACTGGAATCTGATCACCTTCTGAGGTGCTCTACCTTGGTAATTTAAGGCATGGTCTTAGCAGTCAGACTGACCTGAGTAGGAATTTCAGACCTTCCACTTGACTAGCTGTGCGATTATAGGCAAGATGCTTAACCTCTTTAAAACTCAGTCTCCCCATCTGTAAAATGGGATAATAAAAGGTACATTGTGAGAACAAGGTTTCTGTGAAGCATAAATGAGGTTCTGTATGAAAAGCTCTTAGCCTGTTGCTTGGCAAGTGTCTGTTAAATACTAGCTAGTATTTACACAGCACTGGCTACATTCCAGATACTATTCTAAGTGCTTGTCATGTATTGAGTTTGTTTTAATTTCCACTACTACCTCATTAAGTAGCTGCTATTAAAATCCTCACTTTACAAATGAAGAAACTGAGGCGCATGTTAGACACCAAACCACAGATCCAGAAAGCTTCAAGAACACCGAACAGGATAAATACCAAAAGCAACACCTAGGCATTTCATTTTCAAACTTCCCAAAATCAAACATAAAGAAAAAATCTTGAAAGAAGCCAGAGGGGTGGGCGTGTGGGAGGAACCTTACCTACATAGGAGAAAAGATAAGAATTACATCTGATTCTCCTCAGAAACCATGCAAGCAATAAAAAAAATGGCATGAAATGTTTAAAGTATTGAGAAAAAAAGTTCACCAAACTAGAATTCTGTACCCTGTGAAATTATCCTTCATTAATGAAGGAGAAATAGACTTTCTCAGACGCACAGAAATTGAGGGAATTTGTTACCGGTAGGCCTGCCTTGCAAGAAATGTTAAAAGAAGTTCTTCAGAGAAAAGGGAAATAATACAGGTCAGAAACTTGGACCCACATAAAGAAAGGAAGAATATTGGAGAAGTAATAAGTGAAAATAAAATAACAATTTTAATTTTTCTTATTCTTAATTGATCTAATAGATAACGGTTTCCTCAAAATAAGAATACCAACAATGTATTCAATTATATACATTTATGTGTGTGTGTTTATATAAGCTATGTATAAGTAAAATGAATAATAACAAAGATACAAGGGGTAAGAGGGAAGAATTAAGATTGTTTTGTTATTAGAAGGCACATGGACTAACGGAGTAGTTCTAAATGTATCTTGCAAACTCTAGGGCAACCAACTAAAAAAAATGTTTTAAGAGGTACAGCAGATATGCTAATAAAGGAGAGAAAATTGAATCATATAAAATGCTCATTAAAAACAACAAAATACAGAAGAGTGGAAGACAAAAAGGAACAAAGAACAAGGGCAACATCACAGCACAAAAAAAATATGTGGGGTAATGTATGTTAATTAGCTCAATTTAGCCATTTCATGATGTGTACATATTTCAAAACAATGTGTTATAAATTATATATATACAATTTGTATTTGTCAAATAAATAAATAAGAACAAGGGCAACAAATAGAAAATAGTAATAAATATGGTAAAACTTAATCTGACTGTATCAATAATCACTTTGAACGTTAATGTTGTAAGTGCACCAATTAAAACACAGAGATAACCAGAGTTGATCCAAAAGGAAGGCCCAACTCTATGTTGTCCACAAGAAACACACTTCAAATATAAAGACACAAGTAAATTTAAAATAAAGGGATGGAGAAAGAAACACCATGCTAGCACTAGTCAAAAGAAAACAAGAGTAGCTATATTAATTTCAGACAGAGAAAACTTCAGAGCAAAATAAGTTATCAGGGATAAAGAGAGGCATTCAAAATGATAAAGAGGTTGATACTCCAAAAAGACATAACAATTCTTAATCTGTGTGCACCTAACAACAGAGCGTCAAGATATGTGAGGCAAAAACTGATAAGACAGAAAGGAGAAATAGATAAATCCACTATTATAGATGAAATCTTCAACACCCCTCTTTCAGAAATGGACAGATCCAGCAAGCAGAAAATCGGTAAGGACAGAGTTGAATGAAACAACACCATCAATCAACTGGATATAATTGACATCTGTAAATTACTTTAAGCAACAACAGCAGAGTATGCATTCTTCTCAAGCTCACATGGAACGTGGACAAAAATAGACCACTTTCTGAGGTACAAAACATACCTAAACAAATTTAAAAGAATAGAAACCATACAATGTCTGCCCTCGGACCGCAATGGAATTGAACTAGAAATCGATAGGAAAAAATAGCTGAAAAATCTCCAAATACTTGGAAATTAGATGACACATTTCTAAATAATACGTGGGTCAAAGAAGAAATCTCAAGAGAATTTTTTTAAATTTGAAGTAAATGAAAATAAGAATACAACTTATCAAAATATGTTCAGTACAGAATTTGGCAAAAGCAATATTTAAAGGGAATTTTATAGCATTGAATGCATATATTAGAAAAAAAGAACTAAAATTAATAATCCAAGCTTCCACTTTAGAAAACCAGAAGAGCAAATAAATTCAAAGTAAGCAGATGAAAATAAATAATAAAAATTAGAGTAGAAATCAGTGCAATCAAAAACAGAAAATCAATGAAGAAAATAAACAAAACTAAAAACTGGATTTTTAAAAAAGATCAATAAAATCAATAAGCTTCTAACCTGGCTAAGAAAAAAAATAGTAGATGCAAGTCACTAATATCAGAAGTGAGAAAGGGGACATTCTTATAGATCTCAATGACATTAAAAGAATAATAAAGGAACATTGTGAATAACTCTATACTCACAAATTTGATAACCTAGATTAAATGGACCAATTCTTGGAAAAACACAATCTAACAAAACTCACATAAGAAAAAATAGACAATCTGAATACACCTGTATCTATTACAGAAATCAAATTGATAATTAGTAACCTTCCAAAACCAAAAGCACCGGTCCCAGATGGATTCATCTGTCAATTTTACCAACATTTAAGAAAGAAATTGCACCCATCCTCTACAATTTCTTTCAGAATACAAAAGCAGATGGACTACTTCCTAACTCATTCTATGAAGCCAGCATCACCCTAATACCAAAGCCAGATAAAGAAACTGAAAAATGTTTATATAGACCAATATCTCTCATAAACATAGATGCAAAAATTCTTGACACAATATTAGCAAATCAAGTCCAACAATGTATTTAAAAAGTATACATCTCAACCAAATGGGATTTGTCCCCCATATGCAGGGCTGGTTCAACATTTAAAAAATTCATCAATGTTGGGGGGCGGAGCAAGATGGCCGAATAGGAACAGCTCCAGTCTCCAGCTCCCAGCGCGAGTGACACAGAAGACAGGTGATTTCTGCATTTTCAACTGAGGTACTGGGTTCATCTCACTAGGGATTGCCAGACAATCGGTGCTGGTCAGCTGCTGCAGCCCGACCAGTGAGAGCTGAAGCAGGGCGAGGCATCTCCTCACCTGGGAAGCGCAAGGGGGAAGGGAATCCCTTTTCCTAGCCAGGGGAACGGAGACACACAACACCTGGAAAATCGGGTAACTCCCACCCCAATACTGCGCTTTACCAAGGGTCTTAGCAAATGGGCACACCAGGAGACTATGCCCCACACCTGGCTGGGAGGGTGCCACGCCCAGGAAGCCTCCCTCATTGCTAGCACAGCAGTCTACAATCTAACTGCAAGGCAGCAGCGAGGCTGGGGGAGGGGCGCCCACCATTGCTGAGGCTTAAGTAGGTAAACAAAGCCCCTGGGAAGCTCGAACTGGGTGGAGCTCACAGCAGCTCAAGGAGGCCTGCCAGTCTCTGTAGACTCCACCTCTAGGGACAGGGCACAGCTAAACAACAACAACAACAACAATAAAAGCAGCAGAAACCTCTGCAGACGCAAAGGACTCTGTCTCACAGCTTTGAAGAGAGCAGTGGATCTCCCAACATTTTGAGCCTGCTCAAGTGGCTCCCTGACCCCTGAGTAGCCTAACTGGGAGACATCCCCACTAGGTGCAGACCAACACCTCACACCTCACATGGTGGGGTACACCCCTGAGACGAAGCTTCCAGAGCAAGAATCAGACAGCAGCACTCACTGTTCAGCAATATTCTATCTTCTGTAGCCTCTGCTGCTGATACCCAGGCAAACAGGGTCTGGAGTGGACCTCAAGCAATCTCCAACAGACCTACAGCTGAGGGTCCTGACTGTTAGAAGGAAAACTAACAAACAGGAAGGACACCCACAGCAAAACCCCATCAGTACATCACCAGCATCAAAGACCAAAGGCAGATAAAACCACAAAGATGGGGAAAAAGCAGGGCAGAAGAGCTGGAAATTCAAAAACTCAGAGTGCATCTCCCCCTCCAAAGGAACGCAGCTCATCGCCAGCAATGGATCAAAGCTGGACGGAGAATGACTTTGATGAGTTGAGAGGAGAAGGCTTCAGTCGATCAAACTTCTCAGAGCTAAAGGAGGAACTACGTACCCAGCGCAAAGAAACTAAAAATCTTGAAAAAAGAATGGAAGAATGGATAACTAGAATAATCAATGCAGAGAAGGCCATAAACGAACTGACAGAGATGAAAACCATGACACGAGAAATACGTGACAAATGCACAAGCTTCAGTAACTGACTCGATCAACTGGAAGAAAGAGTATCAATGACTGAAGATCAAATGAATGAAATGAAGCGAGAAGAGAAGTGTAGAGAAAAAAAAAAGAAAAAGAAATGAACAAAGCCTCCAAGAAATATGGGATTATGTGAAAAGACCAAATCTACGTCTGATTGGGGTGCCTGAAAGTGAGGGGGAAAATGGAACCAAGTTGGAAAACACTCTTCAGGATATCATCCAGGAGAACTTCCCCAACCTAGTAAGGCAGGCCAACATTCAAATTTAGGAAATACAAAGGACGTCACAAAGATACTCCTCGAGAAGAGCAACTCCAAGACACATAATTGTCAGATTCACCAAAGTTGAAATGAAGGAAAAAATCTTAAGGGCAGCCAGAGAGAAAAGTCGGGTTACCCACAAAGGGAAGCCCATCAGACTAACAGCAGATCTCTTGGCAGAAACTCTCCAAGCCAGAAGAGAGTGGGGGCCAATATCCAACATTCTTAAAGAAAAGAATTTTAAACCCAGAATTTCATATCCAGCCAAACTAAGTTTCATCAGTGAAGGAGAAATAAAATCCTTTACAGACAAGCAAATGCTTAGAGATTTTGTCACCACCAGGCCTGCCCTACAAGAGATCCTGAAGGAAGCACTAAACATAGAAAGGAACAACCGGTACCAGCCATTGCAAAAACATGCCAAAATGTAAAGTCCATGGATGCTAGGAAGAAACTGCATCAACTAATGAGCAAAATAACCAGTTAATATCACAATGACAGGATCAAGTTCACACATAACAATATTAACCTTAAATGTAAATGGACTGAGTGGTCCAATTAAAAGACACAGACTGGCAAATTGGATAAAGAGTCAAGACCCATCAATTTGCTGTATTCAGGAGACCCATCTCACATGGAGAGACACACATAGGCTCAAAATAAAGGGATGGAGGAAGATCTACCAAGCAAATGGAGAACAAAAAAAAAGCAGGGGTTGCAATCCTAGTCTCTGATAAAACAGACTTTAAACCATTAAAGATCAAAAGAGACAAAGAAGGCCGTTACATAATGGTAAAGGGATCAATTCAACAGGAAGAGCTAACTATCCTAAATATATATGCGCCCAATACAGGAGCACCCAGATTCATAAAGCAAGTCCTTAGAGACTTATAATGAGACTTAGACTCCCACACAATAATAATGGGAGACTTCAACACCCCACTGTCAACATTAGACAGATCAACGAGACAGAAAGTTAACAAGGATATCCAGGAATTGAACTCACCTCTGCACCAAGCAGACCTAATAGACATCTATAGAACTCTCCACCCCAAATCAACAGAATATACTTTCTTCTCAGCACCACATCGCACCTATTCCAAAATTGACTACATAGTTGGAAGTAAAGCACTCCTCAGTAAATGTAAAAGAACAGAAATTATAACAAACTGTCTCTCAGACCACAGTGCAACCGAACTAGAACTCAGGACTAAGAAACTCAATCAAAACCGCTCAACTACATGGAAACTGAACAACCTGCTCCTGAATGACTACTGGGTACATAACGAAATGAAGGCAGAAATAAAGATGTTCTCTGAAACCAATGAGAACAAAGACACAACATACCAGAATCTCTGGGACACATTTAAAGCAGTGTGTAGAGGGAAATTTATAGCACTAAATGCCCACAAGAGAAAGCTGGAAAGATCTAAAATTGACACTCTAACATCACAATTAAAAGAACTAGAGAAGCAAGAGCAAACACATTCAAAAGCTAGCAGAAGGCAAGAAATAACTAAGATCAGAGCAGAACTGAAGGAGATAGAGACACAAAAAACCCTCCAAAAAATCAATGAATCCAGGAGTTGGTTTTTTGAAAAGATCAACAAAATTGATAGACTGCTAGCAAGACTAATAAAGAAGAAAAGAGAGAAGAATCAGATAGATACAATAAAAAGTGATAAAGGGGATATCACCACCAACCCCACAGAAATACAAACTACCATCAGAGAATATGATAAACACCTCTATGGAAATAAACCAGAAAACCTAGAAGAAATGGATAATTTCCTGGACATAGGTGGGAATTGAACAATGAGATCACTTGGACTCTGGAAGGGGAACATCACACACTGGGGCCTATTATGGTAGGGGGAGGGGGGAGGGATGGCATTGGGAGTCATACCTGATGTAAATGACGCGTTGATGGGTGCTGACGAGTTGATGGGTGCAGCACACCAACATGGCACAAGTATACATATGTAACAAACCTGCACATTGTGCACATGTACCCTAGAACTTAAAGTATAATAAAAAAAAAAAACCGAAAAAAAATAATGCAAGCATTTTATATATAGGCAAGAAATTCATATTAAATCTTTATACAGATTGGTTTGAAATTCACTGCTTTATTTTTTTAAATTTACTATTATTATTATTATTATTATTATTATTTTTTGGAGACAGAGTCTTGCTCTGTTGCCCAGGCTGCAGTGCAGTGGTACAATCTCAGCTCACTGCAAGCTCCGCCTCTCAGGTTCACGCCATTCTCCTGCCTCAGCCTCCCGAGTAGCTGGGACTACAGGTGCCCGCCACCATGCCCAGCTAATTTTTTGTATTTTTA